>NC_064871.1:41382418-42020036 GCF_943734695.1 Anopheles maculipalpis | reverse complement strand
GTGTGTGTATGTGTGTGTATGTGCTTTTTTATGTACTGGTTGCACACAGAAATAAAATCATCTTCTTAAAAGCGCTCGTTTCGAGAACAAATTGACGTGAAAGGTAAAACACTTTTACGGTGCAATCAAATGAAATCAAGACAACAGTGTACAGAAACGGACGGGGCAAAGGTTGGTGTATTTACGCTGTTATTGGTCTTCAAATAATGTCCCGAAGTTATGTTCCTGGAACGCAGATATGCAATCATTTTACGGTGGTAAAGCTTACCGTACAGCGTGCCGCCAAAGCGTAGCTTTCAGTTCGTGGTGAAGCTGGTCGCCTTTGTGGAAAGTGAATTTAACAGTACTTTTGATTACATTCACTAAAGCTGTGTATCCGTGTATCGTAACGAGAATGGGACGGAGAAGCGATCGTAGTGAGAGGGTTCTCAAAATTCATAAACATCACGAGAAGTAGATAAATAAATTGATGGTAACGCTAACGCTAGCGTCTGTGGAAGGCAGCACGGGACAAAGTAAGTTCGAAGGGGACAAAATAAACCAGCAGAGGACATCGGCAAGCAAGTGCGACAAATGCGAGAAGGTGTCAAGTACCGTGCAGGTAAGAAAGTTGATAAATTATTCATCATGCTCTCCTGTTGTACGAGCTGATTCTCGGATTCGATCGTAGGCCTCGGGTGCATATGCTGAGCAAAGTGCGTTATTGACAAGGTGAGTCCTTGTGTGTGTGTGTGTGTGTGTGCCTGCTGATTTAATGCCTTCCGCCAAGCCTTTGGCAGGTTCCACAGCGCGTGGAAGATTATTCAAAGTTTCACGAGGCAGGCAGCACCCGGCCACATACATAATCGAGCAACGGAACTATGTGTCAGAAGCATGTTTGTCAAATAGCTAACGACAGAACAGGGTGAAAGTTGTTTGCTCGTACCAGCTCGATAGTTCCGCCTTTACCACGGAAATTCAGACACCGCTAACGGACAAAAAAGAGCTGTAAACACATCCACACCCTTCTTAATCTTTGAAGTAAGTATGAAGAAATCTTTGGCGTAAGGTTGCTGGAGACAAAAAAGTGTGAATCCCAATCATCAGAACGTGTCATGTTGTAGAGTGAAGCAATCGAAAACATTTAAACCGAAATTGCTTCAGCACAGGCTAAGTATCGGGAACTACCGAAACGACACTGCTCACACTTGCAGTAATCGGAGCGGCATGTTGGACTGCTCCCATCATCCCAGTGACCTTCACTAAAGTGCATGCTCATTTGCACCATTTGCACAAACAGTGCACGGAAAGCAACAGCAACCACATCAGCTAACGATGAAGCCTTCAAGGGACAGATCAACGAGAAATCGTACCAACCAGCCCCGACGTCGTTCGACACCCTTTCCGTGGGATTCGTGCGGAACACAGCTTCCTGGTTTTGTTAATGTCGAAGCACCGTGCGCAGTGAGCGACGGACGAAGCCCTGGCTAAATGGTGGTTATGCAGCTACATCCCACATTGCATCGGCACATTGCGGCGTTTTTTTCCCCCCTGTTGTCGTTGTTGTTGCTGCTGCTGCCATGGCTTGTGTGGGCAGCTCGATTGCTGGCTACGGTTTAAAAATGGGAATTTAATGAGTTTCATGAATTTATTATCTGCTCCACTTTCGATTTAGTGTAGTTGACAGACCATCGATGCTGAGCCACGAGCGCCCGGTGTCACCTTTCTTCGGTGGTGTGTTGTGCGATGTGATGGGCGTCTAGCGAGAGCCATGCATGCATAAAAATGGCAACACCGGCGAATGTGCAACAGTGCACGGAATTGTTGGGATTTTTTCGGTTGAAAGCCATGCAATGGATCGGGTGTTGATGGCCTGCTATTCAGTTGCTTAGTGACCTTAAGCCTTTGGATTGGTGTTTTTTTTTTTGTGTGAGGGAAATCTCTTTGGGATTTTGTAATAATTGTTCAGTCATATTAGATTTTTATCCATCAACAAGTTTTATAGAGAAATATAAGCAATATTTTTAACATATTATCGCCATAATCGCTGTAGTTTTAAAAGATAAATAAGCCCCACCCAAAATGGTTTTGTTTTAATTTAAACCACTATTTCTTTACAGTAAAGAGACGAATGTAGTCTCAGTGGCTCGAAGCCTCTATAAATCAATCCAAAACGGTTCAGATATCAAGCCCATTTCATGGTTGCCAAGCCCATTTAATGCAAAGCTCAGTTAATTTAAGTTTTTCCACGATGATTCTATGCGTAATTATTCACTGTTAGCGGTTTTGAAGCAATATAAAAATAAAACGTTAGTAGTGGATCATTTTTATTAAGATTTTAACTTACTTCTTGCTTATCGTTCATCATATAGTATTTTTAATATGTTTCTTTTCAAGTTTATGTGTGAATATATGCCACAAATCAAGTATCATGTATTTTTATTTAAATATAATGAAGGATTTCTCTAGTCTTTTGTGAAACAGAACTTAAGTTGAAACTTGCAACTATTGATAGTTCTTACTATTAAGAAAATCCCATTTGTTTGATAATGCTGTTTTTGTGATGTTTCGGATTTTCCGTTCCTCCATCTCGGAAGTCACTCACGAGTTGAGTGCTTCGTAATACTTCGAGCGAAGTCACTCATGGTAAATACGAACGGCCAGTGATGTTCCCGAACCGAAACACTAGGCTTTTTTTATTTGCTGCACCAGTATGAAATTGATTACAATTAATTGATTTGTCTAAAAAGAACAAATTTCTTAATTTCACGATTTTTTATAACCACGATTAGTACCACGATTTTTGGCTTGTAACATTACAAATGGTATGAAGCCTGTTAACAAACATAAGAAAGTAAACCTGCACTGTTTCAGAATGAAAATTCCAACATAAATACTATAATCGGTTCCATGAGGAAACCATGGTGCTCAACCCCGTGACACTGTATGCTACAATCATGAGATTTCCAATTCTTTCCCAGCGTAACGAGGTTTGGTTTTTATTTGCATCGCAATCATAACGTCAGCGAAAGGATCGATTTCGCTCCCGACAGCCTGACAACTGCTGACGGTTATAATTATTTATGACCCACACCGAGCGTAACAGCTTCACAAAACGGCCCCAGTGGGGATTTAAGGGTGCTACGTTCAGCACTTCATTAAACGCGAACTTTGTCTCATCTTTTCCCGGTCCCGGTCGCCCCCGGTGTAGCGATGCGAAAGCGCATCCGAGGCCAAATGCCGGACATCATCAAACATTACGACGGACAATTTATACGCACAGTGAGTGTTGTTTAGTTGCATTTTTTGTTGTGTGTGTGTGTGTGTGTGTGTGTGTGTGTGTGTGTGTGTGTGTGTGTGTGTCCGTTCTACTGCCCGAAATCCATCCAAATGGTTTCAGAAATTGATGATCGTTCATCACTACCATTTTGCTGCGTCGTTCTGGTACGTATGTGTGCGTATATGTGTGTGTGCGTGTGTGTGTATTGCAAATGGAAGTTTTATGCCTCGTATGGATAGCTTTGCTGGCAAGCAAGTGGACACAGCAAAACTATCATTTCCGTTCCGAACGGTTAGCAATCGGTCACCTAATAGTGCCGGTCGTTTCCGAGGCATAGCTATTTAGATTACCATCATTACGAATTACGATCCAAACTTCGATCGGATTCACTCCTGGTGGGAGATTGGAGTATCGGTCAACTGGCCCCGTAGCAATCAACACTCAGTTCGAGGAAGTTTGAGTGCATGGTAAAAACCCGTTTAACGTTCGTTAAAACGATCCACCACCGATGAACCTCTGTGTGTCTGCGTTTGGTCAATTTTCGGGAGCCTTTCAGTGAATTACAGCACGTTTCTAACGTATTTTGTGAATCGTGAAACATTCTGCATCATATCATTCCCCCAAAAATGGGCACAGGACTGCACAGGGAAATCGTTTACATGGCGCAAACGATTGGTGTCCCTGTGCGATGTTGATAGCTATAAGCAAAAATCATTAAAAGTCATATCGAGTTCCAATTCTTCGTTACATGTTCGAACCGGGCGCATACTTGGATGTGCGAACGGTCGAATCGAAAACATGTGTAACTCGTTGCAAAATAGGCAGAAGAATGAAACGGTTTGCACGGTGGTTCAGATTCATCCATAAGGTGTCCTTAAGATATAATTTTTACGTGAAGAAACTGTTCGTTTTAAGAACAAGGAATTTTTTAAATTACATCTTAATTTACTTAGACTGTTAGTAACACTTCCTTTTTATCCTATTTATCGTAGAATATGTAAATAAATCTATTGTTTTAAAATTTACTTCACTGACAAAGGAATGACTATTCAGCATTGGGGAAAGTAAGCTAAGGAAGTCAGTAGCAGCAGTCCAAGAACCTGGAAAATTTAATGGTCAATGAAGAAGAACATTATTAGGAAAAAACTAATGATATCAACAAAAAATTAAAACTGATTTCCAACGTTTCGATGAGCGTATTGAGCATGCACGATTGTCGTGCATCCCGACAATCCTGATCCCAGTACAAGGTAATAATTTTGTGTATTGGTTTGTTGAAAATAGATTCGATTTTTATAACCTTCCACAGCTTTGTTTCGATTTCAGATTCCTGAGAAAGATGGAAGTTTGTTTTTCTTTCGTAAGAAGGAAATATTTTGCCATAAAAATGGCAAAACCGCGACGTACCATCATGCTTGATAATAAATAAAATAGCTCGAATAAATATTCAACTTTCATGAGTTTATGAAAATTCCGTTCTCTTTTACTTGCATAAAAAGAAAAACCTTCCTCAGTCCAAAAGTTTTTGCTAAACAAGCGTGCATACTGAGCTTTATTGAAGACGAAAATAAATACAATTTAAATCATGTTTAAAAATTTCTATATTCATTTCACAATTCGAGAGCCAACCATTGGATCATAGTTTAACGCCACCCACATTCACGGTCACGGCCACTGTTAAATGCTTAATCCTGCGAGGATGAACCCTGACCCCAGTGAGGGCGAAAGAGAGTGAGAAAAAGTACAGCAAAACTACCGACCAGTACCCATCACGAGCTGAATGTTTACTAATGGACTGGTTTTGGAAGGATTCGGGTAACTCGATAATGCTCAAGCCGATCCTGTCCCACAGCACATTTGATTCTGTTGCGGATATCGATGGCCGACGGTGCCTGCAACGGTCGAGTGCCAATAATTTCACCAGCGAAAACCTACGCCCCTCGTCGCCCGGTCAGCATTGGGTCCGATTTCCTGATCGACCCGAACCCGACCCCCACCCCCGATGCACAGCCATAACGAAGTTACTTCGACGCCATCTGGTTAAAGTACGTTAAGTAAAACTTTTAGCTTCCATTTAGGGGTGCGTAATGGATCGCATAAAGACATCGGTCTAGTCCCGTACGGTCGGCCGGTCGGACGGACGATCACTTCAACTGAATTTATTCGTCTCATCGCAAGTTAGCAACGGGCTTAATAGACTGCCGCAGCAACCGGCAGCATAATTGGCATCGTTCGCAAAGCTTATCCCCGGGTCCGGCCTGGACGGGACGAACGTTCGATACAAGCACTGGCGCCGGTCACCAAGAGCATTTACTTATATTTCTGTCCCCACACAAACACACACACACACAGGCACAGCGATCCACACCCTAACTACTCTCCCCTGCCCGTTGCCCGTAGCCAAAAACAACGATTTGCTTCAACACGATTGCAATCGATTTATCTGATTGAATCAACCGTGCTGTGCTGAGTGGTGAAATTGTGCTGAAGCAGCAGCATTCGGTCCACTACTGGACGTACAATTCCTGCCGCTTACCAGTACCAGTTTCATTTCGTTACCACATTCGTGTTGGTTTCAAACAGAATCGCAACCGAAGTTATTAAAAATCCGTTTAACCACCGTAGGCTAGCAGGAACGGCGCAGTGTGGTCGCCCAGAACGCGAGGACACGCACGTAGAGGAACGACATCACTAGGGCGAGAAAGAGAGAGAGAGAGCGAACGACTAGGCCGGAAAATGTCCAGTTCTATTTATGCCTACCGGAGGGTATGGCCTTTTCCGATGTGCTTCGGTGATGATCATCCTATCAAATTAAAGTGTGCCCGCAAACCGGCACAGCATAATTTTCTATTTATCGAGTCATTTTTATTGTGTCGCACAGCGCCCACGTCCTGTCCGGTGTGCGGATATTTTTGTTCACGCTCGTACAATTTTTCTGCGCTTTTCACTGCACCACGTTCCATCGTGGCCGGCCGTTCGACGATACACCAAGGACGGACTAAACGTGGCATAAATGTGCGAGAAGCGATCGTACGCACACACACACACCGGCTGACACAATCGTAACACACCCTCACAGTGTGCTTTTGTAAGAAAAAGTAGGCAAAAGAAAGCGGAACCATAAAACCCGGGAACATTGTGCCTGGCAGTGTGCGTCAGTCAAGGGAAAAATGAAGTCAAAAACACGAACTAAACATAAATGCAAAAGGTAAACAAAATGGCCTAAAAGAAGCAGCGACACTTTTCGGGGCCAAACCACATCGATTATTATTGCCGTAACCGAACGGAAGCTCCGACATGAAGCACACAAAACACACTCACAAACACTAGCGAAGGTGTGAAAACCCCCTTCCCACGAACGGGGCAGAAGGAAAGGGGGCGACGCGGTGGACCCATTTTGTATCCGTTTTTACCGCTTCCCGTTTGCCGGAACTCCCGGTTACAGAAATATTTCGTTTGCTTCACGTTCTCCTTTCGCTTGCCACACGCCCTCGTAAGCAAACACACGCTTCCAAGACGCTATTTTTTGTTGTTGTTGTTGCTCTGTTATCCCGAACGAAAAAAAAGCAACCACTTTCAGCTCAAGCGTTGATATCCGTTGCGGATGACGAAAATTGAGTTATATCTTCATTTTCTATCTATTAGAAAACCGGCGGCTCCTGTGGCTTGTTTCAACTTCCCAAAGCCTGAACCGCCGGTATCGTTCCTAACGACAAGGACGATCATGTACGGGACGACCGTCATGAGCACGATGAAGATGATGATGACGATAACGATGATGGTGGTGGTATTCGTGGTAAAAGTTGTGAGTTTAGCGGCCGGGAAACTGTTGTACATCTTAAGAATGTTAGTCCCTTCTAGAGTGACTGCATTATGCGCAGAGCGGTGCTGCTTTCCCGGCACTGATGATCGGTCGCTTGCTGTGCGGTAGAGTTTTCCGATACAAAACATACTGTAGAGAAATTTCCAAAGGGAGTGCTGACGCTCGTCAAAATAATGAAGCATACAAAGCAAATCAGTATGCTTTATTATTGGGCCCCTCACCTTCTCATGTCTGTACGTGAAGTAATAAACTTAACTGGAAGCAGCCTTGATGTAGGAATAATACCAATTTTTTGAAAAAGCACGCCTGTACAGCATACTTTAAATAACCATGCAATTTAATTCGTAATGAAACAAATATTTCCTCCTCCTTTTTCTGCGTCTTTAATCAACCGTGTGGCAAAAAAGGTAGGCTCACGAAAACTATGCCACGCTGATAAAATATTCACCCAAAGAAACAGGCGAACAGGTATTTTTTGACCAGGTGACACTACCAGCTGTCCCAGCCAAGCATAATCAAAGTTAAATTACTTTCTTTTTCCCTCCCAATTATGTCTGCTATTTCGTGGCGAACAAAACAAAAAAGCAATCTAAATGTTTACTATGCGAGTAGAATTTCGCCAAAACAAAGAAATAGCCTTGTGACATTGCGCTTGGTGCAAAGTCTTTCATGCAAACTTGATCTTAGGCTGGAGAATGCGGTGATAGGAATGTAAGAATGTGAAGCAATGAGCACTTGGAATATCTGGCACAGTGACCAAAAGTGTGTGGGCTTAGATGTTTGGGGGTCGAATTATTTTCATATTTGGTTTGTAAGAATTTACACTGTTTGTGATCCAACCAACAGCACAAAAACACGCCCATCTGCGTTGAATTTTGGTAGTACATGCGATTGTACACTGTTAAACAATCATGCCTATTGCCCGGCTCAAGAGCTCTACAATGGAGAATCTGTATATTGATCTGCCTGCAAACATTCAGATAGCCCACAGGACAGTAAACATTTTTGGGAGGAATTCTGTCAAAAATTTAATGAGAACTATGGGGAAGCGGATGAACTCGGGCGTTTCCTTTTCACGATCTCTCCGCAAGTGTCCCTGCGGCCTTGGTGCGATGGTCACTCTGTAGACCGAGCATTCATTATAATGATAGCCTCGACTGATGTCGAATCATTTTGCGTTGAATGCTCATCTACAGCGTAGAACTCTGGCTCAGACAAAAGTGTGCGGATTCCACGACATGGATCACCCTCTGTGGTCCTGCGTGGAATTTGAAATATCGTCAGACGACCGTGTACTGAAATAAGAGAATTGTTGGCTAGCAGTGACCTCCCCTACATGAGGCTCATTTTCCGATTCGCCAGAGACAACTGTCTGGTCCTATGATTCCGAATCCCCGTCTTCCTTCTAATCCAACAATCCTTTTCTGTTACATGTTGTTTTGTCTTTGTTTTATGTGTTTTTCGTAGTGCCACGAGTGATACGTTGACGGCTCAACAGTACTCGAGGACGGTTACAACTCTACCGTAAAAAGGAGGAAGGCATATTCCATAGTACAATGTTCTCTAATCCAGTCCAGCTTTGACACAACGAGTTTTGATAACGTTGGCGTTGGGTTCGGGGTGTTTGGTGGGTTCATTCTCGAGTCGCTCTTGCTGCTGCGGGATGGACCTTGTCGATCACTCTTAGATTGGACGCTGGCCAGAGCGAGCTTAGAATGTAACTGCTGGACTCCACCGGAGAACACTGTACGCAGGCGAATCCATGTTTGAGCTGTTCAAATAACTCTGCTTGTTTGGTTACAGTCCAGACCAGCAAATCATGAGGACAACAAAATAATAGCCACAACACACCACAATAGCCGAACTGAAAGCACTCAACCTTCATCAATAGAACAGCCGCACCAAAACTATCGGATCAACAAATACATCTAACTGAACAACCAAAATAGAGCAGGACATCAACCACCCACTCAAGACCAACCTACGATCGAGCATGCCCGGGATAAGGCAAAAACTAGGGAGGAAATGCCCTAATAATAATTTGAAATAACATGCGGTGTTGATAATACGGCGCAAGCCGTCATACTGAAAATAAATTTAAAAAAATAAATTTAATCAATATTTAATGATGATGATGATAATAATTGAAAATGAGATTGTTCCTGCGATATGGAAAACATCGTGGATGGTACCGCTGTATAAGAAAGGGGACAAGCATCTCGCTACCAGTTACCGGGGTATCACATCCATGTGCGCATGCATGAAAGTTTTGGAGATAATGGTTCGCGAATCGATCCTGCATGCTTCAGCCTGCTACATTGTGAAGGAACAACACGGCTTTATGCCCAAGCGTTCCACCTCGACAAATTTGGTGCGATTTGTATCCGAGTGTGCGAACTGTATGGACCAGGGCATACAGATGGACTGTATCTACACTGACTCTAAGGGCAGCTTTCGATAGTATATCCCATGAAATACTACTCCGTAAGCTCCATTTGTTAGGCTTCTCCATCAAAATCACAGCATGGCTGAGCTCATACCTCCTAAACCGCACATATCGCGTTCAATTTGGCCAACACACCTCTCGTCCTTTCACCAGCACCTCAGGGGTTCCACAAGGAAGCAATCTGGGACCGCTTCTATTTATCCTGTTTGTCAATGATCTGTGTTCTGTGTTACCTGACGATTCCTACCTTCTGTACGCTGACGACGTGAAATTGTTTATGCCTGTAAAAACTACTGACGACTGTGAGAGACTACAACATGCTGTTACTGTTTTTAACCTGTGGTGCGTCCAGAACTCATTGACGGTTTGTACAGAAAAGTGCTTTGTGGTGTCTTTCACTGGGACGCGCTCACCTGTTAGGTACGAATATCAGATAAATAGCGTCAAGATAGCGAGAACTAAAGAAATGACGTGACCTAGGCGTTTTGATTGACGATAAGTTGACTTTTAAGCATCACTATGACAACGTTATTAACCGCGCAAATAGAACACTAGGTATACTGTTTAAATCGACCAGGGACTTTAATGACCCATATTGTCTAAAATCTCTGTATTGTTCGTTAGTTCGCCCGATGTTAGAATACTGTTCTATTGTGACTTGTCCTTATACTGATATATCTATAAGATGACTTGAGACAATACAGAAAAGGTTCACACGATACGCCATAAGAAAGCTAGGTTGGGCAGACAGATCCTTACTACCACCCTACAATCAACGTTGTCTTCTTCTGGGCCTAGAAACGTTAGAAGTCAGGCGCAACAGAGCTCAGGTTATCTTTATAGCAGGACTACTACTAGAAACCATTGATGATCCGTCACTAGTAAGTAGGATTTCTTTTGCTGTCCCGCGACCGGTATCAAGACACCGACAAATGTTGCACGAAGCTCGCGCTAACACACTATACGGTACTAACGCCCCGCTTAAGGCCATGATTAGGCGTTTCAATCAATGTTCGTGTCAGTTTGATTTTACGATGTCTATGTCCCAATTTAAAAGTTCTCTGCGTTTATTGTAAATTCTTGTAAAGCATCTTAGCCATAGCAAGCGTGTTTGCCTCGTTAAACCGTTCTCGGTGGACGAATCAATTATTAAACAATAAACAATAATGATGTTCTTGGGGATAATACAGAATACCACTGCCAGCTAAAATGTTACCACAGGTCAAACTATTTTCTTTTCGTTTGAAATTTACAAACTGCATGGAGCAAAGATATGTACAAAACTTGTTTGAACATTTTCAATGTAATCGTTAAATACAAAATAACTACATTTAATTTTCTTTCCTTAAGTATTGATAAATGTTCCTGTATATCTTTTTCTCGTTCTACAAATTGTATTATGTTCAATTATATGTTGGATTCTGCGGTTCTAAATCGTGTGAATGTTGTTCGTGACCTTGGGGTTCTCCTAGACGATAAGTTAACATTCAGTGATCACATCGATTACACTGTCAGCCGAGCTAACAAGGTTTTAGGAATGATCTGTACGATGTCTAAGGATGTTCGGGAACCACTTTGTCTTAAAGCTCTGTACTGCAGCTTGGTTCGACCTATTCTCGAATACGCAAGCATTGTTTGGTGCCCGACTAGTCAGACTTGGAGCACTAGAGTTGAAAAAGTCCAGCGTAATTTTACGCGGTTAGCAGTGAAACGCTTTTTAGGCAGATCGTCAAATATCCTTCCTTCGTACCCTGCACGTTGCAGGTTACTTTGCTTAATGTCGCTACACGATCGCCGTGCTTTCTCTCAAGCATCTTTTATAAGTGGTTTGCTAAGAAACGTTATTGACTCGCCTGCTCTATTATCTAGAATTCATATGTACGCTCCATCTCGTGTGCTGCGGCAGCGGAATTTTTTGTTTATCCCTTCGAGACGGACGATGTATGGTTCCAGTGATCCTCTACTTCGATGTTTTCAGGCGTTTAACAATGCTTCTCACCTATTTGATTTTCATCTTTCCCATCAGTTTTTCCAACGCCTCCTTCTACAATTCTTTGATTCGTTCTTTCCATCCGTGTAGTAGTTTTTTTTCCTTTCTGTTTGTTGTTTCTGCAATGCCTAGTTTGACTGAAGCCTATCGATTGTCGTCCGTTTTAGCCTCTGTGTATTTAGTTTAGTTTAATTTTTAAATCATTTAGCAATTAAGTCACTTATATGTAGCCCTAGCGGCAGATATTTCGTTTGAAATAAATAAATAAATAAATAAATAAATAAATAAATAAATTTACCCAAGGACACAACACACAACAGACAACCGAGCACGTTCGGGATAAGGCAAAGATTAAGGAGGAAATGCCTTACTAATAATATTCGTTGTCACAGCCAAACATTTTGTGGACGATACGACGACGTGCCATCATATTTGATAATACATCATAATTACAACCAATTGTCCAGGTCTTTTGGCTGTTGTGTGTTGTGTATCTCAGGTTAATGTAGTTCTTTTGTTCCTGGTACTATTCATTTAACTATTAAACAATTGAAATAGTTAAGAATCTCCTTTATGAACTGTATTTACTATTATCGCTTTAAACACTCGCTCTGTACAAGAGAACTAATTTATCAGACTTATCAGAACAATCTTTTTAACGATTTTTAATTCTGTTTTAATAGTATAATACGACGCCATGGAACTGAAACTAGCAGTATGACAAGGGCTCAAGTACAAGTTTACATGCCATCAATCTGAACTTAAATCATCACTTTAATGGTAAGGGTTGCAATGAAAACAAATCCCTGCCAACAAATTTAAAATAAATTAATAGTATGTCTTAAGTATTTCTTATTGCAGATAATTACTTCACTCATTGGTAAGGATATGATGGTTTGAACTCAAAGAAGATTAATTGAATATTTAAAATTGTTTCTACATAACTTTTCCATCACAAGAATGAGTAGTTATTTACGTCGAAACAATCTGAAAATTCCCTTACAGCTCGTACTAAAGATTCTGTCGAATCGATCGAACCGTTCCTCCCGAAATCACTCACGCCTAACAATGCAATCTTATCACACTCGAATGAACACTCCTAAAATACTTAAACATAAGGCACGGCTAGGTCATAGGGCTAGATTAGGTGCCTTTCGAACATAAACTTTAATGGATTGAGATTCTCTTCCTGCCATTGCCGAAGCACCGATCCCACCAACCTCCGTCCTGCCTCCACAAAATCAATCTCAAAAACTGCCCCGTACATCCTTCGTGCAGCTCAGAGGCTTTTCAATATCCATTTCACAGAACCTAAGACCACTGACACTGGTTCGCCCCACCGGTCTATTTAACCATCGCTCAGCATGAACGAGGGTTGAGTGAAAACTGATGCATATGATTTATAGGATTATGTGTCAAGCAGACTGTTGACTCCCATCACGCATATATTTGCTAACAAAACATCCAGCATCTACCTAGGACCAACAACAGGGTCCTAACCGGAGAGGATAGTTGCACCATCGACCGTGCCTGCCATCATCCCTCACACACATAGACACACACACACACTGCCCTGTCAAGAGGGAACCGAATAATAAAAATAAATATACAAAAGTGCAGGAAGTTCGCCACCCGATTCTCCAACAGGCCGACAGGATGAGCTGGACAGGACATGTCTATGATGGTTGTTCAAGGCTTTACATACCTTCCCACCGCAGCGCCGAGTCGTGTGGACGTATCAACACTACGCCCGGCCCGGAAAGCTTATTACCACCGCCACACGCACACGCGCGCTCACCAGTTCCTTCATCAATCATCGTCTGGTAAAGTCGGACCAAAAGCCGAACCGAATCCATCTTGTCCCGTTCGGTGCGAACATCTCACACAAGCGACACGCTCTTGGCAAACTGCCTCAACCACTACTAGCCGGTGAATCGATCTTTCGGCCCGGTTATGGTTATGACAGGCCCGACAGGCTTCCGTCCGTGCACCGACACTGCCCCCGGCCGACCGATCGGACACAGCCGTCGCTGTACATGTTTGCTTCAGGATTTGAGGTTGTACTTGTGCTCGTGCCAGACAGACGGGAGCATTGTAAAAAACTCGACCCGGAACGCTAGCTTTTCATCAGCACAATCCACAAAGATTATGGCAATCATTTAATGGAACGTTATTACGACACCTCGCCGTGTGGTTCCGGTTACCAAGGGAGAATGCTAATCCGCCCGGTTTCGCTTTGGCAACACACTCAACGTGAAGATGACAGCGTTCTTATGATGGAATGACATATTTCGAGAGGGAAAACATATTCGCCAAAAATGACTTTCAAATTAAGCTTTTCCGGAAGGTTTTCCATTGTGAATGGGGACCGCTTCATGGAGATTATTTTTTCTGAATAAAATCCCAATTTTGCTAAAATTAGGTGTTAAAAACTGTACCTTTTTTTGTTTTTAATTTTTGAAATGAATCTTTTGCACTGTGAACCAGCCAAAACCACACGCTTACACATGAACAAAAGCCACAATTTCCTATTGCGATTGTGTCAAATCAAACGCATTTAAGTAATGCTTTGAAAGCGGAAATCACATTTCCTCAGCTTTGTTCCCCGACGGCACCGGCACACGCAACACCGGTTCGCTCGTTCGAAAATGTTACAAAATGTATGTCACACTCTTGCCCCGGATAATGTGTTTCACACCTTAGCTCCATGCCGAAGAACCGTTGCATGATTGCAGGTGGTTCTTCAGCGGCATCAAGAGCATTCTCATGTAAACATTTTCTCCAAATGCTTCGCTTCCACCTGGTTTCACTGGCAAACGGCTAAACGCTGTAAGTACTGTAACGTCTGCCCGTTTGGTGGCACTGCAAGCCAAAGGGACGAAATCCAATTAAAGTCGTTTCTCATGCAACGGAAAACCGCACGGAGCGGGTTGCAAATGGTTCAACCACCGGTCCCGGTCCGGTTCGTCCGGAGCCGCAACCAAATAAGGCAGCTATTTATAAGGTTTAACCTTACACTGCTTTGATCCGGTCGTTTTACGTTGTATGTGTAGTTTATACTGATTAAACCAACACACCACACCTGGTGCAGGGCAGTTGAAATAGTTAAAAGCACCGATAAGTTAGCAGTAGAAGTTAAACAAGGGGAAAGAGCGAGCGTTTAAAGCAAAAATTTATTTTACTATGCACTTGGTTCGATTTTGATAAATTGTTATACTTCATTAACAAACTTAAATAAGCTCATCGATTGTTTCACGGAAACAAAAAACCTTTCAAAATTATTTTTAAAAACCCAAAAAAAATGCTTTTTATAAGCATTTTATTTTTGTAGAGCTTTCAATATTGACAAAACTTTTCATCTATCACCATCAAACAAAGCAATGCTTTACCTCGTCACCCCGGAAAGGTTCAATGAGTTGTGATTTTATTTGCCAATCCACCAGTCCGAGGTTGCGCTGTTGGCCAAGCGTCATTGAAAATTCGATTTCGATCTGACGAGCTGTAATTACCCCCCCCCCCCCCCAGCCACAAATTACCATTTTGGCACGACAGCCAATTGACAGACTGTATAATTGTTTGGACACAAAATTAATGAGAAAAGAATGATTAATCCTTTTGCCGGAGCGATTTGATATCGGCCTGACTTAGATGGACTTACATGAAGAAAAAAAAGAGCTTTTTTCTGGAGGGGTTTTTTTTTTTTTGGTTTAGTTTTGCCACACAACTACAAGTAATTGCTTGTTTCAACTGTGTGCTCCGTAAGTGGCTAAATCGTGGGGCATCATTTAGTTTTTTTTTTGTTCGAAAAATTATTTCTTTCCTTCATTAAGCTTCATCGCTGATGATGAACTTAAAAAAAACAGACAGGCACACACACACACACAGAAGCAGGTTTATGTGTACGGCTGCGGTAACGTAGAACTAGAACTTTTTATTAACGTGATCAGACCACAAGTACCTGCTCGCTGGGGGGTTGTTCGTTGACTGAAAACGGATATTATCATTAAGTTCTATGGTTTCCGTTCTCGTGTATTACTATAAAGAAAAAACGAAAATATTATTAGTTAATGGTCAAGTGAAGCTTAGATTTTATTTGGTGAAACAAACGACAGTCAAGTGATCGTATGGGCTTCATTTTACTGTATACAGGAAGAAATCTATCGATCAAGCTATACTGCGCTGCGATACACCTGTCGAAGCGCTACTCCAGCATTCGACAGAAAGGGCTCCCCCCCCCCCACCCTCCTCCCGCCCCATTACAACGCGTGCAATGCACCATCATAGTGCGGAAGATGATAGTCATCATCAGAGAACGAGCTTGAAGCACGTTAAATGGTCGCCGGAACGAATCACATAATTTGCCCCGCCGATGTCTCGTGTGTGGTGTGTTCCGACTCACAGGTGGCTGCTGGCTGCTGGTTAATTTCATGCATGCGTACCGTCTGTGCCGTCCGATGGATGCATGGGTGTTTGTGTGCTTGAGTGGAGCTTCTTTTTTTTTGTTTTTGTACTCCCATCCGGAGAGCATTGGTTTGCCCAAGCAAACACAAACATCGCTTCTTTTCGATGGTAAAACAGAAATTTAGGACTTTTGAGTTTGTGTTCTTGTGTTGTGTTTTCATCCCTTCCTATACCGACCGCTTACCATGCCGCTTACTATGAAAACGTTTGCGTATTTGGTGGGTTTGTTGGGAGCCTTTTTGCTGAAAATCAAAACAAAACAAAAAACCCACCAGTCTCAGTAAAATACTCCACTCATCCGACACTTCTCGGAACTCCCTCCAACCAAGCCAAGCTGCTGAGCAGATTGATTGGTTCAGCAGTTATTTTGAGTGGCCTTTTTTTTTCGTCGTTCTGCTTTACCGTTTTTTTCCGCTTCGTTCCACTCTCGATCGTTCTTTGCGCAGCTCAAGTGCTCTTCACCTTCACCTTCATCAGCCACCCCAAACACACACCAAACCAAAAAAAAAAAAGAGCTGTAAGGCGTGCGTTTTGTGCGAAACGAAACGCTCGAAAACAAGCTTCGAAACGTGGAAGGAAATTGATCGTCTCGCTCGTGGACTGTCTGCCCTTCGATTTTCGGATTCGGATGTTGCTCTTCCTGTGGATGGTACGGTGTCTTAAACCCCCCCCTGAAAAAGCAACATTTTGGAACAAACCACAACACACACACACACGCATGCTGGTTTGTTTGCGTAATAAGGCGTGTGGATAAAATCTCTCCTTCGAAGTGACTCCATGTTGTAATCAGTCGAGGGAAGTAGCAGTTTCTGTGCGACAGGCTTCTACTCACCGTTGTCACAAAGCACCACCCGTTCGTTCGCTAATGTCGGTGAGTAGAAAATCAAAGCAAACGTAAAATGTGTTCATTGCTTCCGTGCTGGCACTGGCAGGAAATCTTGCCACACGAAAGAAATGATGTCTTTTGCCGGTCCTCCCGGGGACTGTTCGTTCCATGACTGTACAGCTGCCTCAGAACACCTAGACGCTTGCTAGGAAGATGCCCCAGGCTAGCGATGCTTAGAATTGGAACGGGTCATGCTTGTGCCCGTCGTGCGTGATGGAAGGTGGGAGCTCTTTTGAGCGAAAGATCAAGGGAATATAACGATAAGCCCGCGGGCTTGCACCGGTAGCACTCGTTAACTAACGAAGTTCGTACAGGTGCTAATCAGCCGTGCTTCTTAAGGATGTGTGAATTTCTTTTCCGAATGGCAGCAGCCACACCAATCCCATTAGTAGAACGAGGACAGAACGGGACGGCGCTGCGTGTAACAAAAATTAACCACCAGACAACAACGGGAAAGCAAAGGGCCACCCTATAATACGGGTGACATTTTAGTCACTGCTCGATTTACAAGAGCAAAATAAAAAAATTCAAATTGCGCTTCTTCGTAGCAAATGGTTAAGCGTTAAGGTTTCGTTTCATTTGATGTTTCCTGATTACGAATTCGTTCGTAAGGTGTTATCGATTCGCTCCGTTTGCTATCGCACCACACACGCACTCGCGCTGATTGCAGCTAATTACACATTAATCAAATGATTCTTCAGTCGTGGATGAGGCTTACCTACGCAGTTGGAAGTAATGTTTAAAATGCTATTCAATTCTTACAAGTTATAGAGCCAAATATAAAATTACATTGGCTTCATCACAAAATTCTTACAGCAATAGCAGTAGCTGAAAATGTTTTTAAATTCCAGTTCAGAATGCAGCGCAACTTATGCACAAGCTATTTGATGTTATTATACAGACAAATGATCGCTCTTTATATTTAGTAATTTGTAATTTGTAACTTGTTTTATTGGGATCAACGGATCGCATGTGGGTCTCTTAAAAACAAGTGCATAATACATTAATTTTAGCGTGGAAATCAATAAGTTAACTTAGAACAGATCGCATGCCTCGAATACAGTTTCCGAATCCAACGACGTTGGATACGGCGAGTAACGATCATACTCGAAGCGATCTCGGCTAGACGTTTAGGCTAAGACCCTAGACAAAAGCACCTGTGAGTCAATCCGGTTGCCCAAGAGAGCTATAAACAGTCTCTGGGGGTTGCAGTTCCGCTGGTGTAGCGATACGAAACCAAGAAGCGCACCAGAAGCGCACCAGAATGGATTCCATCCGGGACGAGCGGACAAGCAACAGATGGGCACCATACAACTGAAGCGTATTCCAAAACACATCGCACCAACGAGCAGTGTTGTAAAGCTTACTGAAAGCCGATTCTTTCAGACCCGCATGGCATAATCGATCTCTGCGAAACAACGATGACAGGTAAAGCGAACCCAAATTTTCCATAAAATAGATTGTTTGGGTAGTTGCAAGGGTTTATAAGAGGACCTTGCCTACTGGAACGTAGGAGACATATTGGACATTGGACATATTGGAAGGAATTAGCAAATGTTTAATGTACGTCGGCCTATTAGCCTGACGTTTCCAGATATTCGGATGGAAGATCCCTCACATGGTATGGAGGCATTTGTGGCGTTATTTAGGCTAGGAAGACACTGCAAACTCTTGGAATAAATCGTACGTTAGATTTATTGCGCTCACTGTAATAATAAGCGCACTGTCAAAATAGATACACACACACATTTTTTGTTGAAATTTAGAATTAGTTAATTTGATGACATACGCACTAGACGTATTAGTTTTAAGTTAATTAATTAAGTATATTTCCATTTTAACCAATTTAATCTTACACTAGTGGCTGTGTTCTTATTATTAATGGGTACTAATGCATCTTCTCTCCTCATTGGCCTTTTACCTGATGCGTGTTTTTAAATGTTAAGGGGAAAAAATGTATTGGAAATTGAAAAACCCTTGAGTTGAGTGAAAACTAAAGCTATTGTTTCTAACCTATCCTTACTGCTAGCACTTAATTTAAACAAATAATTACAATTTCTTTGGAGGATACGCTTATAAACTAACAGCTTAAGAGGGTAACTCTCTTAGCTTTTCCCCCGTGCTAGAAATGCACTTGGCATCATATGTCGCTTTTTTTCAATATTTCCTCTTTAGTGGATAAGACGCATTCACATTCTATGTGAAGTGTAGACGCTTTATACCAATGGAGAACTTTAAGACTGGCTTTTAAAAATTTTTTTTTGGGGATCTTTGCATGTTTAATTTGTATGTTGGAGCACAGTATGACCGTACTGGTGATGCATAGCTTATGATTGGGCGAACTAATGATTTGTATAATAACAATTTGCTATGGAATGAAAGTTTGGATTTTCTGTTGAGGAAGCAGTTTAGGAAATTAAATATTTTTTCGCATTTTATGGTTACATTTTCTATGTGGGTTTTGTATGTCAACCTTTTATCGATAAATAGTCCTAAGTATTTAATCGAGCTTGACCATGCAATTTCGTTTCCGTTAGTTTTTAAATTCATGTAAGGTAATTTGCGGGAAGTGGTGTATCTGGTAAAGAATAGGGCGGAAGCGATAATAAGCGGGAGGACGAATGCTGCCTTAACAGAGAACGACGAGGTTGGGCTGGACAGTGTGGCTGCTTTGCCACACTGCTTTACCGACGAGATCGAAGAGGAGGTCTTGCTAGACATCACAAGACGGGTCAACGAGGCACGATCAGCCCGGCAACGGTCAGCTCGCAGCAGACGTGGACGGGCCAGGGCGGAGGGACGTGCACGGAGAAGGCTAGCAGCTGAATCCGCCATCAGCGGCGGATTTGATTCGGTCCAGCAGGAATCGTAGGGCTAATGCTCGAGAGAGGATGAGAAATCGGAGAGTTGGAGAAACTCACAGAGTCCGCGAGTTTTCTCAAGTTAACACCGAGAGGAGGAGGTCGCTTCCCCAGCGGAAGAAGCCTCTCTTTTAGAAGACATTACTTCGGGACGTTAAGCGTGCAGGCGTCTGTGAAGGACGAATATAACAGAAGGTGTATGTAACAGAACAGGTGTATATGTAACAGAAAAGTTGTATGTATAGAAAGACAAATAGCGGTGTCGCAGTTACACCTGGTTTTTAAAAAGTTATACTTAGGTAGCTTAATTAGTTCTTTTGTGAAAAACCACGCAGCGTGGGAACAACCCCAAATTTTGTTTTGAATAAAGAATACCTGTAATCGTTAAAAAAATGGTAAAGAACAGGGCTCCTGATTTAGCGCCGTTAAATTTGATTTTACAATACATTATAAGAGCCTTGTTTAATGTTTTAAACACCATCTTCGGGATTTTTTGCTGATGATGATAGTGCGACATCATCAGCGTAAAAGCGACATCATCGCGACAGTTTTAGATTTTTTGCACTATTCTTGCATTCGCTGCTCATTGTACATTTTTCGCTGATTACTTGACAAGTACAATTTTTGTTGTATTGTAACAACTGTTTTTTTGATATCCACGCGTTGAGCTACTTGTAGAAGAGCCATGAAAATAAAATTAAAACAGATAACTCAATGTAAAGGCCTGTGGCAATTATCTAGTTCATCATTCATGGTTTCATAGAATTCTGCATAGTTTTAAGTATTTTACTATTTCTTTCTTATTCTTAGCCTGTCTTAGCCTTATCACTTGCGACATCACGTTGATTACTGAGATAAAAATCAACTGAGTTTTACCCATAAAATTTGCAGTGTCGACCTGCTCATTTTCATAAAGATATTATTAACAAGAATAACAATATCCATTAACAAAACGGCGGTAAGCCGTAATAATATAATATAAATAATTATTACAATTTCCATGTGGTTAATGTTATATTTCGTCAGTCAAAAATCTAAAAAATCAGTGATCTTTTGCATATGACTCAATGTCCATGTGTACATAAATAAACTTTATTTGAGAGGAATTAATCAAAGCGATTACTTGAATGGTTGTAGGCTGGATAGTTAATAACGCGTAAGATGGTCCAATGATTTCCGAATCAAAGAATCCACGGCAGTATGATGCCGGCTAATTTGAACTAAATTAGCCGGCTGTGGGATCCACTCCACCACGGACAACTGCGCCATCAAACTTCTTAATCATCGCCAACGAAAGACTACAGACTGACCGACTGAACGTCATCTTCAGCGACAGTGCCAGTGTTCTGGCTGCCCTGGAACACGGCACCTCCAAAGCCCTCCACATCCAGGTCCTAGACTCCCCGTCAATCGTTTTCTGTTGGATTCCGGGACATTCCGGAATCAACGAAAACGAGAAAACCGACCAACTTGCCAACGAAAGAACCATATAACTCCCTTTCACGTCGTGATGCCATCCGCTTCATCAACACCATCATCTCCCAACACTGGAACACCACCTGGCCCAACGTAGACCTCAGCAACAAACTCCGTCCTATCAAGCACAAGATACCGAATCCAGCCACATCCAACGAGTCCTTTCCCGCCTTCGTATAGGTCATACCCGCCTTGCACACTACTACCTCCTAGAAAAATCGAATCCTCCACTCTGCAGCTTCTGTGGTGTTGACATCACCGTCCGCCACATCCTCACCGATTGCCATGGATACACGACACACCGAGCCACCCGCCAACTAGAAACTGATTTAACGACAATCCTAACCCGACAAACTCCAGCAGAATCGCCTCATCAGATTTGTACGCATCAATAATTTATATAAAGAAATTTAAGCAAAAGTTGAAACTTACCCGATACTTACGATAAACCTCAATAAATAAACGAAAAAAAATTTGAACCATACGTTGTTCATTCTATATTTTTCGGGTCACCTTCAAACCACACATCAAACCATGCTTCAGCTTCAGATTTTGCCTACAATATCAATATTACCAACGAGGATAAACGGCTTTTTACCCCCAAACTTCATCACCTTTACAATCCAAACGGATTGTGCAGGTGGATTTGCGTACCGAAACGGTCGTCGAACCATGAAATGCTTCAATCCTACTCGACGTGCCAAAGAAAAGCTCTTCAACTCTAGCCTCTGCTCTACTACTTCATTCAATCATACTCGCCGTTTGATTTGCAAACGATTTCCATCAACACCACAAGCAGCAGCAGCAGAGGGAAATGAGATGGCAAACGGTTTTCGCAGCCCACAGCGTGGTGCGCGTCCTGCAAACTTTTAGCCAACTTCCATTATCCTTAGCGCTTGGTGTTCGCATCCGCGTGCCAATCCCCCCCCCCCCCCCTTTAGAATTGTTCTTCCTCTTCTGTTTCTGCGTTGTTTTTTTTTCCTTCCTCTGCGCTTTAACGCCTCGTTCCGCCAATAATGCTGCGTGCTAAGAGTAATGCGATTTTCACTCACTCCTTCCCATCCCCTCCTTCCCCCTCCCATGAGGAAAAACTCGTCCCATTTTGGCGAACTGCGTCGAAACTGCACGGAAGCACGTTTGAGAGATTTGCGCCCGCGGGTGAACACATAAATCAAATGCCAACAATGGCCAGTCGTCGGTTCGACGGCGAAGAGACCATTCGTGGATTTGGATAAACGGTTCAGTTCCACTGTCGTGCTCGAGTTGATGCGATTTTAGTCGCAGTGGAGTGTGTACTGTTGCGGACGGCAACCATACCGGTACTTCGGTCGGGGCATTAAGCATTGGTTTAATTGAATTTCCGGTCCACACCAGGACCAAAGGCGGGACTTGCGGGAAGGGAGGAGGAGGGGGGGATAGACACTGCGTAAGGAATCGGCATCCCGTTCTTAGCCATCCAACTTTGGCACGATTAGAACAAAACAATCCGAAAACTGCCAAAACCATCGATCGTCATCCATGGAGTTTGTTGGTTTGCTCGTTACAGTGTGGAATTTGTTTTTGCCTTCGCATTTGGCACATTATGCTGTCCTGTGCTGGCCAGCAGCGGCCTAATGGGAGTTGGGGAGGTCGCTTTTGCACAGGCATGTAATCGTGCTAGACAGCAGCGAGGGAAATCGGCAGGGGCTTTGGTTCACTGTAATGATTTGCTCGTTTGCTCTCACGTTTCGGTACAACCAAGTCGGGCTTTCTCATTATGCGACTCCCAATTGGAACAAGATATGAACAGGCTCGGTTTGCAAAATTTAACGAGCCATTATCGATTGATAATCTCGATACCGGTTCGGTGACGGGTGTGCAGTGGGCGCATAGGGGCATGAGCTCCACGGAAGTAGCAGAGCTGAACGTCGAGCAGAGAGCTAAGTGCTCCGGAAAACTTCAAAACCGTGACCTCGTTGCTGTTGGAACTAAAGTTTACATTTACAATAATCTTGGCCACATCTCCGGTTTAGAACATCCTTCCGCCCCGCAAACATTATCCTCGGGTGAAGTCGGTAACGATATACTCACTGCAATCGGGGTGTAAAAATGTTATCAGTGATCAGAGTTTAATTAAACAGCAATAAAGATAAAGCTTGGCTGGAAAATTGAAAATGTTACCCAACACCAAATTGCGCATACGATTATCGCCTATTATTGGGTGTTGCTTGTATGCAATCAGCGGCATACATTAATCGGATGAGCATGTGCATTCGGGCCCGAAACGATGGTATTGTGTCGATGGATTAACAAGAGATAATATGCAAGCGAAAATTTAGGTCAAACGATCAATTCCGCTGATGGAAATGCTTTACCGGAGAGATAAAGAGGGAGAGAGGGAGAGGGACAGAGCTTTCCCATTGTAATGCTAGATCCATCAATCATGTCCGACCCGAGCACGATTAAATGTTTCCTATCGAATTACAAAATTCGAGCAACAGAATAGCGCGCAAACGAGCACAAGGAAGCAGCACCGATCTTCATTAAGCTGGTATGAAATAATGGTTTTTTGAATCGGTGTAACGAATTATTTCATCTCGCTACCAGCACTCGACCCGGATTGATAAATAGTGCAACCCATTTATACCGACAAATCGGCCCGGGAGTGTGCATTTCCGGGATGGGGGTGGGAGAAGCCGGAATGGAAAATACTTTGTACTAAATGATCCAATTAATCAACCCCGGACAAACCCTCCCCTGGAAGGGCGGTTGTTCTTCCCGCGTCGAACGAATCTGCATTCACTCGACCCGACTGCGACAAAACTAGCGACACGGGGGTTGTCCGGAAGCACAATTTTCTTTCCAATCCAATCTGTGCCGATAATGTGTCAGCTCAAGCGTCCCCGAGCATTCCGTTCGGTGCGAGCAGCGTACCGCCGAATATAGCGTGTTCGGCATCGGAATGAATAATCGCACATGCCACTGCAAATTACTACAACGAACGCTCGGTACAGTCTGTGGATCTCCTATTGCGGAGCAGCATAAACAAGAGACGGACGTTGGAGAAACGGTAAGGCATTGAACAAGAGTACATGCAGTACACAAACACATCCTCACCTACTGGCTGGCTGGATGTGAGCAAATGGTTTTACTTTTAATTTTTGCAAACTGCACTGGAAGAAAATCGCGTGGAATGTGATCATCTTTTTCGTGCAACAGTGCTGCTGTGCTGCATGCACACAACCGGAGCTTGCGCTTGCGCCCTTTTCCGGCGATTGAGGCGATATGAGGTGGTGGTTCGTCGATCTTCCCTGCCCATGATCGGTTGGAAGGAGTGAAGTAAGTAAGAACATTTTCCCCTTTTCGAAAGTGGAAATGGGTTTTGGTCGGTGCAATAAAAATATAAAACACTCTGCCGTGCTCCGCTCGGGCTATCGATTGAACCAGCGAAAGAAAGAATCGATTGAACCGGGCCTGAAATGAAGACCACCACGTGAAAATGGGAAAAGAAACTTCTGCATTCATTTTACACAAAAAAGCCTCCCCCGATACATTTATCTTTGTCAGCTCGTGAGGCATAGTATGTACACTATCGTGGAGGTTCTTTTTTTGTTCTTCTTCCTTCAACCATTTTGACCGGATTTTGGGGATCAGTACCATCATCATTGGGCACCGGGCATGTACGGTTGGTTTGGGAAAATTTATCCTCGTCCTCCATATTGACCGGTCACATCGAGAAAAGCTACAAATCACACGTTAAGGCTTCAGTTCTTCGGAAGAGATGAAGGAATAGCACTGAGTGAGATATGGCAGCGTAGATGGGCAAGCTGACGCGACTAGTGCTTCATATGCTTCTTGTAGGTTTCCCCAAAACGGGTAGAACCAAGGTTACAATTGTAGTCAAAATTGATCTCCAAATAGCTTCTCCCCTTTAAGGTAACAAGCAAAGGATGGATAAAGCAATACGCCTTTATACTTAATATCCCAAGACATTTTCATTTTTGCAGGTTAGTTAGAGAAAGTTGAGCTTTCATTTGTGGTTGAATAAGTCAGAACTGAAAATTAAAATTTAAATCCGGTAAGCTTCGGTAAAAGTCAATCAATCTACAGCTTTGTTCAAATTGGTAGCATCTTCAGCGTCTCGAAATACTTTGAAATTTGACAATCGAAATCTCAACTTCCAGCTGATCTTTTAATGACAACAAATGTTAAATCTTTTATACCACATCACTAAAATTTATTAAAACTCTATTCTCAACATGACAATAAGGCACTTAACTAAACTTAAAATAAATAATTAATTTTTCAAATATAATCAGCATCAAACAAGTGGTTTACGGCATCACCGGAGTCGTTATAGAGTGTTGTTAAATAAAAATAAGTGCCACTGCTACTGTTTTGAACCCAACTGTACGGAATAACTGCAACAAAGATATGGAAAAAACCCCTAATATAACACATTCCTTGCAAACAATAAATCGCAGTTTACAATTTTATGGCCTTACTATTGCCTTCCGTAAGCGTCTAATGTTCCGGTGGATCTTCATTCGAGCCGTTTTTTGCTTTTTTTGGCACATACATTCGTTGCAAACTACCAAATCGATCTACGTAAACGACCTACACCAGATAATGGGTTCGCATTTTCGTACCATACGAATTAGTATCGTCTTACGCTAGACGAGGCTAGGGCACACGTTAACTGGGAGTGTTTTTTTTTTTGTTCCTATAAAGAGCTCCGCAGCTACACAGCTTGCCATGCACCAACGCTCCACACGCTCGGAAGGATAATTAGCTTCCAATGAGACTGCAAACACTGCTCGGCAATGCCAATCGTTGCGCGGTGCGTCGTGTTGGCATGGTCGGATGCTTCGATTCAATTTGCCAGCTGTCGCACCTGCATGTTGATTTTCTCACTTGATTTGTGGTCCCGGCGACGAATCCCACCCGAGCTTAAGCTATCCGATTGATTACCGTCCGCCTACCGAGTGCTATCACAGTCGAAAGAAAAGCTTGATGACACTCGACGGTGGTTCGAGTATGTGTCTTCTCACATTGGCACCATTTGGAAAGGGAAGAAATATATGCAGGAAAGTAACGGGCTCGGTGGTCTTGCAGAGACCGGTAAACGAATGGAAACCACCGAACCTAGCAATCAGTTCGAGTATGTTTACGATGCTGTTGACATCTTACGGCTTCCTAGCGCATCTCGTGTGTGCTTCCAAGTGTACGTACGGGTGTGTGTGTGTGTGTGTGTTTGTGAGAGAGTGACTGAGTCAGTGTGATTCAACAACATTCAACACCCGGTCGCGGCCGGATGTGTCGTTACCCTTCGCCACGTGAGGAGTCATTAGAAGTCAATAATGAACGTGAAGAGCCAAACTTAAGCTATGATCGACGAGTTGGCTTGTTTGGTCGAGTGTTGAGTTAGATGTGTTTTATGTGTGTGTGTGTGCGCCTTTTTATTTCGTGCAGATTCTTTTATGCGTGTTTGGAGGTTTGTTCATTGGCTGCCAAAACGTTAGTTTTTTTTTTCATATCCATTTCAATGGCTTAAGCTGTTTTTTCTGCTCTTCAACTGCATTCACTTATTTTTAACACCACTTTTTACTAAACTCATTACACGCTAACAGAGCAGCCAGCAAATTCTAGCCTGTGAACTGTATTTTTTTTTCTAATTTTGTGGAGAAAAAAAAGCAACCCCTTTTTGTTACTCTTTTTTTTTTTTGGCACTTGACTCCCTTTCGGATTCGACATGAGTTGCACTTTAGCGTAGTGTATTGTCCATTAGAATAGAATATTATTTTGCCCAAATTTAACGCCATAAACGATGGCGAGGATGTACCGAGCACCCGGCAGTTACTAGCGGACATGATTGGACATAATTTGATGGACACTTACGAAGCCGGCTAGAAATGCTATCGATCAGCAAAAACGGTCCAGAGACACAGAGCATTGTACGCAATGTTAAGGAATCGAAAAGGAAATTATATTTAGGTATAGTTTTCTCCTTACTGTTTACCTTCACTTGTGCCACGTAAAGCATTAGGTCTTATACACATTTATAGGAAAATACCACAAAAAGTGCTCAACCCCAAAAAACACGCATCAAATAAGTAAGAGAACGAGCTCGCTTGACTATTGTTCATAGAGACAAACATTTCAATTTGCAACGAAAAGAAAAACATAGATTTTGTGTTGGTTCCGTTTTCCGAATAGAAGTACACATCCGATGGTCAAATTACCACCCGAATCAGCGATCTTCACTCGCAATCGCATCGTGAGTTACTTTGAGTTCCTTACTCGGGCCTAGCGATGGGTGCTTTTAAATGGAAAACGTTTAGCACTTCATTGAGTGTATTTTCAAATTTACTGCCCATAATTTGTTGTACTAAAAATGGGTAATATTGCCATCACGTTCTACTGGCGTAAATAATTTAGAATAGATTAAAAACCGTGTCAAAGATCAAGCTTGATTTGTTGTTTCTCGTAAAAGTGTCTTTTTCTTTCTTACCAGCACCCTTGCGCTTTGTGCCCTTTCTATACGTACCTACATGACCTTTTGCAGATCGCGCAACTCATTTTGCCCATCGCTAGAAAACATCACAGCAGCGTTCGGGAAAAACGCCACGCGAGAGCGACCGAGTGCGCGAGCGGACAAGCACTCATTCCGA
Organism: Anopheles maculipalpis; assembly: GCF_943734695.1. Lineage (NCBI taxonomy): Eukaryota > Metazoa > Arthropoda > Insecta > Diptera > Culicidae > Anopheles > Anopheles maculipalpis. The sequence continues at coordinate 41,992,184 of NC_064871.1, read as the reverse complement.
CAGTGACCGCCGATCGGTGCGGACGCGTGTGGCACGTGTGGCAATCTCATCAAGTGCGTGTGTGTGTGTGTTTGCCTATGTGCGTGAAAACGTAAAGGCCACGAAAACCGCAAACGTGCTGTGTCAGCTACGAGCACGCCGTGGTTTAGAAATCGCATCAAATTTTGTGCAACCGAAAGTGCAGTGAAATAACACGAGAGAGAGAGAGAGAAAAAAAATTAGAAAGGAAAACAAGTGTCCGTGGAAGACGCAAAAATGTGCTAGCCAAGGTACCGTACCACGTGGTTTCGTTTGTTGCGCTTCTTCCGCGTACGCCGTGTGCCGATGCAACCGATGCAACACGGTTCGTTAATGCAGATCGCGTCCCAGCTACAGCAGACGCAGCAGCATCAGCGGTGCGTGTTTACCCTTCTTGCTTGGGGCGATCCGGTGGCCCTGATTTATCTATTCGTGGTGGATTTATCGTTCGCGTCTCCTCTGCGTGTGTGTGTGTGTGTTTTTTTTTTGTTTGTGGCCACGAATCGTAAGGGAATCGTGTGCAGGTATTTTTTTGCCCACTCGTCAACTACCTTTCAATTTCGCAACATTCTCAAAAGTGCAGCTCAAGCGTGATTCGTCACAACCGGCATCACGGGAAGTCAGTGAATCGGAAACAAGCTTCTAGTGGAGCATCTTTTGCTTGCTTTTGCCAAGCGCCCCGAGGGTGTGCACCACAAAAAGGGGTAAAAGGCAAAAAGGGTGGGTCGGGTGGGCCCAAAAAAGTGTGTCAGCACTGCTGGCTGTCTGTGTTCCCCGGTGGTTAATCCATTGAAGATGGTTATGCATGCTTAAGTGTGTTGGTGTATGTGTGTGTGAAGGTGTGCACGTATGATGCTGGTGCATAGCAATAAGGTTTGGCACCGTACCGGAAGAAGCTGAAATGCAGAATCACTCAGCTTCATTCTTTGCACCGTGGCCACAATCTGCACAACCCCGTACGGTCGTGTGAATAATCGTGTGCAGCGGTGCGCTTGACGCTCGGTTGAGCCATCTCGTCCGGGGATGCATCCTGCACGTAGTGATCATCGTTACCGGTCGGTGTAGATGCTACCCGCGTGCAGTGTGTAAATTGGTTTCACAAATTCTCCGTTCAGCGCCGTTCCCTGGATAAAAGGTTCAGTCGTCACGTCGACAATTCGGGGCAGGGGGGCCATCGCTAGCTAGCAACGTCCGAACTGTAGTGCCGTGTAGAGTGTGCTCACTTCGTTGGCTTGCTTACAAGCTTAGCTAGAAAGGAGAATAGCGAAGGGGACGCGAAAAGATCCTGTCCGCATGTTCCACGGCGTTTCAGCTTGGGAGTTGGGAGTGCACACGATCAATCATCTGCTTTTATTGGTGTGATTAATGGTAAAAGTGTCTCCGCGTACAATACCCAGAGCCTTGGTAATACTTAGTGCTATCGGTGTAACTACTAACGACACCCGAAAGTTGCTCCTTCACAAAACGAGCTCAGCAATGCAGTTTCTGGTAAATGGAGAGCTAGTGTCGCTAGTGAAATAGTCGTGCATCGTGAACCAAACCATAATTTCACAGAGTGTCTTGTAGTAGGAAACCCTGGCCGAAGGATTGATGAAGCTGGAAGAAAGCACACAAATGCACGACAATCAGAGCAGCGAGAGTTTGCGGTTTTCGTTTTCGGTTAAGCCAAAGTAAGCTGCATTCATCGCAATCTTCCATCGTCCAAAGTGGATTTGGTGTGCGTGCGTGTGTGTGTGTGTGTGTGTGTGTGTGTGTGTGTGTGTGTGTAAGTTGATTCAATCGCCCACGTAGAAAGGCATCTCAATCCAACCATGTGTTTTGTTTCTCCCGTGCTACACATTTCGCACTTCAAAAACGCATGATGACCCAAGTGCATCGCCAATGCAGCAGCACCCATACCATGCCGACCCGCTCGACTCGTACCCATTCGCACCCGCAGCTTATCGGCGTATCGTATCAATACCGAAGCGCTTAACGTTCGTTGCATCTGACCGATTGTGGATTCAGCCTGTTTGTACGGTGTAGTTGCCCAACCGTATAGCACGCTCAAGTGAGTCGATTAACACCAGCTGTCGTGGAAAAGTGTTGATTAATGCATCTGGAACACACAGCACACATCGGATATCTCCCCTGCCGGGTCGGATTGTGCTCCCTTTCCGTAGGTTGAAAGTGTGTGGTTGTGGAGTTTTGCAGTACCAACACACAGTTGAAGTGCACTTCAAATTTAAGGGCTATGACATGTGTTGTACATCTTCCAGTACGTTTTCCAAACATCAATTAGTGTTAGCTAATAGCTTTGTTACGTTGGGAGCGTTTCGGTTAATTTTCGTTTTTTTTCTTACCATGTAGAGGCATTATTATATTTAAATTTTTTTTCCTTTATATAGAACTGGAACAAAACCTTTGATTATAAAGAAGCCCAATTCGTTAAATTTTCTTACGGTACCAATCAACAGGATTTATGTGTGTCTACCCTCCAATAAACAAAACTTCATCAGTACCGAAACACGGCTTTACTAATAAATTGTTTTTAAGCTTCTCCTTCCATCGTGTGGACGCACACCGAATGTGTTTCTGCCAGCAGCCGCACGGCTGGCCAACGTTTCGTTCTTATCCTTTTTGGCATTCGCATTCACTTTTTGGCAGATGTGAAAACCCTATTTTCTACGCAATTAACTCTGATTATTGCTTCCGATAATAGCCGACAATGATTTTTCTGTCTGGCGTGCCACTGGGATCCCTGCCACTGTTTGGATTTTCGGATTGTTTCCGATCGATTTTCACCCATGCCTTAAGCCGTATGGTCTGTTTTGGTAATACCCGCATAAGCTTAAATCACGGTGAATCCCACCGATCTTATCTTTGCTTGATTGTACCTTTTTTGTATCAAGCCTGGCCTGGCTAGATACCCGCCCGATACACAAGTGTGTGTGTGTGTGTGCATTGTCTGATGTGCAAGAGCAAAAAAAAACCCCCCCAGCAACATTCCAATACCCTAAGAACCTAGTCAAACACGTAAATAACAACTGGTCAAGGATCAGAGCTGCCAAAAACATGGCAAAGCATCCTTTTCCCATCGCCAATGAACCGCGAAAACACACTCTACCGAATCACCCCCCCCCCCCCCCTACACCTCCCCCCTCCCCCCACCCAGGGTAGCTTTTTCCTAAACATTCTTGAGGAATTAATAAGATGTACTTGTTTCATCGCCCTCACCGAACGGGCACTACCTCGATCGACCGTGTTGCCGACTAACGAGATCTGGCAGGTTTTTTAACGAAAAAGCCATCACCGGTTTGAGGGGGGGGGGGGGGGGTGGCTTTTATTTTATTGTTGTTTGTTTTTGGAAGAACCCCGTTCACCCCGTGTCCGCTAGGCATTAACAAGCTACTGTACTTTGATCCTTTGCACCCGAACCCGATTTCTACGGGAACTAATCGCCTTTTGCTGGAAAAGGGACGCGGAACGCTGGCTGTACGGGACACGTCCGTGGCACACACCCTCCCGTGCGAAGGGTTTTGATGAGATTTTAATCAAGAGACAAGGGTTCTAGCACTAGCACGGACACTTTCGAGGGAAGAAAGTGGTGCTGGCAGCGTCCTCGTCAAGTTTCGATGAGGTTGATACTGTTTCGGGGAACTTACCGTAACTGTGAACGCTTATTTTGTTGTACTGTTTAAAGATTATGTGGTAGAAAGGGATGAGGAAAATGTAATCAGCTCAATCAAGACTAAGTTGTTTCATATTGCATTACATGCTTGACAAAACATTTTACAAAAATCCTGTTTCGTAAGTTCTCCATTTTAAATCAAACAATTGTCTAGTAATGTATAGATTGAATGATTGTTTTGACTGACTGACTATTTTGACTCTACAGCTTCAAATATCGGAATGATGGGGTTGTCGGTCTTGACAGCGCAAAAACGTAATATCTTAAGCACATTATGTTGAACAACTCAAAAATGAAAGGTTCAACACATTAAACTGCTACCACACTAAATCATCTTTTGATATTGATTCGTTCCAAAAAAACTTGATCAGAATAGAACGAAATCCTACATTTAGAAACAACAGCAAACAAACTAGACATTATGCTCATGCTAGATAGCGTCACAATTGAGAAAAGAAAAGTTAGGCATGACCCACATTGAAAAGTCCGTATTCAGCAGCAGCAACAAAAGCTCAGCAAATTGGATCCCATTTTCCACCATGTCCAATCACCATAACATCCCAACCGAGCGTTGTTTGGAACGGAATGAATAGACCGGAGCAGCGAAAAATTCACCAATTTTCGCTTTCAAACCATTCCATTGATAAGTTGCAATAATTCAGCACATTGAATATGGTGCCCGTGATTGGCGGAATACTCTGCTGGAGGGCGTTTTTTTTGTGTCGTTTTTTTTTCGATTTCACTCAAAACGATTCCGAGAACCTGACGACCTAAACCATACCACATTCTAAACAATCGCCCTGACTACAATGCGCCCAAGAAGAATCCTCTACAGCACTTTCGAGCACAAGAATGCTAGTCGGTTTCCATTTCAAGTTCTACGTTTTAATACTTTTTTTGTGGCGGGAAACCACGGCTGTGTATGAATGAAACGTATTATTTACAAAAAACAAAAAAAAACAAGTGATCTTGTATCTCCCTTTCTCGTGCAAGCTTTTTGAGAACTTTGTTTGAGTTTTTGTTGGTTGGAATTTTTTCTTTTCTTTAGTTCGAGTGAGCACAAAACCATGCACAAATGTTCGAATTGAGGGGTTTCTTGATTTCTGAAGGTCACGAAAGACTGGAAAGACCAGGATCGTTAGTCGTACCTTATCGGAAGCAGTGGGAAAACAACCACCAGTTCGTTAGCATTGCTATACGTTTGGCAAATCGAAAATACCACAACGATATTGCCAATCAATATGCATCCAAGTGTTGTATTTGCCTTCGAGGGTACTCGAGGCATCTTTGCAAGAGGACTTTCCCCTTGGTCACGCCAGCAGCTTGCACTAAGCTCGAAGAATGATTTGCATGTTCTGAAATGCGATCCTCCAGTGCGTTGACGAAGAAGAGCAATCAGTGAACAAATTCCTAGTCCCAACAAACTGTTGGCACGATGAGCTTTGCTCCCATACCTTGCTTACCTGATGACCGATCACACGAACCTGTAAACGTTTTTCAGAGAATTAATTAAGTTAATATTATTTTACCAACTCCCAACACTGACTTCGAAGCTTCGGTTTCGGCCCTTTGCTCGGCAATCATATGTTTTAGAGTTTGGCACACAATTTTCTACCGTACAAACAGTATGCCCTTGCGTACTTATGCTTTTGGGCCGGTTCATATTTCCCATCGTTCGTCAATGTTTGGCAACGTTTTGGATACTGCTGCGTAATAGCTATTTATAGATTTACGTCAAATTTACTCTTTAGCGCTGAATCATGAGCAAAAATTATCGCTACCTTTCTTTGTCTTGTTTTGCTACTTGTCCAACCGCGGTCGGGTCGACATTTTGGACCAGTACGCTCTGGCGGGTTATGGGATCATACCAAAACAAAATGGAGATCAAAGAGCGCAATTTATTGCATTTTTGATAATTGTTAGGCCTCCAGCATGCAGTTTTGGTTCCGTCGTCAGTGGTTGTGGTTTTAGGTTTCAGGAGAGCATGGCAAATAAATATTGATTTCCAGGAAATTTTTTTTGAATTGAGATATTGTTGGGAGCACTGTGTAAAGTGACAAAGTATGAAGCGCCGATAGTGTAGCTCTAATATGGTACTCGACTTTCTGGAATTTTATTCATAACTTTTTGTTTGAATATTACATTATTTTGATCTTTTCAACCAATATAACTGCAGTCAATTTTAGGATTTTTAATTTTTTTGGGAACTATTATCCAGTGAAAAAGTCTCATCACAAGTAAATAATTGTATTAATTGTGTTGTAACAATTAATACAATGTTGTACTGTAGTGTAACAATGACCATAATTTGTTTATTGAATGGTTTCTGTACTGTTTAACTATTTACAATAGACACAATAGTTTGCAATGGATTTAAACAAAATGTAAGGTCAAATGTGTGTGCCACAGCAAAATTTACAATCTGTATAAATCAAAAGGAATCAAGATAATGAGCAAGGAATCTAGATGGTACGGCCCGGTGATGTAAGCGACACCGTCAACGATCTTTACACTGCAGAACCGGGGTTCAAATCTCGTCCGTAGTCAGGCAGTCCTGATTACGTATTATCGGCAAGTCTATTTTGCCATTCGATGACCTGCGGGACCTTAAAAATCGTTAAACCAAGAAGAAGGAAATTATGAGCGTTAATATATCTAATATATTAAATATAAACAAAATTTTATAATTTCTTCCTCGGTTAAGTAATTAAATACGATAATACGGCACTGTACTGTCATAATAAATTGTAAATAAAAATAAAATAAGTATTTCAAATTTTATGGAAGCTTTATGGATGCTTTTTAGGTTATGTCCATTATAGTAACGTCGACGAGTCAAGTGTTTTGAATCAAGTGTAACGCCTTAATCCACTTAAATACTTGAAAGCAAAAAATATGGGCTTGTGGTACGATTTAGTTATTTTTATTTACAATTGATTATGACGGTCCAATGCCGTATTGTCGAAACGATTTAGTTATAACGAAATTAAAACCAATCCATATCATGTAATGAGTAATGAACCAGTCCGCTGAGAACTGTGAAGCGTTGATAATAATGAGTTTTATTTAGCATTATGACATGTGGCTATCCTTACAAATGACAAAAGGGTCAAAATTATCTCATCAAACTATATTTAACATGCAATTAAATATCTTTTTGTATAAAGCTTATGCTCGTGTCTTGTTGTCTGTTACCCTGCGTCAGTATAATTTGCACCTGTCAATAGCAACGCTGCCACCGCACCACAAATAAGTATATTTGTGGCAAAATTTTCAATTACCATGACAAAATTCCGACAACCACATCTGATGCGGAAACTGCACTGAAAATTCTGTCCATTTTACCAACACAATAAAATGTATTCCATAATCTCAGATGGTTGGAAATAGGTGGCGTTTGGATCGATAATTCAATCATTCATGTTTTCCGACACCTGTAACTCACATGTACGGGACCGAACACGTTCCCTTCTTTTGCATTCCATCCAATCACAACACTTGCAGCTGTGGGCGGCAAATACATCCTGAACAATTCGCTCTCGAAATGTGTCACACTACATTTTGTTGTACATATTCACCAACACTTGGGAATGAAAAAAAAAAAAAGATACGAACAATACCTTGCACTACATACGATAGTGGTATCGGCCGTGAAGCTTCAGACCACAGCTTGAAATCTAAACGTTGCATTACACAACCCCAACCCCAACCCCATCACACCGTTCGCCCCACGGTACGCACAGGCCTGACTGCAAAACTGCAACTGGTTGAAAGCCACCCATCGGTGTAATTGCCGATGCAGTCTGCCTGTCATCGCCACCGATGGTGCCACTCATCACCACCGCCTACACGGCGCTACCCGGCGTACGCTAATGTCAGCGTTTGGAGATAATCTGCGGTTATGTTACCACTTTGTACTCGTTGAAAGTTTAGATTTTAAGCAAGCGCACACATGATCCTCGTGCAATGCCGTTCGCCGTGTTGGTTTACACGCCGGGCCTTCCGTTTACCCGAGGAGTAGGCCGGAACGGTAGTGTACCGTGGTAATGTTAACCAGCGGTTTCATACCGGTACACATACAGATAGCACACCCAACCACCGGTCGTTTGGCGGTAGCAGCAGGCCTAGGGAGCCCGCCCAAAACCGTCCCGTTAGCGTAGTGTTAATCACCATGATTATGATCGGCACTGGCAACATTCGGTACGGTAGTGTTCGAATTTCAAGCGAAAGGGGTGGTCAAATTTGCCTTTGGTACGACTCGCTGGTGATCTGTTTGTGCGATTACACGCTAAAGCCGTCCTGGTGGTGGCGATATTCGTGTGTTACACCAACACCTAGTAGAAGCATGCAATGAAAGTCAAATTCTATTCTTTGATAGGAATCAAATTACGTGGTAGCCGTTTGTAGTTCAAGATGGTAGATACAGTTTAAAGAGTTTTAGAAATTTGTTGGTTATGAGGCTTGCTGCAGTTTTCAGCTACATTTATTGTGTACTTTGTGTACAGCAGTTTCATAAGAATTTTCTTCTTGGGCTGTCTTTCGTTTAGGTCATACTTGCCATCGAATGGCTTATTAGACTTGCCGATACCGCGTACTTGGACAGTCAGTCAGTCCTCACAACGGACGGGTCGGGTTCGGCTAGGATTTTAACCCCAGCTCCAAGCCGTTTGGGGAGCGGCGCCGCTGTCGCTTACATCATCGGGCCGCCCCGATCATAAAATTATCTAGTATTAGTTGCTATAAAGTAAGGTTATGGTGGAAAATTGCGCACAATAATAAAACCGATAAAGAACGAACTACTAATGACGGTGCTGATGAAGTTTGTTTATAGGGGTTTGTAGTTCAAAGTAGTTTATAATGAACGTGATCGTGTACGTTCTAAGACTAACAGGTTGGCTGATAAGTCCCCGGTCTGACACATAGATGGCGCCGCTAGTATTACATGCATATTATTTTTATATAGCACCAACCTTCAAATGATTCGTGTCAAAATTTGTCGTCTGTATGTCAATTAGTTTGTGAGACAGAGCGTCTTTTGTCAAGCAACTTTTGGTTGCTTGACGAACGAAAAAAGAACGATGAAAAAAAAAGTGTTGTTCCACCAAGACAACGCACCGTGCCACAAGTCATTGAGAACGATGGCAAAAATTCATTAATTTTTTTGGTTGGCTTCGAATTGCTTCCCCACCCACCGTATTCTCCAGATCTGGCCCCCAGCGACTTTTTCTTGTTCTCAGACCTCAAAAGGATGCTCGCAGGGAAAAAATTTGGCTGCAATGAAGAGGTGGTCGCCGAAACTGAGGCCTATTTTGAGGCAAAACCGAAGGAGTACTACCAAAATGGTATAAAAAAATTGGAAGGTCGTTATAATCGTTGTATCGCTCTTGAAGGGAACTATGTTGAATAATAAAAACGAATTTTGACAAAAAAAATGTGTTTTTCTTTGTTAGACCGGGGACTTATCAGCCAACCTGTTAGGTTTGTAAGAAAAGAACTACTTTAAATAATACAAGAAGTTGTGACAATTCAATTAAAATAAAAGTTTAAGGTTCGCTCATTTCCTTTGGAATAAGTAATATGTTTTCAAAGCATTGTTTAAAATTCTGCAAGTATTTCATAAAAAAACTGTCTATATGTAATTTTAAATATCAACAGTGCTTTCTCACCACATCAATAGAAAAAGCTGCCTCGTAATACCGTAACGATCTTTACTAATATTTAACACATACTAAAAGGCCTTCCTGTGGAGCATACGAGAAAAACAAAACAGAACATCCCAACAATCATTAGCACAGCGCTCCACAAACAGTATTCCACAAAAAAGCATATTTTCTCATCAAAATGGACGACCAACAGGACGGCCAAAATGGTGTACGAACAAACGAAACAGTCCACCCTTCGCTCGGCGTTTTGAAATACCTTACCCAAAACCACCGTACTGCATAATGCGGTAGGTTTTGGGCTTGGGCGCGAGTACGCGCCACCGCAAACCATCTACGTTCAGCGTGCGATTTCAATTTAAATATTTATTAGGAACGGGCAGCACGTGGTGTGCTGATATGTATTACTTTCTTCATCGCTCTGCTCTGTCTCTCTTACACAGGCACGTCACATCGGTCTTCCAGCTCTAATAATCGAGCCACTTTCGCAACTCGTTGACGAATGAAGGGTTAGCGATGGATCGTCGACATCATTGCTGTCCTTTTGCAGTGATCAGTCGCCGCACGGGCAGTTCCACGCTAAGCTGAGCCGAGTGGAAAACATCTTCGTAACGTGTGCGTGTGCTCTCTCTCTCTCTATCACTCACATTCTTAAACACACGCATATATACGCCATTTGTAAACGCCACCACGACAGTGCAGTGCAAATCAACCATGGACGATGGAGACATATTCGGTTGGTGGTGTGACAATTGGAAAGCGTGGCGTTACATGGTGTCCTGTGCCAGCTACAGCAACAGTTCCGCTTCGCTCCTTTGGGGCCCCGACGTGCTGTGCCGGTTTGACGATGCGAGTGTACGCTCGAACACAATCCCCACGACGGGCGATGGTGCGGTTGAGCTACGGACAGGAAATAGTACGGCCCCGGTTAGCCTTTATCAGGCCGTTACACAGTGCTATCAAACGTTTAAGTGTGTCCTGCATTCCATAGTGTCCGGTGGTGATCGGCATGCCGAGCAGGTGCGGTGGAACGATGCGTTGTACGAGTGTGCTCCGGAACCGGCGTTGCCGGACAGTTGGCAGCTGCCGGATACGAACTGTAGAGTGGCGGCCTCTCACAACATAACGCTGATCGTGCGCGAAGTGTTACAGCCAGTATCGGAACTGATCGTGAAGCTACCCAAGCTGTTACTGCAGCTCGGTGAGATCAGCTTCGGCAGTTTAGATACAATCGATTCCGATCGTTTGCTAGCCGGAGGATGCTGGAACGCTTCCCAGGCCCTGTTGTACGGTGGGACAGGTGATCCGTTGTTGCAGCGATCGGAGTCAGTGCAACCCACAGCCCAAACAACGCGAGCAGCATCAAACTCTGAACAAACCTATCGACTTGTGTGTGGCAATGCAACCGGATCACAGGGTTCCTTCTTCGAGAGTGATGCATTTGAGCTGGTGAGTGTGTCACTGCTCGAGCCGATCCAGTGCTGGATGAATATCGAACTGCAGAACGCACTGGTTAGCCAATCGTGGCTAAACGGTGTAGAGCATTCAGTAGCTGCGTTGGCCAGCTGGAACCAAACCCAACTCATCGATAACCTGCAAAGCGGAGGTGACTCGGCTCAGGGTCGGTACGAGTGGAGTTTCCTGTTCGTTATTTTGTTCATATTTGCCGGTGGACTAGGAAACATTCTCGTATGCCTGGCAGTGGCACTCGATCGTAAGCTGCAGAATGTTACCAACTATTTTTTACTGTCCCTTGCCATTGCCGACCTGCTCGTCAGTCTGTTCGTGATGCCGTTGGGTGCCATTCCAGGATTTTTAGGTAAGTGGTTTAGAAAATATTTAATTCAATTTACTAAGCTTACTGTAGGCTTGATAATCAGCTGTCCTTAATTTCTCCAACATAAAATCCTCCAATAAACTCCAAACAATGTTTTCCCTTTTCAACAAAAAATGTATGATCGTAATGAAAATCATATCCCATTATTGCTCTCTTCGCTTTCCACTCATTCAAAAACGCTTTCAACCAACATCAGACTTCGGAGCACATTGCTTGCCAACGAACTTCCGATAGCTAAAGCGTTAAAACACCAATATTATTGCCATTCAATAGATACAAATCATCATTAGTGACGGTGCTTTGATGTACGAACCGGCCACATTTCCTGCTCCACATGTGGAGTTTCAACACCGGTAAATCATTGCCTCCCGCGGGTGCCTTCGAACCCATTTGTCTCGGCATCTTTTTGTCCGTCCGTTTTCCCCACCCGCCAGCACGTAAGGAGACCGGTTGCCGAATTTCTATTCATGGTACCATTTAGAACGCATATCAATCAATCGTACACAATCCGCTATTCTCTTGAGATATATCCCTTCGGAACCGCCTTTACGAGGGTGTCGAACGTTCGTTATTCAAAGGGTGACAGTTTACTTATGGAAATGTGCGTGAGTGCGTGTGTATGTGGTCTGGTTGTGTCCCTTACTGCATGACCCTCGCTTTCGTACAGAATGGACCGCGTAGGAAGCGAAACACTATTCAAAAACAAGCTATCGCCCCATTTCCCAATGGCTGTTTTTTTTCCACTGGTCGGTGCTCGTTCATTTTTGCATTTGTTTTGGATGAAAGGAATTGTTGTACCACTGTTTTTTTTTTTTGCGTGTGGCTTGTGCAACTTTCGGTAAGAAATTTCGTCGGATTGTTTTCGTATCGTTTCGCTCCGAAACTAGCTGCCCTCAGCCAGACCAGTAGGTCAACGTTTTTGTTTGAAGCAATGGTTCGTTTTCTTCTCCCCAACAGCTGGGACACTGTGGTTACAAAAACTATGTGTATACATTTCCCACTGCATAGCGCTAGTCTTGTGCAGCTGAATGTGAAAACAAACCATTCCGAAACAATCTGGAATATAAGGCGGGGTAATGGCAGCGTGGCAAAACATTTACACAACAACACAGCAAAACGACTTTCTAACGCAAAAACATAAAGTGACGAACTCTTTGGCTATATTTGTGTATTGGTGTATGTGTTTGTGTGTGTATGGACAACTGGGTGGGAAAAAATGTGAATTGAATTGTAAATCCAACCAGTCGAAAAGGCGAGGACTGTGGCGCGTACGCGTACGCTCGTTACGAAGGCCACAGCTACTCGGTGGAGGCGCCTGGTACCGCACGAACAAGAAGAAAGCGAAAGCTTTCCACTTGCTGCTGGCATTCAAAATGGAGCGTTAACCGGTAACCGTGTCTGGATCCGTAAATGTAGGCTCGAACCGCTGATGATGATGGTGGTGGTAGGACCGATGAAGCAGGTGGCGAGTGGTCGTTACTTCTGCGAACGAAAGATTTATGGCGACCAGTGGCATTTTCTCCTATGCGCCATTATTTATATCACGTTTGTGAGGATTGTGGAATCCGCCCGTTCTTACACTGTTGCAACCAGAGCAACTGCACCTTCTCCATCCCACAACGGGGGCCATGCCTTAGTTTCGGAGGGAAGCATATTTTGTTACCGCTTGCGATGGCACGCACCATAGCCTAATGGTGGCTTTTGTGGCGGGAGGGGGAGGGGAGGGGAGGAAGGGGGGGAGAGAAAGAATTCATTTCGAAACCGGCACACTGTTACTGTTCACTTTCGGTAGTGTGTCGAATAAATCTGGCACTGGTTGTAACCCGGTGATGTATGTGCTGGGCTGTGGGCAAATCATCTGGATGCCGAAAAGAGCAAAACACAAAATCGTGCTAACCACACGGAGGAAAGAAGACGGATTTTATTTTCTTTCTGTTCTTTCTCACGCCCCAAACAACACACTCGATGGTGCGTATGGGTGTACTGGGGCTACTTACAGTGCGCGTCAGCACACCCGCAGTCTGCACAATGTGTGTCAGAGCGGCGTATCCCGATGGTACAATTTACTATTTCAAAATTTCAACCCCCTCCTGTAGCTAGCACACTTTTGTCAAACCTGTAACCTCTCACGCGAAGCCAGTGGGGTGGATATGGCCGGAAATGGCATGTATCATAAGGCACCCGAAAACACCCAGCCACAGTTTCTGTCATTGTCATTCAGCAACGCATGAGATGGGAGTTTGCAGCATGTTATGCCGTTGGAGCAGATTATGGGCTTCATTAATCAACTCTTGCACGTTAGTTGTTGAGTGAGAGGCACCGTACTTTTGTTACGTGTTTGCACGTTGGTTTTTAGGCCTGTGTGGCCTGTGCACCTGAGTAACAGTAAATAGAGCCTGAACACCTGGCACAAGGACACACACGTACGCACACAAGGAGTGGGTTGATAAATTTGGGACTGTGCTCCAATCTGGCTGGCTCGCTTTTGAAGATTCATCGCCATTAATGTGGGTCAGTGCATACAAAATGACGCCAATCTGTCACAAACAACAGTGATTTCAGCAAATCTACGGTAAGAAGCTGCCAGCGTGGCAATGACAAAACAAAATTGTGTGTTATTATTCATTGTAATAGCTTGACTGAGGTGAATTCATACATAGCGACTGTGATTAAAGTTATTTGTTTAATTTATATTTTAGCGACACTCTGTGTCTTTCGCTCTGAAGCCTCGTGAAGTTTTGGCCCATCAATTTTTTGAATACTAAGACTCGATTTAAACTTTAGATTCGATACCTGGTCCTGACGCAATTGATTTGAAATTTTACGAGACGTACAAGTTTAAGCACGTCCTTCGTACGCTCTTTTATAACTTTTTGCGTCTGGCAAAAGTGCGACGGCCATTGCGTTGTGTTTATCATCCTTAATGTTAAGATAATGGAATATCGTGACAGTCGCAATTACAGGCTATTAATTTTACCGTTTTTTTATATGTTTTTTCTGTATATTTTGATTTTGTAACGCCTGATGTGTAACGGCTTTGGTAAAACACCCAAGGGAGGTTGACGCTTGTTAACGTTATGTATGTGGTACATCATCACCGTGACATTTGTGGCAGTTGTCACACTGATTTAAAAATAAATAATTTATTTGAGTAAATGATAAAATAATGATAAAACAAATGATTAAAAAAACATTCAAAATTAAGATTCCTCAATACATTTGAACTTGATTTTCGTGGTCCAAAACTCTTTAAAGAATAATAATTGATGATATTTTTTATATTACATAATTGCCAGCGTATAATTACTATAAATGCATTAATACGTCATTATTAAACACATCATTTTATGCTCTCAATCATTATTACAATGTTTATCTCTGTTTTTCATCACCAAACAGGGTATTGGCCCTTCGGAGTCACGTGGTGCAACATCTACGTTACGTGTGACGTGCTGGCCTGTTCGGCAAGCATCCTGCACATGTGCTTCATTAGTCTCGGCCGTTACCTTGGTATCCGGAACCCGCTCGGCAGCCGGCATCACTCGACGAAGCGCTTGACGGGAATAAAGATCGCATTAGTGTGGCTGCTGGCGATGCTCGTTTCCAGCTCCATAACCGTGTTAGGTGAGTCGCCGAAAGCACCGTTATCTCCGGGCCGTTCATTATTTATCTCTTCCAACGCTGCAATCTTTTTTTCTTGCCCTCTCGCATCTTCTCCACTAATGTTCGCATACACCATTTTCGCCAAGCAGGTATGATCAACCGGGACAACATTATGCCCGGCCCGAACGAATGTGTCATCAATAATCGAGCCTTTTTCGTGTTCGGCTCGCTGGTCGCATTTTACATCCCCATGGTGATGATGGTCGTAACGTACGCGCTCACCGTGCAACTGCTGCGCAAGAAGGCACGCTTTCTCGAACAGCATCCGGAGGGAGAACTATTCCGAAGGTATGGTAGGAGGCTTGAGGATTGTCCATCGAATTTTCATTCCGATCGTCCACAATAACCACTTGCTTTCCACTTTTGCAGACTGGGAGGACGCCTGGCATCCTCCAAACACTCCAATAACTCGCAAAGTGATGGCTCCTCCACATCTAATAAAGCGGTCGAAATGAAGAAATTCACCGTCAACAACAATAAGCAGCCATCATTTGCGCAGCACGACTCATCGCCACCGTCCTCGCTGCCATCGGTGACCACTGCGCACAGTGCGCTGCCTTGGCGATGGCACGGCACCACGACCGGCACCAGCAAAATGGACAGGTAACGTGTCTAAAAGCGTTGTCAGTTTATAAATATAAATTAAGTTATTTTATTTTTGAAAATGAAGAAATGTTCCTACAAATTCTTACAATTTATAACACTAAAAAGTGTGTTCGATATCTGTCGATAATGTTTCTGATTCGACAGCTAACCAGTACATGAATAAACAATTTGTCCAATCCAATATTCCAGTGATGGGAGCGCAATATACTGCTCGTGCAATTCACCAGCACAAACCGTAGTCACTGTGGTTTATCCTTTTATGACACTTTTACAAAGTACAGAGCACACTTACCGGAGGCTAAGCCCGTTCGATAGTTTCACAGCACCCACCCAAGAGCAGCCAGCAGGCAATGCCCAGTGAGAAAGGTCACAGATGGCAGACCGCGTCCAGTACGTGGCGCCAACTCAAGGAAAACCATCATCCATCCTACCGACACTCGCATCATTCAGCTGCCGTGTCCTGCGAGCAAGACACTCGTTAACTTGCGGCGGGTTTTATTTTTTTTTTTCTTCTCCCTTTTACACTTTATCTACCGTCAGAATGCTGATGGCATCTCTTGCACCACATCCGGGATAATGCGGCTAGATCCTTCCATGTCTGTCGCTCAACTGTTTGATTTAACAATCTATTGGTTGGATGGATTTCTTCTCACTCCCGCATTCTAGAGCTTTTGATGCTTGATACAGAGCAAGTGACGATACTGGACACAGAAACTAAAAACACAATTCTAAAATAGACAGACATTGTATCAAGCATTTCCTTTTATTGAAGTCTGGTTTTTCGATTTCCCTTTCACAACGCGAGCCTTACGGACACAATTGTTCACTTCCCGGTGTTGTTTTGCAGGGACAAAGAAAAGATCTTTACTTTGCAAAACAATGTTTCACAATCGCCGAAAAGTAGACAAAACTATTAAAAAGCTAGTCGTTGAAAACACCCTTGCCGCCGAAAACAAAACAAAAATCGCCATTGACTATCGCGTCTATTGTTGTAAACCTTTCGCCGCGGCAAAAGAAAGGGGAAAAAAGCGTTCACCACAAACATCAAAATCTCATTTCTAGTTTAGAATCTTCTGGCTCTGTCGGCAGCCGGATTTCACCGTTGGTCTTTGGTAAAATTTATGACCTTCTGCCCCATTTACCACCCTTTTGTAGTACGTTAATTACGTCAACTCTCACTCAATTATGCGTTTTCTCTCTCTCTCTCTCTCTCTCTCTCTTTCTCTCTCGCTTTTGTTGCGCTCGTCCTCGGTGCGCTCAATAGAATAAGCTCAATCAAAGGCAGTATGTCGCATCCGCACCTGGGCTACAGCAACGGTGGTAACCGCACGATCGCGACCGGCGGTGTTGGCAAGCGGTCCTGCCGCACCGTCTGCGACCAGGGCACACAAACACCGGACAGCATCGAGCGGGAAACGAGGCGCCAAAAATTCTGCTCCTTCCGGATACACCTGAACAGCGTACCGACGCCAGCGATAAATTTCAATTTGAAGTTTCTCGGCAGTAAAAAGCGCACCAACTTATCGGCGAACGCGGTCGCGACCGAGCAAAAGGCCACCAAGGTAAGATGCGGTGTGGGGCAAAAAGGGAAGAAGAGGGGGGGGGGCGACGGGTGGTGTGATCGTGGGAATCAAAACACCTTGAAATTGGAGCTAGCGTAGAGGAAACACTGGGTGGACGATGCTTCGGTGCTAAATGAATTAAACACCACCGCGCATAATTGGTTGATTGTAGCTCGCACGGGACGGATCACTTTTTTTTTTTTTGCTCACTGTTTTGCTTTTGCCAAACGACTAAAGGACTAGCTTGAGCTGCTCATTTGCGCAGTTGAGAAAATTTTATTACATCTCCACTTTTGCAACCATCACGGACAGGTTTCCAAGTGCTCGAGTGTCCCATTATAGTTTAAATCTCGTTATATTCTTTAATGTGCATTTACTGCCATTTGGATCCAATAGGAAAGCAATAGGGATGTGATTTTATGTTGGTTAAGTGCTTTCGATCAATACGAAATCTATAATGATTGAACCAGTTTCAGAAAAAAAACTATTTGTGACAGAAAGATTTTAAAATATTGTATTTTTCTGCTAAATCTGCTACGAAACGCGATCATAGGATTTTAAACTGTCAACTCAACGAAACCCATGAGTGTTCGCTTCTTTAAACATGCCACAATAATGCCAACACTCATCAACTCTACCTGGTGGAATGAATTATCTTACGAAATTGCCGCGCATTTCTTGTCAGCGCGAAATTTTCGCTCAACTTTATGCAATGACTTCGCCGTCCTCCTTCCGGTGGATGAAGGTGTGAAAATGAAAAGTTCCCAGGAGGAATGCCAACGCAAGGAATCTTCCGTCGGACATTGCTGGCTAAATTGGGGAAGGAAGCGCGAAACGAACCACACGTAATGAAAGTGGACAGTAGCGTGCCACAGTCCCTTACTGTGGGTATGCCCGGTGGGGAATAGAAATGGATGTTCACTTCCCTTTTGCGCTGCGCTACACACCTTCATTTCCGTTTCTCGTAGAGCAGCGAAATCAAGTTTGTGCCATAAATACTTTCTACAGGGGGAAATTTTTTTTTTGTCGTAGTTCCATTTTCTGATTTTCTGTTTTATTTATTGTTTTTTTTTTCTTGCAAGGCTGAAACTATAGCAATCTAGCGGAGTTCGTGGTGTGGCTGTGTGAACCACAAGAAGGAAATGAAAAACTATTTTTAATATCGTTTCACCACTAGGAAAATTGTCTTCTTTAAGTTTATTACCATTTACAAGACAAGAAATCGCATCCTTTTTTTGAAGATTTAGCAACGTTCTGAAGCATGCTCGTACTGCTGTGTTTAAAATTTAAACAAAGTTTAATTTTTAAACTTATTCTTTGCATCGCACACTTCTCAGTTCACGGATTCTCAGTCATTTTCATAATTAAAGCATAAATTGAAACACTCAAATTGCGATCAAATTCGAAAATGAAACCGCTTATTTTACTGTTTAATCACAATCTTAAACAAAACTCCAAAACGGTCCGATTCCACGACGTCACGAAGCAGAAGCCGTACGTTTGCTTCTCGATGGCACAGTTCCAAATCCAATCCTACCCCGGCAGTAGAAATAAAAACTCGATTTGCGATGTTTGATATTCAGAACAGTATTTAGCGCTATGCACCAGTACGCATAGGAAAGTTAGCTTCGTTCTATTTCGAAGCGCATAAAATAAATCAAGATGATGTTGCAAAAAAAAAAACCCTCTTAATTGTGTTAACTTATAGCATCCGTACCGTACCAGGGAAGCATTCAAAGTTATTTCCTCTGTTTTATGTTGCTCTTTAACAGCATTCTCATCGCTAAGAGCCTAACAGTGCATGGTATTGTTTACGATGTTGTCCATTGTGTTGACTTGAGTTAGTCAAATTTGCCTGATTGTCAATATTGTGTCCGTGCCCGTGTTGATTTTGCACCCTGGCTCGAGCGACAGCTTTGATCTTTACAGTGGGACTTGTTTTGAAATGCGTACGGTGATATCTCAGCCCAACTCTGCTGAGCATACCGCTCCAACAATTACCACACGTCGAACTACGTTGAAAGCGTCTGTCGTAAGGGAAAAGTTTGTGTTTTTTTTTTCAACGGAATTTCCATTCTCGGCAACCGGTTCGTTACAGAAGCAGCCGAACGGGAGACATGGCTAAAAAAGGGGCTCGTGTGAAAATTAGAAAGTAATTTAAAAGTTTTGCATCGCACACAAAGCGATGATTCGGTTGAGCTAAGGTGGGCCACCCCGGTGTGATAAAGTTCCACGAAGAGCAATAATACGCACGTTCCACCAAGTTCACCACCGTCCCAAAGTAGGCGGAAAGTCCTGCAGGGAATATGTTAAGCCTAACCTGACATTATGTCGCTGCTTATCTAGCTTACAGTAAGTTGGCAGCCCTTTAGCGTGGTTAGCTACGGCAGTTGAGCAAGAAACGAAGCCTGCTTTGCTACCGTTTCATTCCAATCAGTTTTAATGAGAGGCTAATCAGTGACTTTTATTGCCTCCTTACTGTCCCGTGCACGAGCACACCGGCAAAAAGCTTTTAAAATTTAAATCATACAAATTTGCACCAATTACCTGTCATAATGAAATTTATTCTCGCGATGTATAAATGGCACGCAAGCGATACCATATATTAACGTATCTTTCACTGTCTATTCTTACCAGGTTCTGGGTCTAGTGTTTTTCACATTCGTCTTTTGCTGGGCTCCATTCTTCATCCTGAACATCATATTTGCCGCCTACCCGGACGCGAAGGTGCCGGAGCGTATCGTCAGCATATGTCTCTGGCTGGGTTACGTTTCGTCGACAATAAATCCAATCATTTACACAATCTTCAACAAAACGTTTCGGGCAGCGTTTATCCGGCTGCTGCGCTGCCGTTGCGAACGGTACGGTTTAACTTTTTCGATAATTTCATAAAGCTGTGTCACCAGCTCATTGCGTTCTTCACCTTCTCTTTCACAGCTCGGGACGGCCGCCAAGATATCGCTCGGTAACCGATAGCCGCGGTGCGATCAGCCTCTGCACACCGTCCGCCTTACCGTTGGCCATATCACTGCAAGGATCGTCACTGCTTACTCCTTCCACTACTCAGGCCACCCCGCTAAGCGACTTTCGGGGCAGTTACGAAATCACGGATGACGATTGCTGAACAGAGCAGAACGAGAGCATCGGGCACGCTTTGGGGGCGCATGTTAAAGCAAAACTCCACCCGAACACTGCTAGTTTCATGGTGTAGCCATCTTAAATAGTAGTAATATTAGTGTAATAGCAGCAGCACAGTATGCTCAGAATGTACAAATTCCCACGATCGTTTGCGGGCAGCTTCCCTTCTCCTGCTCCTGGTTCATCCCAGTCCACCCACTTCCATCAACCCGTCCCAAGAACGTACAAATAAGTTCACTGATCCTACCGATGGCAGTTGAATAGCAATCGTATGAAAATCAAATGTAGTAGCCTCTAGCTGTTATGGAAAACTTCACCAAATATGGCTTATTCTAGCGAGAGAAATAAGAAAATGACAGTATTTTGTAAGACGATTAGCGTTATTTGAACTGTGCACAACCCTAAATGTGATTTTATATATAAATTATGATATAAACAACAGTGTAATTTTTTTCGAATATGATGTACTGATCAATGTATCCGAAATATTGTCAACTTAAATTAGGAAGCACAATGAAGAAGTTGTTAACTGTGTATTAGTATTGCTGGAATGGCCGATAAATTTACAGTTAGATTGAATTATTGTTTTTGTTTATTCATTCGGCAATTCACAAAACAATGTGTTGAAAAACAAGACGCGGCTTCTGATGCTTTTTCTGTATAGTTTATTTTATTTCATTTTATTGTATTTAATCTCTTAGAAATAACCAAAAAATTAGTCCGCTGTTCGCGCGCGCTTATATTCGTTTTTCGGATCTTTGTCCGCTCTTGATTGATTTACGACTGATCAATCGCTCCCTAACTGATCCCAGGGCAGGCTCGTCCTGTCCTTTTCTGACCCTTCTTTTCTCTCCTTTTCTTCTTGTCGCCTCCTAACTGACAGGGCGTTGGGAACCTTATGAAGTTTCCAACGCATAGTATTACATGGTATTATGTACTGTTAGTCACACTGCACAGTCGTCCTTTGTCTGGTGATAATAATAAGTTTTTGTAATGCTCTGATTTAAAAAAGATAAGAAAGATACGACAGTAAATATGGCTTCATCTGTATGGTTTTGAGACAGCCACAAGCCTAGAGTGGAAAACTAAATTGTAGTCTATGGCCCGTGGATGAAGGCATGACCGCTTGATTTAGACGTAAACTTAACTTCAGCAGAAAGATAAATAGTAAATTATGAGTAAATTATAAAATAAATGATAAATCTAGATATCCGATTGATTAATTCATTCGTCTCAATGCATTGTCAGAGTAAGAAGAAGGATAATCAAATTGTTTTTTTTTTTTTTTTGTAAAAAATGGTAAACTAAATTTGTCATGTTTTGTAAACGACGTTTTTTTTAAACGCATCGTTATTATGCAAAAATAACTGAACGGCTAAAGCAAACATATCCTTAATACCATTGGTGAAAAGTTTCCCATCGTTCAGTAAGCTTTTGCACTTTCCAATAAAATATTTCACACGACAGCAACGAAGCTTCCGCAAATCGTCCACCAGGCTGCTCCATCGTGAACGTTGCTTTTAAATCTTATCGAACTAAAATGAACTCTAGTGCAACGTTGAAATGAATTTCCCCAACCGACGAACACAGCGAACGATGCGATAGCCGAAGAATTGACGAACTTTGTCGGAGCGTTTCGTGTGCAGTACGTTCGCACCATTCGTTGAATAAGTAATGGATACAATCGCTGTACCATTTAAGCCCCTGGAAAGCGTCCTCTCTTTGTATGGAATTAACACGTTGCAAGGTTTGTAATAGAAAACCATACAGCTTTTACTGTTACGGTTTGAAAATTAGCAAAAAAGAGCTTGAAATACAGGATTTATTGAATTATTTACTAATTTATCTGCAACAATGGAATTAGGTGCTGTCATTCTTACAAATCAATAAATAAAATAAAATATCGTTTTTAATCAAATAAGTCATCAAAAATTATTACTCATTCTTTCAAGAAACCTGTATTGGTATATGATATAAGTGTCAATAATTCTAATGTTTTAGTCGTTTGTGCACGCAACATTAAAATTATTTAACTAATTTGGCTAGAAAGTTGTTCAAATATACCATAAGCAGCTGTGTAGCATTTCCAAATCTCTTTGCTTCGTTCGTTCACACACCGGACCTGAGCAAACTTAAAGTTCCGTTCACTGTTTAAGACCGCTCACACCTACCCTATTGGCCAACATCTTCCGCCCAGTTCACATCAGCTGAACCATCACCATCCATCACGTGCATGCAATAACCAAACACACGTGAATGTAATGCAGCATTAAAGACACTTAATGCTGCTGTTGAAAAATAATCTCCCTCTAAAAACAAAAACACACCGTGTCTGGCGAAATTATGTGGAAACCTATGGCATTATGTGCCATTACTCGTTCGCTTTTAAATTGTCTGTATCAAATAAAACACATCGACCAGCGCACCTGCAAAAATATCACTACCATTTTGTGTCGATACATTTCCTAAAGGTACCCCAAATTCTGCTTCTCTCTATCTCTCCCACACACACACACACACACACCATCGGCAACTGTTTCGTGAATGTCCAATGTGTTTGAGTAACGAGAATTTTGTATCCCTTTCGAAAAGCAGATTCAAACGGCACCTGATAAGAATATTAATTAAGACAGGTTCGTCCCTTCGGCGTACGTGAGCGCATGGGCTGCTGATGTTCCCATACACGACCGGGCACCGTTAGATGTTAGCATTAACGACGCCGACCAGAGACCTGTTGGACCCGTTTCGCAGGGAACGTGGCGCTCAACTGCTCACTTTCTGCGCTGCTATCCCACGCGCTTTCTTCCGACTGCTCTGTTATCGTCGCGCAACTCCCATCCTTTGCAAACAACATCCGCTACGCCCACCCCTTCTCAAGCCGAGCCGCTCCATCCTCTCTCGCGCCACCGCTAGCAAATTATCTCATATGCATTCACCACACCAAACAGCCGGGTTCAGCGTTCTTCAGCTTTCTGGGACCTTCCCGCACCAGCTCTGGGTTTTAGACCCGTCCCAAAACTGGGCCATACGCGGATGTGTTAGACAGTCCCAGTGCGACAACCATCGGAGGGTTCGGGTTTCGCTTCGGTGTACCGGTTCGGGCTGGTTGTGATTGTGTTGGTCGAGGACGAGGAGTATTGCGGAACAACCGACCGAGACTCTATGTTCGTCACGGATGAACACTTTCACTGATGCTCCCACTGCCCGAAAACTGGCCAAGTAGCGAATTTTTGCCCGCAGGTACGCGCTACGCTTGACACTAACAGGCAGCGACACGAGCGAAGCGAAAAGGTTCCAAGGAAAGTTTATGGTACGGAGATCGTAAACTTTCTCACCAATACACACACACACACACCACTCCCAGCAGTTCGACGTACGACGTTGCCCACGGGACAGCTTCCGACACGTTATCACACGATAACGCGCCTCTATCGAGGAGCCCGGCAAACTTCTCATCACTTTGTTTTCTTCACCGTTTCTGGCTCGCTTCTTTACCACTCAACGCTCAAGTCCATCGAACCTTTGCCCCACAGCTGCAATCAGTCTCGAAGGCACTCCCGCCCATTCCCCATTCCTCTTGCTCCACCAATATAACTCCTGCTGAAGAGCCCCTCGTGAGCCGATCCACGCAACAGCTATCCGTGGGGAAAAGTTTTTCCTTAAATGGATTTCCCTGTATGCTTCTTCTTGCCTTGACCCTGGGACGACGCACGGCTCCAACAGCACACAGCGCAGATCAGTCATCAATTTTCCATTTCAAGTGGGACGCATCGCCGTCAGGCAGCGGAAGATAGATATTGAATATCGAATGCGTCAAAATGACGTACTTGATAGTATCCCTGTACACCTCGGGCACGTGTCCCGCAGCCCGTCATGAGCCGTCCCGGAAAATAAGGGTAGCACAAGGGTTAGCATATAGCCCTCTGCCGGTCGCTTCACCCTTCCAGCAGCCAACCGTCAGTTACCTTCCCGGAGGAACCTCCCATTTTTGTATGTTTTAGCCAAACGAGCGGAAAGCGATTGGTATGCTTGTTTGAAGTGTCCCATTCTCCATTCCGCCTACCAACTCGACCCGGAACCCAACATCTGTTTGCACAGTGAGCTAATGTGCGTGTGTGTGTGTGTGTGTTGGTGTTTTTGCCCCGTTTGTGCAAGCGAACACACATTGATCGTGGAGAGCATCATAAACCGGAGCATTGGCAAAATTGTTAGCTATATAGAGTGCCGCGTACCGTACGCGTACGGTACACACTGCGGTTTCTGTTGCTCGTGCGCCGCCTACCCATTCAGATATAGTTCCACTGCAACTTAATACCAAACCACCTTACCTGCCTCAGCCTCATGCACTTCACGTTACACTTGCGTGTCTCATTAATTATTGCACGTATCGTTCGCGGCCCCTACCATGGGTGCAAAAGTCGATCAGCTTTGCATCCCCCATCCCAATACGGCAAACCGAGCCACTAAACCTAGCAAAGCATTTAGCGTATGTTTACTGCCCCGGTCAGTAGACGCAAGCCGCCTAAATATTTGAATCAATTATTATCAATTACGACACAGACTAGTAGCTCGACCTTTTCGACCCCACCCCGGTTCCTGCTAGGAAAACTGAGACGAAACGAGCATTAAATTACATGCAGCAACAGTTTAAGTAGCAGAGCTTCCAATTAACAGAACCAGGACATTCGATGTACTGCCGAGAAGTTAAACGAGAAGTTTGCTGAATTGCGGATCGGAGACTGGTTGTGGTTGATTATGTTTTTAGGTTAAATAGAGCTAGGAAGGCTGAAGACTCCAGTACTAATCGTTGCTTTTTGAAAAAATTCACGCATAGTAATAAAAATAGTAAGCCGCATACTGGTGATTAGCTGGAGTTTGAGTACAATCTCATTCTGCTGTATTTCTAAGGTTTGCGTAAAATTTCAACTTCTAACAATGTGTTTTTACGTTTTCTTTTCTTCTTAACTAAGTAAGGTTAGCTGCCAGAGCCTTACAATCACTACTTTCTTTATTTCTTTTTAATGAAAATTATTGCAAAAAATAATTCAACAAACACTTAATAAGGTTTTGAAGCGTTTTATCGTTTACCAAAGCAGTATATTCCAAATGTCTTCTTCAAACGTTATTGTTGATCATAATTCCTCCATGTTCCAACCTAACCGATGGAGACGCCTGGTACCTGAGAAAGTGATGCAAGTTATTTTCGATTATCGTGCCCAGGAAGCTTCAAACCAGCCCGTTTCTAACTGTTTGATGTGTTTTGAAGAAAATGTAATCCTCCAAGAAATTTAATAAATTTCTTATGTGTTTAATTACAAGTTTGTCTGTGTCTGTTTTGTTAGAATTGAATCATGATGAGTTTGAAAATTCTAGATAAATAGCTGTTTATTTACTTCAATTTACTTCAAAAGCTAGGCATAGGTTACTAATTAAAATATCTATGTAACACATCATTCAAATATCTAACCAGATCAATCAAGGGCATGGCTATCGATGGAGACGCATGGTGCCTGGTACCTTGTAATTGTTATAATTTACATAATTGACATACTTTTTGTGCTATTCCTTGATTCCGTCCCCTTGTTTACCGTCAGTATAAAAGCCTTCAAACATGAACGAAATCGATAACATACAAACACAACCTAGATGGTCCCCAACGCGTACCGCAAACCATGGAAGTAACGCATTTAAATATAAAATATTTCTCGCATATTTAATTAAAACATAAAATAATCATTTATCCTTCCACTAACCTGTTAAACAATATGTTCATGAAAAAAATCTAAACTTAACGCAAGAAGGATGGAGTTTAATGCTGTGCGGCATGCTGGCATCACGTGATAGTTGTTCCTGCCTGAAACCCCGTTGCACTGAAGTTTTTAAGGTTCAAACACACTTACCATGCAGTGTGCGGTTTTGGGTGTTGTGCAGTCATTTTTTGTTTCCCTCAGCATAAATCTACTGCGCCAGCTGTTCCACATCAACAATTTTCAATTTCATTCACCAATTATGGTTGTTTTTAAAACCCATTATTACCGGTGATCCATCAGAATTTTTCTTTTTCCATCCATGGCAGCAGCACGAAGCAGGGAAGAGCATAAAAACAAAAAGCTGCTGTTTCACGATTCAGTCCCGAAAACAACCATTCCCATCCATCCCAGGTCCAGGTTGCCCGCTATGCCAAACATGGCGTTTTATAGGGAAAGGTATAGCAGCAGCAAAAAAATAAAAAACAAAGGGGGGAAGATAAATAACATTGCCACAGCTTTGCCGCTGTGCCAGAACAAACCGAGCAGCTCGGCACGAAAGGAAACAGTTGTGTGTTCGTACAACACTCCCTTGGTCTGGCCTTTCAATCGCAACGATGCTTTCAATCCACACACACGCACGTACACAGATACTGGTACAGACTTTGTTATCCAGTTGCTTTTTCTCGGCGTGCCCAGCATGCACCGTTGGTGCTCGTGCGCTGATGATAGAAGACTCCCAGCGCTCCGGTCCGGTTGTACGTCGATCAAGATAGTAAGTAATGGCTCTAGAAAACGGAGTCGTCAATCACAATATCTTTTCCCGCTTAATTGAATCAAACTGTGCTGGGACTGATTCGTTTAGGTTGTTTTTTTTTTTCTTATTTTACTTCCCAAACTTTGAAACACACTGAGACAAAGATGGCAGTTTACCTTCCCAGGCAGGGCAAAGCAATGCAAGCAACAAAAAAAGAAAACAAAAATTCCCCCAAAAATTCACTCAAACACACACATACACACATAAACAATCACGACTGTCGTGCTTTTGTGTCTCATTATCGGTGAGTGAAAATCAAATTCAAACGCACATAATAAAACACATCAAGGCGTATAATGTAATGCCCTTTTTGATTTCACCAATCAACAAAACAGGGGAAAAAGAAAGCCTGTGCCTGTGCCTGTGCCTCAACGGATGATCCATTGTTTGGTAAGTGATATGGGCCCGGCGCACTCATCTCATGATTGGCCGAGTTTTCCATTTCATTTCCCAACAGGCTTTCAATGAGCCACAAGTTATGCTCGTTAACTCGTCAGCTCGCATCGGTTGAAGCGATCCGCTTCTTGAGGATGTGGTCGAATGGCCAGTAGCCACTCGACAGCCTTTCATCAACAATGGTTTGTATTCAATGCATCGCATGCCGAACGGTTCGTGGTGGAATTGGTTTCGGGTGAAAATCCCACTTGGTTGCTTTCATTTTTTCATCGGTGCCGTTGAAGTTTAAGTTAAGCAAAGTATGCGAAAAGTGAATCAAAGCACCGTACATGATCACTTCCGGTAGGACGGTACAGGAAGCGGTAAACAACGAAAATATAAGTAATCACAAATTACAACCGAAATCCTTGCCTTCAGGGCTACCGTCTGTGGCGTCGGTCGATGCGAAGGATTAACGTTGGACGTTGAATGGAAAACAACAGCAGCCGGGGAACGTAACTTCCTCCTCGGTTTCCTTTCAGAGTGAGCTCCAGCAGCTCGTAGTAAATAGTCACATCCATGGTTCATCATCCAAAGCATACCTACTGGCACAAGTAGCTAGCACGAACTGGACAAACTTTAGCAAGAATGTCGACACACACAATCAAGAAGCAAAAGCCGAATTTCAATTCATCGTACTGTACGTGGTACGTACTCCCGAGAAAACGAACCCCCATCCCGGTGATCAAATTTCAGCCCAGTAACATCCAAATCGCCATGTAATCCGTGGCGTGTCTACGGTGCTACAGTCTATGTGGTGCGCCCCCTCCCTAATTCTGTGTACACGAATGATTGAATGAAGGGGATAGAAATCTCGCAATCCCACGTCCCCACGTCCCCAGTTCCACTTTCCCCGCCGACCTCTACCCTCACCGGTTCAAAGCAATGCGAGCACCGAAAGCGACAGTACGGAAAGCTCGCCGTAGAGTGTGGCTTACCGGGTACTGCTGACCCGCTGGTGGGAACGAGCACGAGCACACCCCTAAGAGTGTTTTTTCCGAATTAGCAGAATGTAATAAGGAAGAGGGAAAAGGAACGTTTCTCTGCTGCCTGGAATGTTGAATCAAATAAACCAAATGAACGCTTACAGCAACGCGCTACACATACCATATCGCATAGCCCCGCATGCAGCATAATCCAAGTGCCGAGCATCTTTTGGTCTACCAAAACTCGGCTCGCTGGCTGGCTGTGTGTGTGTGTATGTGTGTATTTATTCCAAAACACTCCGGTGCGCTACAAACGAAAACTGGTGTTATTGCATTCCAGGGCTTATTGTGCGGCATTCTTCATTCAGTGAGTGGAAAATAAACCAAACCCAGCGCCCAGTGAAGGGTGTGCAAAAGAAAAGTGGAATCTTTCGTTGCCTGTTCGACATTTCTTCGGCTTCTTTACCAGTAGGTTGACCACTGGCAATGGGGCGAAGCTAAATTACGGTAGGCATTGCTGCACGTAGCATAAGGATCGTGTGATCCTGTTTTACCTTACCGAGGTTATTTGCTGTTAAACACTTGCCATTACTAGCACCATTTGGAATCCGTACCATCTGTAGTATGTGTCTTGAAGCACCTGCACCATGCATCCATCCATACTTATAGTTATGATTTTTTGCTTTTATCGGAGATAAGCATCCATGAGGGCATCCATGATTAATTTAAAAGCAATCTGTAAATTTTTCCGCTACTTTTTCATTTACACCAAGACTTTGGGGAGTCACGATTTTCGAGCTTTAAAGAATAATATTTTCAATAGCTAAAACAGCGCAAGCTTACACGTTGAATAGTTCGTAAACATGGTTGCTCTACATAGCTGATAGCGAGAAGAAATGATAGACAGCTACGGACCAATGTTTAAGCTCCATTACCAATTTGTTTTACTCTCCAACAAATGCTACAAATCCAATCCATAAGATGTAAGGCTTGCTAAAGCTAATAAAAAAAAATGTTCTAAACCACCAGGAGCTCGAGAAGGAGAATGAACCACAAACTAGTTAAGCTGCCTGGGGAACCATTCAACGTGACGGGCAGTGAAGGAAGAGCTGAAAGGGTAAGATGGCTACGCGAGGGATGAGCAACAGCAGCTACAGGTCGGCCACAAACTGTGGCGAGCGGATTAAAGGAAGCCCGCTCCAGGAAGCTGAAGCCACTTTTGAAGCGATGAAGAACGGAACAGAAACTGATTTAAGCCCCCCCCCCCCCCCCCCCCCCCCCCCCCCCGAAGGACAATTACAGCTTCTACCATTTTAAGGACAAATTGCAGAAAACGTCAAAGTTTTTTTTTTTACCATCGAAGATATTTTATTCTAATTTTAAGGAGTGGTTTTTGAAGTGATAAACTGTAATGCTTTTGAAGCTGTTATTTGAAAGACTCGTTGCTTATCGTGCTTCTCGCTTGTAGCTTAGCATTTGCACATCTGCCGGAAACGTTTTTATCACCTTCTCCTTTTGCAACAAATAAAAATATGCTAAAATTGCCCACCATAACATGGTGGCCTGGCTAGCATTGAATCTACTCGGAAATAGCTTACCGAAGTTCTTTTTTCCTTCCAAAGTGCATGCAAATAACGGTTGAAGCCACTTTCACAAACATGTACCGTTGAATTATGTCAACAGCGTGCTGATATAAATTATTAAAACTGACATTTCACGTAAACCAACACCAGGCTTACCGTCCGGCTGCGTGTGCTGTGAGGGCGAGCGGCACTCACCATCTTGCGTGTGGAACCAGCGCATCCACAGTGCGGTTTTCCCAGCTTGCCGCATCCAGCGGGAAACAACAACGGGACGAGAAGAAAGACTTGCAAAATGCCATATACGCTGTTCCGCAACGGGGTACGTGATGCTTGACAGTACAGTTCAACACGCGCTTGTGAAAACAAACAACAACCAGGAGAAAACGAAACGAATTGCTGTAACCGTTATCTAGTGTAGGAGGAGTGTGTTTGTCTCGCTTGCAAACTGTCGTGTGCTTTTTGTTGCTTTGTATTCCATCGCAAATGCAAAAAGGATACCCGTGTGAGTGCTGGATGGGGGTTTTGTTGAATGTTTGCCGTTGCGACCGCGAATTCAACCATTCGCTCTGTGAATGGGCACCCAACCAGGCGATTCTTTAGTGTAGTTAATCATAAACCATCATCATCAGGTGAAAGATTTGTTTGTTGGTAAGCGGTGCACGCGCTTCAGAACACACACTCGTACACCGTTTCCATTCCAGCGGCCGATAAGCAGTTCGTGAAATGAAAATCTTTTCCCAACATGACACTAATAAATCGTTCCAACGATCAGATACGTTCCGCCCGATCCTTCCGCGCCTGCCTAACCACTTCCCAAGGGCTCCGAAGCCCGGGATACCTTTAAAGCATCACGCTAGCGAGCGTGAGAACATAAAGAGCAAGTCGCTTAGAGCGAATGATAAATCAATTAAACCGTTTTTGATTACCTTTGTGCTGACTTTTTCAAGACAATTAGCCATGCCCGGTAGTCTTCCGGCCCTTTTGGGCGGGAAAACCCATTTCGTGTCTCCGTGTTCGCCTCCCTTCGTCCCATCGCACAGGCTACCGAAAGGCTACGCGGGCTTCGGTCGGCAACGACGCACCGCATTAGTCCTACCGTTCTACGCCCGACATCGTTACGCAATTAGTCGCAAAAGCGTAAACGCTGCCGGTGGGAAATTGTGATTTCATGAGTTTCCAACCAAATTGGAGCACAGCACACCCCCGCATCTGCACAGTAAGTGGAGAGCGATGAGGCCGCTTTGCCTTACCTTACCGGCAGCGTGTTGGCGGCATACGGGTTCAATCGGAAATTTTAAGTCATTTTCTTCCATCGTCCGGTTACCAACCTCGGACGTTTGTTTCCGGCCTTCCCTCTGCTCCAAGCTTTTTGTCAACCCGGGCGGCCAACGCAGTGTCTGGTTCAATTATTCGTCCGAAAAAAGAAAGAGGGCTAAAAGTTGCTACCGACCGTTTACTGATTTCCAGGGAAGGTTGGGGTGGGGAGGGAGGTGAACAGTGACACGGTGAGGGCCTTTACAATTCGATCATTTCGAAGGGTTTGCCGTTGTTTTTTTCTGTTTTACTATCTTTCCTTCTTTGTGCACATTTACGCCACTTTTGATTTATTTCCCATGCTTAGTTTGTATCTGACAATAAGATTGGCTTTTGGATCGCTTTTCAATCAATGCAAGTGATGGAATTACCCCGGAGAAGGCATAAAAAAGTAAAAAAGGACTCAATAAAAAATCATTTGAAGTTGTCACACTTTATCCCTGTAAATGAAAGGGTTGTATCGAGTAAAATGCGTTTCAAATTTTTTATTCGGTACACCATTACGCCCATCATCTTCTTCCTTTTAGCTTAATGACCTCCTAGGTCACGTCAGCCATCGAAATGACTTACCAGACTGCCGATACCACGTAGTTGGATAGTTAATCCTCACTACGGAGAAACGGTCTGGTTGAGATTTGAACCCCAGCGATCTACCGTTTGAAGAACGGCGCTGCCCATACACAGTAGATAATGGTGATCGTGATGATTTCATGATGAAATCCAAGCAATTAAACTCCCTATCTTTTTAAACGTGTAATGAACTAAGTTTTCTAAGTGTACTAAGTATGAAATCGCCTTTAATCTACACACACAAAAAATACATCAAACTACAAAATAAAATCACTCATGAAATGAGAATGCATCAAAACTGAAACTAAAGCCAAAAAATTAGCTTAAGCATTAATGTCACCAAAATATTTTATAAAATTAATTTTATAAGGCATATTCAACAAGCCTTGCCAAAAGTAGAAATTAAGTATCTTTCATATCGAATAATTGTTCGGAGTTTATTTACCAAACTTTGCTCTAGACAGCACGATCAGTTGATGTTGAATATTACAACACAACATCTATGCCATAAACTGTGAAAAAGTCCTTAAAATATCGACTGATTTTTGTAATTAAATATGAAAGTATCCGTTACGTTGGCGACTATTGTACTTTCTATTATCTTTTGTCGATTCCAATCAATTGTTTTCTTCAGTTTTCATTTTTCATTTTGTTTTGTTTTCATCAACAGCGAGTAAAAATAACTTTAATGTTATGTATAGTACAAGGGCGTTCGGGATAATTTTGACAGTCACCTACGGAGAAAGAAAAAAAAATTATGGCAATATTAATCATCCCAGAATTTTTGTTTTGTTTTAGAAATAGTAGCTTACCATGTATTTTATTCATTTTATTCAAAATATCCGCCCTCGGCTTCTATTACTTCCACCCGTCTCCGGAACCGGAAACAAGCCCTGGCGACAGTTTCGCGGGGTAGGGCCGCGAAAACGGACCTGATTTTCGCCATCAGCTCCGCCTTGGTGTTGCTGGAGGTTCTGTTGGTGTTCCGTTCCACCGCGCCCCACACGAAATAATCCATTGGATTAAGATCCGGGGAGCTGGAAGGCCATACATTCGGCGCGGTGAAATCGTTGAAATTGGCCGCCAACCACTTTATCGTTTTGGAGGCTGTATGGCACGGAGCGGAATCCTGCTGGAACACGTACGGTCTGCCGTTGGCCACTCTCGTGATCCAAGGCTTTACGACGGTGTGCAGCATGGAAATGTACCCGTCCGCGTTCAGCCTCAGCCCCTGCTCGAAAAAGTGGGGCGGCATCACGTCCCCTTCCGATGACACACAGGAAAACACCATCACCGTCTGGGGGAACTTGGTTTGCGGCACCCGTGGCACGTCCGCCGGGCAGTAAGCCAGCCACCGGTTGTTCTGGGTGCTAACCGTGTCGGCGGTTGTCGCGTCCGGCGCGGATCATCATGATGCATGTGATCCGCTTCCACAATGTACTCTTTTTTGGCATTTTTTTATCACGGGATGTTTTCGCTGCTTGTTCCGTACACTTATAGCTGTCGATTGACGTATTGCTTGTTTTCCTATGCCAACTCCATCACGAGTTATAAACAAAAATGTAACTGTCAAAATTATCCCGAACGCCCTGTAAAGTGTAAATGATATTCCAGTGCTCGATAACAAAAGTTATTCGCAAACTTGAACAACGTTTTGATTGCAAAGCGTTCGAATTATCATTTGAAGCACTGTAACAATCCTCTAAGTATTCAATAACGTATTTTTGGGAGATCATTATTCGTGTTTTTTTTTATTTTTATCATTGCAGTTCTTAGGGCTATGCCATTGCTCAAGATTCTGAAGAACTACTGTGAAAGCTTTAGCATGTTTTCCCATCAGTAGTAAATGGTTCAAAGAATATGTAATATTCATCACAGAAATTTTGTGTGAAAAAAATATTCGCTGGATCAATTTTAATTTACGAATCGTCACATCTTCAAACGACATATTAAGCTCCTGTGGTTTTATACGCCCTGGGTTGCTAGCTAGAGCAGAGCTTTCCAAATTCCGTGGCATCGCGTATAATGGAAAGCGTGAATAATGCATCCCAATAAAAGCTTCAGTAGAGAAAAAAAACCGTCGATTCTGTTCGTTCATTTGCAATTAGCACCGTCACTTTTAACGCCAATCCTTCAAAATGGAAGTCGGGCACTACGAAATGTCCATCAAACAGCTTTATAACCCTTACATCTTGCCATTCCCAAAATTTTTACTCATATGAGCGCAAAAACAAACACCGGAAAACCGCTACCGCTCAATGTTAAAACCTGCAGCAGCGTTAATTGATACGGTAGGATCTGAGATGTGAAGGTCGCTTCCGTATCACCCGCGTGTCGCGCTAATTACCTAGCGGACACACAGCACAACCGGCAAAACGGTACGGAAAACTTACACACTCGCCGTATGATAAATTGAAAGCTTTTCGCTGTATTTCGCCCCTGTTTTGCGATCACAAACATTGGTGCAACATTTGGTGAAACGATTCCCAAAACAAAATTACTAAACTCAAGATACTAAGAAAAATTTTAAAGATGAACAAAGGCCAGACAATATTATCATCCCTTGCGCTTTACCCTCTGGATCTGGATCCCCTTTTGTAGTGCTCTCCGTCATCTTACACGCTCCTCTTTCTCTCTGTCGCGCTAAAAGAAGGTAAAAGCGGATATCGATCCGCTATCCACGGCCCTTGAATTACACTGGTGCGCGCTTTTATAATAGCTGTTGGCGTTTCCGTTTTCTACACTTCTGCACAAAAAAAAAAAAAAACACACACACACACACACAGTTACCGACACCGACCGTCCCGAAGCTGCTTGGTGAATATTCCTACCGATCCTTCACTTTCTTCGCGTGCAACGTTATGAAGGGGGAGATTTTTTTTTTTGCCCCCCCCCGTACTCGGAGCTATCCCATCCATCCACTCCATCCGATGATGGTTTCATTTCGAAGCGGTCCTTATCGTTGGACTTGCTACGATCCTATTTTTCTCACACAAGTGGTTTCTCGCCGTGGGTAAACGTGGGAAGGATGAAAGAGGAAGCGGAAGTAGAAAGCAGCAGCAAAAAAAAAAAAACAACAACCAATATCTTCAAGCGGGATGGCATCTTAATGCAATTAGACGGTCATTCCATTCCGATCCCGCGAAAGATTGAAACCACTTTGCGCTTGGGAAAGCGGCTGACCTGCTGTTTCTGCTCCTGTTGGAAGTGGTCGGTAGTAAGTTTTCAAAGTAAAGTGATGTAATTGTATTTTTTTTTTATTTTCTTCTTCTTCTTCAATGTTCTTCTTCAATTGTTGAAAAAGGGCACCTCGCAGTACAATCATTCGTTACATTTTTGTGTGTGTTTGTTTGCTTAGTTTGCTGTCAATTAAATTGCAGCAAACACAGCAAAAAAAAGGAACTAAGCGTTGACATTGAACGCAAACTACGGATGATTGCACATGTTCCGCAGCGTGACATTGAGCGATTGCAGTGCAGTGCACGGTCCAGAAAATGAGAAAAGAAAAAAAAAACGACATCAGCAACAAAAACGGGTTCAAAACATTGCTATCAGCGTATAAATTCCCATAAAGAGTACGGTAGATTGCAAATCTAGATAAAGGGGCGAGTTTTCGATTTTTCACTACCGCAGTCCATAAACTATTGCTGACACAGTGCTGGCATACTGACAAACCAGAACAAATAGAGAGCGTTTTTATATGAATGTGTGTGTGTGTGTGTGTGTTTTTTATATGTGTGCGGATGAGTACACATTACCGTTTGCCTAGGAAGTATGTCCGTCCATTTGTCTACCCTTGAAAAGGGCGCCATCGTGACGGTTGCAATGTCTGCAGCTCTCAGGAAATGAACGGTGTGTGTATGTGTGCAGGTTGGCTCCAACCATTTCGATGCAACTCGACAGGAACGCAGGGAAGCATACCGGTATATTCACGCACGCGGCCCAACTTCCAGAACGAATTTGCGCGTTCCAGAAGCAATCGAGAAGAAAACCTTCGCCCCGATAAGGCAACGTCCGTGCCAATGAAAAATTGATCTCGGAAATGACAACCAGCTGGAGAATAACAACGACGCCTTGGAGAACCGGTGGTAAAGGGTAAAAATTTATTGGCAATACTCATGGGAGCGTTTTTTTTTTACCTTTTTCGCATTTGCTACCTTTAATCGTGCTTGTACAAACGTGTTCCACATTAAATCATTCTCTTATGTAGGTACCAAACACCATCGTGACACACATGCCACGTCAACTAAATCGTTCTTGGTAATGATCGGTCGTACAATGCTAGCACTTGGCTCGACTTTACACTGACCACCTCCAGACTTGCTCTGGATGCTCTACCCGGGCGCGTAGAATGCTCCGTCTCGTAGCATTTCATCAGTTCTCCACCTGCCACCAGCTGAACGGGTATGTTTTCCTGTGTACTTTCCCCCAGGCACATCTCATCAGCTTCGGATCCTCGTACCGGGTGTACCGTGTCGTTCAACCGTAACCGTTTCGCGTGCGTTTCCTCGGCCAGCAGCTCAAGGTCCATGATTCGCTTGCGACATTTCGGCATCCTACCCAGCACATTACGCTCGCGGGTTGTTTTCGGTGTGCAAAACCGACCACAACTTTCATTACCCGTTACCGTGAGGCTCATTGTTTGACTCTCTGCGTTCTTCTTCTCCTCGTCTTCGTCCTGCAGCTGACGGAAAGGTGCGATCGGTGTAAAACCAGCAGCAACGTGTTTTTCGGGCGATGATTTTTGCAGCTCACTTTTCGGCGTACCCATAAACGCTTCCACACTGTCCAGAGAAATTTCTTCACCATCAAACGATGGACTTGCTGCCCCCGATGGCACGATTAATCGCTCGGTTTCTTCCATTCTCAAAGGAACTAGTAAGATGAAAGGTAATTTAAGACCAGCGGCTGATGTATTCTTCAGCAAGTGTCTGTACTTCACGATGGGAACCGTGTTCGGGAGTTGTTTTAACGTTCGATGAACTTTGGGCGTTCCAGTAGTGAGCGATAGGGATAGATCAAATATCGTATCACTGTACTTTCGCGATCGGTACCGCGCCCTGCCGGTGCTTGTTATCGTTACCGTTTGCTCTATGCTAGATTGTTCTGCTTTAATATTAAGTTTCGGTGATGATTGGACATTTGAATTCACTTTTCCGCTATGCTTAGCCCTCATTTCACTCCGCTCTGACTGGCAGAACAACTCCGGAGAGTTGTCTTTATTTGGTGCATTGCATAATACCTGGATGTACTGCTTCATTACCACACTCAAACGCATGTT
This sequence comes from Anopheles maculipalpis, assembly GCF_943734695.1. Lineage (NCBI taxonomy): Eukaryota > Metazoa > Arthropoda > Insecta > Diptera > Culicidae > Anopheles > Anopheles maculipalpis. Next base: position 41,955,357 of record NC_064871.1, on the reverse strand, counting down.
CGGTATCCACTGCAGGCACATTTCACGAAGCTCAATTCTTCTCCGAGATGACTGCGCTGCAAGTTGCTGTTGATGATGCTGCTCCACACGACGCCAATCGACACAGATGAAGAAACGATTAGCACGTATACAACCCGTCCGTTCAACCCGGTACCGGATGAATCCAAGCTTCCGCAATGCCGTCACAATATCGCTCACGATCATGCCCGTATCTCGCGACACATTATCCAACGTTAGCGTGCTCTCCCGATTCAAGTAAAAGTACGACAGTAGCACCGAACACCAGTACTGATGGTACGACACACGGCCCAAATCGGACAGCGGTCGTTCGGGTGTACCGGGCTTCCGTTCGACCCGACTCAACATGTAGCTAAAATCGATCAGAAAACGACCATAACCCTGCCGCTGGTAATGGGGCATCGTGAGAATGCAGGACACGTTGTAGCGCAGTTGATTGTGCTTCTCCTTTGAAAAATAGCCCACCAAATGATGTCCCAGGTGGTCGCGTTTGGTAAGGATATAGAACAGGAACGGTTCCACGTCGAAGTAGAGCGTCTTGTGATCTAGGAACAGTTTCGCCAACAAACACAAACTCTGGCAGTAAAGCTTCTGATCATTGCCATCGACTTCAAACACCGAAAGGTCCCCGTCACGATAGATCTCCCAGCCCGGCGGATGCCGCAGCGCACACTTGCTCTGATGACGGTCGAGCTCATTGTTCGTTTTCATGTACTTCAAACAAAACTCGCACATGTACAGCACCTTCAACTTGGCGTACTCTTGCGGGAATGGGCTCGAGTACCAGGTTACGGTTTCGTGCTGCCCGAACCGTATAGCTTCTGGTGTGCGGTCAAGATTTTCCTCCTCCAGCTGGCAACGCTTGCGAAGCACATCCCGAAACACGTCCAGATCATCTGCCGTTACACGGTCGCCCAGTTTGAGCCTCATCGCCTCGACACGTCCATCGATCAGGTCAGCTTCGGTGGGTTGTGCACGGTAAAAGCGTGGCCCAGCTTTCGTACATTCCTTGTCGTGGTGCACATCGAAATTGGCTGTCCGTTTGATATTTTTCGGAGAAACGCTGACCCTTTCGTGCTGGACACAGTTGCTACAGCGCCAGCTTTCGTGAACCTTTCGTTCACCCGTACATGCCGGTGGAACCATACATTGAAAATGAAATCGACGCTCGCAGGACGCACATTCGACGACGCACTGGTGTACACGGCTGAGACTCTCGTTTACGGCGTTGCATGCATCGCATGGTTTACATTCTTCGCAAAACCAACGGTTCCCGCACGCCACTAACTGGGACAGCGAAACCGCAACCGTTTCGTAACCGTTCAATTTGTTCGCACAACTATCGTGCAGCGATATCCCACAGCGTACGCACGAACTCATCGGTTCCGGCTTCCGTCCATTAGGCCCATTCAGGTTAGGTTTTAAACATTCGATACAAAGTACGTTCGGCACTGGGTGAGGTGCGCTCTGTGCGTTCGTGTCTGCATTCTGCCCATCAGACCTTTTCACCACGCGATAGATCGTGTCAGTGGGTCGCACTATTTCCATGATGATACCACACTCTACCGCATCCTGCAGCCTAGCAGCAATCGTTTCGCTGTGAAATATATGCCGTTTACGTAGCGCACTACATATACGGCCGAATGTTGCACATTGTTTTTGTTTCAGTGTTGAAAAAATCGCTTCCCGAAGCCATTCGCGCCACGTTTCCGCACTAATTTCGTTAACTTTTTCGGGCATTTCGGTTTGCAAACAGGCGTCATGCAAGCTACAAATAGACTAAACTGTTGAGGACCAATATCTCTTTAAATATACTTCCACGAGCCGTACCTTGTGGTGGCGCTATTTCGATGAACGGGATGAACGGGAATCTGGGTAGACTTCTAGCAGGTAAACTTGTTTCGACACGATTCTCGTTATAAAGCACAAGTGTAGCGAACACAGTCGAGGACATTTGTCTGGGAACTTTTATTTACCCATTGTTGGACTTTGAATAATGTTAGCTAAGGAAAATTTCACGAACTTATGTGTTGTGTTGGTACACATTCTTGACAACACTACGAGCTAGCAGTATAAACTGACATGACAGATTAAGAACAACATTGGAAATGAAACGCATGAGTTACAAATGAGCTTCCTTCCAGCTTCTTCTTAGCGTACTGTCCTCTAAGGTCACGCAGGCCATCGCGATGGCTTACTAAACTAGCCGATAACACGTAGTTGGGTAGTCAGTCCTCACTAGGAAGGGACGGCTCTTATAGAATTTGAACCCTGTCGTTTGAAGACCTGCGCCGCTTCCTTAGATGTAAAAAATGAACTAAGGACAACCCAATAAACAGTTGGAAAGTGAAAGCCTGCACTTCCACAAGCATTTTTAGACACGTTTATCACAACTATTGGCTACTCCTTCAAAGTAGCCCCCTACTACACAAAAATCCCTGCACCCATATCTTATCAAAAGAGTTGTACGAAAAGGCATTTTGATCTTCGATAGCTTTAATTTTTTCCGGTTTTACCTAGCTGTCTTTTAAGTTTGAACAACATTTTATGGCGTTATTTTGTTTTATCGTTAATTAACATGTTAATACTTATTGTTACGGCTCCAGGCATTTTGTATTATCTTGAGAATTAGTTGGACTATTCAGAATACCTTTTCCATCTTTGTCATTGTGTTTATAAATTATTGCATCCCACCAACAACCCAGTGTAGCCATAGCTACACACTTACATAAAGTACCATCACTTCAACGATAGCTGAACGACCATGTTTTCTTGTAACCAATCAGCAGCAACTAGTGCACCGCGGCGTACGGTACTTTGCATTCAATAGCCCACTTTCTAAAGGCTTCACCAAACGTTGTTGAATTGATCGTCCCTTCGCCACATAGTAACGTCGATGGCTCGTCTCATCGTCGTAAATGTTTTCAAGCGACGCATTCACGTCGGATGCATCCTCTACGAGGTAGCGTTAGGCGAATGGAAAGTTAACACTTGCTCCCTGCAGTCTGAAAGCGTTTAGCCGGCGTTACTAATATCTTTAGTTTATTGTCACGGTGTGGTTCCGGAGAGAAACTTGAGCCATCTTCTACTGCCTTATTATTATTTGATTCTGTACGCTTTCCATTTTCAGTTTTGCCAATTATTCTGCTTCCATAATCTTTTGCCAGTTTGCACTTTACAACGACTGTACTACAACAATATGTTGCGGGTTGTAAAGTTTTTGCACAAAATTGAATGATAAAAATGGTTTACTACACACCGCACATGCTGTACTTAACGGTCAAAAGTATTTTATATTTTCATATTGAAATTGAACTAGAAAGAAACTATTTAAAACGCCACAGTATATTTTCACCATTTTTTTATAAGGATTAATTCAAACAACAACCAATCTATTCTCTTATTCAAGCTATACCCCAAAACTCTTTAATGCAATGAACTTGATTTATGTTTGCACTATCACAACAACCCACACACGCTCTCAGCCATAATTGACCTTTGTACTTGTGGAAAGTGCTTCCAAATGTCTTTTGACTGAAAAAAAACCTAACTGTTCTTTATTCCTTTCCAATCAGTTACACTGACTGGCAAAAAGTTCTAAAGTTAGTTTCGTAACTTTCTTACCAAGCAAGTTTGGTGAGCCAGGCAACTCTCTCTATCTCTATCGGTCCCGACTGGCAACTTCCCGTGTTTGGCACACAAGTTTCTAAGGCGTTTTAAAGACAGCTAAACCAAATTGCAAATAGTTCCATTCCTGGTGTTTCGAACCATGCACGACACTTGCACCAAAACCCAACCGTCCATCTGGGCTGCGTGGGCTGTGGGAAAGTTTCGATGCAACTCAAGTGAACGACAATGATGTGCAATGTGTTACTTTATAGCTTACATGACTTACAGCATTGTGGTGTCGAGTCGTAGAACCCGATTCGATAGCCGGTGGCAAAATCTTCCCTGCACGACACTGTAATTGTATTTTATCGACCTCTGGGAAACAAAGCTACAAAGTTTCGAGCTTCTTACTATTGTCCACCAAGCGATTACTGGCTCGTTGTAAGTTTTTGGTAAAGATTTATGGTAATCTGCTTTACATAAAGTGTCCGAAACTTTGTTCGATTCAGTTTACAGTTTTATAGATATTTTTTTGGATTGAAATATATAAATACAAGCCAACTGAAGCTCTATTCAGACAACTTGAATGAGGCTGGTTTCTAAGGAAATGTGTTGCATTACTGTAATTTTTATTAATTATTTTGAATGATTATCAAGCAATAAAATGCTACCTCGATCACAGAACAAAGGAAAATTTGATATTCCATCTGATTCCAAAAAAATATTACAATTTCTTCCATGTATACTGTTCCTTGGTAGTTTCTGAAGCTGTCTTAAGGTTCATATGATTACTTTCAAAGACTTACATTTCTGAAAAGCGCGCTTCGGTGGTTGGTCGACATCAGCACCGGTCTTCAAACGGCAAGAACGGGGTTCACATCCCGTCCGAGTGTGGTGGTGAAGAAGCATTGCATTCTCAGTCCCCATGTGGTGGGCAAGAAGAATTCCGTTCACGGACAGCTTGTTGTGGGAAAGAAGAAATTCGGACTTATAATCGCGACGAGAACGGAACAACGTGATTGCTAGCTGTGCGGACCAACATCTCTCTTTTATCTGACTGTCCAGGGAGTCTGGAGATTCTAGATGAGAATCTTCCTTACTGGAACGTTGAAAGGCTCGATCGAGGCCTTATCTTTGGTAGGGGTACTCTCGATGTTCATCGGCAGAGCCGGCCAGGCTACTTTGGATATTCAGAAGGAATATCACTTACAGGCATGTAAGAGGTTTTGAGGCCTTACCTTGGGTAGGGGGACACCTCAGTTTCGGCGACCTCTTCAATGCAGCCAATTTTTTCCCTGCGAGCATCCTTTTGAGGTCTGAGGACAAGAAAAAGTCGATGGGGGCCAGATCTGGAGAATACGGTGGGTGGGGAAGCAATTCGAAGCCCAATTCATGAATTTTTGCCATCGTTCTCAATGACTTGTGGCACGGGGCGTTGTCTTGGTGGAACAACACTTTTTTTCTTCTTCCTTCTTTTTTCGTTCGTCAAGCAACCAAAAGTTACTTGACAAAAGACGCTCTGTCTCACAAACTAATTGACACACAGACGTCAAATTTTGACACGAATCATTTGAAGGTTGGTGATATATAAAAATAATATGCATTTAATACTAGCGGCGCATTCTATGTGTCAGACCGGGGACTTATCAGCCAACCTGTTAGATGGTCAATGTTAGAATGTTCATGTTAAGGCGTGCGCTTGGTTAAAATAGCTGAATGTACATTTCTTACGTTCTTGGCCAATGTAGGTTATATGTTAAATTGATGAATTTCTGCTCATCGTATAATACTACGTAACGCTTGTTGCATGCGAGATAATGTATACTCTAGTGAGATGTTTAGCAGACACATGCTACACGAGCCTTTCGGCCGTAGTGACGTAGTGAGTAGCCTGATTCTTATTCTCCTTGGCTTAACTAACTTCTAGGTACCACCGGCCATCTAGACCGGTTTACTAGACTCCCATATACCACTCAGTTGGATAGTCAGTCTTCAATACGGTGGAACGATCCGAATGAGATTTGAATCGCGGGAAGATTGCCTTACGATCGGAGCAGAGGTATAAAAGTTTCAGAAACATACTTTTACATATTAATATTATTTTGTAGGAAATTAGCAAAAGTTTGATCCACATCAGCAATGCGGCAACTATTCATCTGTAATAAAAAAATAATAATTAACGCCTATTCGTATCTCATCATAATCCTAGAGCATGGTTTAATTGTTACTTATCCTATTTAATGTAACGTTTCTTATCATATTTGCCACTTATTATATTCAATTACTATAAAATTGTATTAAGTTTTTTTTCACTCTTTGCAAACTTATTCCATTTTATTAATTGGTTTTTGATAATGTACCTCACAAAGCCGCCTACTGTCGGGTGTTTCGATCACCCTAATCAGATATTCGCTCCGGTTTATAGAAAAACTTCAACACTCCCCACCGACTACTGGTACCAACATCGGCCGCAGACGATACCCGCAGGGGAAATGTACAGCAGGCAAGGAAAAAAAAAACTTCAACCAATCGGAACGGATTTGAATATTGGATGAGAAAATAATTACTCTGTCGCAGGCGAACGTTTTCGTCCATTCATAACTGTGTGCGGAACAAAGGTGAATTGAAAGAAAACTGACAGCCGTACTGGGCTGCGTTGGAAGCTTACGATTACGTTTCTGCATGCTGTACGCCACCCGCTTAACCTCACCCACACCTCCTTCCAGGATGGTGCCCTTACCCTGCCCCGCTCCCTTCTCGGCACAGTCCGCGTGTTCCTTTTCGAGATTGTTGACTCGGCACACTAGCACGAGACAGCCGGAGAGAGATACGGTAGAACGAAAAATACAATGACAAGCAACAATAATCCCTGTCCGTATAGCACAACTGCCACCGGCTAGCGTAGTAGTTCAACTTAGTAGAATTCACTCCGGGGAAAATTCTCCAGCCGCTCTTCTCCAGAACTTCGAGACGGATGGGATGGGTCTACCCGTCGATGGTATGAAGATTCTTGCTCTATTTCTTGCCAGTTTAGGTTGTAGCTTACGCTACATGGTATACGCTGCTGCAGACGTACTTCAAGTGCCCGGCAAGCATATTTCATTTCTCTCTCTTTCTCTCTCTCTCTCTCTCTCTCTCTCTCTCGCCCTATGATGAATAATTGCAAAGCTGCTTTGCCTTTAATATGGCGTCTAGTAAGATGGTGAACGTTTTCCCGCTATGGCGATACATCGATCGCAGGAAGTCAAACAGTATGATGGAAAAGTTCAGTTTGAGCTTTGCTCCTGCTACGGCTCCTGCCTGTTTTTTTTTTTCACAGCCACACCGATGAAACCAATCAAGTTGAAAGTTTAAGGGTGCTTCGGACCCTTCACGAGTTTCAAACCGCTTTCCAACGCGTTCCCGCGCTCGAGGAAAGATCCCGGAAAAATGATCACAATTTTTGCACTCGCTTCAGTTTTCCGGCACTACTCCACCACACCTCGCGAGCGGTCGACATAGCAGAGCGAACTCTACGCTGGTTGAACAAAGACAGCGAAAAGCGCTTTAATGTCGCTACGGTTCGTATACACTACTTTGGCTTTGTTGGCCTTTTCACGGTTCACTATTTCCCTTCTCAAAGTCAAAGGTACTAATACCGAGCCCATTAACGATCTGCCGAGCCCATGGTTAGCAAACAGGGCAGGCAAAACAAAGCACAAAAAGAGGGCGAACCTCACTCGTATCGGGTTACAAGTTACGCTACGCTTAGGGAATGGGTGTGGAACCGACCAGACCGTGCAAATGAATCCCTAATAATCATCCGCGAAAGCTGATTGTGTTTTAATTATGCCCACGATGTCGTGTTTCTGATAGGCACAGTATTTCCGTGTTCTCAGTTCCTACTACAGATGAGATAAAATACGTATAAACAAAGCTCAGTTTCGATAGCTTTACCTTTAATTTGTAATACAAGCTGTTCGGTTTGCCTTAGATTAACAATACTGAAAGACATGCAATTTATGAATTATTATTTGCTTTCTCATGTCACATGCTGCCTATATATTATAACTTATTATATCCTTGAAAAATACTCATGCTCAAATAAAAAGATTAAAAATTATCTTGGAAAATAATACTAACAGAAACTTGAAACTAACTATAATAAACCTCTACATGCCAACCTAAAATTTATCGCCGAAGTTATATAAATGTTATTTTATTATATTCGAGCATTGTCTCTTATCCCCATCGTTGTCTAATGTTGGGACTTGAATCGATAAGAACGCGACTCCTGCTCCTATTTCATCGCTTCTCTCCTCTCCAATGCTCACGATGTTCCTGCACTTTTATCCTTTATTCCATTGTATGCTCCCTCCCGTCGTTTACGAAACAGACCGCCTATCCTTATCCCGTCTCATGGTACACGCCATGGCTATAATGTCCCCTTTCATACGACAGCTTACGGCCTTTAATGATTCTTTAAAGAATCATTGATTTGATGTTTGCATCCCTGTATCCCAATTCTGCACCCATCCCCGATTCTTAGGTTAAGACTCATATTTGTAAAACCCATGATGATAAACCCATCGGCTGGTGAAATACTTGGGGGTTATATTAGACGACAAGTTGAAATTCCACGAAAGTCCACCTCTACAAATCACTAATATCCCCACACTTTGATTTCTGCTCGTCCATTTTGTTTCTCGGTAATAAGGGGCAAATTATTCGGCTTGAACGGTTGCAAAATCGTATTATGAGGCTTATTTTGGGTTGTGGTCGACGTACATCGTCCGCTGTTATGCTGGATATCCTGCAATGGATGTCTGTAGAGCAAAGGATTTTGTATCAAACCATGACATTTGTGTATCGACTATTGAACAACCTGTTGCCAGAGTATCTGGGAGAGAGAATAGTGCGGGGATCTGACGTTCACAGGTACTGTACACGCAGAGCTGATGAGGCCAGCGTCCCAAACTTACTATCTCATTGTGCTAGGAACTCTTTGTATTTCAAAGGGATTCAACGGAACTACTTCATCAATCGCGCGCTCCATTACGAGACGGACGAAGGAATGGTCTCGCTACCAGTGACGGCGGGTGTTCCACAGGGTTCGGTTCTAGGGCCAACACTGTGGAACGTCATGTACGACGACCTTCTACGTCTGGAGCTATCCGGGAAGCGTGCGGACATTATTGGATTTGCGGATGATGTGGCGTTCACCCTTATCGGGAGGGACCCACAGGAAATCTGCAACCATGCTACGAGGAACCTGCAGATGATCGAGCGTTGGATGGATGCAGTGGGTCTGAAGCTGGCCCATCAAAAGACCGGCTACATGATCTTCTGCACACATCACAACCCGCAAGTAGGTCAACTACAGACGGGGGGACACACGATCATTTCCACGGAATCGCTCAAGTACCTCGGCGTCGAGCTCTGCCGCAAGCAGCACTACGGCCGACATTTGGAGAAGGTCTGCACCAAGGCAACACGTTTCGCAAATGCCTTGACCGCTCTGATGCCGAACAAGTGTGGCCCCAAAAGCAGCAGAAGGAGAGCCCTGGTTAACGTTACGCGGCACCATCGTGGGGACGGACACTTCTACAGAGAGATATCCATCCATCGCGTCCTCCTCCTAGAGGAGGATATTCGCTGCCACGACGACAAGGTAGCGAGGGGATATACTGGACCAGACATACGAAAGCGACGCAGAGAGGAGACCATGGAACGCTGGCAACAACAGTGGACAGCCGGAGCAGAGCAGCAGGGATCGCCGGGGATGAAGACGAGGAGACTTATCACGGACATTATGTCCTGGGTAAATCTTAAGCACGGAGAAATTGATTTCTTTCTATCTCAACTCTTTACAGGGCATGGGTTTCTCCGGAGCTACTTCGTCGAGAAAGGCATCCTCGACGGCTCGCCTAACTGCCCGGTGTGTGACCACGACGTGGAAGATGTCGACCACGTAATGTTCCACTGTCCACGGTTTGCTCAGATCCAACAAGAGATGCAGCAGCAGAGCCACACCCGCTTGACGATGGACAATCTGGCGGCGGAAATGTGCGCCAACCGCGACACTTGGGAAGCAGTCCGGACTGCCGCTCGGACCATCTTCAGAAACCTCCAAGTGAGGTGGAATGAGGTAAGTCCACCAACGGCAAGACGGAGGCGACAACAACGACGGCGGAACACGGAACAACCAAGGCAGCAACAGCTGCTGCCGTAACCGCCCACAAAGGACCACAACGACAACGGAAGCAGCAGCAGCAGCGACGAGTAACCAGAGCAGCAGCAGGAGCTTAGACCCGACCGGGAGTAACGGAGTAACCGCGCTTCAACGGGATGAGTGCATCGCACAAACGATCCTGCATGGAGTACTACGCACATCAGCGCATCGGCAGGTTCGAATCAGGTCGAGAAGTGGTTTAGTTGGGTCGCATCGGCAGCCGGGTCCGCTTAACGGGCCCAGTGTCACGATGAATCCTACATACCCCGTCTTGAGGGTTGGTCTGTAGCCGCAGACCTCCTTCCGAGATGGGGACCTTTTGAAGGTTCCCTACACGTTAACAAAAAAAAAAGAAGGGATTCAACGGTACAACAGAATGCCCAGGAAATTAAAAAACGCGAGCAGCGTACAGGAGTTCAAGCGTAGGTGTGCTGTGTATGTCAAACAACCTGTGTAATGTTAAATATGTGTAGATGTCCATGTCACTCTATGTTGTGTAACTGCACTTGTCATCATGATCTAGATGATGATGATAAGATTTTTTTTGTGTACTTTTAATTTAAAAAATATATAAAAGAAAGAGACAACGCAAGTTTGAGACACGCACGCGCATATGTGGACAGATTGATGTCATTTGTGGGGGATTCATTGTGTGTTCACGGTCTGGAAGTTCACAACGGAATTCATACATTGATGGTTGTATGTGGCCGAGTTCGCAGATATGGATTTCCCTGCTTCGGAAGGTAGTGCCCTAATCCACCCGTTGGTGTTAGAGGAACTGGTCATATGCATGTCGCAGCGGTGTTCTTAAACGTGGTGGACCAGTCCCATTCCTCGATCGCTGGAACGTTACGTACTGAAATACCATTGTCGTGAAGTAAGGCTCATTTCTTCCTCGGTGAAATTGTGTTGGTCTTATCAGATATGTTAATGGCTTGTTGGATTCCTCGAAATTCTCTTCGACGCTCCCACTTGCGGTTTATTAATTTTTATTATACAACTAGAGTAAAAATATCGTAAAGATAATTCCGTCCTTCTCAAACCTGTTTTGGAGTAAGAGGTGGGACTTATCATCATCATCATCATGTGGCATAGAAATAATTAAATAAACTGTACATGGAGTTAATCCTATACTGGTTTTTTTTGCAGTAATTTTCTCCTTTTCCCGCAAAAGATCGCCCAAAATTTGAATTGCAGAAGGTACAGCGTAACATTTTATTTCTTTAAATTTTCGGTTTTTTAAGCATCAAAATGCTGAAAACTTAACAATTGGCAAGGTCTAAGAAATTGGGAAAGGTATTTTCTATTTTTATCTTTTTTTTATTTCAACAATACTGTAAATAGAATTAATGTTCTTTATCCCATTAATAGCATTACAATCATCTTTCAAACACCACCAAAAAACGAGCCGCGAAACATTGCCACAAACGGACCGCGAAATCACGGCCCTGGCCGTGCTGCACGATAATCGCACTCCGACTGGATTCATGTGTCTCTGCGCACTGTTTTGTATCGTATTTACAACCCGTAATTGAATTTACGGAGAAACGGCTTCAACGGTTCGGCTAACACCTTCGAATCCGGGTGCCCGAGCCACCCGGTGACGATGATATCGACCTGTTGCTGCTGCTGCTGCTGCTCGCTGGTTGATGCAAAGCCCGGCGTGTGCACATTATGCCTCCGGTCCGACTAACACGACCGCAACTGAACGACGATGTCACTGCTGGGCGGAGTTGATTGTTCGAGGCCCGATATTATCCGACGCTGGCTTCCCTTTTACGGATGCGTACATGATGCGAGGAGATTAAATTTCTTAACTAAGTTTGTTGTCCTACCTAAGTGAATCGCTGCGCCGTGTAACGTACGTGCCCGGTAATCGGGAAAGTGTGGCATGAAGTTGTTATGCAGCTCATTGCATTGCCGAACGGTTGTGCGGCGACGTGGGTAAGCTGGGCACTGCCACGTTTCCCAGCACCGGCCCAACGGCACCAGGGCACAAATGAAAAGATGGAAAAGACTAGCTCTCCGGGCAGGCGTAAACGTGTAGCAAAATACGCTTTATCTTAATCAAATTCAATTTCAACTCGGTACCATGCAGTGCTAATGTTATTTGCGTTGTAACGGACGATAACTGCTCGTCGAGGAAGCATGTAGCGTGCGTATAGATGTGTTGTGTGTGTTTGTGGAAATTGCAAACCGTACTACAGCACTCAACCTACGGCCAACACATATCCCTGCGTAGCATCACATTTCGAAAAGCGCTAAAGTTTTCCTGTTCAAAATTTCCGAAAAAAGGAAAACAAGTTCTATTAAGGTTGTTTGTGGCTTTTAAGTTTGCTGCACTGCTACGGTGTGAAAGTTTGGCAAATTTTATAGTAAATCTACTTCGTTGCCTTCTTCTTTGAGACAACAGCCTCGAGAAGCTGCTGCGATGCCTGCGACGAGATCTGTGAATTTTGACTTCATTGTCTTGAATTTTTAGAGTTTCAACATATGCGGAGCCATAGTTTTATACAATAGTTAAGAAACAAATGTAGTGTTAGAGGCTCGAGGCCTCTTTAAAGCTTAGCCGAGACTTGGTTTTACCCGTTGCCTCGATGGATATTTTCCTTCACTTTATAGTATAACCCAAACAATAATCCATACGTCTTTAGGTTAGTCGGTTATAATAAAAGCTTCTTCCAGGTGTGTGTGTGTGTCTCTGGGACAGAAAGAAAGACACAAAAATGACAATCGATAAGAGAAAATCGATATTCCGGTAAATCAAGAATTTAATCCATCGCAACACGAACAAACAACGCTGCGGTAAGGGTAACGGACGGAACGGATGGAATCAATTTTTCATAGAAACATCAAACCGAGCTTGTTACCGGTCGCCCGACACACAAGGAATCCACATCGACTGGCAGATGCACAACAGCACACGCTTAACACAGTTCCGCCGAGTCCCGTATTGATCAGAGTCCGAATGCCATATAAAAGGATTCGGTTGCTTTTCTCACCGCATGCAGGGAGTACGTGCCGAGACCGGGAAATGCACACCAGTTGCTCCAACGTGGACGTGGACCGGGTAATATCAACCGGTCGAGAAATGTTGTTTTCCTGTGCTGAGCTCCCGTGTGAGAAACCGGAACGGAACAAAGCTTAAGCGGGAAGGGAGGCGTGGTTGATTGATCCGGATTTTCACATCAAGTTTTCTGTTTCGCAACAAAAAAAAAAAAAAAACGCGCCCGAGCGATAAGCAATAGGTCGTGCTTGTGTGGTGGGACGGGTGGAGGACACTGTCGTAAGTCAGTGGTAAACGATGAAAAGTTGTTTTGAACGATGTATACTCACCCGGCGTAGATCGTTATCCTTTTGTTATGCCGTTGAATCGTATCTATGGTCCCCGGTAGCTGTGGCGATATGTGTGGACAGGGATAAGGTACAAGCGGTTCCTACGAAGAAATGGCAATTGCACACAGCAGCAATTCAATCGCAAGTTAACGATGGACAGTTTTGGAACTTTACCCGTCCCACGTTCGATACAAGCAGATAAATGGCTATTTTTCATCGCACACACCTGATAGAAGATCTTTCCTATTTGAGGATTATGGTACGAGCTATTCGCTGTCGGTAACAATTTGTAATACCCGTCTTTCAAATAAAACTACGTGACGATAATATTGTCTGTTCGCTTCTAGTGACTGAAAAGCTTTGAAATATATACATTTGCTGTTGCATTTGATTTTGTACATAGCCGAAATTTTTTGCTATTAAACAGTACAATTCTTAGACTGATTGCTTATTTTTTTGCTATTGAATGTTGGACAGCTTATCTGCAATTCCGTGGTATAAATGAAGAAAATCGTTCTGAAGTGTTGATGTTTATGTTCATGTTTATATAAATATTTTAGGTCCGCCCAAGACTGAACCAAATGCATTAATAACTTTCTTAATTAACTAACTTACACGGTTTTTTGAGGTATATTACTCACACAGTTCAGGTATATCATTGATTCAATCTGTGAGATGCGAAATTGCTCGGATGTTGTCAATGGATTGTTCCGCAGGATTGTAGAATTACCATCATTTGTCATCCTAGTATTCATAACTCGGGCAGCTGTACAACTGTCACCTAGACGTTTTACATCACCGGATGCTTGGATCAAAAACGTGTGAGTGTACAAAATAATCGAACAAACCAACGACAGCATCCGAGCGATTCGACATCTCGCCGGTTGACTCAATAATATACCTGAACTTATTCATTATATGCTCGAAAACTCTGTAATTATCTAACTTCAAAATTAACTAACAAAAATAAAGAAATATCGCATAACAAGGTGCTGGAAACAGGGATTGGAAACATAATTATTGGAAATTTGCAGGAAAACAACAGCAGTAAGACGAGAGCGAATGGTGGAAAGGAGTATATAAATATCGAATAGGGGAGAGAAACGATTAAAGTGGCGAATACAAACAAGAATCGTATCATTATGGCTATAACGTTGAGGAGGTTTCCGGAAGGAATGTAGAAGTGTATGAGGAAGAGGAGCTCAGGAGCATTTGTGTCACCCAGCAAGAAGCCCAGCAACAAATAGAGCATTGTTTCATCTGCACAGAGTCTACTGGAGTACAAGCCCAAAAGTTGACATCGCACGCTGTAAGGAGGGAGTGGAACACCAGACAAGCCAAAGAAACGGCACAAGAGTGTTCCAAAGAAGAAAGAACGTAGCAGAAATACAGAGTTTTCACACACAACGGATCACTAAACTTAGCCGTGATCTTACGTATAAGCTCCATCTATTTAGTATGCAATTATAACTAAACAAAACTGAGTAATCTGACATTTTTGTCATAAAGTTCACGAGCATTGGGGGTGAAAATTGTAAAGTAATAAAAATCTCAATTCTTGCAATATTGTAAGCATGAAGATGGTTCTTTTTGCCTTATATAAACTAGTGTTAAAGAGCAAACTACCGACCTTTAACAAATAACAAAAAGGTACAACTTACCCGTACTTTCGCTACTCGCACTACGACGGTCATCATCATTTTACTTGTAACGTTCAATGTAAATCTCCTTTAAAGAAACGTTAAACAATATCTTTGAAACTCGGCTCGGAACGATTTACTACGAAGAGGATATAAAACATTTATTGCTAGGTAACACCACATACACCGTTCACTATATCTATTTGTCGCTAAGTCCACAGTATTGCCCCGGCACTACATTGCCTTCACCGTTCGAGGCATACCACAACAGTCCGTCCGAACATCCCTAAAGTAAGTATCAAAACGTGCACCACAGGTCGAAACCGTTCACCAGCAGCAGATGCAGCGCATGAGGAAGAGAATGGCAATTATGAAACAGCCGCCGGATGCAAAGATTGCACGATTGCCCGCCCACTACAGTGGCTCGCTGTGCTCCATACGGCTGGGGACCGCGGCGTACTAGCTGTTCGGTTGCCAATGTCGCGCCTTCAGTCCGTACCGGCAGAGCAGCACCTTGCGGAACGCGTCCCGGAACGCTTTGTTGAAGATGGTGTAGAAGATCGGATTCACCAGACTGCTCGCGTATCCAAGCCACGTCACAAACTCAAACACCCACTGATCGATATTATCCTCACAGTGCTTGCAAACGCTCGGCAGCAGATTGAGCACGAAGAACGGTGCCCACAGGATAACGAACGTGAAGAACACCACACCCAACACCTTGGTCGCCTTCTGCTCGAGCCGAATGATGCGTCCATGGCGCGATGAATTGCGCGATATCATACTCGAGTTGCGCGAGTGATGCGACCGTACCGTCATCGTTGTCGTAGCCATAGTTGGCACCGTCGATGAGGCAGCTGCAACTGCCATCATCGCTACCGTAGCACCTCCACCACCCGTCTGATGTTGCATCAGACATGGTGAGGAACTGTTCTTTTTCGGTGCACCACGGAACATGGTTTCACCGCTGCCGGTCACACTGCACGAGCCTCCACCGTCGAGCGCGTTATGGCGTAAATTGATCGATCGCCGCAAGGACACACTGGACGGGCTCGCTTTCGTTGGAGTCAGCAGCAGCGAGGTTCTCGCACCACCAAAGCTCGAACCGCGCCGCTGATGGCGGCGCTGATCCCAGGTTACTACGGAGATGCCCTTCGGGACGCTACACTTACGACTGGGGGAAGCTAGTGCCGAGGCAGGAAGTGTCGAAAGGCTGCTCGAAATGGATCTCGTCGGTTGCGAGGTTACGTTCGAGCTGGACGAAATGGAGATCGTGCTGTACACGAGACTATCACCTGCGGCCGCTATCGAGCTTAGGTCGGAGCTTGTCTTTACGATCTTGATTTCGGCCGGGCGCAGATACTGCTGCCGGCTGGATGCACCTTCACCGAAGAACGGACATTTGCACGGTGGTGGAAGCTTCAAGCTATGCCCGCCATGACTCTGGGACAGCGGATGGGGACTGACAGCCGGGCCCGTACCATCACTGCCCGTATCATCACCCTCGGGATGTCCGGCTGTTCTGGAAGATACTGTATCTTCTCCCAGCTGAGCGGTTTTTTTGCACGAAGAGTCGACCGTTGATTTATCCTCCCGCTCCCTTAGCTCTAGCAGCACTTCCTGCATAAACTGCTCGTCCACCTCAATTTCGTCCGACTCTGATGGAGGTATTGCGTGCGGTAGACTTTTGAACCGTTTGCGAACTAACCGGACCGGCGGTGGCGTTCCAGAATTTCTTCGATTAATCCAGTTCGAGGTGGAACTACGCCGTTTCTTTGCCGGCACCGGTGATCGTATGGTCACCATCGTAGCGGGTGCTGCTGTATTTTTTGTGCTTGGTTTTTTGCTGTGGATGAATTCGATAATAGTACATAAAATGAAAGGTCAAAGTTTACAATTTTAAGTGTGTGCTGATCAGAGAAGCTTTGAAAACATATTGTAAATCTTTGGCTGTTTGCGCCTAGCAGTTATGCAATGCGCATTCTAAGAGCACCAGAAAATGTTCGGGATGAAAATGCAAACAATTAATGTTAGTGAGTTCTATACCATAATTAAAAAAAAATTACTTTACGTTGATTATGTTTCTTATAATACTCCAAGCTCGTGGATATTTCTAGATTTCTTTAAAAGCATTAAATTAAGCAGAGAACAGCCGCAGATAAAAAATGCACTTCCGTTCCAAAGAGACTTTAGTACATAGTAAAATGATTTTTCCTGCGAAAACACATGATTATATCAGCACCCACAAGCAGTCGTCTTTTACTTGGGCACCACACGTTCGCTGAACATGAAAGCGTTAGCAGAAACATACAAGAAAAAAAAGCCCCCCATAGCGTACTCAGCAACATGTTACCGTCGTCGGCGAATTGAATTTATCGCGATACGATAACTGTAATGTAATACACTTCATCACCTTACAGCCCGTTACCATGCGCTGGCACATCGGACGGGACGATGACGAATTGACTTTGCGAATCCCGTGCGGCATTCCCGCGGCCGGGGAAGGCAAATTTATCATGTTAAGGATGATGTAATGAATTTATCATTGCCTCATGCGGAACGATAAATAGCAAATAGCAGCACCAAACGACATCGGTGTCACATTGCTTTCCACTACACAAAAAGTGGTAGGATAAAATGATTCCCAGCACACACATATACACACATATACACACATGCACGGTCGAAATGGCACATCTGAAGGTTTTTAATACGTCAACAACACTTCGGACAAGTATTAACTTCTTCGATCGAACGCTGGGAATTAAGAGGAAAATGGAGAACAAACGGAAAAATGTCCAGCGTAACATGATACGATTATGCGGAATGTTGTTCGTGCCAGCTTCTTCAAACGACTTTCCAAGAACACTAGCAATGTTGACCTTCCAAGTATCGGGCAGAAACGTACAAAACCCATAAGGAAGGTTCGGTCGTGAGTTTGCGAGACGTTAATAGCACACTATCGCACACTGAAATAACACTTCGAAACACTGGCTAGCTGGTTCAATAGCTACTAGCTTTAGTTTATACTCTATTTCCACCAGAATGGACAATCGGTGCCGATGTGTTGGCCACGTGTCGCGCACTGCTAGCATTTCCTTGCCACGACCGTTCCGTTCGCGAAGTGATGACATACGTAAAAGATTACTGAAAATTCCTCAACTCAGCATTAATCTTATGCCATCAGTCAACGTTCGAGGACGGTTTTGGGTGGTTGGGTTGGGCGTTTGTATGGCGAACGATAAGCTTTTGTTAGTCGCGTGCCACCGTTCGCACGTTCGCTTGGCAAACGCTGGTAACGAAAGAAAGAACACAGCACAGCAACGACACGCAAACACACAACAAAAAAAAAACATATATAAATCGCAAGATACATGAAATGGAACTCCTGCCCTGTCATCGTCGAATCAAGCGTCGCTTTCTTGCCAAATATCAGACGTCCACCACGTGTGTATACGTGTGTTCGACGGATGTGTTCCAGCTATCGCTACCACTACACTTGTCTCGCATTTATCAATCCATCAAGGGGTATCGTATACATAAGCCCGTAGCTAAAGTCATTGCCAAACTCTTTTTTCCATTTCCTCTCTCTCTCTCTCTCTCTCTCTCTCTCTCTCTCTCTCTATGTAAGACGCTTCCGAACTGGAAAAATACATGTTTTATGAATTTTGGATCCTTCGGCGGTTTTTTTTCTCGCGCACTTCGTACGCTTAAGTCCACTTTCATCCATCTTTGATTTGGGCACAAAGTCGTTCGAATGAAAAATAAAACCAACCATTCTTCCACGAAACACTTTTATCGTATGCGTATGGTAGAGCGTTTCGGATGAAAATAAAAATAGTGAAAGGATTCAATTTTCAAAACTATCTCCTGAAGGATTCTTCCAAACACAGCCACCAGAAGTAGTGGAAAACTCGTAACCATAAGCTTCCATGGATCGAGATTATGGAATTAGAAAGATTTTAATGAAACTTTTGCTATTTCTCGCCACTTTATCTCATACCAACAGTTCATAGGTTTTATGGAACAAAAAAAAGATAAAAATAGAAGACAAAAATGTCAGATACTGTTTACCGTAAGGATACCGCTCTCATTCCATTTTCCACAGCATAAACGCCACCATTCTAGTGTGGCATCAACAAGTTGTGATAGTCGGAAAAAGCTTCTCTTTTGTTCCTAACATTCCGACAACGCTAACATTCATAAAGGGGACATTTACGTACAGCCTACCGTGCAACGGGCAAGTCTCTAAGCGTAAGCGTAGTATTCTGAACGAATTTGCAAACGTTTTACTTAAGCGATCCTGTTAAAGCAACATCGCTGCATAACGTGACGGCAAGAGGGCTTCTAACGTCGTTAGATAAGCAGCCATTTCGTCAGTGAAGGTTCCATTTATGCTCAGGGAAACATTATGAAATGTGAACAGTTAGACGGATATATTTTAAAGCACAGAAGCAAAATGTTGAGTAAAGGTTTGGGTTTCGTTTGTAATCCTTTTTTAACTATTTGAGAATATTATAAAAAAATTAACTGAATTTTCATTCTTTAACCCACAAATTTCATACACAAATCTGTAATTTACTTTCAAAAGAATCGCAAAAAAAATCACATTCTCAACCATTTTTTTTTTTTTCGACAATTTTTTTCTTGAATTCCTATGCTGACTGCAACTGTGAAACTGTGCAAAAATAAAGCACATTTTTCAGTCCAAATTTCACCTCACAGCATCGCAGCCCGTCGGTGTGTGTGTTTGTGGGGCTGTAAGTTTCTGGTCCGTAACACTTGCCTCCCATAAACATCATTAAAATGTTCACAACGAGTTCACTAACAATCCGTCAACGAGCCTCGTTTGTTTGTTTTTGCTGTTCCCTGCCCAAACCCCAACTGATTATGTACGAACTGCAGTTTGTTCTGTGTAGTTGTTTACTAACGTTAGATGGTCTCAAGCATCCAGCATCCACTTCTTGTTTGCCCATGGTTTCTGTAGCTGTTATAGCTGTTTGCTAACATTGTACGGTTTCAAGTATCGAGAATGCTATCGTGTGTGAATATGCGTTTCTGTACCGTTATGGCTATGGACCTTTTGTTTATAATGTTTACTGTTTCAAAATGTTTAATAGTTTTTTGTCATTTGTTTTTATTTACATATGTTGAATTGAAACGTAATTTTGTGTTCATTTAAGTGACGATCCGTTAAAGCTCTGATAAAATTCTCGGAATAATGGTTGATTTTATTTTTAAAGTTATTCAAAAAAAGACGCTTTAGGATACGAAAAACAACAAAATGGTGAAAAATATCTCTAATTCATATACAAAAATGCAACCACTTTAATCCTGGCGTTCCTGCACTATGATCTGTTGCTTGACCATCTACCTTCAAGGAAATATCACTATCTCTAGAAAATTTAATCAACATTGTTGTTGATCAGTTACAAAAATAGTAAAGAAAAATGCATATAAATATAGATGGCAAAATGCCGCCAAAATATTGTGAATTATTTTCAAACCAAACTTCATACACTTACCGGAATGATTCATTCTCGCGATTACGCTCCGGTGATCGTGCTTTACCGCTTAGGCCAAGATGTCGATCGCTGTGCTGCGCCACGGATTCTAACCCTTGGGACAGCTTCAGCATCTCTTCGCCAAATCGCTGCATCGCAGTCATCGTAATGGAGCTGGGTTCTGGAATGCTGAAGAAAAGTTATCACTGACGCAACACCGTTGGTAGGGTTGCTGGTGCCGAGTGCGGAACAGTCATTCAATGCTGCCATCGATGCAATTACTAATTGAAATTTCGTGAGGCAGATTCCAACCTCTTTTTGACAGCATCGTACGCTGCGTGCCTTATAATGCTTAAAGCTTCAGTTAATTTGAAAGCAAATCTATTCGTCACGAATTTTCGTTAAAAACCTCGTAGAATTAAAACACGAACAAACAAAGCAAACGGAAACATAGTTTGCATCCTGCAACACAAAAAGCCTTACCTGGACTCTAGCAACCACAGATCATGATTATCCAGCGTGGAAAGCTCCGTATCGGTTGACGCAGCGGAGTGTGCGTGAGGATTCTGGGCTGTGGGCAGACTGAGCTTAATTATTCTCTTCCATGTATTGCGCCGATCAAAGGCGGGCGCCTGGCCCAACCACCCACTCGACCATCCGCCCCCACTACCGACACCGCCCAGATTTTCGCTTTGCTGTGCCAACAGCCGCACTGTCAGCGTGTAGGTTATCAGCATCACACAGAGCGGTATATAGAAGCAGACGATAGATCCGACCAGCTTGTACACTGGGTCCGGTATTTGGCACGTTCCGTTCACCAGCACCGATGCATGGTTCTGCGAAAGAAAAAACGACACACAACGTGGTATTTTTTTTTTTACATCTCGAAGCTACCCAGTGGCACACTTACCTTCGAATACATTAAACTTAGCGGGAGACTCATCGCAATCGAAAGCAACCAAACGAAACTGATCTTCAGCACCACACGGCGCCGCGTTTTGTTGCGTCCGAACTTCATGGGATAGCGTAGCGACAGATAGCGATCGACGGAAATCGTGCACAAATGCATAATGCTGGCGGTGCAAAACAGAACATCCAGGCAGATCCACACCAGACAGTATTCGGAATCGAGTGGAAAGTGTCCTGCAAATACACGAAGCAAAACCCCGGTTTGTTTACACTCACTCGAATGTGCACTATTTCTATTGCGAGTTCGACTCCAGCGATCCAGGCTCGCTGGGCTTTGGTGTATTGAAACTGCGATGCCGTACAATAATTGTTTCCTTTTTCTAGCCGAAATCGATATTTTGTTTGATGGGAAATTCAATCGCATTCATCAATTTAATTGCCAAAGCTACATCATTACATATCGTTCTTCAGTACATTTACCAAGTTACGGGTTAATTTTACCAATCGCACCTTTACAGACCCTGTTAACCCACCGTCTGGTGTATCTCATTCCCGACGCTCCAAAACACTGGGACGGTTGGGTTGATTGGTCGGGTTCGAATGCCTCGTAAAATGGTTCTTTGATCGCCGAACGCTTCATTTCATTGGCAAGTAATTAATTAGTTTCAGTAATATTCACTCCCTTCAGGCAAGGAGTCAGTGGAGCTGTTGGTGGTTAACAGAGAGAAGAAAAAAAAAAAGAAAAATACCGGCTGACTTCAGGCAACAACCAAAAAAGGGCAAAAAAATGCGGAAGAACGAGGATAATTGATGAAACGCACGTACCACAAATTAAATGTATCCGTACACTCCTCCACACAAAAGCTCCTTTGTCGTAGCACTTTAGCACTGGTGTAAAAGCCAAACAGTACATAAAGCGCTGTATTAAGGGGTTTAATAATTAATTTTAATTAAAATCCTTTTGTTTTACCAACCCCGATATGGAAATGATTTTTTTTTTACCGTACGTAAAACATGTATATTTTAAATCTTTTTACAATTCTCCATTTTTTAAAATAGCTCTGCTACCTGGGTGCTGGAAGTATCAGCTTGGGAGCGTACGTGTACAATTATATTGATTGGCTTTCCGATGCATACATTTTTTTTCCACACTCACGGTTTTCCACCTCAACCAACCCCTTTTGCGTTGATCACTTTTAATGCTTCCCCAATCAGGCACCATTTATTTCGATTCATCTCGCAATCGATCAATTTGATTAAAATTTCAGTGGCTTCCGGGTGTTTTATGGTTGATTTGTTTTCCTAATAAAAGCAATCAATATGGAATATGAAATATATCGGGGAATAAAACGTACTGCAAAAGTGTTTTACACATCGTTAATTTCGTTTAAATATGGACAAAAATATTATGACAAAACAGGCATCACAAATTCTAACCAGAAATTTGGAAAATTTTGAAATTTAGAAATAAAAGAAGAAAAATATTTTTATCTTCGGTGCTAAAAGCTAGATATGAATTTCTTAAGTTAATTCGTTAGCAGAATAGTCAGTCCCGTGTACGGAGATATGATCCTAGCGAGATTCGATGTCCAGCCCTACTTTGTGAGAACCAATGGCTCTAGCGCCTCCGGTCACCGAAACATCCCATTTACAAAACATAAACCAAGGAAATAGTTGAAGAGACGATTGTTAAATTGTAAAAGAATATTGAGCTGATGCAGAAAGAAAAAAGTTGATTCACGCCACTTATGTTATAGCTTGAGGTAGTCTTTCAGGTCGATAAAGTTCCAATTCCGCTTATGAATGTTATAATTTATTTACATCATATAGCATTGGAAGGTGTCATACGAAGCGCGGAGCTAGACAACGATATCCGTGGTACGATTCTCTGCCGGTCTCTTCAATTTCTTGACACCCTACTGAAACGTGAAGCAGCGAAAATTGGATGGATGATCAATGCGACGAAGACAAAATAACTGCTTGCCGAAGGCTCTGATCATGACAGAGCCCGAGTGGGAAGCAGCGTGTTAATCGACGGCGACAACCTCGAGGTAGTAGAGGAGTTCTGCTACTAGTAGTTCTGCTGAGGATGCCGGACTCATGCCCCGCCAATAAGGTATTCGTCAGCGACCCCCAGTTCGGCACGAGGCGTCGGGGACCAAAGCGAGTTCGTTGGTTGGATCAGGTGAAGGGAACCCTGTCGAAGATCGGGTGCCTACATGGATGGGAAGCTGCAGCCAGGGATCGAGTTACTTGGAGATCGAATGTTGACCGAGCCATGTCACGACAACTTACTTTTAAAAAGTGCAGGTTGACATGAGTGAGTGAGTGTGCGAAAATTTATTTACAAAATAAATTCGTTAAAATGTGATGTTCACGAACGTTGAAATGCCGCTGAAAAGGGATATTTCAGCATGATTACGATGCTAAACCGGTTTCTTAAAATAAGTGTTTCAAGAAATGCATTAATAGAACCGATCTCTCGACGCAATCATCAATTTTAAACGATTTTAAACACTTATGAAATATTTTTGTTAAAATAAGTTACTGAAACAACGTTTTAAATTCAGATAAGAGTATTTGAAAGCGCCATTTTACATGGGTTTTAAGTACAAATATTTTGTTAAAACGGTATAATTAAAAAAACAGATCAGAGAAGCGATGAGCAGACTAGGGAAGCAAACAGAGAATTTCAAACACCTGATGTCCGCCGCTCAGTCCGCTCATAGGAAAATTCGGCTCTGGGTTAGATGAGCAAATAACAATCGGTTTGCTCAGAAGGATGCAATCACAGTCAAAGGGATTGAACTGGGCGGGCCAAGGACCAGCTGCTTGGGACCCAGAAGCAACTGTAGCCGCTGACAGACTGGCTAATCTTAACGCAAAAAGGCCACATTCGCGAGCGAAGCAATAATCGCTTCAAAATGTGTTGTGAATTTCTGCGATTATTCACAAAACGCCAGAAAGAGGAGGGATTGGAGGGTAGACGTGATTGCATCAAGGAGACATAACATACCACAACAATTTATTACCTCGAACTAGGACCCTTTTTTGAAAACTAGGCCTAGGCAGTGAGGAATTTTACAATTCGTCAGGACAAAGAAACGATTTGAAAAGCCGTGACAGCCGGCAAGAAATGTTGGCACCTATTACACCTATACAAATCGAGCAAATGGCCCATTTTACGGCCATTTCGTTAAAGAAACTTTATTCCAAGCAATGAAAATGTTAAACATTGCTATCTTTAGTTACTAGCAATTCGACCAGGCTGCCAAGGAAATAAAAAGGTTTAATGTTGAAATGCGTTCCAGAGTTTCCATGCACATCGGGAACACAAAAGAAGGTTCTCTACTAGTTGCCTTGACTAGTCCCGATAGTCAAATAATCGCCGCACCTGCACCAGGACGGATGTGCGTATCACATCAATATAGCTGATAAATCTCTAAAACAAACAACGGAATAACCTAACATAAGAAGCTCCTAAAATCATTTTTATTTCTATTTTCTATCATCTATTTATAAGCTTTTTTCTCAAACAACGATAGCAATATTTACTTATTCCTCACATTTGCCAGAGATGCACTTACGTCCCTTTATGGCACACTGTTTATTAATATTACACCATTATTTCCTACCGTTTTCCTACAAAAAATCTCACCCAAAACTCTATTTGTAGGTATTTATAGGTATTATCCTCTCGAAAACCATACAACCTTTTTTCACCCATAAGCTTGAAGTGTATATAAAAAAAGAGAAAAAGAGATTCTGGAAAACGGTGAGCACAATACGAATTAATGATAGCTATAATGTTCCGAAGAATGCTGATTAATCTTGTTTGATAAATAGTTTCTCGATACTCTCGACACCATGCCGGTGGCGGCTGGAGATCAAAGAAATGGCTCCACTCTTCTGTCCTTACTGCTCCGTTCTCGAATCGATTTTGCGATACTACCGGTACCGGTTCATAAAAAAAGTTTCCGTTTTTTTTCGCTCGGGCAAGAAAACTTTTGCCTTCGTTCAGTTTCGCGCAGTCTGTGGATCAGTGTGTTACGGCCATTCTGTAAGTTGGTTATTTATTTCCAATTATTTTACTACTCACTCTGCACGTTGTTCCTGCATTTGTTCTTCGTTCTTCTTAGATACTAAACTTTATCACATTGAGTGCATCAATTTTTTTCTGCTTTCTGCAGCGTATTTAGAATAGTTTTTTTTAAATCACATAATCACACGAAATTATTATATTTAATAATCAATCCAGTTTTAATCAATATTCTTTCCTCCCCATCTGTACCACTGGCTTGATTGATTATCAGCATTTTATTTTTCTATTAGTAAGACACACGCACACACAGGCCCAATCTTCCAAATTGGCTCATTAGGTGTCGATTTCTGGGAAAAAGGATTAAAGCATCGAATATTAGCTCATTTCTGTACAAAGATCAACATGTCGATTTGTCTTGAGCGTTCAAGACCAAGCAGGCGTTGGAGATATTCTTCGCCTCGGCCTGATGAAGCTGTAGCTGACACTGGAAGACTTCCGAAACTATTGTGTTGAGGTGCCGGGAACTCTTTTTTTTTCTTTCCTCCCTCATCGAACAAGACCCACGGTCTGGGACGTACCGATGGACGGCGTTCGTAAACATCATTAATTAGACGTGGTGGCAAACGAAAACAATTGTTTGTGTAAATGATTTCAGCAGTTTCCCGGCAGTGCTTGGCCGTTTCCCCCTCTTCCCTCGTGGTGTAAACTATTGCAGAAGGCTCCGAAACGGAAGTGTACTCCGTAGGTTCGTTCATTTTCCGCTACCGGCCGGCCACTGGCTTTTTTTTCGTCTCCTTGGTCGTTTTTTTGTGTCTCTTGAATACCATGGCAAAACGGTGTGAAAGTATGTGTGTGTGTGTGTGTGTGTGTGTATGTTTTTTTACCCATGCTATAGGTTAACTTCCGGGCGTTAGCTTCCCATGGGCCACAGCAATGAAGTAGGCAGGATTCAACCGTTCCGAGTAAAACCATTTTTCATCCAAACTCGTTCCAATCGCCCGTTGGGCTTTACGGTCGGGCAGCACCGCCATTCGCCGACGATGGTGGCTGGAAGGTGGCAAAACGGAAGAATAACACCCTGCCTTCAGCGGCCGTAGAATCATACATCGACAGCATCGTCGGAAGGCCACGTCGATGATAAACAACGCTTACCGACAGCTGCGACGCGAGATTTGCCTGCCACTGTCAGTCAGGCATTTGACAGGATCCTTCCACAGGGTCCGGAAATGTGTGTGTTTGTGTGTGTGTGTGGGTGTATGGGTGGGTGAGTGTGTTTTTTTGTTTTCATTTCTTATCCAATGTTTTACGGTTTCTTTCTATGCGATCCTGCGGTTCCTGGCATCCCACAACATTCCGAAGCCGTAGAATTCCGTACGGGCTGACAGTCTGTCAGCTCTGCAAGCTGCCAACCGGCCACAGCCAACCCGAACGGTACGTAAAGCCCGTACTTGACTTTGTTCGTTCGCCTATTGACTGACTGGCGTGGATTGCCCTCGCATGTGGACACAAAGAGAAGGACACCGTTCCGCAGGACTGAACAGCATTGGCAGGCGTGCTGAGGCGACCGTGTGGAACCGGTGTATAAATATTTCATGATTCGAATTTACATAATATTATTCGTAATGCTTTCTCCTGCCCCGGACGGATTTACAGCGCGTCGGAGCAACAACATCCGCAGTAGGCAGGATGGGATGGGTACGGTTTTCCGGCCCAACAAGATCATCTCACGCCGAGGAAATGCTCGCCTTCTTATGTCTCTATTGTGCCCACGTGGCCTCCCACCAAGTGTGAAAAGATTTTAAACAACATACTGACAATTGTTTAACACCTCTGCCGGTTGGGCTCTGTGTGTCCCCGCAGTGGGCTCCCTGCCTTGGAGAACGGTGGCGTAAGCTCATCGGTGATAAACAGTTATTTTTGTTTCGGGTTTTCCTTTTTTCTGCCCCATGTCTTGTTTGTGTGTTTTTGCTGCAAGCTATAATGCCAATTGTTTGTTAATCTTGTTGAAGTTTGCTACAAAAACCAATCAACGAGAAAGTGAACGAAAGTAACCTTCATAATTTATGAAAAAATGTGGGAAATTGATCGTCTTTTATTCAATTTTAAACACTCGACATGTTTTACATACAAACAAAAACAAAAATAGCCCGTCTTTTTTCATTCACTGCTGTTTTTACTATCTATTGTTTGAAGCACATTCGTTGCTACTTAACGACGGATATCCCGACAGGACATTCTAATCAGCTACAGGTTAAAAATCAAATCAAGGATGCTAGATGTGGCCGGCTTAGCGACTTCTCATCATTGTAACACCAAAGTAGAAATACAGGAAGAGACAAAAGAAAAGTCTTTGTAATAAATCCAACAAAATCCAAGCAAGAAGCGATTTCACTGCGTACAGGCCTGTATAAATTGAAGTGAAATCTTACCAACAATAAGTGCACTAAATAAGCAAACAGAAGTATAAGGCTGAAGATCTGCTCTATTTCGGTAACTTCGGCAATTGTAATAACATTCTCCAAGAGCCCAAAAAATGCTCTTTGCAAAGTGTCTCCTACCGTTTGAAGAGTA
Source organism: Anopheles maculipalpis (assembly GCF_943734695.1). Taxonomy (NCBI): domain Eukaryota; kingdom Metazoa; phylum Arthropoda; class Insecta; order Diptera; family Culicidae; genus Anopheles; species Anopheles maculipalpis. The sequence goes on along the minus strand of NC_064871.1, from coordinate 41,927,517 downwards.
GAAAAAAAAAAACGAAGCTTAGATTAAACCAGCTGTAACATTGGAGGGTCAATTTACTTTTCGTATATTATGGCACACTCAACGATCTTCTAAGTCGAGGGGACAATTCAATGGTTTTTATGGCACGTAACTTTTATGCCAAGCAACAAGACAGTCATCTCTCGCTATAGAAGGCCTATCTGAATGACTGTTGTATGAAAAAATAGTGCCTCAACTGTTAACCCAAAAAAAAGGTAAGCCACAATACTAGATTTTAAACGAAAAATAACTATTTACTCAAAAGAGGGATTTACTATTATTAGTCCCTTGTGATTCTTCTGCTTGGCCTTTATGACCTTCTAAGTCCTGTTCGGCCATCGAATGGCTTATTAGACATGCCGATACCACGTAGTTAGGTAGTCAGTTTTCGCTACGGAGAGACGGGTCCGGATGAGATTTGAACTCCGGTCCTGCCCTGGGAGGACCGCACTGCCGTTGTCGCCGGGTCACTCCCGGTACTTATAATATTCCCTTGTGGTCGTCGTTCGTCGTTCATGGTAAGTCCAGAGTTCAAATCCCTTCAAGAACGATTCCCCGTAGTGAGGAATGACTACCCAACTACGTGGTGTAAACCAATCTAGTAGGCCATTCGATGATCGGCGGGACCAAGTAGAACGTTACAGTGTTTCTCAGATCATACAACCAGTGTTTCCATGTTTAAAACAAAATGCGATTTTAGATTTAACTATAATAAGACGATGATTGGTTGAAGCATGGAGACACTTGTTCTGTGGCCTGAGAAACACTGTAAACCTAGAAGAGAAGAAAATGAACCACTTTTCCTGATTTATTATTTCAAGAAAACTCTTGATTGAGTTATGGAACTATACTTTTGCGTATTTTTTATTCAATGTAGATGCAGGCTTAATGGCATGTCTCTCTTGTCACAATCATACCTAAAATCAAACTCCTAAAAGAGTTTCTTAGCGTTGTTTACTAGCTATTTGTCTCGAAAAACATTATAATATGAGTAAAAAGATTAGATAGGAAAATTAAGCAAATAATAAGGAATATCTCAATAGATATTTTACAGTCTTTTGTAAAAATTCCGGAGACCGAAACTACGGCATCAAAGCACGTTCGTAACTCTAGGACCACTTAACCGAATTGAAAAGTAAATAATCATTTTTTCACATTCCATTGGTTCACTTATAGCTCGTTGGGAAATTCTACCCATCCAGTATAAATTAAATTTGTACATTTGCGCTCAACTTAACATTCCGCCACATACCCCGATTGGACATTGAACAATACGGACCGCCCATAATCTCTTCCGCATATCGATAGCTGGATCTCGCTAATGCGTTCAAAAGTTTGGACAGGGGGGAAAAAAAAGTTTCCTCCCGTGATATGGGTACCGGGTCGGTGCTAGTGGGGTTGTGGAATGTATTTCATTAGCTTAATATTGTTAGCTTCGTAGCCGGATTGAGTTAGCATGAGATTGCAGCCTACACATCGATCAATACCGGGATGGGAAAGGCAACAAAAGAATAAACTTTTGTTCCTAAAAACCCGTGCGCCCATACTAAATAAACCGTTTGGATGTCCTCCTGTTGTTTTTTTTTTGTCTTCTTTACTACTTGCCGCCCGTCTGGATGGCTCGTTTTAATTTTGTTGATGCGTTCAATAGTCTCATCATCCCATTTTTGTTTGTTCATCAGGGCACGCAGAGTGCCATTTTTTTCTTCTTGTTGTTGCTTTCTTATATCCTTTTCTTGCTTTGCTCGCAATGTGCGTCTATCGTGAGGCCAAATGTTTGTGTCTAAAAACGATACAAAAGACGAAAAAATAATAGAGAAACTCATTGAACTGACAACAGGCTGTAGCTTTTAGGGGCAAGCTGCAAATCACATCCCATGAACGTCGAATATGTGTGCGTGTGTACGTGCGTTTCGTATTGGTCGGTATTAGAGAAAGGCATCAATGAGAAAAAAAGAAAGCCCCGGCAGAAGTTTGGCAAGTGCCTTTTTTGCATCACGTGATTCAACACGCAGGAACCTTTACGAAGGTCAGACCAAAGCTAAGCCAGCGAGGACGCGTATGGCGTCCTATGAAAACACGTTACCGGAAGAAGGGCACAAACGGTTCGCGTTTCACGCAGAGCTACCTAGAAATATGCTCAAGTCATTGCCCGTAAAGGTCACCGCTAATAAGGGGCCCGCCGTGGGGAAAAATGGGGTTCCAGTTCCATGAGAATTGCAAAGTTGTGTTTTGATCGGAGTATCACACCTAAAGCAATGAAAGCACTTTCCCAAGCCAAAAGCATCCATTTGGGATGCCTTTGCAAAGAGGGGATCGGGAAAATGTATATGAATGCAATTAACTAAGGGTCGAACACATACACCCATTGGCACCGGTCGCTACTTCTGCTTACTTCTCTACCGAAAAAAGATATTTTTTCCATCGTGGGTAAATTGTATTACAAATAGCAATACTCTGTTGAGCAATGCACAGAAAGGGAAGAAAACAAAGAAAAGAGAAAAAAAGCTCAAAGTTTGATCGAATGTGACTGGTAGCTAGCATTATGGGCATGCAGTAGTTCCGCACACGTTTTTTTTGTTTCTAAAACTTTCAGCTTTCACACCCACCAACAACTCAATCATCGTACGAACGCCGGCAGAGTCCAGCTCACGTAGAAGGTGGAACTTCGATTGAAATGGCGCACAAACTGCAGCCAGCAATTAGCCTAATTGGACCGTGTCGTGCTGGTTTTGGAGAACATGTACCCGGAGGTTGAGGTGTCCATGCGACACAACCTTCAATCGATAGCAACTTTCCCTCAATTAGCACAAGCGGTTCAACACCAGTTTGTGCCAATACAATTCCACACGGTTTGAAGCATTGTTTGTAGGTAATTTTTTATAAGTAAAGCCTTTATATTGTGGTGTAAAATTTGGGTTTCAATACATTAAGTCAACAGCAAAAGATATGTAAGCGTTTTTTAAAGGTTTTTAAGATACTTTAAGATACTAACAGGCATTGGCATAGGGTTCTGTCAACATACCATGAACGCAAAGAATTGTAGCTTTGAAGTCACTAAATGTTCTCCTGTCTGTGGTCAAAAGTCAGCATCGATAACAACACAGATGTTGATATACGGACAAGGATACTGGCTGCCATCCAGTCATGACCAACCTGGCTGCCTACAGCCTAAGAGAACTTCTGGACTTACGCCTCTAAGACATGCACTTTCTCCAAAACTGACGAAATTCTCTGAACCGAGAGGAAGAGACTCAAACGGAATTGTGGTACGTATGTGCGTAAGGACAACAGAGACGGCGATGCAATGACGAGCTCTGTGAGTTGAAGATGATGATCTCACCATTATGCAGCAAATTAGACTCGCCATGCTTCGGTGGGCTGGTCATGTCATTAGGATAGCGCTGGACGCCCCTTATAGACTGTTAAGATCGTCCAAATGGACAAATGGGCCGTGGTAATCGCAAACTGAACGTGAATAGAAATGAAAGCATTGGTGCGTCCGCTACCAAAGCCAGAATATTGAATTGGCAGACGATTGCGCTTTCCCGATATCGAGGATGGCAGCAACGTACAGCAAGTAAGACCGCAAAGCGGTTGTAGCTCCAGACAAATAACAGAGAAGCCAAACAGATGACGTTTAACTTACGATCAATCAAAATTTTCTTATTACAAGCTTCAAGCCTTCTAGTAAAACTATTAAACAATTACACTTATTTATTTATTTATTTATTTATTTATTTCAAACGAAATATCTGCCGCTAGGGCTACATATAAGTGACTTAATTGCTAAATGATTTAAAAATTAAACTAAACTAAATACACAGAGGCTAAAACGGACGACAATCGATAGGCTTCAGTCAAACTAGGCATTGCAGAAACAACAAACAGAAAGGAAAAAAAACTACTACACGGATGGAAAGAACGAATCAAAGAATTGTAGGAGGAGGCGTTGGAAAGACTGATGGGAAAGATGAAAATCAAATAGGTGAGAAGCATTGTTAAACGCCTGAAAACATTGAAGTAGAGGATCACTGGAACCATACATCGTCCGTCTCGAAGGGATAAACAAAAAATTCCGCTGCCGCAGCACACGAGATGGAGCGTACATATGAATTCTAGATAATAGAGCAGCCGAGTCAATAACGTTTCTTAGCAAACCACTTATAAAAGATGCTTGAGAGAAAGCACGGCGATCGTGTAGCGACATTAAGCAAAGTAACCTGCAACGTGCAGGGTACGAAGGAAGGATATTTGACGATCTGCCTAAAAAGCGTTTCACTGCTAACCGCGTAAAATTACGCTGGACTTTTTCAACTCTAGTGCTCCAAGTCTGACTAGTCGGGCACCAAACAATGCTTGCGTATTCGAGAATAGGTCGAACCAAGCTGCAGTACAGAGCTTTAAGACAAAGTGGTTCCCGAACATCCTTAGACATCGTACAGATCTTTCCAAAAACCTTGTTAGCTCGGCTGACAGTGTAATCGATGTGATCACTGAATGTTAACTTATCGTCTAGGAGAACCCCAAGGTCACGAACAACATTCACACGATTTATAACCGCAGAATCCAACATATAGTTGAACATAATACAATTTGTAGAGCGAGAAAAAGATATACAGGAACATTTATCAATACTTAAGGAAAGAAAATTAACGGAACACCAGGAGGAGAAACTGTCTAGGGAGGATTGTAAGGACGAGCACGAATCAAGATCGGTTATACGACAAAAATTTTTTATATCATCCGCAAACATTAAGTGAGCCGATGAAGGAAGAACATAACTAACATCGTTAACAAACAGAAGAAAAAGAAGGGGACTCAGCACACTACCCTGGGGAACCCCAGACGACAGTGAAACTCGAATGAAACACATGATTTAAACTTAACTCTGCTTACACGATCATGTAAGAACGACTGTAATCAAGCCAGTAAACCAGGAGAAAACCCCAGACGTTTCAGTTTGGCTAAAAGCAATGTATGTGGTATTTTGTCAAACGCAGCTTTAAAATCAGTGCAAATATCATACGTGTTCGCTTAATCGAAAACGGTTAAGATAAAATAAATCCTTTTCTCCTACGGTCGAAATTCCAATGAAATAATTTATCCACACCAAATAAGAGGAAGATTTGATTCAATAATAACAACAAAGGCCCTCGGGACATCACGACTGACTCTGTTAATACAGCTCTATTACCAACAATCATTGCCAACAGGCATCGTGACCACTATCAAATTGATGGTTTCACTACGCACCGTTTGTGGTAAAATGTCTTACCCTTTCACACAGTAAAGCGAGTCAACGAACAAGCTGTGTACTTGTCGTACCCGTGTCTCTGTCTCCATTTGATTGATGTTTGAGGTATGGCCAGTAAGAACAGAAAAAATTAAAGCAATTCTATCGCAAGTCCATCAAAGGAGCTGATGATGATCTGTCTCACCGGACGTCTCACCATCACCATGCTAAAAACCATTGAATTGAACACGTATGACCGAGTACACTTTGCAAAACTGATTCCTTCGAACGGTGTTGGAGAGAACCATCGATACACGCTGTGGTTAACTTCGCAGCAGCGCAGATAATGGTCAAGCCGGACACTGAAAATCACAGCAAAAAAGGAAACAATGAGGCACGAAACAACAGGCTTACCTTTGACCAGTGTCAGGATTCCGAGCGGCATCACCGACAGCGCAACCATCAGGTCCGTAATGGCCAGTGACATCAGAAAATAGTTGGTGACGTTCTGTAACCGCCGCTCCCAAACGATGGCAAGGCAGACGAGTATGTTACCGGCGGCCGTACCAAACACGAGTATAATTGCTAGCAAGGCCCAGTAGTTGTGCAATGCGAGCGACCCATCGTCGTCGTCCTCGTCGCCCGCTATCTGATCGTCCAGCCCGACATCGGTCCCGGTCCGGTCGCCGATCGGGTTCAGGTTTGCAGTGAAATTAAATCGTTTCATGTAGCTAACGTAGCCGGTGTAACCTGCCGGACGACTTAAGCTGCCAGTGACCGAAGCACTGTGAGCACTCGTTGCAACGGTCGCCCTTGCCAGCGTCACCGTGCCGGGAAACCATTCCGGAAAAGGAACCGTCGATAGTCGCACAAAGTGTGCCGGCTTCGTAGACGACCAGAGCCACATTTCCACCGGATCATCATAGTACGGGCGGCCCATGTTCGTCGACGAGTACGGCAAAGTTAGTGCGATGGCAACGTATGCTGCAATCGCTACCTAACCTTCGTCCTTCGGTTGGCTGGTGATAATAGTACGGCCAGCCGCCCAGCTCCAACAGCCGGCACTCTACGCAGCAACCCACCGGCACAATGGATGGTGCCCTTCCGGTCTAAGACATCCTGGAAATGGGGGTAAAAAAAGGACACACTGTTGTTATTCGATTTCGTTCCAAACGCGCTCATCTATTCTAACTGGAAGTTGGTGAAAGTTGCCAATTAGGAGGGGATTTAATAGCATTCACTTCCCGACCGTGACACGGTACGAACGACCAGAAATTGTAAAATGTGTTTCCTATCGAATCTACGGAAACAAAGGGAAGGAAATATATTGTGCTGTAGTAGTTGCGTTACAAAAATTAAATCAATTTACTCTTTCAAACGTTTCAAGTGCAATGAGAAATAAATAATAAAAAATGAACATTTAAAAAAAAAAAACAAAGAAAAAATGTTTTCAGGATTTTGTCAGAATTTGTAACTATTCATAGGCATAAACAGATTTTAATAAACAAATAATATTTTACTAAATTTAATAACTGTCAAGCCTAGGCTTAGAATATTCTTAAAAAAGATAGCTTTAGTAACGCTTTCCTCCTTTGTATTCGGTTCTGGGGAACATTAATCACAACTCAATTTAACGTAATTCATACTCTTTAAAATTATAAACAATACACATTGATTGATTGTCTTGTTTTAGCTTACATCTGAAGTACATGAGGTGAGTATGAAGAAATGCTTGAAAAGACTTTACACAGTTGTTCGAGCGTATCTACAAATATGTTCAATGAAACAGCAGTATCGTGTACGTTTGTTGAGCTTGTTTTCGAGCTTTCAACAGTCAAAAGAGAAGAAAGATTCTGAAACTGAAGCTGAAACACCTTTTGTTGTTATCTGTTCATTTTTCTAAGCTCACGTTTTGGCTTCTATTCGTAGTTTGTATCGATTTTATATTCTCATCACTGCATCGTTTGCGTCGAGGCAATGATTAATGATAAAATTAGTCGATACCATTAACAATCATTTATCAGTCGCTATAGAGATTGTATTAGTGCAGGGTTTACCTAATCGCTTTGTAATTTGAACGACAAATTTCTGTACAGTAATTTCATTCCATCCTGCCATTCCATGATTCGCAACTATTGATATTATTTCGCTTGTATTGCTCATGAAATAAAGGGGAACTATGAAATTAACGTTTTACATACGCTTTTAAAGCATTTAATGTATTAAGGTATATTACAGTTTCAAAGAAGAAAGTTTTCGATTTGGCATTTGTGTTGAAAACCATATGGAACGATTGAAAATGCATTCAAATGGAGTGGAATTTTTTAGCAGCAATGGAAAATCATATCGTAAGACCAATGAAATTTACCGTATACAATGGAAAATGACCACAGTAATATAAGATAACCTGCTGTTCCACATTAAGCAAAAATTGCAAAAAAACAAAAATTGTGAAGTCAATTTTCAACGAATATTCTTTTTTTTTTTGTTTTTGTTAAATTTAGTAAAACATTTTGGAAACTCGTGCCTGTCATTGGATGAATCATAAAAATAAAGCTAAAATACTTATGAAAGACATTCTTTCTTTGCATTTTTAAAATCTACGATTGATTAAGTGTTGAAATAGAAAAAAACTTAGATTTTTTTAGTCGGATTTTTTTACAATCATTAAAGGTCTTTTAGTTATTATACAATCTCCGATAATTTTTTTTATTCATAAAGGACGGCCATACTGATTCTATGATAATTTTTTGAACAAAAACAAAGATGCTATAGAGACTTGTTGTTATAGAGAGTTACTGATGATCATTGTACTAAAATTTGGTAAAGTTATACCTAGTAAAAGTATCGCAATCAACTTTTTGAAAAGCAGACATAAAAGTGGTCTTATATTATTGTCCATCTGTACACTTTATCATTATAATCATGTACTAAATGTTTTTTTTTTTAGTTGCATGGTTAGTTAATAGAAGCTATGATACATTAGCTAATTTATCCTATTGACTTGCATCCAGTAGATGCTTAATAGATATTCTGAACATATTATGTATGTATTTTTTCCATGTAATGTATTTAACTATACATTACAGGAGGAATACAAACGGATCAGGTGGGTAGAAAAACGAGTTCACCGCACCAAAAGACACGCCTGGGAAGAGTAGGGAATGTGAAAACTCGAACAGATCAGAGAGGCGTACGTAAGGCTTCATACCTAACTTCATACCTAAGGCGACCTGCTGTCACAAGAAAGATGGTGGTCAGGTCAGTAACCAGCCAGAGGTCCTCTCGCGATTGACTCAGCACTTTGATGAACTACTTAACGACCAGTTTAACGAACAGCTAGAGGCTCCATTAGCAGACGGTCCCGATGTACCGTCGACATCTGTCATCGAGGACACACGAAAAGCTATCCGTCGGCTAAAGAACAATAAGGCACCCGTAACCGATGGAATCGTAGCCGAACTGGTCAAAAACGGGGGTGCCTCTCTAGAAAAGGAGGTTCATCAACTTGGTACTGAGGTATGGGATAGCGAATCGGTACATTGTGATTGGAATCTCGGCATCATCTATCCCACAACACAAGAAGGGAGATATGTTGGACTGCCACAACTACAGGGGTATTACGGTGTTGAATACCGCATACAAAATATTCTCCCTAATCCTTCAGGATAAGCTTGTCCCATTCGTTGAACAGATAGTTGGAAACTATCAAAGAGGATTCCGCAACGGAAAATCTACCACTGACCAGATTTTCTGTTCCAAACTTCACCATGGGGCAAATCTTGGAGAAGATGGCTGAACAGCAGTTGAACACGTACCATCTCTTTATAAATTTCAAGGCCACATATGATAGCCTAGCCAGGGTAAAACTCTACGAGGCCATGAGCTCTTCTGGATCCCGGTTAAACTGATCAGGCTTGTTAGAATGACCATGACCAACGTCACATGCCAGATGAAGGTGGATGGAAAATTCTCAGGGCTATCACCAAAGACCTGCCTCAGGGAGATGGACTCGCCTGTCTCCTATTCAATTTCGGAACCATCTTCTATTAGTCAACCCTGATCCTGGCATTAGCTGATGGTATAGACATCATTGGTTCTGCGGCTCTCTTAGGTAGCAGAGGATCATACCAAAGGATCGAGCAGACGACAGAAAACCTCGGGTTGTAGATTAAAGAGACAAAGACAAAATTGATGGTGGCAACACCAGTGGGTCCTACTAAGAAATCCGGAACTACGTGAGGGTGACGTACGGATAGGTGATCGCAAATTTGAAGTCGTCCAAAACTTCACCTATCTCGGGTCAAAAGTCAGCACCGAAAACAGCATAGAGACGTAGTTGCGTGCTAGGATGTGCTGGCGGCCAGCCGGTCATTCTACAGCCTGAGGAAACATCTCACCCCAAAAAAACCTGTCGCGACGGTCGAAGCTGGGACTGTATCGTACCTTTATAGTACCAGTACTCACATACGCCTCTGAGACATGGACCCTGTTCAAAACAGATGAAGCCTTCTTAGCCGCGTTCGAGAGGAAGATGCTCAGAAGGATCGTTGGCCCCGTATGTGTGGAAGGACTATGGAGGAGCCGCTATAACGACGAGCTGTACGAACTGTATGACCTCCTCACCGTCGTACATCGAATTAGGCTGGCCATACCATACGCATGGCACCGGACGACCCAGCTCAGAAAGTCCTTTTACGCCGTCCACACGGACAGAGGAGCCGTGGTAGGCATAGATTAAGGTGGGTGGATGGCGTGGAATCATCCGCCATCAAAGTCGAGCTAACGGATTGACCGACGACGGCGCGGGACCGTGAACGGTTTCGGCTTCTGCCACGGCAGGCCAAGAGCACAAAGAGGCTGTAGCGCCTGATAAGTAAGTAAGTTACTATTTAAATATTCACGTTTTATAATTGATATTTAACGTATAAAGCCAATTCTTTATCTAAAAACATTGTTTTTATTACACATAGCTGACTCTATATACGTTACTATTGGTATTGAAAATTTCGTACACGTCAAAACAAGTATTAAATTCCATTGTCACAGTTTTCCCAAACGCAGACTTATTATTCAGTAAAATGTAAGTCCTTTGAATGTTACAATGCAAAGTTATGAAAAGCTTAAGTTTAAAACAATTGTTTGACGTCTTTTGGAATTTATGAAAAAAAAGAGGAACATGGAATGGAAAATAAATCAACAAAGGGATAAAAACAGATCAGCCTCAAATTGACATGACGTTTCCTAGTTTAGTCTGGCTACATGGTATAGGAAAAATAGAAATCGATTCTATGGCACATTCCTCACGACTGAACCAAAAAGGCAAGAGTTAAAAAGGGTAAACGGAGGGTGGAAAGGCTATTGAATCACTCGAAACATTCAAAAAAATTTAAACCAAATAAAAAAAAACCATCCAAACAGATTTTTGGAGATCAAAAAAATGTAGCAAACATACAATGTTTTGCGAAACATTGTACAGCGCCAGCGTGCACCACACGTATTTACGTTACTGCCATCAAGCTGCCAGTACTGCACTAGTTCGGTGAACAGTTTGTTGCGTCTATTTCTGGACAAACTGCTTCCCAAAACCTAGCAACTGTAACGCTCGCTACACGTCTTGAGCCTTGTTCCTCGATTCGATTTTCATCCTGCATGCATCATTAAACTTTTCGTGATGGAAAATCGATGGTTTCCGGTCGCTCCAATGTCACGCGAACGGATGGAAAGTATCAGACCCGTCGTGTTGGAGGTGAATTCCAATTCCACCAAACAACACCACTTCCAGGCCATGATGTCAACTGATAAATTCTACCAATCACCAGCACCGTCCCTGCTCCAGCCCCTCATCAAATCATCAAATGATGGCAGTATTACCTGCCACCATTGAATGCCGTTTGATCATCCACCCGGGCCCGGCAAAAGCCGAACACTATCGTCTATCTTGCGGGGGCTTCTAAAATGACACCCCATTACGTTTCCGTACATTCTACCCTGCCCCAGGCGTTCGGTAAAAACCGCAAACAATCTCCGAGCGCTATTAGCGATTAATTTGATGTTTCATTCCATTTCCCAAACTTCCCATTTCTCACAGCACCAACCTACAGGCCACTCATGGAAAGCTTGCCGATGAAATACAGTCCCACACGCCGGACGGGTCTGCCGACAAAAAAGGGTCGTCTGCAGATTATTGGATCGCCGTTTATGGGCACCCTCCCATTGATGCCACCCTTGGGTGTTTGTTTCTCGTGTACAAGCGCTCCATACCAACCTGCTCCCTGCTATCCGTTACATCCTCCCAGAGCGCTGTGACCCACCATGGGCCGATGGGGTGGTAAACCTTCGCATTAGCAGGCACGTACCTCCAGTCCGCTATAAAATGCATCATTATTCGTCGAGGGACGAGAAATTTCAGCACGTTCAGGAAAGGGCAATCGAAAGGATGGGCTGCGTGCCTGTGACCACGATAGGTCACAGGCGAGCCGGGCGAGGCTGGTGGTGCCGCGTAATATACGAAAAAGCATACTCTCCATTGAAGCGGTGCTTTATTTGAGTGAAAGCGGTTTATTTTCGCTTCGGGTACGATTGTCACGGATTTGCCCGTCAGCTGTGTTTCGGACGTTGAACCCCATTACGGAGGATGAATGGGTTATTTACGCATCCATTAAGCACGGGCGCACGGGAAAGGATGCGAATGCCGACATCGTTCGCGGTCGGACAAAAACCCCGTAGAAACGTTTTGCCTCCTTTGGCGAAGCAATGCATCTCATTAAAATTTAAATTAAATGTAAACTCACGAGTGTCACAAGTGTCACGGCATCCGGAAAATGGATAACGAAACCCATCCGGTGTAGTAGTGCATCTACTTCAGCTCTAATTACTTACCGAAGCGCGTTAATAATCCAGTGGTAGTAAACTTTGGCGTAATGTCACTTGTCACACATGTCCTTGCATCCGTGTGCTTGTGCTGCAACCTGCTTTCTTCACCCGAGTCACTTCACCAATTCCGGGATTCGGTACCCCACGCTGGGGGGTAGGGTAGGTGCTTGTGCCTTACTTCACCACACACTTGAAAGCCATCGTGCACGAGCTGGCTCATTAGAATGGTACACAATCGTCAAAACGAACTGGTACAAATGAGGGTGCTATGCTATCTCTACGCCATATCTTCTATTACACCGAACGCTGGCATATCCTTCTCCCCGGTCACGAATTATTATGACATTGCATCCTTCTCCATCTGAGTTAGTATTTCCACTTCATTCACTGTTTGCATCCAATGAAATAAACAAACTGAAGTTCACGAGCGTTGTGAGCAATTATTAAAATTTAAGTATTTCTTCACTCTTACATACACACACACACACATGTACCTACCCATACACACTCACATAAAACACACACACACACACACACACACACACACACACACACACATACACACATTCATTCAAGTGCACTTATGGATGGGTGCTGTGCTATTTCGTTGCTATCTTTCACTCTCAGCACGGCGTAGTACTCCCGGCAGCAACGCTACAGCGGACCAGCAAACCGTTCCCGGGAACTCGAACCTGGGAGAGCTCGAGGAGCCAACGCATACATCCGTCGCCTGTACGTGTATACACGAGCCACGAATGCACTCGCGCTGCAATTGGGACAAAAGCGAGAGTGCGCGCACTCGCTGGCTGTGTTGGTGTTGGCAACGCGATGATACAAAACTCTTTGTACGAAGGATGCACTTTTATGTATGTTAGCCGTCCTCCTTCACCCATATGATGCCGCAGGCCTGTAAACGATTTAATGCATTCGATCGCCTACCTTCCATCCCATCCCCACCGGGCTCTGACAACTAGACCCGGCGTCACTGGCGGTCGGTGGTAAATGCAAACAAAACCTCGTTGCCGATTTGTCCCGCTCAGGTTTTTCAGAACGGAAGAACTGGTTCCAGGAAGTGCATTCACTTTTCACTGTTCAGAACCGGATGAGACTCTTCAATTTATCTAGTAACACTGCCAGAACGTGGGTACCGTACCATTAGAAACCATACGAAAAAGGCCCGTAGTGCACTTCTGCATATGATTTAATTATGCGTTTGAGCAACGCACCTATTCGTATCGCTGGCCAAATCTAACAATGAGCGGAACTTGCGCTCGTTTGTATCCTTTACCGTCACAGCTTCACTCTGTTACGAACACGGCTCATCAAATTTCCATTGAGCATCAAGCACCATTCTGTTGGTTAATCATTCACCACAGCACAGTAATTGCTTTAAAGGCCACCAAACAAACTACTCTTGCCATCCGCTATCCACCAACCACACATACACACACACACCAGAAAGAAACCGTTACGGATATAAAGATGCCGAAGACGTACCGGAGCCTTACCAGTACAATCATCCAGCTCAGCGCCTCGAACACGACTGACGGTGATGCGCTGCTTCACGACAATCACAATCAATCGGCTGACACGCGAGCAGACGAACAGTCGAAGCCGAAGCCGATGCTCTGCCGAAACGGATGAACCATATCCTGGCACCCGATGGAGGCGCGTGGTCTTTCGTACACATTCACGAGCACCGGTTGCAATCGTGTGAACCCGGAGTGATTTTAATTAGCGTGCAAAGTGCAATATGCCCGTGACGCTTATTCGAAAATTGCAATGCAATTGCAAAAACAATCCAACGAAAAGTAGTAGTCCTCAGCTGTCCCACCGGCAGAGGATGTCGTTAGAAGTAAAGAAAGCGCGGTACAGGCCTGCCACTGACAGGACACTCTCCATCTCTCTCACTCTCTCTTGTGGCACTCTCGGTGGTATTGTTGGTGAGGGTGGTCAGGTCGGTCACGAGCAAAAATGTAGTAAATCATCTTGCTACTTCACGTCGTCTTAAAGCGAGTTTTTCTTTTAACGTAGCGCCTGGCTAACCCATATCCGGAAAAAAAGCATCGGATAAAGAAGATTCTTTAAAGCCTTTTTTTTTTCATAAAACCCTACAACCATGTGTCAAGTGCAACCGTCGCCGTCGAAAGCAAGCGCCAACAACTTTCCCGTTGTGTAACTCTCTTTTTAATGATGTAGTTTTACAGATTCCTTTTTTAAAACACTTGATTAGTTTATTAGTAGAACTAATCAAGTGTAAACTTGAAGATTTATTATTAAAATGCCTGTAATGTTCACACAAGTCACATGTGTATGATGGTACCGGTGAGGTTCAGACAAAACGAGACCGGTCTTATCCGCTCTATGCGGTGTCTATACATCTTCCCCTCTCACCCGTTGCTTCACATCGATCGGTGCTGTGTTAATCTCACGAGTGACACGCGTCATATCCGGGTTCCTGCATCCTGTTTGTTAGTGCAGCACTTCAAACGGTGTGCCACGTGAGACGGGCAGTGCAGCGGGATACTGCACGTAGTTGTCAACCCACTCCTGCAGGTTCTCGTCGTCGCGCCGGAACGGGTAGGTACCGAGCGTGATCGGAATCCGGATGGCTTCCTGGCGCTCCATCAGGTTCGGCTCAATCAACACCTGCGGTACGGATTGATAAATGGGATTGGTACTGAAGCATTATTATTATTGCACACGTTTATTGCATTCGCACCAGCACCGTGCTGGGGGTTGGTGGGTGTTGTGCTCTTCAAACATTCACTTTGATGTTGATGATCAATACAATCGTTTCCTGCATTCAGACGCTGTTTACTGAAAGCTATAATTCATCTAAACACTGCACCGTTTCTATCGTCAACGTTAGAAAAGGTGCTCATTTTACTGTACTCAATCCAATCGCCTGTTTCCAAGTACGACTCGAACATTTGGGTTGAGTGTAATGAATTATTTGAAGTATGCAACATAAAAGAGAATTCTTGGTGAAGAACAGCTATTCTAGTCTATAACGAGATTCCAAGTTTCAAAAGTCAGAAACGAACAATGATAACATTCTGTGTACAAACTATCCTATCAGAGCGTTCGGGATAATTTTGACAGTTCCATTTTTGTTTATAACTCGTGATCGAGTTGGCATAGGAAAACAAGCAATACGTCATTCGACAGCTAAAAGTGTACGCAACAAGCAGCGAAAACATCCCGTGATAGAAAAAATGCCAAAAAAGAGTACATTGTGGAAGCGGATCACATGCATCATGATGATCCGCGCCGGACGCGACAACCGCCGACACGGTTAACACCCAGAACAACCGGTGGCTGGCTTACTGCCCGGCGGACGTGCCACGGGTGCCGCAAACCAAGTTCCCCCAGACGGTGATGGTGTTTTCCTGCGTGTCATCGGAAGGGGACGTGATGCCGCCCCACTTTTTCGAGCAGGGGCTGAGGCTGAACGCGGACGGGTACATTTCCATGCTGGACACCGTCGTAAAGCCTTGGATCACGAGAGTGGCCAACGGCAGACCGTACGCGTTCCAGCAGCCTCCAAAACGATAAAGTGGTTGGCGGCCAATTTCAACGACGTCACCGCGCCGAATGTATGGCCTCCCAGCTCCCCGGATCTTAATCCAATGGATTATTTCGTGTGGGGCACGGTGGAACGAGACACCAACAGAACTTCCAGCAACACCAAGGCGGAGCTGATGGCGAAAATCAGGTCCGTTTTCGCGGCCCTACCTCGCGAAATTGTCGCCTGGGCTTGTTCCCGGTTCCGGAGACGGGTGGAGGCCGTAATAGAAGCCGAAGGCGGATATTTTGAATAAAATGAATACATGGTAAGCTACTATTTCTAAAACAAAAAAAAACAATCCCCGATGATTAATATTGCCATAAATTTTTTTTTCTTTCTCCGTAGGTAACTGTCAAAATTATCCCGAACGCCCTCCGTTTTTTTTTTAAATCCGTAAAATAATGTTGAAAATTTATAAATCATTGTAGAAGTTTTAAAGAAAATAAAAGTAAAGATTTTAAAACAATTTCTATGTTTTCATTGCGAATACATAAGGTATCGGATTCTGTGTTCTGGACGTTAAAACGTTCTGGATCGTTAAGTGAAAGAATCATTTTTAGATAGCTGGTACACAGGTTATCCATCAATTCTTGCTTCATTGCTAAACAAACTCCAACCTTATTTCTTATCAAGAAATAATAACAAAAAACCAAAACAAGTAACGATGTTTTTAAACCGTTAAAACCGTCAAAAACAATGAGTAATTCATTAGAAACATAAAAATGACTCCCCATACAACGTCCCAAAAAGTAGTAAATTAAAGCCATTACTTGTCGCGTCGCGCAAATACAGGAAATTGCCAAAGGTGTGCGCTAGTCGCGTGCAGATAACACTACGTCACTGGGAACACTTGTCCCTATTCCCATGACGGCATCAGAGGCAAACTAGCCGAAGATTCCACCAAAGCCCACAGCAGCGCTACTCATCGCCGGATACTCACACAAACACTGTACTGCACCTTGATCAGATGGCAACCGAGCAGATTGGTGGGCGGCAGCGGTGGCACCGTCAGATGACCATTCTGCATCACATCTCGGCCGCCGGACTTGATTTTATCGCGCACAACCGCATCCAGCTCACGACGCTCCTGATGGACGAGCTTTCCGTGCACAAAGTATTTCACCGTCTAGAGGGAAGCAGATGGATACCAAAGAACGAGCGAAAAAGAGGAAAAAATGATAGTGATGATTGGTGGGTCGAAAGCGAAGAGGAAACTGGAAAACAACTTTCCCAACCATTCGTTGGCACTTTCCAGGCTCGACCGTCTGTAGGACAACTTATCAATAAGCATCAAGTTGTTACGTTTTGTTGGTAGCGATATTCATAAATTCATAAGCTATTGAATAATAATGGTATGACGCTGGATTGCGCCGGGGGTGGAAAAAAAACCTCCCCTCACAAGCACGGGAAAACCGAGAAACGGACCGAAGCGCTGACACTAAGCTGTCTCATTTGGAAAGGGATCATCGTTGAAAAATTTGCTCCACAGATGATCTGCCGCGATGAGGCAGGCGAATGGTTATTCCACCATTAGCGCAGCCTACATTTATTTCTATTTCTAGCCCTTAACCTTTGTCTTCTCTTCGCATGATAAATACGTTACTCGGTGGACGCAGTCGGTTGGGTCAGCCATTTTTATCTTCGCAATTATACTTACAGCATTCGTTCATAGTCTTGCATTGCTCAATTGTTGGCATGCTTTTAGCAGTAAAACATTTTTCCAATTAAAGAGTTATTTAAATAGCAAGTGATTATTTAAAAAAAAAACTACTCAAATGGCTGGCACAACGAATGGAATGACTTAAGGTGAGCAATAAAAGCTTTACCATGGTTGACAAGACATCGATAGAATCAGTATCAGTAACTGATCTTCAAGCATTGTCACTTCCAAAACCGCTTCACAAATTTTATTATTTGAAGAGAAATTAAATTTAAAAGGAAAAGAACCATGCCAAAAGAAAAAACTTGCTCTTTATAGCCTAACGACCTATTAGGTCATGCCGACCATAAAAAAAGCTTGCTAAACTTCTTTATCCCACGTACCCGGACGGTCCGGATGAGATTTGATACCAAAATCATGCTGTGTAAATCTCAGTTGAATTGATCGTCATACTGCATAGTGCCACTCTATTTGACCATACGCAGAACGTGCATCTTACACACGCAATAACGCTTCGCATCCCTTCCACACCAAATCAACCAAAGCTTGTCCGGCGTGGGACGAACGACGCTTACCTCGATGAGCGCATACTTTAGCAGCTTCACGGTCACATTCGTACGGTTGTGAACCTCGCCGGTGAGGAGAATGCTCTCGCCCGGCACATACGCCCGTTTGTCCAGTCCCACGTTGCAGCGTACCGTGCCACCAATATAACCGACACCCACACGATGCTCGACGTTTGCTTCGAGCGGACTCTGCGAAACGGCAAAACAACACAGCTTCGACATTAGGGACACCGTTCGCTCGGGACCGACATACAACGGCGACCAAAACTTACGCTCATGATCGGCACTTCCAGGTTTAAATCGATGGGATTCAGCACGATAAACACCTGCTGATTCTTGTGCGTTATACCGGACGTTTCCTGCAGGCTGGTCTTGCAATAGTACTGCACCCAGCCGTGCCGACCGAGAAAGGTGGACGGCAATGACACGGGCAGTCCCAGCTTGAACGGAAAGCAGTGTATGCCGGGTGATAGCAGGATGGGCTTGTTGTCGAAATCATCCAGCAGCTTCATGCGGAAATCGATGTAGTTTTCCTTATCGTACGACTTGTCACGGCGTCCCTTCGGCACGTGCACGGTACACTCGCCCAGCACGTGAAAGTGCAGCCCAAGGACGGCTGTATCGGCCTGCGTTTCAAGCAGCACACGCCCGGACAGTACCTGTCCGGGCAAATACAGCAAGGCGCCACGGTCGAGGATGATTTGAAATTTGGTCAACTTTTTCGACATCGTCGGAGCGACTGACCGGCACCGAGACCGGAACCGTATTCGAGACGGAAGCAAACTTTAACGCACAAAGCAAAATCGCGTCACACAATCCGAACACACCACAGCGTACCTTTAATGCCGTGTGTCTCGTGTATCGAATCTCAATCCATACTGATTCAACGGTGACGGGGCTTGCGTGTTTGCGGTGTGTCGCTGAGATGAGAATTCTGGGCAGTGGGCGTTCAAGGCACTTGCTTGCCTAACCCGCCTTCTACCTAGGCCGTACTCCAAATGGCAAACGGCCGAGTGCCGTCGGCCGGAATAATCTAAATGAGAAAATAGCAATGGAAGTGTGGAGAGTTAAATTCATTCCTCCATCGCCTAACCCTCCCCGAAACCGGCAACCGAGCCGCCTTTAATAAGGTGTAGTAATTAAAACGCTACTGGTGGTAGCTAATCATACCAAATGGATTTTATTTCTACCTCGCGATTTCATTTCAGTACAGTCGGTGGAGCTACTCCACCATCAACAACCAATAATTCCACTTTATTGAGAGTGTCATTAAAATTAACGCGCATCCGAGGCGCACTCAGATGCTATAGAACAAAACTTATTTTTAATTTAAGTCGACTAAACCTTATCATCGTCGACCGTTTTGTTTTCCAGTATAAGAAAAATGGTATTTTATGCAAGAAACTCTTCTTCCAAGACATCATACCGGGGTAAACAACAGGGAAGTTTACATAATTTGTCTTTAAAACCGATTCTTTCTTGTTCGCTCTTACAAACTATATTGCTTTTTACTTTTGTCCTTTTCGATAATGATATTGGAGGTGGGCGTTCTGGTGGCTAAGACGATTGCGGTGTTTGTCTTTAACAAATCATCCTCGCGTACGTATGACTCACTTATTTTCGAGTAACATCAAGTCTAAGAAAAATAAATGTATGTAAATGTAGAAATGTATGTAAAAGTATATTAGTCTTGCTCTACAAAAAGGCAGCAGGTTGCGGAAACTTTCATTAAATAAAATTTCAGGTTCCTAAAGTTTACATGTTTTAGAAATTTTATCGCTTAATCTACCAAGCTATCCGGCACAACGAAGAAAAAGTTTCAATAACAGTTTTGATGTTTTTACGCAGTACTACATACCAACAGTTGGATCAAACCGT
This sequence comes from Anopheles maculipalpis, assembly GCF_943734695.1. Lineage (NCBI taxonomy): Eukaryota > Metazoa > Arthropoda > Insecta > Diptera > Culicidae > Anopheles > Anopheles maculipalpis. The sequence goes on along the minus strand of NC_064871.1, from coordinate 41,907,712 downwards.
TGAAATTGTTGCCAAGCTTTCAAAAAATCTCAAAATTATGATATCAGCTTTCTGTCAGGTTGCTTCTAAAGAGATTTCTCATCTCCAATTGGTTTTTCAACGGTATTCAATTGATTGTTTTGCTAGAGCATCGAACTGAATCAACTTCTGATTCTCGAACTTCATTACATTTATTATGAACTGAAAATTTACTGATCTAACCTATTTCTTTTGACCGTGCATGCACGGTATAAAGCAAAACATAAGGAGGAAATTTTGTTATTATAAAATAATAAAGTCATCAAGCGGTGTTAACAATACGGCATTGTACATTCATTATTAATCATAATTTTAAAAAATAACCTATTTCTTCAACTTACTATTAACTAACTAAAAATTTTCATTGACATGTTTTGTGACAACATAGTTTATCAAAAAAAAACACCTCATGCAATACTCATTTTCCCTGGAAATCCAACAAAAATATCGAAACGAATAAATGATCATTTTTCCAGGCTAAGCCAAAATTTGGCGCCACCACAACGACACATTCAAATTTGCTACTTGGGTTATATACGTCAACCCAATCAGCTGACGGTACGTCAAACTGAAGAAACGTCAAATGTGCAGCGATAAGAAAACATAAAGTGTAAAACAAATCGAAACTAACAGTTGTTTATTCGTGCTGCTCCATTATCTATGAGATTAACGTTATTCCGAAGAATGTCCTTCGTAGATCTTGCATGTAAGTAAAGCAACTCATTCACTACATTGTAACGTTTTTCACTTGCATCGTTTCACGTATTACCAGCACTCAGAATCAAGTACAAATCGGAGAAGGAGATCTTTCTAGAATCCAGCATTGAACGAAAGGAACCGATAAGCCTATTTCGCAAGTGGATGCAAGATGCCTGCGAAACTCCAGAGATCATCGAACCGAACGCTATGTGCTTGGCAACAGCAACAAAGTAAGTGGAACAATACCATTAAATCGCACTATCACTTATCGCACCGCGGTTTTGTTGGTTACAATCTGGAGATACTGATAACGGGTACCCTTCCGTACGTAGGGATGCTGTCCCATCGGCACGCTTCGTACTGTTGAAAGATGTTACCGATGAGGGATTTACCTTCTTCACCAACTATGAAAGCCGCAAAGCGGACGAGCTGGCAGAAAACCCGCACGTTGCGCTCGCGTTCTACTGGCTACCGTTGAGACGCTCGGTCCGGATCGAAGGCAAGGCGGAGCGCATATCACGCGAAGCATCGGAAACATACTTTCACCAGCGTCCACGGGCAAGCCAAATCGGTGCGCTGGCAAGCCCACAGAGCAAACCGATACCGAGCCGAGAGTTTCTAGATCAAAAGGAAAGAGGCATTAAGGAGGAGCTCGGACCGGACGGTGTTGTGCCATTGCCCAACTGGGGTGGGTATCTCGTTCGTCCGAAGTCGATCGAATTTTGGCAAGGACAAACCAACCGTCTACACGATCGCATCCGATTCCGCAAAGAGCTCGGCGCAAATGAAGCGGTCGATGGTATATTGCTTCATGCAGGAGAGGAAGGATGGGTGTATGAGCGATTAGCACCGTAATCTGTTTGGTGGGGTCATCGAACACAAATGCAAAAAAAAAAGCGTCTTCCATCTAGATACATAATTTATACGAGAGCTGTGCCGGTACGATGTATCAAAAAACGGGAACGGATTTAACTTTCGTTTCGGATAGTTAAAGTAATGCACAAAATCGATTTGCTTCTTGTTCTTTTTTTGGTTTCCGGGTCACCATGTCGGGCCGGACTTTCTTTTGTTGTTAATGATTCTGCTGTTTTGACCAGGGGAGGAAACGAATCTGTGTGTGTTTGACATCTTATACTTTTTTATTACAATAAAATCGTGGTACGCAAACCTGGAATACCGACAACGTGCCGTATTGGTGGTGGTGGAATAATGAGAAATCATGAGAACAGTGTATCCCATTCAATAGGAATCATAATCGTACAAGCAATTTAGAATGGGGCAGATAATGGAAAACGGTGTATGATTTCTTGATCTCTTTTTTCCTCTAATCAACATTCGCTAGAAGTAGTTGTAGTCTATTGTAAATGGAGTACAGGCATTGCAATTTATCTTCCAAATTACATCCTCTTATGATGGTGATATCAAACTAAAGCCCACTCCGAATTTACATGAATGAACCGTTTAAAATATGTTTACATTGCATTCCACATTCTCCTGCTCGCGCATATCATACTTGTTCCATTTTGTATTCAATCATTCTGGACAGATTTAGAATTTGGAGATATTGTTACCGCATCCGCACGATTCGGTTGAATCATACATATAGTTTTATAGTTAAAGAATGCAAAATATCACAGATGTAATTCGTGAAACGTGGTTTTGTGCCGTAACAGTACGTAAAAACTAAATTCAGCTAAAAGCGAGAAGCGACCGGAAGTCGTTGCAGCTCACAAATACATAATTTGTAGCAAAACTAAATCACTTAATATTAATTTTGAAAAGTTTGCCTACCAGACGATTTGTATTTCAGAGAGGGTCAGAGGGTAATTATTAAGTGTAGCTAATGCTGCTTACATTCATGTTTGTTACTTGTATATGTTATGCGTTGTATAGTTCTTATAACCTTATAACGTAGCTGTTATGCTGCTGATAAACGCAACGGACATCATTGGAAGGGTTAAAACTGTTTTTAAAGTATTTTTCTAAACTAACCCAATTTATGTATATGAGGTCATTTAAAAAACAAAAAAACATTTAACACAAATTTCCATTCCTCTCTAAACCCATAATCCAAACGTCTTAATCTTCGATGTACTATTTTATAATGCTTGAACCAATGATAATAGCATAACTCCAACTGTCGCATCAATACACTAGCTGGTATCGTTATCGTTCGCTCGGTTCCAAATGCCCGTAAGGTTTAGCTGTGAAATGCGGTACCATTTTTTTTTTGTATTTGTTTTGTATTACCCGTAGTACTCGACTGCGTTCTATTTGCGTTTTACAATTCAGACGAAACACAAGTTACGATGAGACTTTTTGATATCGTTCAACTTCTTTCTTATTTCATTGCTTGGTTATTGCAAATATCTGTGGTGTGTAGTGGTAGATTTGATTTTTCGCGGACATTTATCCACATTTAGTAGTTAAGGTCCAGAGTTTAACGTGAATCTATTATGTCTCTACAGTGTATGATACTTCCCTTTTACATTCCTATCAGGATCTGTTTGTTTTTGGTCGTTGGGCGTAGGATTGAAACAGTAGTGTTCTATTATCTATTCTCGTGGTATGCTGTATTTTAATGCGATCCTTGATTGGTCCTTTTGTGCGTAGTTTGCTTTAAGAAATGTGTTTGTATGTAATCGATCGTTATCTTGTTGGTCAAATATTGCAATCATATGTAAAGGAGGGAGCCTTTCAATATGGGTAGGACAGATTGAACGTCTTTGATTACCCCTCGACTATGGTTCGCTTAGAAGTGGTAAGAGTTATTTGGTAAAAGGGTTCTACTTAAATTTGCCTGCCTTTGTTTTGATCCATTCATAGCATGCCCTACACAAACCCTCTAACATATGCTATACTGTGCCCCTTAATATAAATAGCTAAACACAAAACATTTACTCACGCACCCGCTTATATAAGCGCTTAATTAATATAAACTTGCTTTATTCGATGTAACTCCACCGGCAGACATTTTATATTGTGATCCTTAACCAAAATTTTTGAACATCAAACAGATAGGGGAGGCGGATTGTTGGAGATCTTTTTCTTTTCTTGTGTGTGTCCATCTCTCTACACTAACGTCCATTAAACCAACGTACTATTTCCAATAGATTGTTTACAGTTACAACTACAATGATACAATTAATGCCTCCAGGGCCAAGGTTACAAGTTTGCAAGGGTTATTTCTAATGTATGCTAATGCGTATGCTATCCTTGCATATCAACACGCTGCTTTCTTCGTACTCCAGCTCAACCCCATTTATGATCGTTACGAACCAACACACTCAAAAACATTCGGAACCGCTTCTCATCGCTTGTAGATCTAATAAGAGTACCAAATCGTTGGCAACTAAAAACAACAAAAAAATACGAAACACAAAAACGATTGCCAATTTGCATTGAAATTAACGATATTGCTCTCAATTGGTTGTCTACTAGCTGGCCCACGCGGATACGGCACATAAAGACCCGACCCGGGGGTTTGTTTGCAGCAGTAGAGTTCCGTATTGCTATACTAATGGTAATCTTTTGGCCTCATTCGTCGTGGTACACCACTAACTGTTGCTTGTGAGTTTTAGCAAAAGGTGTGGCGTCAACTAAACAACTCTTTTTATTGCGTTTTGGTATACTGCAGCAATTGGGGATGCTTTCGACAGTGCGCTCATCATTATTCATTCATCCAGGCGAAGTTCCTATTGCTATACGGTTTTTGGGATGTCTGTTAAATAACGGAAAATTCAAATGTTCACTCCAACTTGGCCGACCCGAACGAAATGGAACGTAATATGAGCCTTTTTTGCAGTACGCCACATGATTGTTCTTGCTTGTTGTGCTTTCACGTTCCTATCCCAAAACACCTTTACAACTATCGTTCGTTGAAACTTAGCGTAATCTAGTTTGGTTTCTTTGCTTCGCAGATTAAAGATAGGTTTACAATATGAAATGATTTGGGTTCGTTTTTTGTTGGGGCGGGTGTATCTATCCATATCACTACCAGAAAGATACTACGGAACACTTATTCCGAAACAGTCAATGATCAACATCTATCTGTTTCCGTTTTCTAACATATTTTTTGCCAATATCGTGTAAGAGTTTGCGGTTGCTCTAAGTCATTTACTGCTACCGCTCGGTTTCGAGTAGATCAATTACTAAATGTTACTTTATGTGGTTCATAAACTTTCTTATAATTGAAACATCCGTATCCCATCCCAGTGTAGGCATTCATATTTAATATCGCTCCTTCCGCTTCTAGGCATCATCGGCGTGATACATTCCTGTTCGCTCATGCTCTGTGCCACAGTTTACATCCACCTACTGCAACGTTTCCCTTGCTAATTATGGTTAATGCTATACGAAAAGACAGGGTTTTAAGTTCCACAGATGATGCTGGGGGGAGGAAGTCTTGTAAATCTCTTGCATTGAGATCGATGATAAAAGTCTAGAAAAAAAGGCGTCCATTACGATTTGTTTTTAGCCTCGCAGGCCACACACACACACACGCACACGCACACACGAGTACACACAGACACACATTTTGGAAACATAACAGGAAACTACAAATAGAAAGATCATCTCTTCGGGATTCATCAACATGCCTCTTGTTGTCTTTTCGCGCAGAGAACCTACACGTCAGGACAGGTAACAAACAGTAGTACATCGTGTCTCTACGTTTAAATTGTCAATTAACTGCACACTACGCTACGAATTATTAAGGGTATTAATATTGGTTTTAATCTGCTCGTTTAAAGTTTAAGGTGTACGAAGATGTGATGCATTTCGGTGATTTTGTTATTTTGTTAAGGTTTTCTTATCAATTTTAAAGGTTCAATTTTTTTGTTTGTTTTGTTTTGTCAACTACACATACTACGATTGTCTTTCGAATGGAAAACATTCCGATTGCGGAAAGCGTATTTTTGTTTCAATTGAGATCTATACTTTGATAGTATGGATTTTGTTTGTTTGTTTGTTATGTTTAGAACTGATTTACTTTTCCAATTTCTTTCAACATACTACCAACTCCAATCTTATCTTCAAGTTCATCTCCCACAAACGAATAAGGTAGGATAACTATATGTATATACTATAACGTCTCAAACTACCGCAAATTGAACAGACTGTGTTAGGTTCATGCTTCCAGAAGCGACGATCACGATCCCACCATCCATTAAAATATGGTCTTATTCGGTCACCGTTTGATAAATTGATTCCTTAATCGTCATCTTTAGTTGATGGGACCGTAAATGTTTTTTTTAGACATGGTTTGTTTCTTTGCGCGACTATAATTGCATAGGTTTTGACTCGAGCCACGTGCTCCATAGATTCTGCGTAACCTAGTCAGAGGATTGATCCTTGTGTTGCTTGTTGGATAAGCTTGTTGGTATCGTATCCAGCTTCCTTTCACCTATTCGGTGTTCGCACGAACATGCTGTGTTCTTCTTAGGGTAGGATTATCATCTAATTGTATATGTATATTCTATTACTTGTATAAGATTTATAGTATATCCACTTACGGTCTGTATATTTAATCATGTAAAGTGTATAAGTAGCTTGCACTGATCTGTTTTGTTTACGATTCGTTGAGATAACATTGTTGACGCCCCGTCTCCATCGGGTTTACTGGTTCCATGATTTTTTGGTTTGTGCTTAGTTTTGTTCTGATACCGTTAACTTAAGCCACTTCTTCAACTAGGCTTCCTAATTTAAATTCAACGGTTATCGATAGCTTTATATTTTACCTCAACACGACCAACATGCGCATTATTCCAACCCTAAATACACTTAGTACGTACATAGTAAACATTCAACAGTACTAAACAGGAACACAAAAGACGAGATTAAGACGAGCGTCAGTACCACCCCCCATACTTTGTGTTTGTGTGTGTGTTTGCTTTTTGGTCATGAGAAAAGCCTTTCCTAACCGCCGAGCGAGCACTCTTAGGTGTTTTTTTTTTTAGTTTTGTTTTAGTTTTCAGTAACATTAGAGTAACATTTGGTCTAGAACATAGACGAAACGTTCCATCGAATCGATGCGCACTGCACATCATATACCCCATTGTAATGAGTCTATCAATCTAGCTCGCACACGGCCAAGCAACGATCAAAGGGAGGAAACTAAAACACACACAATCAACAGTCCATAGCTATTTACGAGCAAACTATACGATGTATTATATGATGCGTAACGATATCTCGTAGTCTGAAGATGATATGGCGTCTTTACGCCATGATCGATCGTACAGCTTCAAACTGCTTCACAGCTATAATGTATTCTTCGCGGTGCATTCGCTTATACTATCGCAATAGCTGCTGACAGAGATGTCCCCATGGGGCCACAAGGAAGGGAAAGGGTTAATAAAAGGCCGCAACCATTGCTACGATCATCATCGGTTGGGAAGGGTTACAAAAATGGCTGCACCTTTCCAAGACGGTGCAGCATTGCCTTACAACTATATTACCTTATGGTAGATTTACGATGCGTGTTGCTACTAAGTACGACAGATAACAAAGTCTTTTAGTTGCTTTTATCGAAGTTTTAGTTCTGTCTCTTACACTTCCACGTGAGATATATATATATACGCCCCATTGCTCGCAGAGACTGAGATCTTCCATCACAAATCTCCACGAATGGTGGATTTTAGTTCTTGCGTTTTTGTTTTGGTATAGCTTGAAGGGTTTACTATATGTGCTCATCGGTGGTCGTTGGCGGTATAGCATCGCCCTGGTCACACATCTACCCTGTTCCAAGGTCTTTGATTGCTTGCAAAATACGCTTTACGTGTCCGACTTTGGTTACGCCTAGATCCTTCAAATCACGGCGCGCCAGCGTTAGTAGCTCTTTGCCACGGATGTCATTCTTGATGAAACTGTCCACGTACTCGGACAGTTGCATCGCTTCCAGCCAAGTGACCACCTCACCCACACCCCAGTTACTGACCGTTTCGCGTGATGTTGTTGCTGCCTTCGGTACGGATCCGGTTGCTGCCGGGCCGTGATGTGAGCTATGGCCACTGCGGAATCGCAACCAGAACGGTTTTTGTTTTTTCCGATGATCAATCTCTTCGTTCGGTGCCAACACGTTCAGATACACCCTGGTTTCACCGGTTTCGGACGATTGCTGCATCGTGCACTTACCCAGTTCCATCTCCATGTTTGCCAGCGACACACTGAGCTTCGTTTCCAAATCTTCACGGAGTATCAGGCTGTGGCTACGCTCTCGCAACAGTTCACACGTATCCTCGTACAACTGTCTAGCACAACGGACCTGTGGAAGTATTTGCATTAAAACGGCGTTTGTTGAAATTTAACAACACACCCAAAATAATCCTTCTACTTACCAACTGTGTTAGCTGCCGGCGGAGGTTTGGTCCCTCGATGATTTTACCACCCGGATGAATGGACTCGAGCGCATCCGCTGTCTTCGAGGCCACCACGTAAAGGTTCGGCTGCAGCGAAGGGTGTGATATGATAAGAAACTTCACCCACTTTACCAGCGTGCTGACACACTCGATAAAGTTCAGCAGCAGATACGTTTCGCGCTCCGAAAACATGTCCTCCGTCGGCGCAATGTGATGCTCGGAAGCGGTGGACGGTTGTTCCCTTGCGATGCTGATACTGTGCTGCCGTTGCTTCTCCTGCCAGCTCTTCAGTGACACCTCCAGGCTCCGATTGCGGCACAGCATCTGTACACGGTTTTTGTGTATGATCCGTATCATTCCGGGCGGTTGCAGCCAAGCCTCTCCGTCCACCTGTATCGGAACACATTCTTCACCTACAAACGTTAGCAGACATTTTGGTTGTAATGAAATTGTATTACCCTTTTTCCGGGACAATACGTTTCGTCAAGCCGCTTACCGAGAATGTTAATCTGCACGCTTTGACACTGCGCTATCCGGTGATGCTGTAGGTTGATGAGTCGTGAGGCGGCCATCTGTACCGATCCAAACACTGCCACAACCTCCAGTATGCGATCGTCGAAGCTCTGGGCCAGGAAGCAGTCATCCTCCTTCTTACTGCCCCAGAAGTTAGTGCCTCCCATAAAGCTGGGAATGTTTAGCACCACGATGCCTTGCAACGAGGGCAGCGGAATACGCTGTCCATCGCACTCGAGCTGTACCTTTTGTTCGAGGTTCTTGTACGTTTTCTGCAACCATTGTTTCGACCCAAGCACACCATACCACATGTAGTTCTTGGCACGTGATCGACACTTTTCCGGATGTTCCTCGCGTTTGTTGTGAAAATCGAGTGAAATTTTTGCATCGATACCAATGCCGAAGTAGTTGTTCATAACCGCCTTTTCATAGTATCCTTCGAGCAGCGTTTCATCCGGGTCCATCAGTGGGCTTACAGCGGCACACAGCGTGTCAGCGTTAGCAAGCAAACACTTCGATATAAAACCGGTACCAGTGCTTACATCTGAAAGTTCGTACGAGAAAAGATTGACAGATATAAATATTTGCATCCACTTCATCCAGCACAAAATCCACTGTACTTACTTGGCCAAGATGGCAAACGAACGAGAGGGTTGATAATCGGAAGCTTCTTCACTTTCTCTTCCTTTTCCTCCTTTCTCCTGTCCTCCCTGGCTTCCGAGTCCTTGTCCAGATTGAACAATCCCAAGTTGGAGCTGAAGATGTTACTCTTGGAGCTACCCAATCCCTCCGGTTTGAACAGCAAACTGCCACTGCTGATGCGCCTCGATGCTGCCGGTGAACAGTTTAGGAAGCGAATGTGTTCCGAGTCGAAACCCAACAGATTCGGATTGTTGTTCGAGTGTCGACGATGTATGTCGATTTCACGCGGTGCCAAAAGATTCGGTGTATGCTCAGAATGTCGTCTTATCTCCGGCACACGCAATGATCGCAATTCGTCACTAATGGCAGGAGACGGTGGTTCCACTACTACGTTTATCGTTGGGATGCAGGGTAATCGGAAGCTTTTTTCACTTCGATCGTCCTTCTCATGCTCATCGTGCCCAATCAGCTCCTTATCGCCATCGTCATCCAGCTCTCCCTCGTCCTGACCATCTTCACGATCATCCTTTTCATCGTCCTCCTCGTCATCGTCATCGTCTTCTGCCTGTGTGTTACCCTGCGGTTCATCATTTTCACTAGAAGATCGCTCACCCAAATCATCATCCGGCAGACTTTCGTCTTCATCTTCAGCATTTGCCGCGGACACGAGCTTCTTATACTCGAAACCAGACGAACGAACTGTGTCCGTTTCGGACACGGACACATCGGACGGTGAACCATGTATCGGTAGCAGATTGCGTGTGAATGTTTTGATGTTTTCATACTCATTCTCACCGACCGACAGACGGTTGGTGAATCCTGTCCCGATAGTACGCGGCATGCCACGATGAGGACGCTTGAAGCTCTTGCGTGCAATATCGTTGCCCTCGACGAATTTCGCCAAACTGCAGAAACGAGGCTCCTTCACCTTCTGATCATCGCACCGATTATCGATATCGAACACACGGTTTTCAAACCCGCACTGTTCGAGCTCAACGGCATCGTTGCGCTGCTGCTTAGCCTTAAAGCTACGGCGCCTCGTATGGTCGAGCGTGCAGAGCGTGGTCGTGTCTTCGGTGATTGTGTTGTCTTGCAAAGCACCGAGTAAGTCCTGTCCCAGCACTGAGCTTATGTCATCCATTAGGCTTTCGCCGTGCAATGCTTCCGTGGTGTCGCTCGTTTCCGGTGAATCGATGTGGCTGAAGCGATCGTTGTCTAAGTCCTGCAGTGATTTTATTTTTTGTCAGTAAGTAATTGTACTTAATAATATGTTGTTCATTCAATAGCACCTACCTGTATAATATCACCTACATGAACCTGCGAGTTGTTATCTGATTGTCTATCGAGTATCTCCGAAGTAACGCTACATTCTTCGTTGCTTATTGCTGATAGGATATCACTGCCATCGCCGGGTACCTCATCGGAAGACGATCGTTCCTGTCGGAGAATTGAACAGTTAGAATCTTCCACCCTCTATCTACCCATGTAAGCCAGCAAATTCTTACCGGCATGTCCGTATCGATGATAGTAATGTTTTCGCTAAAGTAGATATTTTCCGGTGGTTTCTCAAGACTCGGAATGCAGATAGTGGGCACCTGCAGCATGTTGTTACACGAAGAGCCCTGTTTCGTTGCAGTCGGCTCGGAACCAGCCAGACCAACTTTACACGAACCCGGTGCGCCCAAGCGCTGGGCCTGGGCACGATAGTAGTTACGCTCGTACACTTCAATAGGCTGAAACTGCACGTAACCGCCTTCGCTGCGCTGCTGCCCGTTGTCTAGCACGGCCAGCTGCTGCTGGTGATGCTGTTCGATGGTTTTCTTAAACGGTTTGAAGCCCAACCGCTCGAAGGCGCTATTCGGATCGAGATCAAACTTTACCGTCTTTGTGTCCGATTCGAAGGAAAAATCGTACGGTGCGGTAGTTGACTGCGAATCGGACGTTGTGGTGGTGGTGGATTTTTGATTCAACGTATCGTCCTGATCGCGGGCCTGATTGTCGGTTGCTAGCTCGGACTCACCCTCCATCGGTGGTTCGAGGATGGGTTCTGCCAGCTTCGGTTCCGTGTGTACACTGTTCTCTTCCAGCTCCTCGATGCTGGAGATGCGGTATGACTCCGGTACCCCGGAACTGCGGCGACTACCACCGTCGGCAAATTGTTTCGGTACGGGCAGGTTGAGGGTGCTGAAAAAGTGCTCGTCCATTGAATCGCGACGCATATCGGGCAGGGGTGAGATGCAGGTCAATCGTGATGTAGACACCGAGGGCGATATCATGCCGGGAGGTGGTGGAAGCGTTGCCGGTGATGTGTTGGCTGAATTATCCGATGAGGAAGCGGTGGCTAGAATGAAAAGGATTTCAACAAAAGCTAAAACAGTAAACCAAGCTCCAAATCTACCCCAACCTGCTACCTACCTCTAAGTGTGTTCATAGGAACGGAAAGGCGCTTCTGTGGTGCGTACGGGATTACTTTTTCGCTCATCTCCACCACTTCGTGTATTGCTCGCTTGAGGCTGTTGGCCCGGCATAAAAGTGCTTCCTTCTCTGAACGACGGTCTATTCTACTGATGCGCTCTTTGGAATTCAGTTTATCTTTTTCGTTTTTCTCTATTGTTTTTCTACGAAATGCAACACAAATCAAACGATGAAACATATCGAATTGAAATGACGTTCGCTGCCGTCCGACTACTTACGAATCTATTGGTCTTTCTGAGGCACTTTTTTGAGCAATTTCTTTCAGTGTTCTAAATAATTCGTCGTCACCATGAAGACCAGCTTCCTCATCCTTCAGAGTATCTAATAACATTCCTAACTTTTGTCTGTCAAAAGAAAAAAAGCAGTAACAAATTTCAATACCAGTTTAGCGATTAAATTTCACTTCTCTCTAATCGGCCGACCGGTGGCCGAGTGCCAACGGAAAGGGGAAGTGTCAAGCGTACCTTAAAATATCACATTTGACGCTTAATTGCTCTTCGTCGGAGCTGGTTTCTCTTACTCTAGCAATAAAGTCATTGACCGTTTCGCATAGGATTCTCGTCGATTGTATCATCATCTGGGTGTCTTCGTTGTAGACAATTGACTGCAGATGCCACAAGGCGCTGTCTTCGTACTGGGACAGGAGCGGATCCGCATAGTGCGAGATCGACATCTTCGGCGTGCGTGTTGTCGCGATGCCAATATCTCGTTCAAAAACCATTACACTCCATCTGAGAGGTGGGGAAAAAATGGTAAGCGGAAATTAGCTTTACTATTACTATGCTTGGGATTATTGCTTCAACGCTCACTGAAATGCCATTACTTAAGATAAATGTCATCATGAACGCAAACATCCACGGCAATGTGAGTTTGTGGCGGTTGTCGTACTAGTCCACTCTAGAGCTTCCATTCTGTAGACGGAAGTTGATTTATTTCCACCACACACAGACCGTCGATAGGTGGGAAGCTCAGGACAAATCGACCCTCCAATACCTCATACCCACCCCCTTTCGTAAACCTGCATTCACACGTCCCAAGCTTACCTGTCAAGCATTTTTGTACTGGCCTTCTCGTACCGTTCCAGCAGCTGCGGCAGGTGTGCGTCATCGTCGCAGGAGCTTCCCCAGCCGAGGACACGTGCCAGATCGTTACCCGTGCCCAGCGGAAGCACTGCTATTTGGCATTGTTTCTGCAAAGAGTAAAAGTCAAACACACTCAGCACAACTTTCACCTCGATCGAATTTACAAAATCGAGAAAGTTTAATTCGTTACCATCACCGAGCGTACTGGGGTGTGGCGTGGAAGTAATTTTGAAGGAAGAGAAGTAACGTGTGTGGGGAGAGTTGTTTTTCAAATGGCAAACATCAATTTAAGAGAAATGTGTGTTACAGGGGAGGGGTAGAAACAAAAAAACAACCCGTGTGCTGTGGTACACTTAACGTCAGCTTTCGGAACTGATTACACAAAAGTTTGCACAAACGCTCACTCAGAGCAAGGCTGCAAACTTTAATCAATTCTCCGAAGCGAAATAAAAACGGCGAAAAAAATATGCATTAAACTTTTGTCATTTGACACGCTACACACCCCACGAGTTGAGGGTCTTTTCCGTCCCCAAAGGGTGCGTCCCGTCTATCGCTTCGTATCGTGTGTATGCTTTAACTGGAAAAATTATAAATAAGCTCCAATTTGAAAATTAAATTCTTTCACCTCCAGAGGGTACACTGTAAATCGTTCAATGGAGCAACAATAAGCAATGTATGGTATTGAAATTCAAATCAGCTCATCACACTCGTCGTAGGTTGTAGGATTCAACTTGGCTGAAACATCAAACCTATCCAGCAATTTAAATTCGACAGATTACATGGCTTATTTGATCAGTGGAAATAATATTTTTAATAATGCTGTAGCTCTTGTTCTGTCACTTGTAAAATCACCCACTAGCTAGTACCCAATAACATCAACTTTCACTAGAATTTAAGAAGCGGACCATTCATAAAATTGAATTAATTTCATGGAATATCTTCAAGCCAGCCGGTTTGAGCACTGTCTTTTCGGTGATTATTTGTTTCATTTTTGGAGGGAAAAAAAATTATTTCCTGTCCCTTATCCCAGTGCCATCGTGCATGGGACCAACGTCATGTGAAACTGTTGTCATAAGCCAACAACACGTCTGCACGTAAGATCAAACAAAAATATGGATTTCTTCCTTAATCATCAAACAGGACATTACCTTTCCCGTGCCTCTCGTCCCTCACCATTCACCGCCCTATACGTATCAATGTGAAAATGTGTAGCCCAAAAACATTCATTCCACTTCCTCATCATCGTGATCATAACCGTTGCTCGGTTACATCCGTCTAGCCCTTCGCACGAGATCCCCGTTGTTCTCATTAGATATTAATCCTGCCCTTCGTTCGTGGGTGGATTCGTTTAGATGCTTGTTGCCGGTGCTTGGTGAGAGTTTTGTGCGCTTTCTTCTTTTCGCTTTTCGTTACAACCTTTTCTATCACCGTTCCCGAATCCGGTGGTCTACACATACACATTTCATATAACTCATTTCCTGCGGGCGGGAATGACTTCGCAGCCAACCGTGAAACGTGGCAGTGGAAGTGTTGGAGGTGGTCATGTCAGTACGTAAGTCGGACGAATTTCTGACGCTTGCGGCATTTTCTTGTCCCTAGGAACTTCCATACCCGTTTTGTGAAAGAGCCTGCGCTTTGTGAAAACTGTTAAGAAAAAATGGCAATGTGTTCGTTGGCAAGCGCTTTGTAATAATGGGATATTGTGGGGCTAGCACAATATTTTTAGAAAAACGTTGGTAAGAAAGCCATCTCATTGTTTTGAAAATAAATATGGGAAATTCTGCAAAAAGCTGCTAACCCACATGTCCTGTAGCACGTAGCTGTAAGAAACTGGCTAGTTTTATAACGTCGTACACATTCAAAGCTCCGGCGAGCTTCTGTAAGAGCAGTAAAGTTCAGCGAAGAGCCTTACAAAATGGTTCAACCATAATATCCAATCATAAAATACTAGTTCTATTACTACTCCACTCTTCAACCGCTTCGGGCTTAATGCTTGATGTGAGTGTACGTAACTTCAATGTAAGCTTCGAGTCTCGAGTCGGAACACTTCGGACGAATCTTTTCGTAGCGTAACGTGTCATAATTCGTACCCTTGACATTTTACTGCAGACCTTCAATTTACAGCTGGCATGAAACTTCCCATTCAGAATTTCCGTTCATCATGGTCGTCACAATCGGGGTACGACAAAATGGCGGTCATGGTTGGCATAAGTCTGTCCTTGATACAACTTCTGCCGTCCATGACTCCCCCCCAAGAGGCAGCACGTACCATTTTAAATGTGAATTCGTTGAAGCATTTCCTTTCGATTCGCACAGAAGCAAAAGGCAAAGAAGAGACCACGGCTACGGCTAGGTCGTCCGGTCGTACAAGCGATGTTTTAGTTAAAACGACAGCCCCAAACGAGCAGAAACACAAAAACCGACCGTGCGTCCGTCCGAGGCCACCTTATTAGCATACCATTTTCAGGACGATTCCTAATGAGATGAGTTTTTGTTGTAGTATTCCTCGAACGAAATGGTTCGTTTGGAGTGGAGCTCGTCTAATTTGTCCAACGATTTAGACCAACTGGAGCAGGGACCGTACCAGACCGGAATGGGACCAGACCTCACCGTTAAAGAGCCACTGTACACTTACCTGCATGTTTAGATGGTCTATCTCGCTAAGGACCCAACCGACAGACCCGTCCCCAGAGCAGATCAGTATGCGAAATGGATCAAAATGGCGGAACAGGCGCAGCCCGAGGCCAGGCCCACTCGAGATAAGATCAAATACTTGGGCCGGATTCAGGAGTTGCTTGAAGCGACGGAGAAACTTCACCCCCTGATTGTCGCCCGACTTCGAGTTGACGAACACGAGCAGGGGCGAGAAACTGCCGTGGGGCTTGCACACGTCCCACGCCTCGTCCAGTCCGATCGAATGTAGCGAGGTTGGCGGAACCATGGATACGCGGGCAGGACCTAGTGGGCACGAGTTTGGTGCCTGGGGCCGGCAAGCTGTGTGTACCGTTGACCGGCACCAAAGACAACGCCAGTCCTGCAGACGCATCACGGAACCGCACGTCTTGTCGCACACGAGGCACTTGGACGAAACGGGCAGATTGCCTTCCATCCACTGGTGAGGCATCACGATGTTCTGTGCAGACGAAGGAGAAGAAGGGACAAAAATGAGCAATTATGGTGCAGACACACGCTCCGGTCCTTACTTACCCCATCGCAGTCCTCGATGATGTCCTTGCCGACGCTCGCGAGCGTTGTCCATTTGCAGTTTGATATTGCCTTGGCAGCGCAGCGTTTGTGTACTTTGCATTTGCACACCTCACAGGACAGTCCGTGGGAAGTGACGCCAGACAGGGCCTCGCGGCACACGTTGCAGTACGTTGGCCGTGCATGTGACGTTGCGTACCTGATTTAAATTGAACAGAAGTTCGGCAAATCATTACACTTGAGCATATTGTATTGGGATAAAGGTGTCAGAAGAAGAGCTGAACTTACCAATGATGATGACCGGAAAGGAAATCGTGTTGATCTGGTGGTCCTGGTTCGAAAAATTCACGTGCCGAAGCAGCTTTCAATGCCTGCAGCCAGTCCTCCATTTCTCGGCGTGATTCTGCACACAACACTAGCGAACGGGTAGGTGTGATTAACTGTAAGATGGCGAGAGAGGAAATTTATCTATTTAGAAACTGCTGATGAAAATGTTTGGAGGTTCAAAAAGATTCGTTAAGAATATAAAATTGTTACAACTTGTAATCATTAGTTTTCAGCTTTGTATATTAATGTTTGTCGATTGCCTAAAGGGATCATCTGAACGTTTATCTGAACACTCCATTATTTTGTGTAGCTTCTCACGTTTTGAAAATTTTCATCGCCCCTAAACACATCTTTCTTTCAGTAGTTTGTCTTCTGTTCTTTACAGGTATGTCTCCTAGTTTTTTCAGCCTCACTTCTGCTTCACTCTCGTTTGAGTTGGCGGATGAAACATGAACTGAAGCTTAACACAGCTTAACAGTACAGGCGCTTTGATGGTTGGGAAATGAAAGATTAGTCCACCAAGGTTGCGAAGGGAGTGCCGGGCTATTCCACGTTACGTTTAGCTCCGGAACATGTATCAAAGGCTTCAATCGTAGTTCTCACCTGCTCGATTTTAGGAAGAGAGTTGATCACCTCTGAGACATCGTCAACATACGCATTGATCAGGTCATTCGGACCTTTGCAGATGCTTTCGAGTCTCGTGATAAAGGGGATAGACGTACATGAACGGAGCGTACTTACAGAGCAACAAACAGAAACAAGGAGAAAGCTGACCACTTGTAAGTGTAAGTTCGCCAATTAAACTAAAAAGATCAACTCGCTCAACTGCCAGCGTGAGATCAAAGGAGACGAATTTTCTCACTTATTTTTTTCTTCTTTAAAGACACTATTCTTTCCTCAACTGAGATAATGGCTTCGAATAGTATAACAGGTTGGCTGATAAGTCTCCGGTCTAACAAAGAAAAACACATTTTTTTGTCAAAATTCGTTTTTATTATTCAACATAGTTCCCTTCAAGAGCGATACAACGATTATAACGACCTTCCAATTTTTTGATACCATTTTGGTAGTACTCCTTCGGTTTTGCCTCAAAATAGACCTCAGTTTCGGCGACTACCTCTTCATTGCAGCCAATTTTTTTCCCTGCGAGCATCCTTTTGAGGTCTGAGAACAAGAAAAAGTCGCTGGGGGCCAGATCTGGAGAATACGGTGGGAGGGGAAGGAATTCGAAGCCCAATTCATGAATTTTGGGCCATCGTTCTCAATGACTTGTGGCACGGTGCGTTGTCTTGGTGGAACAACACTTTTTTCTTCTTCGTTCTTTTTTCGTTCGTCAAGCAACCAAAAATTGCTTGACAAAAGACGCTCTGTCTCACAAACTAATTGACATACAGACGTCAAATTTTGACACGAATCATTTGAAGGTTGGTGCTATATAAAAATAATATGCATTTAATACTAGCGGCGCATTCTATGTGTCAGACCGGGGACTTATCAGCCAACCTGTTATTGTACGGTTTGTTGCTGCATCTATTTCACATCATAAACAATTATTTTTTGCAAATTTTATTACATTTGTGTTCTATTAAAGTGTAATTATTTTATAGTTCTTGTTATAAGCTATAATTGATGACAAAGTAAAGTACCAGGCGCCTCCAGCCACTTGTAATATTCCAAAAATTATCGCAACTTCCTTAACCAAAACTAAAATTTCGACTTTAGTTTGTTTCTCTTTTGTTTTATTAGCTGTTTATATAAATCTTTAAAACCTATAAAAAAGCTATGTTATGGCTTTTGTACTATGTAGTACAATAATATTATATAGTATAATATTCGTAAAAGGCTGGTTCGATAGACTCAAGATTAAGCTAATCATTTGTCTTCCATCTATCAAAGACCTACCACAGACCCATCTACCACAAACAGAAAAAGGGTATTATTATCTTCAAATTAGTGAATAAAACGTGTAAATGTACAGGATACGCGTTTCAAATGTTTCACAAAATAATTCCTTCTTCAACGGAATAATTAACACTCAATGATGACGCTTTAGTCGTCCATTTCTCAACGGGCGGTGTTCCACTTCCGCTAGCACCGACGATAATTCGCACAATCATCGTCAGGCGTCATTACATCGATTACTGGAAGGTAACTTCAATGAAGCTGACATGCCATTCCAATCAACATCACCATCACCGACCACTTACGAGTGCCGGAAAAACGATCGTAATCTTGGAAATGGCAATTAGAAGGCAACGAAACAGGATCACTGTTCATTAGTACAAATTCGGTACCGCGTTCCGTTGCCTATGGTATGACTGCTGGCAAATACTTGTCCACTGTCCGCAAAACCTCACTCAAGAGCAGTATAGCATTTTCCTTCGTTTCCATTCTACGAACATTTAGTGAATATAACACCGGCCAATTAATGTGGAACGACGGTCAGGGTTAGTAGAGGCCGAACAGGCAGTCTCCTTCCAGTACAGGTCGTGCAAAACAACTACGCTTCATCGTAAGTGATGAAATATCACGCCACACACATCGAACCCTCTTAGCGCATAGCACCCGACCTGTCTCGGTCCAGCAAACGAGAACCCATTCCAATTAGCAAGAAGTCCCAGGCTCATCCTCATCGGATCGGATCGTTCTTGGGTGCTACTGGTTGAGCCGGGCTTATCTATCCGGATTCGCTCCGTCTTTGAGACAGGGCAGCCCACAAGGATGGAAAATGCTATTTTATCCCGCGCTAGAACCGAACAAACAAACGGTATAATAGAGGCCGCTGAGGTTTCTTCACCATTTATAATGCCAGCACACCCTCCCTGTGCAATCGCACAGCTAATGTTTACGCCAACAAAGAGCACCATCATCCACCGTAACATCCCAGCGCCATATGTAAATAGCACATCCTGTCCTAAAGGTGGTAGGACTTGCCGGTCCAGGTACTGGGAGCCTCCATCACCAGCCACACAACGCCATGTTGCGGGTTGCTTCATCTATTATTTTGCTCTTTTTTTTTTCTTTTAATTTTTTCCCTTTCTTTTACCGGCCTCTTGGCCGAAACCCTAGTCTCGTTTGCTTTTGTGGGAAACACGTTCACCAGCAAAAGTGAAAGCTTTGTTGAACAAACAGCTCTGGCAAAGGTTTGTTAATGCCAAACACACACACACACACTCACACACACATACACACACACCACCCTGATACCAGCTCTTTTCGCTTGTTTCTTTTACCCTTCTCGGTTAAATGTACAGAGTGCACGAACCCGGGTCACATGTATCGGTATGTTTCAGGGAAGGACTATGCAAAAAAGGGACACACTCACACACATACGATCCATTTGAGGCGAAAGCGGTACATCTCACCGTCAAACCAAAACGCACCGATGCGTGGATTCAAATTTAAATTTGTCTGTAAACATCTTTGTGTGTGTGTGTGTGTGTATCCTTTTTATTTTTGTTTTATTCACCCAATTTTTATTTGATCATAGAGCTTTCTGTCCTTTTTAACCTGGCAGGTGTTATCTTCATTTGAGCTAACGTTTTTTTTTTCCTCTCATCTACATACCAAACAGCTTCATGGTCGGATCGAGTAAATCTTCCTTAGTTTCTACACAAACAGGCAACCAAAATCGGTACTCTCGCTCGCAGAACCGGAATGTCGTAACAGTCCGACATCATGATTCTGATACAAAAAGAAGCAAAGGAACGGAGGAGGGGAAAAATACACCATGGCGGTAAATTACAAACAACAGCGTGGGAGAAACTAGGCTACAATCCTTCCGCTTTGGTTGAATGTTTAATCTTAGCGCCGCGCTAGCTGGCTGCCTCGCTTGTTTGCTGCGGCATTGTTCAGCCAGCAAAGGATCCGTTCAAGTGTGTACGGCCCATCACGATAAGCAATGGGTTGTATGTGTGTGCCGTATTTGTTTTTCCCCCGTCTATTCATGATGTTTGTGCAATGCATGTAAAGTTCGGTTCGCGCGCTTGCTCTTTTCCCGCACCGGCATTTGGCTATTTTAGCACATGTGGGGGTGCGGGGCAAATTCGCGCCTGTCTAGATGACGAACACACAATGCGCCCGAGTGGTCTGACATTGCCATTTTACGGTGTTTGGAGAATTCAAAAGTAGCTTTGTGGTTTTGATGTTGCAAACAACACGCAATCAACGTGCGATATTGTTTCAGCGAACCGCAAAAGTACGGCGGGTACAGTGATTGTGAAAACGGTTCTTGCAGCACACAGAAACTGCTGTTTCACGTTTTTGAAACAAAGTCAGCCAAAAAAGAAAGCGAACAAGCTTCTGATTGTGAAGCTTGTAATTTTAAGCACAAAAAAAGGGAACATTCTCTGTCAATCAAAGTGGTTTTGTACTGGGAAATTTATGGCCAGTGTTTTTTTGGTTTTTTTTTTTTGTTTTGTTTAGCACTTGTTTAATTGTGTAGCTACAGCACCTCTCCTTTAATCAGATTTACCGCTACAGAGACTATAAATCAACTTCTATTAACGAACCGAAACTTTGCAAATGAGCATTATTCTCTGTAATATTCCGTACATTTTGCACCAGCGCCCTTAACACTCTTAGCGCCCACCCAAAACGCATTATACGCATCATAAAAATGGTTGTTAACACCACGGAAGTATCGATATCGACCACGGGCAAAATATTATCGACCCCCTGTTTGTATGCAATCCCACGTTAATCCCTACACGTTCGCAACGGGCGTAGTGGCAACGACAACGGCAACAAAGCGTTCGCCGTGAAACACACCTTTACCGAATGTCCGGCTCGGCTGCCATAAAGGGTTTATGCTGACAACTTTTCGCTTTCCTGGTACTAGAAATTAATGATTCAAAGTAACCAACCAAAAGGAGAGCGAAAAAGAAAAACGCCTGTAGGAAATGTACTTAGACGAACACGCGGTAATAAAAGAAAAACTGAGAACCTTTACTTTTTTTTTTTTTTGGACCGTTACCGATTCCTAGCGATCAACATCCGTAACCAAACTTCCCCCTAATGGTGAAGGGTGTTTTGTTCGGTGTTGTTCTTTACTCTCGCTCTCGCTCGCTCAGAGACAAAACCGGCAAACGAATGATGGCGACATCGAGGAGCATTTGATGCTTCGTAATGAACTCTTCAAAAAGATGCTAGACGAAAGACAATGTCAAGACCACGGTACAAGTGCAGTCGGTTTTTTTTTTTTTTTTGCTATTGCTTCTGCTTTGAAGTCGTTTCGCTGCGTGCCACGGTGATGGAAAAACGAAAACCCTATTCTTCGGAAGGGTTGATCTTGAGCATGCCAGGAATTTACATTTACGCTCAAAAAACGGGATGGAAGACACACGATGAATCTGTAACTTTTCTTTATTGCGCATCCATCATTTTAGTTTAGTGCCCCAAAAAATAAAACATCACCCTGGTGTATCCGTATCCATCAACAACGAGATCTAGCTGCGCTACCTAATGAACTGTGTAATGAATGTTTTAGTAGCTTTTATAATGAACTTTGCTTCGTAAAAAAAAGGAACTTACAGCTGAAAAAGCCGAAAGCAAACCTTTTAAATAACAGCACTGATTGCGAGCTTTGCTAAGTTGAGCGTAAGAAACATGATAAGTCAATAAAGTTTTCGATATTTTGTCAAATATTTTAAATCTTATCTTTTTCAAAATTTCGCCTGACAAATTAAATTTCGCCTAACAAATCAAACAACAAACACGGCACAACGTAAACAACTTACCTGGAAGCTGTGGTTCGCATTCTTCGTACTGCACTCGGCAAAGCACAGGTTGGAGAGGTCGATTTCATCGAACAGATCGCTCTGGAAAGAAAAACAAACAAACATACACAATACACAATTACAAAAACAAAATACATCAAACGACACGAAGACAAAGTTTTCCCAAAACAAATTGTACTGTCAATTACGATTCAATCGCTCGCGCGTCCACTAAAGTGTCTGTGTGAGGTGTCCGGCGAGGCAAGTAATGACGGTGCGTTCGCTATTTTAGTACAGCGGCTAATTTTCTCTCAACGCTATTCGGCCGTCAGGCAATTTCCGTAGAATTAAAATCAGTGTTTCATTTACGATTTCCAGTGGTGGTTTTAATTTTTCAAACTTAAAGCTTGATTTGCTCCATTCGCGGCATTAGGACAAGGACGGACGTTCTAGTGGGCGAACGTGCACCCTCGAACGCTCGAATGGGAAAGTGTTTGATACTGTCGGTCGTAAATTACGATAAATAAACCCCTCACGAGTGGAGCACAAAAACACATAAAATGTCAATTTACGGTTTGTTAATTAGATTTTGCTGCACGGTCGTAAAGAATAAAGTTTTTCTTTCCGCTCCGGTACGACGGGCTCGGGGCCGACTCGGTGGTAGTAAGCCCGGATGATCGATTCATCCGAACCGCAGAGTACTTAGCGCTGTTCCAGTGTTAGGTTTTTCGAAATCCTAAGCTCTGACCCTTGTTGCAGCTTTGCGGCGCCAAAGTGTTTTCGGCCGCGGGACTACTAGTTTACATAGAGCGATACGCCGCCAGTACTTGGAACGCCGAACGCAAATGGTGCGCCTTCATCTGTTCGCTTATACTGCAAAACTTCCACCATCAAAACGGTACGGGCTGGACGGTATAGGTTTCATCGTCGAAACGCTGGATACTTCAATGATCTACGGCAATAAATGAACGAACTGAATGAGTGTGCGAAACCAACAGCGAAGACCGGAGTAGGACAGCAGGAGATTTAAGTTTTAATTAGCGTTCGTTATCTGATTGCCTTTTGAATGAATAATCTCACTGATCTCCGTTATTTACTCTTGGAGTTATTATGCTAACGCAGTTGTTGTTTTCTTCTTCTTCTTCTTCTTCTTCTTCTTCTTCTTCTTTTTTCTACGCCCGCAGCTACACAACAGAGGTCACATTCAACCGTACAGGCGGCAAATAAAGATCAACGAGCCGGGAGGTCGAAAGAAGTGGATGCTGTTTGAAGCTAGAATGGAAACGCAAACCGCTGACGGGCATCGTGAAAGGTACAGGTTTTAATGATGCGCATGAAAAAGCAACAAGAACCCGCCAGGGTTGCCGAGCAGCGTCGAAAACTTCCGAGACGGATAGTGACCGCGACACCGTGCGCTGGCGCTACATTTTACCAGCCGATTCATTATGTAAATATGTGCTTTTTATGCGATTTACCACACCGAATCGGCACCGTTAGCACGTTTATTAGCTTCACCGTACTCCTTGAGCCCATGCTTCAAACACAAACACTTTTAGGGATTAGCGAGGATCGGCAGAACCACCCCGGCGCGGTGGTCTTTCGATTGCTTTCGAGGCGCGGTCGTGCTCTGACACTTAAAGTCAAGCACCAATGCCAAGAGTACTATGCTTTCTGATAATAAATGAAAGTAAAAATAT
Source organism: Anopheles maculipalpis (assembly GCF_943734695.1). Lineage (NCBI taxonomy): Eukaryota > Metazoa > Arthropoda > Insecta > Diptera > Culicidae > Anopheles > Anopheles maculipalpis. Next base: position 41,883,980 of record NC_064871.1, on the reverse strand, counting down.
GCTTCAGAACTGCTTCACTAGCGTGGAATAAGCTCTCGATAGTCTGAAAAGGGAATTGAAGAGATACTTAAATTTTTTTTTTTTGTTACCATTATCATACGAAGAAAGTAATAACCTAACGTGACCATCTGACCAAGCATTTATGAGCCCGTGAACCGCAGAGTACAAGATTACCTAGATTACAATTTACCATACAGCATATGGTCCATCGCTGTCCCATGCGGAATGTCTTTATTATGTGTTATTGATGCTTATCAACACCTGGCGCACGGATGCTAAGGATTCCAATAGAACTTTTTTTTTTCTTTTCTGGGTAAGGTCCGGTCTTGGGAATATGTCCAAAAAAATCTCTATTCTTGTGTGACCTTTCTTTTTAACTTTCTTTGAAACGAAATCATTTGTAATCGCAGATGGTCTGTAGTGATTTTTCGCCTTTTTAAAAATACGAAAATAGACCTTTCTCAAGGAGATCAAGTCAGGATGGCTTTTATAAGCATGTACCTCGGCATGAGTTTACTATTCTTGAGCAAAATCGATTCACATTTAAACACAGTCGTTTATTCGTTGTCTACATCACAACCGTAGTTTGGGCTCGTTTCAACAACCTTTATCAGTAAAGCAATGCTCACACTGCCGAACTGTGTAACAATGTGCTTGTTACTGGATTAACACGTTCTCATTCCTATGAAAATTCCATTCCATCGTTCATAGCCTCTCTATTAGGCTAAATACAGCATCCAGCAATTATCAAACCATTTACCGGAAAACTATGCAAAATTTAAATCCAACAACCGTCGTTCCCGTAACCTTTCCTCGCGCTCGCACTCTCCCCTGATCCGCCAGAGCTGTGCCGGAATTAGCTGAATTAAACATCAACCAAACATCGACGCAACTGGGTAATTAAATTATTCGTCACACAGGCACGGAAACAGACCTGGAGGCTGCGAACGAATGAAGCAAATTAATTTGTTATTTTCAAATTTTCCTCATTTCCCGCCGTTCCAAGCAAGTGGAAGCAAGTGAGGGAGCTCACTCTGAACACGTTGAACCAAAATGTTCCGTATTTTTGGGGTATGAGTTAACTACCCTTACCGGTAAAGCAGCAGACACGAACCGTGAAAGCAATACCATGTACGGTCGCATTTTGCTTCATTACCAATTTATATATATATTTATATGTATAAATAAAATAATAATTCGTACCGCAATCAGTGTGCGCTCACCCGTTTACTCTCCCCCCACTTGTACAGCTTTCCATTGCGCACTAAATCGTGATTACGCTCAAGCTTTTGTGTCGACGTTTTTTCACGTAACGGTTTGATATTTGGAAGGCGCGCGCGCGCTCGAACTGTTTGCTGCCAGGATTTAGAATCAATCCTACCGTTGCTGCCCGGTCTGACAGTTCGCTATGGATTGTTGTGCTTTTTGTTTTTTGTCTTCACTCTATCAATGTACCCGCTATTTCTGTCAGAGGAAAAGCTTTCCTACCGAGAAGCTAACGCACCGTAGCGGCATTACCAAACCAAAAAAGTCAAACAAAGTTCAACCATCGGTTTCATCCTCGCTTTTCACGGCCGGCAGAGATGTCTTGAGCAGGGAAAGTAAAATCACAAACATAAGTGAAGACGTATACAACACCTTGCTCGGAAGGTGTACGTTTCATGGGAATTCGAGTGAAGTCGGGATGGCGCGGCTACGAAGCGAGCGTTACGCTCCCATAGGACGTCTTGTAATTCAATTTTCGACTCCCTATATTACATTTCACTAATGGTGGCATCAACTTTCAAGATTGTGTGCAAAAACGCAGCGAAACAGGGCGTATGAAAGAAGGAGAAAAATCCTCTCATTGGCATGATTCGCAAAGTTCGTCGAAGCCCTTTTTGTCGACGGGAAGCGTTTCGTTACTTTACTTACCGCTACTTAAATCTCGTAATAGTAAAAGTAATGAAAAGAGAAACAAAAGCATCTTAGAACCTGCTAAAAGTAAGCAGAAGGGGGATAAAAAGCCCCCGAAAAAACACCGATAAAATCCGTTCGATGTGGAAAGTTACAATCGTTCATTGGAAATAATTTGATCCGAATAGTTGTGTTGTAGACACTGGCTGTTGGTGCTAATGATTGCAGTAACTTCTTGTGTTGTGCGGTGTTTGCCGTAAGGACCAACGATAAGGAGCTGAAAACTTTCTATTAACACTTTCATGTGAACGAACACGCTACCGTGCTGTGTTTTCGAACATTATGGTACATTCGCGTGGGTTGTTTTTTTTTCTGTGGAATATGTACTTTCTTTGCTAAATTATACTCATTATTAATTGCAGCACAAATGGAATACAGTTGCTAATAATTCATTTTAAAAGGTAATTAATGTTTACTGACATGTAGTTGCCTAGTTATTAATAAAAAAATTCTTTTCTGAAACATTAATTGCTCCATATTTCCAATGAATTGTTACTAATGATTTAAACCTATATCCATATACATGGGACAGTAGTGCTATAGCTTCACTATTTCTACGATCCCTTTCGAACAATTCCTTTCGTAAAAGCATGCGTCATTATTCTGCTGAGCTTTAATTTAATTTTTCTTCAAACTTCTTTTGTCGACCAGGCACAATTTCTTTGTCAGTGTCAGAGGCTAGTCTCTGGGCAATTTCATTTTCCTCCCGTCAGTAAAAAGGGTCTTACGACCTAGTTTTCAGTCAACCTGAGTGACATCAACCTGACAACCTGGGCTCTCATCTTTCCAACCATAAGGATGAAAAACTTTTCTTTCATGTTTCCTAAATTACATACCCGGTCGGTCCTTTGTGCAGAACACGCTAGTGAAGATTTATGCCGTAGGTGAACTAAAAAAACAAGTTAAACTATTGTAGCATAATCATTTGAAAGCGAAAAGTACTTTTACTGTAATATTAAAGCATATTCCAAATATTTTTACACACTACCACCACTCAACCATTATCTTTCGAAGAAAAAAGTAATTCACCGAAGGAAAAATAACACTCAAACTTGTAGCCTAGCACGGCGCTTCAGCACGCTTCAACATACACATAAATAACAAGATATATTGCATTGTTTCGCACCATCCTCTCAACCATCTCTCTGACCACAGGCATTTTTTGCACATTCTTTCATCCAAACAATACGCAAGGATCATCGCTCTTACGCTATTGTAATTAAAAAAGCTACGTTACCAAAATTCCTCCGAGGCTTATATATCATACGCACAGGACAGCCCGGCAGCCAGGAAATCTTCAAAGCAGGTAAAGTAATACCTACATCTGGTGAGAATGCCTGGATTTTGCTTCGTGTGCATTCATATTAGGCCGTTCGCCACCAGCAACCGTTCGCCTGTACGTGATGTTGGCACTGGTGGGGCTTTCCCGAGGAAACGTTTGACGTCATCAGCGTATATTGTTGATGCAATTGTTTACCACGAAACGAGGTTCTATAATTCCTCGTTCAGCTTAAGTATCTTCAGCCAACTAAACTTGAGACCGACTAGACGGATCTGTGTAAGTCACAAAACGGCAAGCTTGCTGCAGATCAAACTAAAACCCGGAAGCCATTAGTGATTATTTGAAATTCTCGCCAGATGGTGGTGAAATATTCATAGACTTCTGGTACTACGATCTGTGTCAAGTGTTCTGCTTTTTCTGCTGTCGGCCGAGAGGTTAATGTATTTGCGATGAACTTCTGTATTTGCTTCATTAAGCATTTATTTCACAAATTAATTATTACGTACGTATTTTGGTGCACATTACGTATTGGTTGGACCTGTTCAAGTTGGTTTCTGTTGACAATTCCAAACTATCATTTAGATACGAATTACAGCTTCTGTTTCATTTCTGTTTCGACAACATCTTAAAGGAATTATTCTGATGGTTCGTTCAATTATTATATAACGTATGAAATGTGAAGACTTGAAGCCGTCTCGCCAAGAGAATCTTATTAAATTAATACCTTGAATTTCTGATTCTTGCAATCTAGAGATTTATGTAATCAAATTCATCAAAATTTGTATACATCTTTTGCATTGTTTTTTCTCACCTGATTGTCACAGATACGTTATTCTTCGAACCATTTTTTACCGTTTCTATTCCCAAATGCAATGTTCAATTCCTTCCCAAGCACGTATTTTATCAAAACTCCTTTTTTGCTGTATCACACTCAGCTACAACTCTCAGCCAACACGAACCAAATTTTAGCCAATTTTTGACAACCACTTTTCATCACCTTTTTCTCCTACTGTGGCAGTTCTCGCATGCAGCTTTAAACGAAAATTTCCCCGGAGAGTTGTCATTCTTTTCAGCCCTGTTAGGCCTGGCGGGGCAAACAGCGGAAGCTTATCCGGAAGTAGACCGGGACCTTCCAGATAGAAAATGTCCATGATATGTGCAACAATATCGATAGCAACGAAACGCTTAGGCCTTTCAGAAAAAAACCCCTCCCCACCAGTAGATAAAGATGCAAAGGCATTTAAAATATAATCCCTTGGGAGGGCAGAAATGTTGTTGTGAGAATGGAAAAGCGATAAGGGCATAAAATGGCGAACGGAAAAACTTCACAACAATTCAAAAACATCGCCTGTTGATTGGGATGATAAATTATGGGATGGTGCTACATTCCTTCGTACAATGATAACTGGTGTAGAGAGATATTTAGAAAACTCACCGATATAAACATTCTCTCGAGCAAATTTTGTCCTTGTGCTTCAACTTCAACGCTACATTTTTCTGTTGAAACACCAACAACCAAAAATACACATACACTGTCCCCCCAACAATCATTTTCTACTCGTTAGGATCGTTTATCAGGAGTATCGATCGTGCTAAATTGTCAAATCATAAAGCAACCCGCACCCGGTCCATCAGGCAGGGCACTTTTCTTTTCCCTTTGCTCCTTTTTGCTCCTCAATTGTCATGCTCTGTGGGGAATTTTGCACCACCAGTTTGGGAAATATCGCAGCAAACTCAAACCAACTTTCTTCATCGATAGAAGTTAATTTAAAACAAACACTCGAATGTTTGTTTTACGTGTCCCCCCCCACAGCAAAGACCGAGATGAACGAATCGTTTCGATTTCAGTGATTCCGCGTATTCGAAAGCCGCCAACATACAAAACAACGCAATAATTGTGCTTTTACATGTATTTTTTCTGCTTAGTGACATTGTTCGCTTGCATCTGCCAACTAGCCAGTACTGCTGAAACTTGTAAATCTCGATTTCAATTTCAAAGCAACCGATCGCAAAGACCGAAATTTTAATCTTCTTTGATTATCCTTCTTGTTCTTGGCTTAACGACCTCAAAGATCATGCCGGCTATCGAAATGGCTTTCTAGACTGCCGATACCACACAGTTAGATGGTTAGTCCTCACTACGGGGGGACGGTTCGGATGGGATTTGAACCCCGGTCCTGCCGTTTGAAGACCGGCGCCCCTGTCGCCTATACCACCGGTCCGCCCCTGGGTTTTTGATTATATAGAGACTTAATCTTTTTGAGCAAAATAAAACTAATTCATGTCAACGACTCCGGTAAGTAGCGACCAAAAAAAAAAAAGCCTTTCAAAATCATCCTTCTCCTGCGATATCTCATCAGATATGAAAGATATATCATTCATTCCGCTCCCTTATTAATCATCGCACAGTGCCAGCACAACCTTTTAAAGCTAACACGAGAAGGAGGAAACCTTTTCCGCCAGCTCGAAACCAAATTGAATTAATAATTTTAAAAGCTTTCCGTCGCGAAACACACCGCTTGCTAATGAGTGCACAAGTTATTCCCAAATTTACAATAACACAATATTCATCAACGTCCTTCATCCGCTTAACGTGCCAGTTGTGTCGTTTGATACCGTTTGCCATCCACACACACACACACACACACACACACACACACAGGCGTCTGTAGACCGTGTAAGCTGTACGACTAGATCATGTACGGAGTCCTTTCAATAGCAGAAGGTTTTGCCATTAATGCTCTGTACTAAGTACCGAGCTCAAGTTGGGAGGGTACCGAGCATGGGCGCATAACACCCAGCATTATTTGAAATTACTTTCCACGCCTAACAATTGCTTTGCGCTGCGTTCACACACCACCAGGTCTAGCAAAAAAAGAAAAATGAAGACGTTCTATGTTAACGGCAAATAACTGCGCCAGGGTGAATGTTGCGGTTGTCCAAACCGTTTCTGATTCACTTTCGCAAACTCTTACGTTACACAATATCATCTTCGTACACACACACATCCAACAAGTTCAACTTTCTCACCCCGAACGTAAGCAAATGTGGTCGAGCCTTCGGGGTGTTCGCATTTAATAAGTGGTGCGGTACCGTAACCGTAACACTGGAATGTTCTGAGTTAGACTTTTTTTCTCCTCGCCCATGCCGAACCGCCTTCGTTCAACACCCAGCGAAAGCTTTCCACCGTGAAAGTCAAAGCCAGAACATGCGTACATGCCAGCTTTACAAGTTTTACCTTCTTGAAAAACTAAAAGGCTACCCCCGGTTTTTTGCCGCGTGCACACGGATACGGATTTTCGGGAAAACCCGTAAACGGGTTACTGCAGCAGCATCAAAGGAAATATGCTCTCGGAAAAAAACAAACCTCACCAAAGTGCCTTCACAAAACGGAAGCAAAATGTTACGAAAGCAGCACCAGCTTGGCTCCGAAAATATTAAAGAAAATAAAATATTATCCCGAACGGTTGGGCAGGCTTCGCGCAGAGCGATGCGGGCATCGCAAACTGAAAGAAAACAGTGGCCATTGTTTTGCGGGTTTGCCTTCGGTGTGTGCGGGAAATTCGTTACAGTCGGTGTGTATGACCTTGTGGATGGGAATACTCGATTTCTCCAACAAGCTGGTCGAACCGCCTATCTCGTAGCAAACGCTTTCCATCGCCCAATGTCGCCCAGATACGCTTCAAAGATAGAGCATGAATAATTAATACAAACTTTGCATCCGCAGCTATGGCTGCCGTAGTTTGATAAGCTTTGCCAATGGTTATGTTTCATTATATTAGCGAAAGCTTTCCCACCCACTAACGAATGCGTTGCGTAGTTGGAAATGTTTGCAAAATCAATTTTACACCTGTCACGTTATACGTTCACACTTTGTGTTTTTAAATGCATTATAAAGTGGAAATCTAGAACATCCTCGACAAACAGCACGCTAAACAGATTGTTGCTTCTCGCACTGCTACGGCTTATTTTCGACATCCTTTTTTGCTATCGGTATAAATTTAATTTCCTGTTTTTCCTGTGCCTTCTGCAAAAAAAACTCAGCCTCATCGTCTCATCCCCGTTAAAACGTAAGGGAAAAACGAAACTTTGGCGATGAAATCGATCGATTTATGATGCTTTGCTTTGTCGTGCGAAGAGAATCTGCTTTTATGTACTTTTTTTTAGCAAAAAGTCCTAGTTATGTGTAGGAAAAGAAGTAATAAAAAGGTTTTATTGAATCATTTTAGAAAGTTAAACGATTTTTAAATGGCGCAACTGACACGTTACAATTAATGGAAATGAATCTACCTTGTGAATCGCTATCGCTATCGTAACAAGGTTTGACTATTGGGTGATTTGTTAATCAAAGGACTGTTGAACCAAATCTGTCACAGTCTGGCAAGTCCTTACGTGCGAGTGTAAATAACTTATACTGCGTTTTGGACTTGTGAAGTTCCTATTCCCATTGAATCATGTCGTCTAAATGTAACCACCCATAATACTGATGGCATTTATGTGCAAAAAAAAGCTCATAACTCACTAAGTATGCAAAACAAAGTGCGAATGTTTGCTCAAACGCGATACCTTAATAACTCTGCACCGTTGTAAATCATCGCGCGTAATTACACTTTCCAGATTGTAAAGCTTCGAAGGCTCGAACACGCGCTGATGGTTGTAATACAACATTTTGTCTCTTATCGGCTCCGCTAACCTTAACAGCGATATGCTGATAAGTCCCAGTTTTGTCATAAAGGAATCGACTGGATTGTTTCTCATCGTCCCGAGTAGAATGAAATTGAATTTTGCTTCATTGATTACGACGGCTAGCATTCTAAGCACAGCGGCAACTTTCGTTGCTTATTCCTTAGTTTCGCTTACACACGCGTAGGTATGATAACTTGTACAGTTCTTCCGCTGTGCTTCACAAGGTATCACGTTTTCAGGAAATAAAACTTTACTGACTGACTGATGCTTTGATGCGACATTGGCATCGGCTCAAGGAACTGTACAACCCACTGGGCAGACTTGGTTAGGGGATTTGAATTCAAACAAACAATCAAAGCACCGATCGATACTATCACCAGCACTTCTGCTCCATTTACCGTCGGTAATGTGTTGAAGGGACCGAACTTAGGCCACTTCCATGCGCTAGAGCTGATGATGACAATGCTAACAAGCGTTTATGTTACGCTTTCGTGTTTTCTATTGAGCGATGCAAACCAGGAAACGATTAGAACAATATACTGGTTGCAAAAGTTCTCTCTACAAGATTTGCTAATTGCTGAGCATGGATGGAAGTCACGTCACTAAACAATTATCGCTTGTACTTGCCCGTTCGAGGACCAACATGCTTTTCGCTTTCTCGACTTACAAATTTCATCCCTCTTAAAGCTACGAACGATTGATCACCGAACGGGAAATTGCTTCAATATATTCTTCTATCGGACGGTGTAAATAAATGTCAACCTTTTCAGCCCATTGTACGAAACCGAAAATGTAATCAAGCACCGTTCGAACTATTTTGCCACTTCTTTACCAAACCCGCGCATGACCCTGGTGAAAACATGTATTTTGGAACCCGGCGATAGCAACACCTTGGCCACAAACGGGCTCATCGCGTTGTACCTTTTATCATAGTGTGCCATCCCAATTACGGCGTCATAAAAATGTACTACACCAAACTATGCCCGACCGGCACACCGCTGGCAACGGGGCAACTTTCGCTTGCCGCAACATTGTTGATGACGCAAGAGACACATTTGCTGTTCGCCTTTGTGGAAGATGTCGTACGGATTCGTATTATCAAACGAAAAAAAGTCAAGCATAATAGAGAACTTTGTATATATCACATTATCAACATTTTCCGCCCGCCATGAATCTGGTGGCGCACCATCCCTGAGTACAACTTACCTTGGCAAGGTAACTATTAAAGCATCCCAAAGTTGGGAAAGGCCAAAGGCCAACCAAATATGAATACATATTCCAAGGAAACTAACGTCATTATTGACATTTGGTCACCCGTAACTAGTGACAAGGATATTTGTGGCGTGAGCCACATCTGAGAGTTTGCTGTTCTGCTGCGCGATTGCATTTCGCTTGATGTATTGCATATTTTACTATAATATTTGTACTTAGTTATTATTTATTTTAAAAATATATGAAGAACCGACGTGTCTTCATGAGTTTCTTCTTCTTGGCTTAACGACCTGTTAGACCAAGCCGGCTATCAAAAAGTTTGCTAGATTTTCTGATACCAACGTTGTTGTATAGTCAGTCCTCACTACGAGAGAACGGTCCGGTCCTACCGTGTGAAGACTGGAGTCTCTGTCTCTTCTACCACCGGATCGCCCCTTTCAAGATGTCATATTGTGTGAATAAAACTATTGGAAACAGCTTTACCTTCTCTTATCCTGAACATATTCCATACAAGCGATTTTTCAAAAGCAATTTGTACTGAGTTTATTTATTTTTATTTACTAAACTTTCTCTTTACGAAACTGATACGTTCAGCAAAAGAAAAAGAACTAAAAATAGAGCTTCTTTTATAGCAAATATCAATATTTGGCTAGATCAAACACGAAATCCACCAGCGACTAGTAACAACGTACTTCCCGTACGCTCTCAGCTGACCAGAGCTGCTACACTCCGTCTGTGTTGACGAGTGTTTTTCGAAGCAACGAAACAAATACAAAAACACACACACAAAATTGAAAAGCGCACGTTCCGATCCGAATGTTTGAAGTTCAATGCTTTCGGCTAGAAATTTCATACAAAGTCAATTACGCCCGATCAAAGCGTTTTGGTGTCGTCGGTAACGTCGGTAACGACAAAACGATTCCCAAACCGCTAGCAGTTACGGTAGTTTTGTACCCTTTTCCGCGTGATGCATTCCGGTTATGGTGAATCGATCATGGAATAAAGTCCCTCATCCCACGATAAAAAAGCTACTTTTTTATACGAATGAATGGATAAAAGGAGCAAATGTACCGATGGAAAAACACCTTTTCACCACTATTTGATTATGAATAACACTTTTTGGTTTTATCTAAATTTATGAATGCTCTAAAGCATCGTAAAATAAACCATCCGTGATTCAAAGATAACACTAACACGGGCAAGGTTCTAACCTAATCGACCTGAACAAATCTCAAAACGATGTTTTGTTACTCCACTTTCCATCGGATGAAAGCAATTAAATTCAAAAAAAAATCACAAATCGAATTATGAATTTTTTATTTATTTATATTATATTATTACGGCTATTATCATTACCACTTTCGGTCACAAATCGAAATAATAAGATCAATCTAGGTCTACCACGCCTCCTCTGTCTGTGTGGACGGCCTAAAAGGACTTTCTGAGCTGGGTCGTCCGGTGCCATGCGTATGGCATGGCCAGCCCATCGAATCCTGGCGAGCCCAACTCGCTGCACGACGGGGAGGCCGTCATACAGTTCGTACAGCTCGTCGTTGTAGCGGCTCCTTCATTGTACTTCCACACACACGGGGTCAACGATATTTCTGAGCATCTTCCTCTCGAACGCGGCTAAGAAGGCTTCATCTGTTTTGAACAGGGTCCATGTCTCAGAGGCGTATGTGAGTACTGGTACTATAAAGGTACGATACAGTCCCAGCTTCGACCGTCGCGACAGGTTTTTTTGAGGTGGGATGATTCCTCAGGCTGTAGAATGACCGGCTGGCCGCCAACACATCCTGGCAAGCAACTCCGTCTCTATGCTGTTTTCGGTGCTGACTTTTGACCCGAGATAGGTGAAGTTTTGGACGACTTCAAATTTGCGATCACCTATCCGTACGTCACCCTCACGTAGTTCCGGAATTCTTCGTAGGGCCGCTAATGGCGCCACCATCAATTTGGTCTTTGTCTCGTTTGCCTCTCGCGCCAAGTTCAATAGGAGACAGGCGAGCCCATCTCCCTGACGCAGGCTTTTGGTGGTAGCAATGAGAGCTTTCCATGAGAGTTTTCCTTCCACTTTCACCTGGCATGTGACGTTGGTCATGGTCACTCTAACAAGCCTGATCAGTTTGGCCGGGATTCCAAAAGAGCTCATGGCCTCGTAGATTTTTACCCTGGCTATGCTATCATATGCGGCCATGAAATCTATGAAGAGATGGTACGTGTTCAACTGCTGTTCAGCCATCTTCTCCAAGATTTGCCGCATGGTGAAGAGAAATCTCTAAACTGTCTGAGGAAAAAAAGCAGTTTTTAAACAACTTATAAACATTTCCGGAAAATCTGCAAACACACTGAACACTGCTATGGTACGGATTGTGTTCAGTACAACACAGTGACGTAAGTAAGAAGCTAAACGGATTGTAATTATACCTACATTCATTGCACTCGACACTTCAACCGTGCATGAAGCGCACGATACCGAGAATCTCATCGTTCCGCCACGTGTGATCAATCGTTTCAGAGTTCGCACCGCGCACAGCGTAATGAATTGGGCAGGTACGACCATACGCTCATTTTATCCCGTCATTCAGGATTAAAAGGATACTGTATATGTACGTAATTGAAAAAGCTTTTTCGACGAAAAGCAATTTTGGACACATTCGACACATATGCTTGTGCGCTACACACGCCATCCACGACGAGCCATAATGTCAAGGGACTAGTAGCAGCAGTAAGTAGTGCTAGTAGTGTGTGTCGACTACCAAGCGACCCTAGACACAACAATACATCACTCAGCAAAAGTTCGCGTAATGTTCGAAATTGTTTTACCAGACAGATATTATTTATAGGGGCGTTCCGGGAGGAATTACGTATTGATAACCTTTCACGGTCATGGGTGGAAGATTTAATCAAACGATAATAAGTTCAAGCTATTACGTGTGTTGGATGCAACTTCACTCGATGCAAATTCGTCATTGTTTCGTACAAAGTTACAAAATTGCTTTTGCACTAAATAGTTTTTCATAAGCGAGAGATAGTGAGAATGATCAAATATTTCATTCAACAATGAAACTTATCGACATAATAATAATAAACATGGTCTGTCATGGTAGTTACAGACCCACACAGTACCCTGTCTGCATCCTTCTTGGAACCTTCCTAAAGAATATTGCAAAAGCATGTGAGCGAGTGTGCGAAGACAAAATATCAATTTCTTAGATAGTGTTTCTTCAAACCGATTGAAGGTAATTCAATAGCAAAGCAGAAAATTAATATATTGCTCCATAAAACTGGAGGCAATTGATTGATTGTAAACGTGCAAGATGACGCATCACTATCACACTGGTACGACGTCAAGCAATTAGATCATCCTTCGAGCTAACACCATGCACCATGGTCCATTCCCATCTTATCAAGACACAGTAATGGGTGGCTAATGGTGGGTGGAACGTGTGACACGCTGCAGGAGAAAAGTACAGCGTGAAAGAGAAACGAAAATGTGAGTGAGATAAATATCCCGTCCTGTTTCTCCAGAGACAATTCATCGGCAATTGAGGTCACATGGTTTGCTATTTAGGTCATTCGTTGGGCCACCTGCGGGGTAGAAGAACCCGACGTTGGTGTGTTTTTCGACGATTTATTCAACGCCGAATGCAAGGTTATCGCTAGATCGGTACACGGAGAGGTCCACTTTGTCCACCCACACGATCTTTCGCTAATCAAAGGGACAATACATTACATTGAAAGATCACTTTTATGGCCCATATTGTAATTACACCCATGAAACAAATAACCAGCTAATGAAGATAGTTGCACCTTGTTTCCTTTCTATTCCGTTTCTTGCGGTATGTTCATGGTTGGAGCCTCTGTTTGCCAGCTTTTTTTCTGTCCGTGAGTGTTATTATAATCCCAGAACAATACAGTGCTATCAAAGAAAAGGTACTGTAGCGAGAGTGCTGACGTTTGACCATACAGCCATCCCGCGAAACGAATGTCTGGGGAATGTTTTTCCATCAATTTTCATTACATCCGTGCTCGAACGCTATTAGCCCTCATTGAGCACCGGTGTGTCCTGCGGAACGATTATAGCAGCATCTCAGTGCCGTTCACATTTCGCCCAGCATTACCGCATGTGTGTGTGTGTTTGCAATGGAGATTCGGACAGGAGCGACACGCGTAATTTGCTGTTTATTTTGGCTGCAAATTCTCTCACGTGCCGTTCGGTATCTACCCCGGTACCCATTACTGTAAACAAGTTATTTATACAACTTGCAACTACACACCTGTAGGTTTTTTTTTTTCGTACTACCGACTCACAGACACCAAACTCGCATCATTATCTCTTCGATGCATTGCGCCCTATCGCTCCCTGGTCGATCCCGAGCTCGTACCACGTTCGCATCCGAAATCCGAAAATTCTTTTCACTTGCAACTGGAGCAACCATGAATCAATATTCATTCAATATGCATAAACATTGATGTTTTGTTTATGTTCTATTCTTTCCAGTCGGCTGATTGCGCCCTTAATGGTGGAGGTAACATTACCATAGCGTAGCGTGTGGAAACCCCAAAAATCTGTCAGTCTGTCAACGGCGAGATGGTGTGCACAGTACAACAGTCCCAACTCGTTTCATGTTCACAAATTCATGAGTACTTGCGGCCAGGGCAATTTCTCTAGCGGGTCGGTCATCTCTCGCAGCATACTGGTAGAATAGATCACAATACCAGCTGCCGTTGGATGGATCGCAAGATATTACAACACTGAACAGCGCTTAAATATTAATCAGACAATTGCATGAGTGGGGTTCGTTGTTTCTAAGAAAGATGAATAATCGTTGCAACGTTGCTCTAAACACAACCATCCACATGCTTGGCCTGGTTTGATGGTTTTGTTTCAAAAAAAAAAAAAAAGGCTCACATAATTGTAACCATTCCAAATTGCCTCCCCAAACGTAATGCACTATGCCTATAACGATCAATAATTCGTAGTACGTTTGATGGAAAAATATTTATCTTGCGATAAAATACCCTACACGCCGATCAATACTCTCTCCTACTGGCAGACCTCTCGCTACAGACTAGCTTTACAGTACACAAAACGATTAGACGTTGATAAACCACAAAACCACATGCAAACTTTATTTTTTTTTACCATAAAAAAATGGAAGTTCGATAACACAATTTAGTCTTGTTCGCAAAAATGCGACGGGGTCTTCCGAACCACAAGCTATACGCGGGAACACGGTATTACAGGATCCAAAGGTTCAAAGTGAAAAAGCAACTAACCCTCGTATTTCATGGCGAAGACACTCCCCGTACATTAAACGATTGATGAGGGAACGGATCGTTTGTTGACCAAAACCGATCCAGCACCGCGTGAAAAGGGTCAACGGAACGATGCGTTTTGAACAGGGATTCACATTTTTCCCGTCTACCGTATACCAACGGTGTTGATGCTTTCCATGCCGTATTATCTTTTGGCACGGGTTAGCAAATCTTCCCCAAAATGCGTTGCTTTTTCGCTGACGGTAGCGCCGCCCTTTAATCGTAAGCGCTTACAAGAATCAATAGTAATATCCAATTAGTTCGACGCACCTACATTTTACGCATTGATAATCTTCAATCGCACCAACGATTCTTGGGAGCAGGAAACTCCCGAAACACAACCACAAAAAGGAAAGAAAAAAAAAAAGGGCTACAGGTTAGGATTGGTGCGTCCGTTCGACACCCTTTCGGATGTTGGACCCACGGTCCATTCTTTACCCAATGGACCCTAAATACCTGAAAGTATTAATCGGAAATCGAAAAGCTTGCACGAGTACACCATCTTCTTCCGGTGCAAAGGTAAAATGATTGGGGGAAAGAAAATTCAGCCAACTGACACTAACCGATGCACATGGGTGAATGTGTTTAATGGTAGTGTTCGTCCAATATTTCAAAATTGTTCTTCCTACTTTACTTCGATACATTACATATCAAACATGGTGTGAACTACAGGTTTGAATGCTGAAATAATTTTATACATCAATTTTATGTAAAATAATGGAATGAAACAATATGAAAATCTATGAATAAGTAATTTAGTTTTCTAACCATAATGTTAAACAGTCGTTGCTTGAATTAGGGAAATAATGTACGTCAAGTTTAACCTTTTTATCGGTAACAAGTGATGTTATACAACATGGCACTAATTAGTTCTATAAATGGCATACCAAAACGTACTTCATTACTATTTTAACTCACCTCTACCAAATATAGCTTTTACTTCTCTCGTTGAGCGTGTAGAGCGTCTTAGTCGGTAAAGCAATACTACATGTCAAATGCAGAAATCTTTTCTACTAACACTTTACTCACTACTGACTGTTCGACAGCCTGATAAATCTAATAACATTGAACATCAATATCTCACACATCTTTTTGTAAATTACACTGTGCTTACAACTTCCCACTTTTCCTCTAGCGACAGAATTATTTCACGTTCGTTCGATTGCTTGTTCGCATAAAACTTTAGTCAAAGACATTAGGCAACAGATTCACGCTTGACGATTTACTCCGAACACTTTCCTCGTGTAGATAGGACATTGTGGACACTCAAGAAGATTGAACACTGTCAGTCCTCCTTCACAATTCGCGCTTGATTATGAGGAATGTTATCTTTGAAGAATATTGCTTATATCATACTTTGAAAGGTCACTACTAGTGCTTGATTTAAGAATCACGAAAGTTCAATCACTTAATGATTTTTTTTTTTTGCAATAGCTAGGATTCGTTTGCTTCTTCGAGGCTCTTGTCAGAGAAAGGCATTCACTGTTTGGTGTGGTGATAGAAGGTATGATACTTGCGGTAAAGATAACAACTATATGTTAAAGAGTTTGCTGTAACTAGAGTCTTGCTGATATTGCTTACAGGAGAGTAATGTTAGATTTGCACTTTTTTAGAATTCCTTTTTTTATGGCATTTAACATGAATCTAAATGCAACTTATTGGAGCTTATATTTACACTCTTTTTTAAACCACTATAATAGAATTATCCGATGTCACTTCTCAATCTTGACTTTTTTTCTTATCGTATCTGCATAAAGAACTGTTCCGTTGAAACAATCGGCAAAACACACATTCAAACTGGTCCACAGATTGCACAATGTTCAGTTACAACGATACACACATTAACGGTAATAATATACTGATGCGTCCGGTAAATGCTTAGAACCTGCGAGTTCCTGATTGTCCTGCTTAACAAACTATCGGCACGTGCCTCGGAGCAGCAAAACGGCACGATATATCATGCAGCCTCCCGTTAAACACCCGCCCGCCTAACAGTGGGTCTGGGCAAAGCAAATGCTCCACTGCTGAAACCGTGTGTCGTCACAACGGTTGTGGTGCGGTGGCGTAACCTGTGCTAATGCCAACCGTGCTCGCTAGAACCTAGTTGCTGTACTGACTATCCACCAGGGTGAGCGTTCTAGTTTTGATTCTTTCCGGTATACTGCGGTACCGTCGCATCCGGCCACGGGTTGGAGCAGTTCGGGACTCTCTTGTTTCGAGCATGTGTCACGCACCCGAAGTGAAAAGAGAGCCGTTTTCCAGCGTTGGAGAAAGGTTGCCCCTTTTACGCGGGAGATACGTACCGCGGGTACGAAGCGGATAAAGCACGAAAGCAAATTGGACCCCATTGTTCAACCGTACGAGTAAAAGAGCTACCCGCACAGACGAGAACACTGGTCGACCTTTTCATCGCTGTTCATCGCTCGCGAAAAGTCTCACCAATCAGTCTTGAGTTGTCTCTCGTGCGGAGAGTAAAATCTCAACCCCGTCAGTTTTTGGGGCATCGTAGTACCCACGACCGTCACACAGCAGTCTGATCTGAGATGTGTTTTTTCGCAAAATTTTCTCCAAACAGGAGTGGATAGAATTTTGGGCGATCATTTGTCGCGGCGCTCGCTGAGCATTTTCGGAGTTCGCGCCCAAAAATATATGTACCTCGTGCGGGTTTTGCGCTCACACAACCCAACGGTAACGGTGCCTCGAAAAAGAAAACTCCAAGCTACTCGGAACGGTTACGGTGTAAGCCAACGCTGAACGTAATCCTACAGCTTCTAGGAGACTGCCCGAAAACGACGTTGCTCGAGCATAACGTTATAGGCGGCCTACTCGCACTTTGCTTCGACCGGCAAAGAATCCTGAGATTGCAGCTTTACGCAGCTAATATTTCTTGGTACCTGTTTGGTGTGTTTTCTACGTAAACCACAGCTGAAGATGGTCAAGAACCGTACGCAAGACATGGCTAAGCTCTGTAGGGAAAACTTTCGCTAACCTATCCCACCTGAGTGGCTGGGTTGACCGGAATCAAACGTGCCACCGTACGAATGAGTTGGCGGGCAGGGATTTTCATCTTGTCAATTTAATAAAGCACAAACTTTATCCATGCCCATCCCTCTGTGCGAATGATAAATTATACCGCTACACTGGCTAGCACATGGTGACATGGTTCTGGGCATGTTTCAAAAATGGCCCGCAGCCATTACATTGTCACAGATGTAATGTATTTCCCTTTACCACGAATGTCTCGGCCCGTTCTAGCTAAGTTTTAGAGTCGTAGAGAGAAAAAGAAATACAAAAAAACATGTTGTGTGAGAAATTATTTCGGTAGGCAGGATTATTTATCAAAAGTTTTTCGTTCCTTGTGCACTATGAACCGGTGGCAATCGTTTACATAATGCAAACAACGTATCCGAAACGATCCGGTAAAGACGGGCGCGACTCCCTTCACGCATTATCAAAACGTGCCGTTCGGTACGTAAGAACCCACCAGCCGAGTCAAAACGTTCGTAAATTTGAATAATTTATTGGGTCATTTTTAGGCTTTCAGGATCGCCTTGCTCCTTTGGTCGAGCAAGTGGAACTCGCGTTTAGCGGAGATCAGCCTTTTGTTTTCCATAATTAAACAGCTGGATGAAGTTACATCGCACCTGAAGGCAACGGAAATTCACAACCATCGAATATCCAGTACTATGAGAGTACTGGTGGGAAGCACGAGCATAGATTCTAGCGGCTTAATTTCGATTCAACTACGACTGTGACTTTTTGTTTGTGAAAACATAGAGCACAGATGGTACTACATATTATCAATCATTACCGGCTTTGCATGTCTGTTGTCGAATGCATTTTCTGTAGGTCATGTATGTATCATATGTTCAAATTTGCACGATTATCGAAGCTTAAACATCCATTTGCAGTGTTCCTCAGAATGACAGCTGACAGCACCGTACCATCCAGTTCCAAGGCTCCATTACAAATTAGTGTTCATCTATCAGTAGATCCTATCTTACTGATCAAAGTGCTGCTGATACCGGTGGTCTTGTTGCAAGTGGCTGTCCCTTCTTACGGCTATTTTTGTTAATATACTTTCTCTTTCACCAAATTCTCAACGATTTTTCCTACTTCTGATCAGATGGTCCATGTCTCTTTGTCTGGTTTACCAGCTCTCCTGCACAAATTCTCTTCATCGTACCGTTTTTTATCACTCTCTCTCTCTCTCTTTCTTTCTCTTCTATTTATTGACTTCTCGAAGACCGAAAATTCATGGGAAAATCCACCGGGAAGGCGCGCAGCAGCAAGCAGATGCGGCAAAAGACCACTAACCTAATCGATACCCTGTCCTGCCTCACTGTTTCATTCCGCATCCCACTCTTCGCTTTCCTGTCTCCAGTTTGTTTTTACGATGCGCAACACATGATTACGATTACGCTCTCCTCCTACCACACTCGCTGCGCGCCGCGTTGTCTAATACCCTTTTTGCATCATGGTGGACGATGTGCACGGTTCGTTCCACACGGTCACGAGACTTGTTCACTCTCCCAGTTTACGCTCGCCGTCGCCTCATCGTTTGCCGCTTTGGCAGTCGTTTCCATTTTTGCACTCATTTTCCAGCTTCGAGCGACCATCATCGACCCATGCCGCTCGCCGCCTTTACACTTTATACATAGCGTAGCCCTTTTTTTTTCTCTTCGCCGTGCCGTACGTGCCCTCGGAATATCGTGACGTTTCCCCTCATCAAATTCGACTGTCTCGAAGCTGCATGGTGCGTTTACTCACGTGCCGCAGATTTTCTTACGCTATCCACACGGCCAGCGCACGCAGAAGGTCTTTGCCTTTTAGTAGCAGCAAAACAAAGTAGTTTTTACCCATCGTCGTCTCGGTCGGTTCGTAAGGTTGGTACGACGTTCACGACCACACGCACAGCCTTCCACGGCTCCATTACTTCAAATTTCATCCACGTGGATTGTACGATCGGTAGTATTGCTTCTACTTTGCTCGCGAGAGGCAAAACTGTTCTTCCTTTTCCCGATGGAGGCGCATGGTGGCTGACTTCAGACCACCAGGGAAATACGTTGTATGATTAATTTACACAGTTAGATAATATAGAAAATTTAAGCCAAAACAACTGCAATCAGTTTTTGACGATACGGTGCAAGCCGTCATACTTAAAATAAATAAAATAACCACAATTTGTTCCATTAAAAAAATAGATCAATGATTAATGTTGAAAATTTTTTCGTTAAAATATACTCTTCCACGGAAAATTCTTTCAGATTAAATTCAGCACAATTACTTAATCAAAAGGCAAATTTCAACACATTTCCATACATCATAAAGAAAATCATAACAGAACGGTAGAAAAAAAATGAAAATCTTTGTTAAAAGTTGGATTAAACACGGCAATGTATAATTACATGTGCTATTTTTGAACTGCAATTAAACGCGAAAATATCCAACCTTCATTGGAGTATTAATTTCACTGAATCCAATTAGCATCCGGATCGATTTCTTTTACTGACCACCAAACCCATCTCACTGCTCGCCACTTTGATGTTCAATTTGTAATTAACAGTACACGCGCAACGCCCAACCAAAAATAACATCACGCACGCACGTGTGCGTTATTCCATGTGTCTTATTAAAATACGCAATGATTAAAATTATTATTCTTCCTGCACATGTTTTTTTTTCTCCCGGATGGCACATAAAACTCATTAACAAATGTTCGTATTTCACTTGAATCGTGACATACAGCCGTGCAATCAAAAAATCGAGCCCGGTTGAGCCATGTAGATTCGATATTTTTCAAAATTAACAAAAGCAAAACTATGATAGTTCATCGCAGACACCACTCGCAGATATTTGATGAAGTCTAATTAATTGGTGCTAAAAGCGTACTTCACACCATTGCCGGTTCTAAAACCGCTTCCCATTCACGCTCATTAGCCTTCGGTTAACCGCGGACACTCGTGCGTTCTATTATTAGGCATCGAGTTAAGATATGCTCAACCAAGCCATCGCACTGGATAACGGGCGCCCGGAGACGTGTTGCATTTGCAGCTACGAAGATGACGCACTTGCGACGTATTTGCTCGCGATGCACATTTGTTGTGACACGCTCTTGCTGCTAGCGTATTGATTCACTCGACACTTTCACTCGACGGAATCTGGTTTTGTGATTAAATTAGCGGCAGTAAAAATTATGAACGCTTGTGAGCACTAGGGAGATTAATCAAATTTTAATGCTATCGCTATCGCATGAATGGTGCTGTTTGAGTAGCTTTAGACTGGCCGTTCAAGTGTAAGATTATATTGAGGCCATCGAATGGCTTACTAGACTTGCTGACAACGCGAAGTTGGATAATCAGTACTCACTACGAGGGAACGTTCCGGATGGGATTTGAAACCCGGTCTGAATCATACTATTATTCATTAGAAGTACTTAAAACATAATATGAGTTGGTCTGCTGGCCTTTTTTAATTTTTTCTTACCCATATTTGTATCATCCTTCGAATATCTCAATCGATAACAAAAGTTTGTTAGTTAAGTATTTTTACTACTCAGCTAAGGGTTATTATGAAATATCTTTAAATGGGAAACCTAACTAAAATGCATTTGTAAACCGCCACCACCATTTTCACGATTTATTAAAACCGATTGTTTTTACTTCTTCGGGCATGAAATCCATAACATTTTGCCCTTTCGTGCCACGTTATGTCTGTGGTCTGAACTTTTCGGTTAAGGTTTCACACGAAAGCTGCCAGTGACGTGGTTCTTCACCATCATGCCCAGTCATAATAAGGGTAGAGCGCACGTTTCGCACCGTAACCAACCGCCCGCAGAAAACATTACCATTTCCGATAATTATTTATAGCAGCCGGTACCTTTCACCGAAACATTAGGATTGCTGGGGCGGACGAATTCCGACCCGTTCTCACTCGCATCACCATCATCATCCAGCCAATCGTTATGCAGGCGTGCAACTGACCAACCGACCAGTCAAAGGTCATGCGGCGCAAACCTAATATTCCTTTTACGAAGAAAATGGTTTCTGTTCCGAAGCTTGTCGATACAAGCATAGCGTTCAGTGCACAGTGATCAACGCCGCACAACGGAACGAAGAGTTTCCGTCCGCAAGGAAGCAAACCGGATGCTTGAAAACAACATAATGGACTTTCCCGATCGTTCTCAGCAGGGTAAGCGGACGAGAAAATGCTTTCACTTCTTCAGCCAGCTTGGTGGGCCAGCAATATGGACCGGGCAGAACGGTTTTTCCGCTTTCGCGAAGCACTGCTCGGCAAACGGTACGAATGTTTATTGCCGTAGTGGAAATGTACGCCGGTGGTTTGTACATCGGATCACAATGAAACATAACTCACGTCCGTGGGATAGTCAAATCGGATGGAAGCCCAGGAACGTCGACATGCTTGATGGGTTCGACAGCAAAATCCTAACACAACTTCTCACTCACAAGTGTTTCAAGACCCCTCAGCCACCCGAGCGAGCACTTTGCCAGAACGTACTGTGTAACGTTTTGATTGCATGTGATATTTTCTCATTTTCAACCAATCAAGCGCCGGTACAATGTTTCGACGCTAGCTGAAAAGCCATCGGAGAGCTCATTACGGCACCTTCTTTGTGTGTGTACGATTGTTTTCGCTACTTGCTGCTCGCATGTAGCTACCGCCATAAAACGCCACACAGCAGAAGCCACGGCTAATGGTGCTTCAAACCAGGCGGAAGTGGAATCACTCTACGACCTAGCACAAGTACAAAGTCTAGCAAGTTTCCACAGGACCTTCGGTTCGTCTTATCCAGGTTGTTCCGCATTGCGTGCGTTTTATTACCGACACAAACCACTTTCCACACTCTCCCATTGAACGAGACATCGAAGAACGCTCCAAGCGTGTCTGATGTTCGACGTATCTACATGGTCTGTCGATATCGCTGATATTTATGCCCTTACCAGCCCTTTGTCGATAGTGCCCCAATATCGCGCTCGCGTTTTCCACACCAATTGATCCGATACAAAAGGCACCTATGTAAGGAATTAGTATTTCGTCCAGTGTGGTGTAGAGCTTTGCTTTCCGTTTTGCCTACCCATTTTAACGTGACCATGCCCGTACGCCAGTACGATCTACGGGGCTCACTTAGCTAAAACATTTTAGATTAATTCTACCGCCCCCCCAACTTACGTCGACACGTTCCACAATAGTGTGCTGAGCCGGCAGGCACACTGTTGAATAGTTGTAGCACCAAGGGAAGATGGGTGAAAATGCCACACAGCCCGAAACCAAGCGAAACGTGAACGTTAACATGCAACATGTTGCCCACCGTCAATCAACCACATCGGCACGCTAGCTTCGAGGGTAGCAGCAGTACCAGCAGCATTTTCCTACCACCAGACCGTCGTCAATTCGGCAGATTAGATTCGGATAGGACCTGCAGACTTTAACATCAAGGACCGGAAAATTGGTCAGGGTCGTACCGTTACACCTCGAGGACGGTGAAACCACAATCCCACACCTCCGGCACAGATTTAGCGAGATAGAACGAGAGAGGGAGACAGAAAGAGATTCGAAAAAGTCTGTTTTAAATACGTACCTTGCTGTCCTTAGCGTAATACAGCTTGTGTCCTTTCAATCGAAAGTACCTTCGGCGCCATCGCTGGAATGACCATGTTTGCTTCATTAAGTAACCTTCCTTGATGGCTGTCTGTGAAGGAAAGAAAGGTGAAACAAATCACGTGTTTGAATAACGATACAATCGCGAACACACAACCCTTATTCATAAACTGAAGAACCTTGTGAAACAGGATTTTGAACACATCTGTGTTTGGCTAATACAACACGCTGATACGCTGATATCATCAGCACGATGAACAGCCAATTTTGGGTATAATTTCAAGAAGACGGTCTCTGTTTCTGACAGTTCACATTACCAAAAGCTAGAAGCAATTGTGACCCTTTCCCAGAAGCATCATCCCGTTCGTTTTGCTAAAGATAGATTGCCCGATGAAACGAATTCACCGCACAACCTTGGACACCCAGTTTACGGACATCCTGTGCACTGCAACAATGCAGAACCAATGTCCCGGAACCAATGTGCCCGTTATCTAAATCGTATTTCGTCCTCATACCACATCAATTGTTCCGGACAGTTTCATGTAGACCATTTTCGAGCTATGAACATATATAGTTTATTGTTCTAACAACTATAACGAGTCGTTCATATGTCTCTGGTCTCCCATTCTGTCCATCCTTCAGGACCTCGGGAACCTGAAACTAACACATCAGAATCGAGTAAAATTCGCTACACGCCAGCATCCGTTGCCTTCCAGCATTATGTGTGTGTCAACGTTATCAAATGATGAGTAAACTAAAAGTTCCTTTTAACTCCCCCCTACCCTTCATCTCCCCCCCCCCCCTCACAGTCCCCCTTAAAATGTCACCCATCTCATTCCTGCCCGTAACGGTGCAAAACATCTGCCCATGTATCAATTACACGCTTGCAACCAGCCAAACCGTCCAAAAAGGACAACTAAATTTGAAAACGGTCCACTGTCAGTCAGTTTCAGCGGACGTTTTGCTGTCAGCACTAACGGTTGCTTCTTTCTTTTGCACGTCATCGTCATCGCCACTTCCGGTCCCTGCTGGTACACGTTCGGGGTTCGGTTCGGTGTGAAGGAATTCACCACAGCGATGGTTCCCGTTCTACGGCTTGGGTGCGACCGAATGTAAAATGGCGTACGTACCATCATGAAATGAGGTCAGCGATGCCTGGCGACACGCAACTGCACGAAATCAGGTCAATCACAACGGAGGGCGTCCGATGGACGAACTCAAAATATTGCATCCATTTCTTAACAACTGCCCAGCTTAACCGTGGGGCCGCTGCGTTAGCATCCGGTATGGATACACTTTGCTGGCGCTCCAGGAAAAGATTCGACCGACATTTTTAAAACGGAAGTGCCTATACGTTCGCTTATCTTGCAGCAGACTACCGAGTGGCATAAAATAGAAAACGAATTAAAAGCGATGGAAAGTTTTGTAATACAACAAAACTATAGCATTTTTTCTAGACGCTGTTAGGTGATATTAGTTGCACAGAAAACCTTCTTGTGTTGCTGTAAAATCCTGTCCCATTTGAAAATGTGTTTCACTGCCTAAGGAGTATAGCCCGGGAGAGTGTAATCATAATTAACCGTGTCCATTATGACCACTACAGAGCAAAGCACAACCATAGCATTTTCTGCTAAACATTCATCTAGGTTTTCCTCTCGGCATGAGAATAACAGGAGCAAAATGCGTTTGACATATTACTGGTTTAAGCTTTCTTACTACACATATGTAGGTGGTATTTGCTCATTTCCTTCTTGTCTTACCGCAGTTTGTTTTTTGCCTTACAAAAGAAGGTTAGAATAAAAAAAGTTCTTTTAACCCAATTTCCCAACCTTAAAAATGCAATTTTGTTTGTAAATCTAGCTATCAGCTTGCTTAAATACTATTAATAATCTTCTTTAAATCCTCTCTCGTATATAAATAAGACTTCTCTTCAATATTTCCCCTGCTGATGGATGGAAGAATGCTAAAAATTGAATGAACTTCGCCACAAAGCACTAACCCCTCCGCATAGAGCGACGCTTGCAAGATGAAACTCCCAGACTTCTGCAGTCCCATTCCGGGTTGCGGTACATATTTTCAGGTGACGGTTATTTAAAAAAAACAAGTCGATTATGAAATAATGGATGCAAAAAGTCAACGTTATTATGCAACTTAAGTGCTTCGGTGGTAGCGCACACAAAAGCACACCGCTGCGGGCCACCTTTTGGGTGTGCAGCTTAACGAAGCTGCAAACGAGCCATCGTCAGCCACCGGTGCATTCAACGGCACACCGGAAACGAAGGAAATTTAATCAACTCCCCCCCCCCCCCCCTCCGTCCTCTAAACTTCTACAGCCGTTGATATTTTATCGCTCCCTGCATCGTGCCAACAGGCCAACAACAGGCGAACAGCAAACTGACAGCAGAAGAAATTATTCCACTTGTATGCATCAACCTTACCCGCAACCGTCCCACCCAACCCATTTTACCTACCGCTGATTTAACGTCCTTCTTGGTAGACAATTTCCGGTGGAATATTTTGGCCGGTTCAGTTTCATTCTCACTCTCCGACGATTCGTCGCCCGTACGTGGACTTCCCTGAACGGCGGCAGCCATACCGGCAGTTTCCGGTTCCTGGATCCGCTTTCAAACGGGGGAGGAGGAGGTCGGGGAAGGGTGGGTCTGTAGCTGGCTGTGGACTGTGGACTAATTTTGTTTACACAGCCCTCCGCTTGTCGCGCTGTATCGCACGCTGAGCTACAACACTCCTTCTTTTAACCGGTTCTTCCGGTTAACCACTTTAAGCACGACACCGTGCACGACCAGCTACTACGACCAACAGTGATGCACAGCCATTTTACACTAAACCTCAATTTTGCTACAACTCCACGTGAAAGCACACACACACGCACGCACACGGGGAGGGTTTTAGGGACGATCAGGGATACACCGCTGTCCGACGCCAACTGCGATTACCGAATTACTTTATCACTGTCATCGTAGATCCGAGGAAGAACCAGCAGGAGAACGGCGGCAAACATTCACACATACGCACACTGGCCAGCACTAAACCGTCCTCGCCTTCGCTACCGGCTACTCGGCCACTTTTGCATCACAGCAGCAGCACGTCCCGAACATTTGCGCGCTCAATGTTGTGTCCAAAAAGTTCCACCGTACACGTACACGGCGTATTACGCTACTTCTACTCTCTGTCTCTCTGTTTTGACCTAGTTTTGGCTCTCGGCCTCTTCGCATTCTTAGTGCGGCGATGGCTGTTGTCTTCGCGCTATCGTAGCGTAGCGTCTTAGAAACACGCACACCACCGCACACCGTCCATGTTTGCTCGCGCTCTTTTGCTCAGCTCTCTACCTTTCGTTCTCTCTCTCTCTCTCGTTTCGTTGATCTCGTTCTTACACACATTTTCCACACGCTCGCACTGGCAATTTTCCGCCGACTGTAGCAACCGGAGGTTACGATCGAGCTTTGGTTGCTGGTAACGATGGTAGGATTGTGTTTTTTTTTCGGATCCTTCACCAGCAGCATTCAATTTTTCTACTTTGCTAACTAGTACAGCTTTATGTAAAGGAAATTACTTTAATAACACCACATAACACGCACACGAAATGTCCGGAAGACTCCAAACATTTTCAGCCACTGTCAGCTGCATGATGTACTTCCGGTTGTCGCAATTCACACCGTTACGATGCCAATACTTTACAGCACACAACATTAAGAGCAAGATTCACTTGCTAAGGATAAACAGGATGATACATACATCCACACTCCTCTTGTACCGATTTATTCACACATTTTCCACCGTACAAGTAAGCTTCGTACCGTTTTTCTCCACCGACCGCCGTCACGATTGACAAATACGTTGTTCATTTTTCACAGCCACAAAGAACAGCTAAATGGTGCACACAGATAGAAGGGTTTCACTAATTTCGTTGCACTGTTCGATAAGTAGGACAAACCATGTTGATGCTCTAACGCTGCTGTGTGGATGAAATAAATGTAAATACTGTTCGCAAAAATTGTACAAGTAAGCTACCGAGAGTAGAGCAAAAATGGATGTTTAAGCGGTACTACCGACAGGCCAAATTTTTATCTAAGGCGGCGTGGAAAAGGAACACTCTCTAGTGTATTATTTGACGTTTCTAAATCCGACGGAAAATATGCGGCAAGGTGCAGAACGTACCGGGAAACATTCATCCTTTTAAGCGCTTAAATTTTGAGGGGACAAACACACGGAAGCGAAAAATATAGAATTAACAAAGAAAAGTACAAGCTGAAAGTAAAGCGTTTCCCGCAAATGACTAAACTGGAACGGGTCCATTTGGAGAAAAGGACACACTACACACACTGCACTGCGTTGCTATCACCGTGCGACAGCGCCTACACTACTGGCCCAAACTCACTGCTTGCCATCGAGGCCCGTGGCTCGCTTTCGTTGTTGTTCAGCAGCAGCATCAGTCCTGCTAGATCGGTCTCTATTCCTGCCTATGACCATCCTGGAGCACTGGTAGCACACTGGGGTACACGCATACCAACTCAACACCACACACCGTTCAACACCGTTCCGAACAGAAGCAACAGGACCGACCCCGTGTCCTTACCGTGTAGCTCAGGTGTGTGCCCCGAAAACCGTGAGCACACGCTACGTCCAAAGCAACAAAAAAAAAGCACCCTTTCCGACACACTTTCCAACCCCGAACACTCTTACTTCAAACACACACAAATGCACCGGGGCTCACCCTCTTCGATTGGCCTGTCGAAAACAAAACACCAAAAAAAAAAAAAAAAGGAAGACGCACTCGGTATAATGTTGCTGGAATGTTGCTCTAACCTATGATGCCGAGCGGGGTTAGTCGCTTTTGCCCTACTACTGCTATCCGCTACTACGGCCTCTAATTCGTTCCGTGAAGGAAGCTCGAAGGGGGTGTGTATGTGCTGGGTGGAATGGGGCGTTCTGATCGAAGCTGCTTTGTTCTTGCCGTTGACTTGGCGAGAAAGTCAATCGCTCGGTCGGTCGGACGGTGGTTGACAGACAAAATTTTAATCTAGCCTTTTTCCCAACTCGCAGCAACCAACCCACCCGGAGTAATAATGCTCACTCACACCCATACGCAGACACTCTCGTACAGCCCTCTCTCGAATTAACTCATACGCTCCTTGTGCCTGTACTTTTATGCACAAACACCAACAAAAACAGAAAGCTTTCGTATCCCGTTGCAATGCTACGTACAAAGACAACTGCGATCATTTGGCAGTTTTCGTTCTTTTTTAACCTTTCTTGCTCTGTGCAAACCAACCAATTACGCTCTCACGTTGTAAAACGCTTGCAGTACCATGCGTCTCCATTTGGGGGCACATTCGATTGTGCTTTGTTTCTGCGCTCCTTTCTTTCTCAAAGCTACTATTCTGTACACACACACACACATATACAAGCTCTTTCTCTCTCTCTCTTTCTTTTTCTCTCGCACTACTTTCCTTACAGCTTCAGCACGCTCGTGGTGTGAAAGTGTAACAACCAAGAGCGTAAAATCGTACATCCTTCGACGCGCTACGGCCGCTTTGCGCCAGTGGTGGTGCGCGAACTGAATCTCACCTTCCTTCCTTTGCCGTGGTGTACTATTGCACGATGCGCAAAAAAGAGAAGGAAAACCGACAAAGCGTCCAGCATTTCCCACTAACCAACTGATGGCCCGATGGCAATAAACCGGATTGCCGTTGGACCGGAATTGTCGCCGGAATTGCCTGCGTACTGGTGCGAACCAGGACCCTATGTGCGAGTGTGTGTGTGTGTGTCGAGTTTTGCTCACACGGTAACGCTCTAGCTGTACTACAAATTTTACGTTTGTTTGGCGTTCCCTCCCACTCTGACCGGTACACACCTTCCGTCCCGCAGCCTCCCATCCATTCCCTGGACCCAGACTATCCGCTACAAGCCATCGTGCAACTGACAGCTTACGAATAGATGGTTTGTAATGTTTGCTATTTTTCTTCTATGAAATTTAGCCCCAAAATAGTGCAGTGGCAGCACTAGGGGAGTGTAAGGGGACGAATTTTAGTAACTGATACAATGCCGAAGCTCATGTTTACAAATTTGGCAAGAAAAATTTTACAATTCGCTGTGGAATTCGACAAAACGGTCCGTTCGGATCAATATAAAAATAAATTTAGTAGTTGCCGCAATTTACCAGAACATTTCCGGGGAAGAGGAGTTCGATCATGCTACAGTGCTTCGTTTCGTTGGTGTTTTTCCGTACCAATAAACATTGCATTTTACGGATGAAACGGTCATAGTGTAAAACGCTATCCTCAACTACCTTGTCTGCAGGCACGATCAACAAACCGAACCCGACGACAAGTCCCAGCACAGGACGTACGAAAGATACATCATGCTCAATAGGGTTGCTCGAGCAATGTGAACCGAGCGCATGGTTAGATTTTGCGATAAAAATACTCATCCAGCAGCATCGAGGGGGGAAATTGTTCCATGGTGGCAAACAAGGACAAAACCCACTCAACACGTCGTCATCCCGCATTGGACGCTTGCCAATGCATCGAACGAAATCAATTATGATCCACAAATGATGTGTCGGCTTCGCCTATACGTAACAAACCATGTGACGCTTTAGACGTACAACGATGGCCCAATGATGGCAAGCGCTGCTTCATGAATATACACATTTTCTCATCGTATTCCTGGTTTTCTTCGTTCTGTACACTTGTCGTGCTTTTGTATTTATTTCACTACTTTTTTTTTCGTCTATAAACTGTCACTGTGCCATACGGAAAGCATCACATTCTTCGCACTGGTCGCCGAAGCCGGCCACGGTTCCCACTGGTTTTACCTGGTTACTCTACGAACTAACTACAAACTCATAATGACTGGTCTGAATGGCATCGAATGTTTTTTTTTTTTTTCATAAATAGCTTCATATTACTAACCGTTTTGCCCTTTCGGTGCACACGCAGCGGTGCCACTCGGCAGGACAAACGAAACAATACTGATACATTCCACGGTGGCTTCCACACTGGTGCTTTGTTGCTAACCTAACCTAATATCTTGCTTGTGTGCGAAACACGCATCACGCTGCTAGCGCTTCTGATCGAACAAGTTCGACAAGCTGCTGTGACGGTTGCGCCCACTGTTCGCCGCTGGCAATCCGCTTGGTGCAGCCGTTTGGTCCGAATCGGATCGCATCAGATTCGGCCGCCACCGGAACTGACCTCCACCGGAAGCATTGATTCCGGCCGCCGCACTAGACATTGCCGTCGGTACGGACAGGTGTGACGATTGGTTTGTGACTAGCGGACTCGGACGGGATGAGAGCCTTCGCTGCAATGTTGTCGTCGGTAGGTTGTGCAACGATTGGGACGATGAATTCAACTGTTCGGTACCACCGGCCAATGGGCGAGGACAGTGACCGGGCGGATAGGCGAGATTCGACGGACGTACGCTAAACCGTCGGCGGATCGGTTTGGGCGATGGGCTGATGACGCTAAGCGTTGGACTTCCACTGCCTCCCGGCGAACCCGATACCGTGGCCGAGTACGATGGGGGATTTGATGGACGGAACGATGGTCGTCGCATAATCGGTGCAGAGTCCGCACTTCCGGTACGTCCTAGCGGGGGTTTTATCGAACCACGCCGTGACCCGGGCTCGATCGGTGGTGTGAACAGGGTTAGCAGTGACGGTAAATTGCTTTGCCCTACGCATGACGGCTGCTGGACGGTACGCTTGCGCCCAAAGGAATCATTTTGCTCTGCGAAGCTTCCTCGATGATCTCCGGCCGTTACCGTATCCGTGTGCATTCGCTCCAACGCACGCAACAGATCACCTATCGTGGTCGTTTCTAGCAGATGCTCATCCTGTGGTGGCATCGAAAGAATGCTACCCCGACCACGCGAGGTTGCCATCAGATAGGACGATGTTGGAAGATTAAACATGGAACTGCGACCCTTGCTCGTGGCCGATAGGTACGAATCGAGCGGTGGGCCAGATTCAAGGTCCGGGGCGGGCGTCTTGGAACGCTTGCGGAATGGATTGAGTCGGCGCAGCATGCCACGATTTACAGCCGAAGCTTTGCTGTCTGAACTGGTCGGTGGAACATTTATCGTCAGGCTAGAGTCAAAGTTGGTATTGTTGGACAGGGCCGCCCGCAGAAGGTTATCTTTTTGCTTCACTTTCTGCCGTATTGTTAATATCTGCTGTATCTGATTGTTGTCTCCACCGCTCCAAGTCCACTCGTTTGCATCCTGGTGGTAAGAGCGATAAGACAAAAGTATTTAGAAGAACTACAAATAACTATCCACTTTACGTTGCCTACCTGTGATGTAACGTGAGGCGGAAGCCCAATGTCGGACGCAGCACGAGGACGCATTGGCGGTGCCGTCAAATAGGCACTCTTGTCCGATCCGCTCATCGACCAGCCGGACCACGTTCGTTCGCTGGCCAATATTTGCGAGTCCGAAAAACAGTTCACGCCCGCATTCAGCGAAGCTTGCTCGAGGAAGCTCTGATTGTCGTCCGGATTGGCCGTAATATTACCCAGCGCCGTTACAACCCGTGCCAACAGTTCGGCCGGTTGCACCAGCGCCTGTACACCGAACGTTTTCTCACGATTGATACGATTTAGGGCGGTATCGGAGAGACGGCGCACCAGTGATCCACTGCCGAGCGGCTTTGGTTCCGAAAACACTAGCACACTTTCCGAGTTGGCACGCTTGCGTCGAGTGATGCACAATTCTGGCGCACGGTACATCGACAGCTCCGGGCAGGAGCTCGATCGACTTTTCGAGAGACTCAACAACCGGTCCGAAGGTTCCTCGTACACGGGCTGCAAACGAAACGAACCAGAACAGAACACACAATGAGACACTAATGAATTGCAATGCCAAAAGTACACCGAACGATGATGTTAAATAATCGCAACTGGTCGCTCTTACCCCGCATTTGCCATCCACTAGCGAGCGAATGCTTTGGAAGAAAATTGTTTGTTTGAGTGATATGTCTTATTACCGGCAGTATGCTAAATTAAAGCTCGCTAGTCGAGCCGTAAACAAAGAAAGCAAACATTCGCTACGTACGATAACGAGCGGAAAGATGAAAAAAGCGTAACAAAAACAACGACAGACAACAAAAGCAAGACAGCGCGATAGGGCCGACGAACGAAAGGCTCCTTAAACTTACCTTAAACTTAAGCATGTACACCTCATTCAGTATCTTTCGCAGGTAACTAATGTCTTTGGTAACTCCGTTCCACACACGATGCTGCGTTTCCTTCAGGTTGGATGCAACAAGCTTTTCCAGTTCTTGTATTTTTTTGTGCGATATGCCTCTGTAATTATGCCAGGGAAGTAAAACGATTAATTTTATTGCACGTCGCTGCACGTGTGTGTGTGTGTGTGTGTGTGTGTGTGTGTGATGCGTGCCAACCCATTCATACTTACTTGGCAATAAAGCCCAAAATCATAAAAATATAACCGATGCCGGCGAAAAACCAAAATATGATAAATATTTTGTAGACGGTAAAGAGCGACCCGAAATCGTGCTCCTGCGACGGCTGAAACGATGCCGCATAGTCGCCGAACCCGATCGTCGTAAGCGTTACGAACGAATAGTAGACGGACACGTCATACGGCCACTGCTCGAAGTACGTAAATATGCACGCCGGTAAGAAAATGAACACGATCACGCCCGGTATGAGGTACAGAACGATCTGTCCGATGAAGCTGATCCTACGTGGCGCGTACCGAGCGTTGGCGGATAATTTATAAGCTTTGTAACGGCGGTAGAGTCGAACAAACTGCAATGCACGAAATAAGAGTACGCATCATATTAGGAAGGTCAGTCTTTTCTTTTTAGTTGGCTTAATAAATTTTAAATTCTATTGTAACAATTTAAAGCACTTACACCTCTTGCCCAAAACTCGCCAACGTACGCAAAGAAGAATCCGTTCACTGGCAGACCGATTAGTGCGTAAAAGATTAAAAATATTCGTCCAAACGTATTGTGCGGTGAGATATTTCCATAACCTGAAACAGAGGTGGATCAAGATAAAGAGGTGGTAAAGGTTGCAACGACTGTGTGCTTGCAGCACTTCTTCAGCTACGCTTACCCACTGTTGAACAGATAATGAAGGCAAAGTAAAACGAATGGTAAAAGTCCCAAACGTACGGTGGTTCGTATTCGTCTTCGGTGTAATTCGTCACTTTACTGCCACAGTAATCGTCCAACCGTCCAATAAGCTTACGTTGCAATATCTCATCTTCCGGGGACAAATATTTCACGAGCATTTCTGTTTAAGAAACAAAACAAAATCCGGTTAATATTCGTTTTAATAACTATCGATTTTTCTTGCAATCATCACTTTCAGTAAGCAGTAGCAGATAAAACTTACAACTTTTATTTTTATTTCAATTTTTCTACTTTGTTGCGATCGCCGAGTATCGGCGTATCATTAGCACCCTTTTACCTTGCTATGTTTGCTAACAACCTGCTAACGGACGTGCGAGAAAATCTATATGGAGTGTGACATTTTACGCTATTCTTGTGATACTTTCCGTGTAGCGCTACAGTAACCAAGGCGTATTCCGTGAGTGCAATACAATGGGTTTGCTTCACGCTTGCGGATGACGTCACCAGCCATGGTGACCTGTACTCGAAATATGCCATAAATAATGCTAATAAAGCGATATAATGGGACTAAAAAGACGTTTCTGCTGCATTTGCATTTTCCACTTTTACAAACACGTCTCACAACTTTTGGGACAGAATTATCATAAAACTAAAGCATCGTTCCGATGGAATGTGCAACACAGAAAAGAGGTAGAAAATACACAATAAAACGCATTTTTCTTAAAGCTTGAAAGCTCATCGCAAGCGAAAAAATGGACCATTTCCGCTAACTAAAACTTTCTCCCAACTCTGAGGCGGCCGATATTGCCAATCGGAGTACAACTTTCTCGAACTGATGACAACATCAGATGTATGGTTTACTTTAGAAGTAAAAAATCTACACGATCAAATCTTAAATAGAAGCAAATCTCAACCCACCGTATCATTCCGATTGACATAAATTAAATCAATAAACGGTCATCCTTCCGGTGTCGTCGAAGGTTCAACTGTATCACACGAATTGTGAGGACGTAAGTGTTAATTGAACCTCAAAAAATCACAACGATCCCATGCAAATGGACCATGAACACCCAGGATGATTTGAATAGTTGTATCTAATCACATCGGTGCCATCCTGTCGGGATAACCGTGAAGATTCATCGGAATGTGCAAATTGCACGTACCTACAGAGCAGACAATTATCGATTCCAGATTCATCTAGATCTGAGCATGAGATTTACAGCTGATTGAAAGCCGACGTTTTGAAAAATGTCTACTTTTAACCCTCGTTATGCCTGCGCTTGGAAGCGATTTTGTATACTGATCATTAAGATCTCTTAAAACAACTTCATTTGAATGGAATTCTAAGCGATATTTTCCTCCAAACGTTGCACCAACGATTTTAACACCATTTTTTTCCTCCGTCCGTCATATGCCACATTCCGAGCTGATTTATTGATTCAAATTGATCCGCCCCAACGCAACCACGCAGCTTTTTGTAGTGGTCACGCGCCACACTGGTCATTAATTAAATGACTTCGTTATTGCCCTTCCCGGGTATGGCTGCGCTTTACTCTGTAGCGTTTAAGTCTCCGCAACGCCCGTTGCTCACCCGCTTCATTATAGCACCAGGCTGCAGAAATCTAGCAATTGCCACGCGTCCGTACACACTAACAGATAGTCGGCAACAGGCTCAGCATTGTGATATTCAAATTAATGTAATCGTGTACATCTGGTTTTTGCACTCGAGCTTGTGGGAGCTCGATAGTAATCGATGCACTTGACACTGACGTGCATGAGCTACCATGTAGGGTGAAATGCTGTGGTTGATGATTTGTTTAGTTGAAATCACTTCATTTACTGTCAACGCGGATCGTGCTGGAACCGATGTAGCAACGAGATAATGTTGATCCAGTTAGAACATGGATCATCTGGTGACTGATCGTTAGATACATTGTTGTTTTGCTGAGATCTTGGTAGAAAAATGGCTTCATTTACATTTCATCATATTGGTGAGATAAAATAGCTCTTCTTCTTGGCTTAACGATCTTTAAAGGTTACGCGGGTCATCGATTGGCAAACTAGGCTTGCCGATACCACGTAGTCAGCCCTCACTACAGTGGAATGGTCCGGATGGGATTTTAACCCCGATCCTGCCGTTTGAAGACCGGTGCCGATGTCACCAATACCACCGGGCGCCCCCTTTTTATTACTCAGTCATAAAAGCGTCATTAAAAATAGGATATTTGCCACCATCTTTAGTATATCTTCGAAAGCGCCAGTTCAAGGTAGTCATTTAGAATCTGTTTGATTAAAACAATTGTGGTACGAAGGATACTAACATCAAACAAACAGTACATCAACAACAATGCTTTCCTTTTATTCTCATTACCGATCAATTTGTCACCAGTCCACTCCACATAGCTCCGGACGTCCAACAACAAACAAACATTTCAGCAAACAAACCTAAACACGATTCTGTCATTATTTTAATAGTTCCCAACGCATAGGAAGCACACGTCAAGTGTCCGATCGTGAAGACACACAAGTAGAGCACATAGCGTTTCAAGTGTGTCCTCAGCCGCATCGACACTCATCGACATCGGTCACACAACACGTGCATGCAAAGCTGACCTCTCGTACACAACCAGCCGGCTGATAACGCCACGCTGCAATGGCTGTAAGGAAAACAATAACAGCAAAACAGCCGTACCCGTGGACTGGACCGGACCGGAGGCAAAAACCCGATAATTTGTACCAGCAGCATGCACCGCCGACCGAGCCCATCTCGTCATCACCAAAGCGTGGCGCGCCAAGTGTGAAAAGATACGTGAAACTCGTTGGCTTCAAGTACCGGAGCAGCTACATTAGGCGCACAGGAGATCGATTTCATCGCACTGCGCGGTTCAGGCAGATGAGAAGGTTAACGGCTCATTAGAATTTAAATTGTACTCGAATAAACCGAACCCGATCGGTATCGGTGCTGATCGGTGCTCGTGTCGCGCTCGAACCGACAATTTGATGATTTATGAGAAACAGGAAATTGACCACCGTCAGTCATTCGGTCGAAGCGAGATGAATGGGTTTAGCGACGGCTGTCCGTACGCAATTGTATTTGCATGATCGTCCAAGTCCGTACAATCACTCGTGAACGTGCTTTGCCATAGAAGACTAGCATCAGGGCAAGTCAAACATGAAGGATTGCAACGGGCAATTGTTCGACGGCAAGTTTCACGTGCAGTCATATCAAAGCAACTGATCGTGAGTCCTTTCTTTGCGGCACTATTCTTTGACGAGCTAAGTTAAACATTCTCACGAGTTTGGTGGCGTGCTGGTGATCGATTGGATTGATACTGAATGTTCACAGAAAGGCATGCTGGCAATGAAAATCACAAAACGGCTTTAAAATCTCATCACTATCCTTGAAAATGCATCACAGTAATTATGAATGAATTTACAAATGATCGTTTCGTCTCTTCTGGATGCCTCATGTCAGTGTTTTTTTATTGGTATATTCTATTACAAAAATAATTTGTTCTTTTTCAACCAGTCTTTTTTACCTTCCCTTGTTTACATATTTTTAAAGAGATAGTGGGAAATAACTTAAATGCTCAAAATAGCTGCAAAAGCTTTTAACGCACTGATCCTAATCTCTGGAAAAAAGATATCCTCATCCGACACCTTCTAGAATCTGTTATACGAAAGTGTTATACATGTTTTTAAAACTAATCTCTTCCATCAACAATTACATGAATTACTTTCCTATCTCACTCACTACCCTTAACCCATACGTACCATTAATTTCGATCCTCTCGGCCAGCTCTTCAACCCGTCGCTCCTTTTCCAGATCGTTTTCAACGTGGTAAAACACGCTGGCGCCCATAAACAGGTACGCAGCATAAAACAGGAGCAAAGCGAACCACTCTTTGGGCGTCATGACTGATCATTGGACCGTCTATAACTTTGCCGAAACGCTGCTCGATTAGATAAACGGGTTCCCCTACACTACACCCATGCACACGGTCGAACCGTGCAGCTTTCTTACAGACTATGTCAATTAAGATGCACTTAAAATGTAGTTTGTTGCACGTACTTTCTCACTTGCCAATTGTCGCAATTGTTTTAAAATTACACTTTACGGTTCCTCGACACTGTACACCACTATCACAACACCCTTTTATCACAAGATCTTTGCAAAGAATTGCAACACACACACACACACACACATACGCAAGTTTCACCTTACGGCACAAAGTTCGGCTCGGATAGGATATCATACACGGATAGCATACGCTACACCACATCACTCCACCTGCTCCGGCGATGGAATAAACTTTGCGGAGGTCCACCGTGCGGGATCAACCTCCGCTTGGGACTAGAATTCCATCCTCCTTCTTCCGCTGCCTTCACGCACTCATTCACATTCGCGTACTGGTTTTCTTTCAGCTTCGCTCGTTTCAGTTACTGCCGTTCGGTATGATCGGTTCAAGTCGTGGCAAAGCTACTCACCTTACGCCTAGCAGCGAGATTCACTGAGATCTACCTTTATCTCCTGCGCTACGGTACACATCCTCCATCGGCGATCGGGATCACAGGCAATACGGTACGCTGCAAACCTGTGTGTGACGGCAGGTACGCATCAGTTGTAACAGCGGTGCATACAATAAACCTTTCTACCCATCGGTCTCCGTCAAACCCGATATCTCTGCCTGATTGCACGCGAACGCACCTGTACAATCAGATAGCTCCTGCACTTCCTTGGCACACTGCTGCACACGTCACGATCGTTACACACACACACATACACACGCTCTGTAACTTTTTCTATTTTTGAGCTAAAGCATACAGTTGATGATATTTTTTTACGAATTATCACTTTGCAAAGTATTACTGATTCGCGGTGCGTGCTGAATTGATGATCAAGCGCACGATCGTGCGTTAGATTGGAAAGATGAGAACTTTTTCACCGGGCGAAACACTGTACACACTAAACAATTGAGCCGAGGTAGTTTAGCTGATCGATGATGATGGTCCGTCGTTTGCAGGTGATTTAGTTTTGGAGGCGGAAATTGCTGTCATACGCGGGAGGCCAGGCTGCGATAGTGACTAGCCCTTTCCGGTAGATCCAATCGTAACAGCAGCAGCAACAGTATACGCACGTAAAACGGAACGGGTACGGAGTTGATCAAATTTTCAGTGCATGCCATAGTACATCGTCCATGTGCTCCACACTTTTCAGCTCTAGATGCCTTTACATATTCCGGCACGGGGCGAGGTTGGGCAGATCTGTCTGGAAAAGATCGAGAGGATGATCAAGCGCGTTACATCAACGGTCATGCTAACCGTTGCTTTAATTTGTGTAATTGTATGTAAATGTTGAAATAACCGTTTCCTCACAGTGTGCAAAAATCGTTATTTTGATCTTCGTATGCTAAAATATCAAAACACTACTTCATTCACCATTTTCAAGCAATATTCAAATATTTGACATGCTTTTGCCTTATTTTCTTTCGATTAAAATCTGACCAGTATTCATGAGCAATCGTTCATCTATGCAAATTTTCTACCCCTCCATTCCCCCAACCTTCGGTTTCACGCACGCAAGATAAGCTTTGCGGATTTCTAAGAGATGATAGAATTTTGTTTTGAGCCCCAACCCAACACAGGCACCACACTGTCCTACTGGTGTGATCGCATTATTCAAAATCACGTTGACCCGTGCCACGTACGTGAACAAAAGCGCTATATTAAACGCCTACAAAACTCTCGTAAAACAAATCTTTGTTCGGCTGAACACACACAGCCGCCGGTGAAGAGTTTCGGCAAAGGAAGAGTACCACTGTCCTACAAGGCTCTGCGGCCTCGCCCGTCCATTTTAGGGCGGAACTACAAAGAATATGGGCGAATGAATATGAAATTCGCCGCACACTACACCTTGATCAATTGGTAGCTGATCAGGTCCGCCCGCGGGCTGATCAAATGCTAATAATTTATGTTCGATTTCGATATGCAAAGTAGAAATTCGATCCTTTCACTCGCGCTGTCCGGTCGGGATGCGCTTTTGGGACGACTTCATGAATGGGAATCGTTTTGAACAAGAGAATTTTTGTTGTTTAATGTAGTTTCTATTATTCTGCTCCATGCCCCATGCTGCTGAATATGCAACCCATAAATGTGAGAGACGAACATAGGCACAAGATCTTACACGATCCTACCAGATCTCGGATCCTAGCTACCGAGCACGTGCGCGAACAGTTTGTATCCACATTTGTGTTTTGCTTGCGGCTTTGCGGCACGGTTGGCATCTTTTCTCAAAGCTCTGTTCTAGAGAACAGCTCACGACCACAGCAGACAAGGCATCGTAAAATTATTGCACGAGAAAAAAAAAGTACACAAAAATTGAATCGGTCGAAGGCCTTTGCAGCTTCCACCGAGATTCTGTTATTCTTCCTCCCTGTACAACCCACTTGTGGATGCATCATTAGTTTCGTCCGGCAAACCGAGAGAGTACCATACAACCCATTAACGAGTTTTATGGCCAGTACTGTGGCTCGGATCATTTTAATTGGGCTACAATTTGTGAAGACGCGATGTATCATTTACTATTCTTTCTCGATCTCTCTTCCACCGTCTCTCTTACTCCTTTTTTCTAAACCGAAAAATTCTTTGGCGAACAGAAACCAAATTCCCATACTGACAAATACGCCAACAGCGCAGAACCACCGGAAGTCACTCACACAAAGTAAAAAAAAAAAAGAACCCAGCGACCATAAATTACTTCGTAAAGCACATCTAATTGCTATTATTTTAAAATCCGAGCTGCGATCAAGCTGCTTCTTTTCTGTGTTACTGGCTGCGGACCGAAGCTTCATGGAAAAGTGAAGACATCCCCAAAAAAAAAAGCGCAAAACAACCACGTGTTTTGTGGCCGATTTCGCGAAGAACGCATGGCACTAGTCGGCTGACATTTGGTAAACTATAATTTTGGGTGCGCGTGTGTGTGTGTGTGTGTGTGTTCTACTATTATTCATCCAAAACGCGGATGGACCAGCTAACCGAATGCAACGGGTCGATTAATTTATTGCTTAATAACCGAGTTGTGAATACGTATAGCGCTAGTTCCGCTCTAGCGAAAGGGCACGTTCCAGCACGAACCAACAGGATCTTGCAACAGATGTTCGAAAAGGGATAGGAAGTGATGTACAATGCTCACAAATCCCTCGCATTGACGCACGACAACGTGAGAGCGATGGCTGCGAAAGCGTCGTCCTGCATTTCGTACGGTACTCAGGAAGTTCTGCAGCCTAAGCCGACGATAAGCTGTAGTTTTATTATCACGATTGCCACCCTTCCATCGGCCGGTGATTGATTGACGCTCCACTCTCTCCACAGGAATTCAAACAAGTGAAGTAGCGTTATCAGTAAGACCGATCAGAAGCGCCACAATCGACGGTAAAGGCAAGATATCGCCATCAATTCAACTATTGCATCTGCTTGCAGAAATCCCTCCGGTCAGCTGTCGGTTGGTTTATTATCCTTATCGGCCCTAATAACGTATTGCCCTTGCAATGGACAACGGTTATTGTACGATTGATTGGTTTGATTTTATTGTACCCGAGCTAATCTTATTGAATTTTCAAAGATTGTGTCAACAGATCAAAGATCTTGACGATCGTTATCGCTCAGTGAAATAGTTCTATGCGCGATTAGTGCACCAGCTTTATGATGTTTCATCATTAATTGACCATCTCCAAACACTTATTAGTTGCAGCATATTGGGGCCCTAGTTTAAACCCACCCCTATACACACACACACACACACACATCGACACCGAACGTATCATAAACGCCAAGCGATCACTCATCCGTGAACTTTAGTTTCGAGGTGCCTCAGTACGTACGCGAAACCATTAACGCTAGTCGTCGTCGCTGACCATCAAAAAGGCTTTGTGCCGGTGCCCAAAACTAACCGTGAACTGACATTCGGCACAAGGCTCGCGGCGCGCACTACACAGCAGCAAATGCACGATAGTTGACTGGCAGTGTTACCTTGCCTGAGTTACACCAGATTATCGTCCAAAGTTTGCGTTCCGGTTCGGGATCGACGGCCGTTCGGCCGCCGCTGCTGACATGGCGACATTGAGAACAAACCAACGAAATACGAAAAAGCAGGCTTTCTTTCCGATTCTACCACTGCTGCGGATCGGTGTCTGATTTCGAGCCTGCAATGTGGGCCAAGGTCGCGATTCAGATGATTCGTCAGACAAAGCAAAGAAGAAAACGAGCATTAATTGCAGAGCCTACAACAATCTCCGAATAGTTCCGACCGGCGCGTTGTTGTGCCATACCAGCACCAGGTCCGGGAACGAGGAAAACGACCGCTTCTTGAGCGTGCTACTTCCTAGCCTGACTGATGGCATTGAACGTGAACTTTCATAACCTACCACACGGCACGGAATCGTCTAGCAGTTGCTTCTCTTCATCTTCGCTGCATCCCGCGAATCCATGCTGGTTGTGCTGCTGCTGGAGTGGTCCACCACCTCACCTCAACAACCTAAGCTTCACCATGGCACAAACGCCTACGGCATGGCGTGTGTGTGCGCGCACGCAAGAACCAGCAACGAAATAACAACCAGCCAACAACGGACAGCAAAAACTCGCACAACTGCGGTGCAAAAAATAAGGCATCAAAACAAAACTTGAACTTGCTCGCCAGCTGTGTGTACGAAGATTATGCCACGGCAAGTGCATCCGATCGCATTGCTACACCCGTCAGCCTACCTTCCCCCCTTCGCGGTGTCCATCGACGGCCAGCGAACGCTTTGCTATTGTGTGAACGGCTTACAACGATGGCGAGCTGTGATGCGCACGGCTAAGATCGGCAAACTGATGCAAAGCGATATCGCCGGGACGCAAGGTGATTGTGATGCGTACTGATCACGATCGCTTCCCGTAACGATCGAAACACACCCGAAACACTTCCGACCAGCCGCCCACCGCGTTGGTGCTAATGCCTGTGTGACCCACGACGAATTATAAGTCCCGAGACAGGGCGCATCTTTAACGAGCCCCCGTTTAACAGCGATGCCAAGAAATGATGCCCGCATCATCCGCACCACTGCGTGATGCTCGTTAGTAAAATGCTTCGCGCAAATGGCGCCCGGTCGTGTGATGCTGCTACCCGAGCACAAACAGATCTGAACAGCTGCTAACTATGCTAATCGAAACTAGACCATACGCGCGATAGAAGGCGAAGGCGTAAATTTGCAGCGATATTGATTAGCTCTCGTGGCACCTATTTACACATGCGGTTGTTGCTGTGCTTTGGTTCGTTTAGCCAAATGTGTTTGCCGAAGCGTTTTAGCCGATGTGTCAAACAAACGGTCCCCTGTGAATGATAGTCCATTTATTTATCTTTGGAATTTTCACCCCACCGAGCTGAAAGCTTGTAACTATGTAAATGGGTTCGAAATCGCTAGTGCAAATGACCCGCAAAACAAGGCTCAATTGTATGTCACTAGTAAGCTGGGAAGGAGGGTAAAAAAGCAGCTGATTAGGGGCAGACCTGCCAAACGTCACGAGTGTCAATATAGAGCGGTTCAGCGTGAGTGATAACCACCACTTGCTGCCAGCACGGTTTGCAATTTCACGAAACAATAATCGATAATGGCTGCAATACTTAACCATCTAATTAAGAAAACAATTGAAACATTCTAACCTTATCTTGTAACTGGTAAAACTATTTGTCCTTGATAATCGAGGCTCTAAACAACGTGCTGGATGGTGCGTACGTGCAACACCCGTATCTTCACCGAACTATCACCGGCTTCAGTATTGACACCGAAATAAGGATCAACCATCGGCACGAGGGGGGTCACGGCCCACTATCATCCCCTTGACTATGACATATTACCCCCCAGCCGTTGACAGGCTATTCGCCACTAATCAGCTCATTGACGCAATCACAACCGATCACGTTGATCACGTGAACACGAGAGAGGCTGCTGTTCATAAATGGTACGATCTTTCACCGTGCGGAACGGGTTTTAACGATGTTTTTGGAAGCATTTTTTGGGGAAGTCCCAAAATGCGCCAAGAGAAGCTGCCGTCATCGACGACGCACTCGAACTAAATTTTAAAACCAAACCGTGCCTCTT
Source organism: Anopheles maculipalpis (assembly GCF_943734695.1). Lineage (NCBI taxonomy): Eukaryota > Metazoa > Arthropoda > Insecta > Diptera > Culicidae > Anopheles > Anopheles maculipalpis. The sequence continues at coordinate 41,840,641 of NC_064871.1, read as the reverse complement.
TCTTGACCGTATTGTTTGAACGACTGTTTTAACACTGCCCAACCGGAACAACAGGCCACAACATGCCCACTTACGATCAATTAGCCAAAACAAAAACCATCTTTTTGTCGCACAAATTCGAAAGGACAAATTGCGATCTTCAACGCTCACAGATGAATTTGCTTTTTGGCATATTTTCTTCACACTTTGAGAGCGAAAATTGTACAATTTGGCTTATTTGTCGCTGGTCAGCAGAAACCGAACATTCCAACGCCTCCGTACACACGCACACTCGTTTGTAAGTTCGTTCGTTCGTAAGTGATAAGCTACACGCGCGCTCGCGCCCGCGCTCCTGCTTTCCTATCAGTGGCAAGGGTTTTTTTTTTTTTTGTCACTGGGTGCACACTATCGTTGTCGCTACTCCATTAAGAATATGCACAATTTTTGCTTCCCAACACCAAAACTGCGGAGCGACACGATTCTTCACACTGTTTCGCTGTGAGGTTTTCATACCCTGACGATCGTCACCTACTGACATCAGTATATTCCCGCTAGTAGTGCATCGTTACACCGCTTTGTGTGAGGTGCGTGCTGCTGCGAGAGCGTAAATGCGGACTGTGCAACGTACCGAGCGAACCGCACCGACCGATGGACAGCGACTGCCGCACGGAATCCGATCACTGTTCGAGCTGAACGATCGGAGCAGCCGGTCGAAATCGTCAATGAGTGCGGTCTAGCGCGACGAGACTTCTACGCGCGAAAAGCAATGACCAGACGACCGCCGGTGCGAAGGTGTAAACCACTTCGGGGAGCAATCCGATAAGTGTCCATGTGTGTGTGTGTGTGTGTGTGTGTGTGTGTGTGTGTGTGTTTGTCTGTGTCCGCAGGAACTGTCGCGAAAATGTGGTGCAGTAGGAATGATTGGTCAGCAGAAGTACTATCGACTGTGCAAGTTGCTGATGATCGTGGATTTTGTTTTCTTACATGTTTCGCCTACAACTGCAATCCACCCCGGCACCTACACAACCGATACCGAACCTTTCTAATTCCACTAACGAGCTAACGCAGCTGTCCTTTTGATAGACTGCATTTGCCAAACGCTGTCAAAGCTTTAGTGTCGTGCACGATCATACACGCTGTGTTGCCTATCGGTCTTATCAATCAGCTCGCACAGCATGCACATTATGCTGCACGACAGATGCATCGGTGTCTGTAGCACACACAGAAACACACGACCGATTACCAGCTCAACGATCCCGTCCGATAATGCGACGACCCTTCGAAGCCAATTGGGCTTATCGGGCACTGCAGTCAAGCTCACATGTGTCACCGCGCAGCATCGATACGCTAAGCTGTTTAGCTTGCCGTTGAGCAATTGACGCACAAAGGGTCCTCCACTCGCCTAACGTACCCTTCCTGCTTCTTTTTGGCCTATCTTTTGCTGTAAATGTTACGACAATTTACTGATGGATTACGCATGATCGGTACATACAATCTTACCGAAGCCGATCACAAAGGATGCGCAACCCGCTGTGAACAACCGATAGTAATTGCACGGATGACACTGAGACACTGGACCGTACACTGAAAGCGTTAGAATGACGGGGTGTTACACGATTTTGTCTGGCTGCTGACAAAGGATACTACAATGTACAACCGTTTCCCAGATGGTTCCCCATTACGTTACAGCGCGGTTGAGGTTCGATGCAAAATGCACAACGACACACGAACACAAACAGAAATATTAAACGCCGGTTAACACGTGAGCACAGCCAGTCAATGCTTTCGATTATTCAAACAAAGAAACAATTACAACGGTTCGGTACATCGCTCGCTTTTCCTGTATGACGGCGGGCAGGCAACAGGTTACGATAAGAACTTCCTTACGGTGTCATCAACGTGAGAGTGGTGCCATACTTGAATGAATCTCTTGACTTCATACTTTTCTATCTAAAACTTGGAGTGAATTATTGACTATTGATGTGTCGAGCAGATGTTCAGCGAAAAAAAAAAAGAAATCCGCTCAGCCAATGTTAGTTTTAAGTATCTTTAAATATAACTGCTTACAATGCAACTGGTCTGTAAACGCTCCAACGTGCTCCACATTTTTTTGTAGTGATTGGTGAATTAAACCGATTTCTCGTGATATCATCGAATGGTGCTATACACAAAAAAAAACGATACACAAAAACCCTCTATTCCTAGCCCAAATTGCTTAACAGCTACTACTCCCGTTGGACACCCTTCCCTCGACACTGACATTGCATTCTATTGTGGTTGTGGCTTCAATAACCACTGCTCACAAATATGATAGATCCCAGATCTCCGGCCTATATACCGTTTCCGATCAGTGAACCACCAAACCGCACGCAATTGAATGTCAATGGTTCGGCAGACATTCAAGTTTAGTAGTCTGCGGAACACAATGGACAACAGAATAGTTTTTGATTCACATTCAATATTTTGCATGACCTTGGCAAACCTTCAATGTCTAGCTTAGTTTGTAGGTGCTGTCGGTTTGCTCCTCCTTTTTTTATTGTTTTTTGTTTTTTGTAATCTAAACGTTGGTATGTCAAGTTTTCCTTTAATGTGGAAATTGAACTAGCGTAGGATGGCTGGAAAGTAGTTGGTAAGTATCTTCGGGTGAAACAAAATTCTCGCCTTTAACTCATGACATGTTATGAGTTCTACACCTCACCGCGCAACGTTTGGCGTATAATTACTTTTATTTGTATTTTTTGTACACTATTTAAGAACAGTTAAACAAGAGTAAATGTACTAACATGATCCAAGATGATTCGCAACGTGTTCCCGAATGGATTGGAACTCTTGTGCTAAAGCTCTTGGCCAACTAAAAACTAAAGCTAAAGCCAACTACGTGGTATCTGCAAGTCTATAGTAATGCCAGCGTGACCTAGAATCATCAGAAGCCAAGAAGAAGAAGAAGAAGTAGAAGGACTGAAAAGTATTTGTTTATTAGTATATTTTTTTTTATTCATAAGGGACGGCCAGGCCGTATTGCTGTTTATTAGTATATAAGAGATGCAAAAAAATATCACCTTCAAGAACATTTCATTACTTTTACACCTCACCGCGCAACGTTAGGTATATAATTACTTTCGTTTGCATTTGGCTGTATACTACTGGGTGGCATCATAGAAGTGATACACTTGTTAGATTGCCAATTTACATTTTTTCTTTTGTTAAATTTACTATTTATTAACCAGGAGTACTATTTAACACCCGTTCTCTAAGGCCACTTGAAACCATACGCTAAACAGCTTTTTGCTTCCAACAGGATATAGCTCCAACCCATAAGGCTTCGATCGTTCAGGAGTAGTGGTGTTTGCTTCGTCTCCAGAAGGGAACCCGTAGGATCCGATCAGCATATGGGTCTACATGCTTGGAAAGTTATCAAGTTATCAAGTGCAAAAGCTAAAAGATTTGAAATAAATTAAATGAAATTAAATTTAATTTAATCGATTCTGAAAATTCATCTTACTTGGTTTCAATTTTATTACATAAAAAACCAGCCAGTGTACCAATTCTACATTGCCATCCTGTTTTTAAAATAATTTAAACCAGATGAATTTCACCAACATGATCCAAGGTGATTCGCAACATTTTCTCGAATGGATGCCATCTCATATCGAAAAACTCTAAATTAAAGTTCATTAACAACCGTTGATGAAGGCCAGCCAGTCTGATTTTTTAATTTCATATTTAGAGTGAAAGAAGAAAGAAGGAAAGCAAAAACTCAATTATGAATCATTATGTAGATTTGAATTTCCCGCGAAATAGCAAACTGTCGATCGTTGTTGCACACAAGTCGCCCTTCTAGATATGCAATATTGTGCGCAAGTTTTTGGTGTAGCAAAATGCTGCAGCTAAATTTGAAATAAGGGTGGTTAACGGACAAAACCAGTTCCAAAGCATTGCTTATCGTGAATAAAGTAAAAACTTTATCTTTTAGGAGTGTATTTTGGCAATTCAATCTGTAATATTCCCTAAAAAAGCCTTGCACGACCCTTCAACTGCTCTTTTCTCGAGATGCCTGCGTCCATTCAAATTTTCCCCGAACAATGGACAAACTGTCGGTCATAATTTCGTCGCTGTCACAACATCCACCCCGCACACGTTATCTGTCACCTTATGGTGTGGTGATACGTAAACATTGTGGTGCTAACAAAAAATGGACGAAGAAAGCCAGCAGCTGATTGTGGACTGTTTCTTAAGAACAATTGTTGATCCAAGATCCACGTAAGCAACAATTAGCCGCTAGTAGCGCAAGTACATTTAACCCAGCACGTTCCTTACAGCAATGCACCCATCGATCCACCACCCACCAAGCAGCCAGTCAAGGTGGAGCTGCAAGTGTTACGGCTTAAGGATGAATCACAAACCCTCATCATGGAAACGCTCCGGGCCATCCATGGGGAGTCCTTCCAGTTGGGCGACATTTCCAAGTACGAGGATAAGGGAGGCCGCATGAAGAAAGGATTTTGGCAGGATCGGGGCAATCTGGTCATACAGGGTGGTGTTGATTTCTCCAATATCCCACGCACGGGTAATAGCAATGAGGACAAGTTTCGGATGTATGCCGTAATGAAGCTACACAGCTACGCTTTCCACCGGTCTCACTGTGAGGAAGCGCTCGATCACCATAATGGGGATGTAGATAGTGCGTTAGCGTTGTTATTTTCCAAATATTTTCCTCCACCAAATGATCTTCAACCACCGGCGGAGGATCACAATGAAGATGAGCTAAACGCACTACGTGCAGATGAACGCGAAGTGCTGGAATCGATTTACGACAAGCTATTCGTAGAAAAGGAGCACAATCGTGTGTGGCAGCTAAAGTTTAAGATCGATCATCTGCTAACGCACAGCCCGTCGGAGATGAAGAAACAGGCGGAACGGGAAGCACAGCAGGCAGAGGAAGAAAAGCGCCGAACGTTGGAAGCGTTGGCAAAGAAGAAAAAAGCGAAGCGTGAAAAATGTTGGAACTTTGCGAAGGGCAAATGTCGGTACGGCAATCGGTGCCACTATTCGCACGAACTCGAAGAGTTGGACAGCGAAGAAAAGAAGAACAATAAAAAGGTGGATAAAACGCCGGAAGAGGATCCTAATTGGTTCTTTCTGGAGATCCGGTTTCCACCCGGGAATCGATATCCGTTCGAGCGGCCAATACTGTTGCTAAAAACTACCTGTTCCGATATTCCGGAACAGCTGTGCCTTAGAGTGAACCGACGGTTGGTGCAGGAGTGTATCGAGCTGACCAACGATGGTATGCCGTGCATCTATACGGTGGCGGATCTGCTGCAGAATGATGAGGAAATAGGACGCTTTATCGAACAGGATCGGTACCAATTTCCCGATGGTAGAAGATCACTGTTTTACGTTCCGGAACGAGACGCGATCGATGGTGGGACAGGGGACAGTTTACCTACGCACCATCAGCGTGGTGTAACCGGTCGTCATACCGGGTCGAAAGTGAACCCGGAACAGGTGATGAAAGAGGACCGCAACATAGTGCGAAAGTTTATGGACAAACAAACAAACGAAGCGTACAAAGAGATGCTAAAAAACCGACGAAAGCTTCCGGCATGGACAAAGATGGCGGAAATTATAAGTCTAATGGAATCGCACCAGATTCTCGTAATCAGTGGAGAAACCGGATGCGGCAAGTCAACACAAGTACCTCAATTTCTGCTCGACGATTGGTTACTACAATCGTCCAAGGTGCAGTCAAAGGATCCGCTTCGGCATGTGGAAATTATCTGCACCCAGCCACGCCGTCTGTCCGCAATCGGTGTAGCGGAACGTGTTGCAGAAGAGCGAAACGAAAAGATAGGCAACACGGTCGGTTATCAGATACGGTTGGAGAACAAAATTTCGTCCTCCACACGGCTTACGTTCTGTACTACCGGTATCCTGCTGCGGCGGTTACAGTCCGACCCGATGCTTGCCAGCGTGACGCACATTATCGTCGATGAGGTGCACGAGCGTAGTGAAGAGTCCGACTTTTTGCTGCTAATACTGAAAGAGCTGCTGGGCAAACGTACGGACCTGAAAGTAATTCTGATGTCGGCGACACTGAACTCGAACCTGTTTTCGAGCTATTTTGGTGATATACCTGTGCTGGATATACCGGGACGCACGTTTCCGGTGGAACAGTTGTTCCTGGAGGATATACTAGATAGGAGTGGATTTGTGCTGGAACCGGACTCGCAGTTTTGTCGCAAGTTGCGCAAGGGCGAGCAAGAGCAATTGCTGCAGGAACTGGAGTATTCGGATGTGAAGGCAGCAAATGCGGCTCCGGCAAAAACGATTCGTGACGAGAATTTGAAAATGGCCGACATGTTTGCACGATACGCAGGTAAGTAGTAGTGATGAGAGTACCAACTCTTTTCAAGGAACAAATTCACTCTTACTTACTCTGAGGACTTTTCACGCCTTGGGAGTGAGTTTGATAAATAACGATTCCCAAAACAGTTTAAAACCCGTTGCAATTCGTATCCCTCTTTGTGAGGAGTTTATTTAAATCATTTATTAGAAAGATTTAAATCATTCCACACTCTTTCTCAGTACGCACAACACTAAATCTAATGTTTCTGACCATTTTCACATGCACAGACTATTCGAAGCAAACGTGTAAAGCACTATATTTGATGGATCCGCTACGCATCAATCCCGAGCTGATCGAGCACGTGCTCACCTACATCGTGGACGATACTTCACACCATTGGCCGAAAGAAGGTTCGATACTAATCTTCCTGCCCGGTCTGGCGGAAATACAAACCGTACATGAATCACTCGCCGAAAGCAAACTGTTTGGTGCCCGGGGCGATCGGTTCGTACTGATTCCACTCCACTCGATGCTTACGAACGAAGAGCAAGCACTCGTTTTCCGTAAACCACCGAAAGGGAAAAGGAAAATAGTGCTCAGCACAAACATTGCCGAAACGTCCGTTACGATCGACGATTGTGTGTTTGTCATTGACTGTGGCCAAATGAAGGAGAAGCGCTTCGACTCCAACCGTAACATGGAATCGCTCGAGATGGTGTGGGTATCGCGAGCCAATGCGTTGCAGCGTAAAGGCCGAGCCGGACGTGTAATGCCCGGCGTTTGCATACACCTATATACACGGCCCCGATTTTCGCATCACATCCTTGGTCAACCCGTTCCGGAAATTCATCGTATACCGCTCGAACCGTTACTTTTACGTGTGAAAACTCTTTCCACGTTTGAGGAACGTTCGGTGAACGATGTGCTCGGTGCCCTCATCGAACCACCGAGCATGGAAAACATTCAGGCAGCGAAAAAGCGTCTCGTCGATGTTGGTGCACTCGATTTGGAGGAACAATTGACACCGCTCGGGCACCATTTGTCGGCACTTCCGGTGGATGTGCGGATAGGGAAGTTGATGCTGTTCGGCGCCATATTCCAGTGTCTCGATAGTGTCTTGACGATGGCGGCAATCCTTAGCTACAAAAGCCCGTTTGTATCACCTTTTGGCAAGCGTGACGAGGCGGACAATCGAAAGCGACAGTTTGCGATCGGCAACAGTGATCATCTGACAATGCTGAATGCGTACCGCCGTTGGATGGAAGCGGCGCAAAAAAGTCGTTACGCTGGACAGTGCTTTGCGGAGCAAAACTATCTTTCCGGTAAAACGTTGGCCACGATCGGAGAAATGAAGTACCAATTTTTGGAACTGCTCGTTTCGATCGGTTTCGTACCGATCGATTTGTCCGGACGCAGCCGTGCGAAACGGCAGCAGTTGGACGATCTACAGCAGGTAACAGGACCGGAGATTAATATGAACGGTTCGAACAACCGACTGCTGGCAGCCATCTTGTGTGCTGCCCTCTATCCGAATGTGGTGAAAATTCTCACACCTGAAAAAAGCTTCGTTACCGGTGCGGTAGGAGCTGTGCCGCGTTTACCACAAGCATCCGATTTGCGATTCAAAACTCAGGAGGACGGTTACGTCGCGCTTCACCCATCGTCGGTGAACGCTAGCGTAGGACACTTTGGTTCACCGTTTCTAGTGTACCAGGAAAAAATGAAAACGTCCAGGATTTTCATCCGCGAAACGACCATGGTACCGCTACTGCCGATGGTACTGTTTTCGGGCAGCGATCTCCAGATCGAACTACATGGTGGCGATTTCGTGATACTGCTGGAAGGTGGCTGGTTGATGCTGCAGGCCGCCACACATCAGGTTGCGGAAATGATGAAGTTCCTGCGGTTGGAGTTGGCCAAAATGTTGGAGCTGAAAATTAGCGATCCGCTGCTGAATTTGATGAACCACGAGCATGGCAAGCGGATCATCGATACAATTGTGCACCTCATTAGCAAGGAGTAAAGAGGTGCAAGGAGTGCCCTCGGCCTTTAACTTCCTTGTTTTTTGTTTATAATCCCAGGTAATCTTTGTAAAATCAGATTCCTTTCCAATTTAACGTCGTTTCTATGTTTTAATATACCCAATTCATATTTATGCAACTTGTGTATACTATTTGGAAATTTGTTCTTTAAATTTTGTTTTCGTCTCGTCCCCGAAAGTTGTCGGCGTTGTCGGCATCGAAAGATGCCGTCAACGTGTTCTATGCACCATAGTAATTTACAAAGCAATCCAACACAGACACCACTTTACGCTCTCTATGCTGCTCTTAGCTACCCGGTAAGTTATACTCAGCACAACTTTATTCGTCTCTCTTAAGTCCTCTTCACAAATTCGAACTGCTCTCTGCGTACAGCATATGCATTCCCCGGCAAAACGGCAGCAGTTCTGCACTGGAACCGAAAACGATATCGACCGCGTATTCTACGAAATCAAATAATCAAGCGCTTTATGTTTATTGTTGTCGAACTTTAGCAGTGCGTCTGAGATTTTTTCTCCCTCAAAGCCAAGATCCAGCAGCTCATTCAACGGTATCAGATGTTCGACGATCTGCAAACGGGGGTGAAAGGGAGCACTTAAGTGTTTTATGGCCTCGTGGTTTTTTTTTTTTATTTCGTTAATTAGCTTACCTTTTTGTCGTCGTTTCCAATGCGCTTCAATACCCACACCACCCGTTCCAGTGGGAATCCCATATTACTAATCCGTTTCACAATGTTTTGATCGGTTTGCGTTAGTTGATTGTAAATAGTGTAGTCGACGGAACTCCTTTCGGTGCTGCTATTAGATGATGCTGCAACGGTTTCAAAGAAGGGCATAGAATTTTATTGATTATTTGTATTTTTTCTATCATTCTTTATAATGTGAGGTTTTAAAAACTTGACTATTTGTATAGGATTTATCTATCATGCGGATTGCACAAGCTCCAGCATATAAACGCAACAGGAGCATAGATTTTGTGGCATATCTTTTAGGAACAAACAACAATTAGATCTGAGGTTTAAAGGAATGAAAACTGCAATATTAATAGATATGAAGCAACAATGGTCAAAACTGCCAAGGAAATGAACTTAAATATTTGGATTCTTTTAAGAATATTAACCTATAGGCGTATTGGTAATAACGCAACACATTATACCCTTCTGGAAAAAAACGTTTAAAAATTCTTGCAGTAAGAATTAGAACCCTAAGTTAGTCTATGTACATGCACTATTGTACACAAACATACCAGCATACTGATCAGTGCCCGTTTGACGATCGGCAATCGTTTGACTGTTATTACGCGTCCTTCGCGTCGCTGAATCTTGCACCTCATCGTCCAACTGTCGCATAATGTCCGGTACACTTCTAGACTTTGATCTCAGTCCTGTCTGAGCGTCCGCACCCATCGCAACCGTACCGGTGGCCGTAGTATAGATGGAAGGATATGCCGTTGTTCCACCACCGGACGTAGAAACTGTCTGATAGTTGGTATAGTAGCCACCGGTTTGCTTGTGGGCCGCGTTAGTGTTGCTGTAACCATAGCTTGGAGCATAGGTAGAGGTCCCGGTACCGCTGGCCATCGAACTGGACGGTGCAGTTACGTAAGACTGCTGCTGTTGCTGATATCCGTACGCATAGTTAGTAACGACCGGTGAGTATGTGGAGCTCTGATGATTTTGGCTAGCAGGCGTAACGTGGTACGTTGAGCTGGGATAATTTGAATAGCAAGATGCGGCCAGTGCCGTGGTTTCGTACTGTGTGCCATAATTACTGTACGGTGGCTGATAAGCGCTATAAGGTGACGGAAGATACTCATTTACACCGGCTGAAGCGATCGTCGTTTGCGTGGGTTGCTGATACCCCGGATACATCGAATACTGCTGATTCGTCGTGGTGTAGGCTGTACTGCTGTACGGATTGGTTGTAACTGGAGAGGGATTGTGATGCGCCGGATGCTGCGGTTGCGCTTGCCGCTGCTCTGAAGACTGTACGGCCGGGGAAGGTTGTACCGGTTGTATCGCATCTTTCGTTTCATTCGTTTCCGGCAGTTCCTGCTTTTCAACCTCATTCGTTGGACTAGCAATCAGGGTAGCGTTTTGCTTCAACACTTGAGCCAAAATGTCTAAATCGTTGATCGTTCGCAGCTCCATGTTATCGAACGGACTCGACGTATCGTTTTCAAAGTCCGAGTAATTGATTTTATTATAATTATTGTTATTGTTATTGTTGTTGCTTCCAAACGTGGCGACATTCGGCATCGCCGTTTCGGATAGGGCCGTCTTTGGAATGGTAGTAGTAGTGGTAGTTGCTTTAACGAGTACATTTGGGTATGGAGCGTGCGACACAGCACTGGGCACTACGTCCCGTATCACAGTCGGTACCAGTATAGAGCTTAGCTGGCTCATATGATCGAACGGTTTTGCATTGTTGGTACGCTCGTCCGATGAGCCGGACGGGGCAGATTCATCGTTCTCTTCCTCGTACTCATCGTCCGATGCGTTTATCGTGCGCGCCGCCGTTGGTTCGTCCGCATCATTATCGTCGCTAGCACTGGACAGCTCGTCTGTGTTGGGGTACGAGATTTGATTGAGCTTTTGCTTCTGTTCCTGCTCGATCAGTCGCGCCCGTTCCTGCTCTCTGACCTGCAAACGTGTCTTCCTCTCGTAGCGTTCGCGCTCCTTCACGGCTTTCCATTCCGCTACTCGCTTAAGTACCGTATCTTCCAGCTCGCCCTCGTAACATGAGTCATGCAGTACCTGCTCGACATCGTACTGGTTCAGACGGTTAACAACACCCTGCGGGAGCACTATCTTTGGTGGAGGTTTAAAGCGCTCGGATATTTTCACCGGAACGCCGTCCATGTAGTTGGGTGGACTGTGCGACATGTCGCGAACCCCGAACTACCACCGTACCGTCATCCAAAAAGCGCGACCAAGAAGCAAATTAAATTATCATACCACATCCTTTGCGCACCGTCGAACATTGCCAGTGGCCTTCATAATTACGAAGAGTGTTTGCATTTGAGGGCCCAGCTCGAGCTAGCTAGTAAACTCGTTTTTCCCTGTACGGTCAAACTTCTACGGCAACTAAATCCAGACAAAAGGAAATAATAATTCGAAATGAAAGCTCGTAGGAACGCGTTTAAACTTTCACACTAAAACTCAATACACAAGTTTTACGTTGGAATGAAAATATTTCCTTTTCCTTTTTGCTGTTCCCAAAAAAAACACACACATATCAAAAACGTCACTCTGTCTGACGTTTCCTGCCAAGGTTCATAAATAGCCGGTGTTCGCTCCTTTCAGTTGATAGGTAAATAAAGCAACAAAAAAAAGTTCCAAATGACATATGGAACATCAAAAACACGCACGCCAAAACACATGTGGTACAGAATCTGTTTGAAACAGTCTGTGAAAGTACTGTTGTATGTTAACTGATTTACTGCATAACTGAAACGATGGACGTAGATGAAAGCGAACTGCCAACAACCAAAACGGTGCAGGCCCGATTCGTGTCGGATGTGGGTGAAGAAGCAGGTCCTCCGTTGGCGCTACCGGTCAACGTCACCAAGGAACAGTTGGAACTGATATGCAATGCGCTACTGAAGAATGTAACTATTGCTTTGCTATTCGCACCATAATTCACAATCACGTTGATATTTACACATTTTATTGATAACAACTTTTTAGGAGAAACCAACACCGTATCTGTTTTTCGTAAACGATGAAGAGATCAAGCAATCGATCGATCAAACCGTCGACCAGAAGCGACTGAATGCGGAAGATGTGCTGGATATCGTTTACCAGCCGCAGGCCGTATTTCGCGTCCGGGCAGTATCCCGCTGTACCAGCACCATGCCCGGTCACGCCGAAGCCGTCGTGTCGCTCGCGTTCAGCCCAAACAGCATACATCTAGCGAGCGGATCGGGTGACAAAACACTAAGATTATGGGATCTGAACACCGAAACGCCGCACCACACCTGTACTGGCCACCGGCAGTGGGTGATGTGTGTGGCCTGGGCACCGGATTCTCTCAAGGTAGCGTCAGCGTGTAAGGCAGGCGAAATCCGTATCTGGTGTCCGGATACGGGCAAACAGCTCGGTCGACCGCTTGTCGGTCACAAAAAGTGGATCAGCTGCCTCTCATGGGAACCCTACCATCGGAATGCCGAATGTCGCTTTCTGGCGAGCGCCGGAAACGATAATGATGCACGGATATGGGATATAGTGCTCGGTACGTGTGTGAAGGTGATCGCCGGTCACACGGCACCGGTTACGGCGGTACGCTGGGGAGGTTCCGGGCTGTTGTACACGTCATCGCGCGATCGTACGATCAAAATGTGGCGGTCGGAAGATGGTGCACTGTGCAAAACGTTTACCGGCCATGCACACTGGGTAAATAATTTGGCACTCAACACCGATTACGTATTGCGCACGGGACCTTTTCACCCGGTAATGGACAAAAGTTTGATGTACGGAGATGGTAGCAACAAAGAAGCACTGAAGCAGCTGGCTCTGGAGCGATACGAGAAGGTGTGTCCGGATGGGGTGGAATCTTTTGTATCGTGTTCGGATGATTTCACACTGTACCTGTGGCGAGCGAATCAGAAACAGTTCGTAACACGGATGACCGGGCATCAGAACGTAGTAAACGATGTTAAGTATTCACCGGATGTGAAGTTTATTGCGTCCGCATCGTTTGACAAATCGATTCGCTTGTGGCGTGCTGGTGATGGTGCATTTATTTGTGCACTGCGAGGACACGTCCAGGCCGTTTATACGGTAGGATGGTCGGCCGATTCGCGGTTGGTGCTGAGCGGCAGCAAGGATTCCACGCTGAAGGTTTGGAGTGTGAAGGAACGCAAGCTGGTACAAGAATTGCCAGGTCATGCGGATGAAGTGTACGGCGTGGATTGGGCTCCAGATGGCTCGAGGGTGGCCTCGGGTGGCAAGGATAAAGTGTTGAAGCTGTAAGTATCTGGATTCTGGTTTGCTCTGCGATGGATTCTATTATCTGATCTGATACAACATTGTTTCTATTATTATTCTTTCAGCTGGGCATATTAATGCGAATCTGCGTTTTCCCACAGTGAATTCAAATAAGATCAAAATGAAACATTTTATTCCCACACTTAAACCAAATTTTTTTCACTAACTGACTAATGTCACAATACTCTTCCTCGTACACTCGCTCAAACACGGACGTAAGTGCAGGCAATTCCTTACGAACTTCTGCTTCTTGATCACCCAAACACCAAAGTATGCTGACGTGAAATGCACGCTCAGTATAGTACAACGGCAGCTTATATTCGCTCAAACATTCGTCCACACTGGTGACAAGTTCATTAAGCGTGCCATACGCTTCCTCGCTCACTCGAACGCCTAGAAATGTGCGAGTACGCTCCTCATTCACGTACACCTCCAATCCGGAAAATTCAAGCCGAAAACGTCGATGACCCTTGAGTTGCTCCCGCAGATTTTCCACAAATGGTGCGATATTATGGTGCCGGATGGTGAAAGTTTTGGAGAGACTTAGATGCATCCGATCGATGGGCATGAAGTCGACCGTTTTTGCTGAGTTTAGCACGGTTCTGCATTCGTCTTGCATTTCGATCCAACCGTCTGATTCACTGTCTGGAAAGGACATTACGGTTTGTATTGATATTACGTATAAGGATATTGCTTCAGATGAATGAAAGGAATTTACTCACAGTCTATGTATACATAACTGGCCCAGATGCCTCGTTCGTGTGGAAAGGAACGTGTCCGTCCTTGGTGTTTGCTCGGATCTTTCTCATCAAAAGCCGCATCGTTTGTGTCATCCTTGAACTGTAGATTCGGGGAAGGTAACATTCCACTGTTCTTTGTTTGCAAAGCGTTTTGCTAGCTATTTTAGGGGTTTATTTGCGCCCTATGTATTGAATTTGTTCGTGTTTTTAGATTGTTTTGGTGGTTTGTTTGCCGGCATCGCTACTACTGCCTTCCCAGCTGATAACTAGCCAACAGATGCATCGGTCTGTCAAATTGTGTCGGATATTGTTATCTTTTTTCCAATGGAGAATATAGCTAAATTATTTATTATTCCCTTTCCTAAGTAGTTCACATGATTCATGTAAGGATATATTTTTTGCTGTTATCTTCACCCCAAAAATATCATTTCATTCATGTGTTTCATATTTTTCTGTCCATTTGTTTACCGTACAGTTGGCCACAGTTCCATCTTCGAAGAACTGCATCTAGCAATCTTTCTGTGTTTTTGTTCGAAAAACTGTTTCGACCGAAATGTCCAACGTCGCGTCGAGCTTCGGATCGTGCGTTTACACTGCACTTCAGTGCTTAACACGCCGACGCCATTTTCAATAAAAACGTAAAAAGACGGAGACACTGCCCCTCCGTATGTAGAAGTTATTTTGCTCTATAGTACACTTACATTGGTGTATACCGTGAACGTTAAGGTAAGTAAAGTGGTGAAAAGTAAAACACGTATGAAAAGCAACAGTAAGGCTGGAAGAATTCACGTGAAACTGTGCCAGAGCAGCAATGCTAGCATTCGCCAGTGCAAAGCCAATTCCTGCACTGAAGATGCGATCCAGCATCATCATCACTGTCTGTCAGTAAAATCAGAACAAGACACTCCCAGTTGTCGTTGTGTATCGTATCGTCAGAACGAGTTTACTTGCAATTAGTCATATTTGCAAGTTACGCTTCTTGCTCGGTGTCTCCAACACGCGCCGTATGAGTGGTTCAAATTAAGTTAAGCTAACAAATTCCTTCCTATCATCATCATCCTAGGGCTAAATTTTGGATCAGCGAAACTGAGGAGCCAAACACAGTGCACGGTGTAGAGCAAAAGAGAGCAAGAGAGGGAGAGAGAGAAAGATAAAAAAACGCTCGCATGTGCTAGAGCGAGCCAGCTAGCTGTGTGAGTAGAACAAGAAAGCGAACAACGTCGAACGACGGGCGTTGTACTTCATCGTCGTCATCGTCATCATTGCCATCAGCAGCAGCAACACCAGCAGCGCCATCATCAAACCGAGCAACCTGATCGCAGTCATCCTAGTGCCTGCCTGGCGGCTGGCAAAATAAAGGAAGCAAGGCACAAAGTTGAAGAATTGTATCAACAATCTTTATTCTTGTGCCGCAAGCAACAGTCGGGCAGAAGTGGTGGGCATCGTCGTGTGCTTGGGCGAAGGAGTATGTGTGTACGGTGCGAAAAAGTGCGAATTACGGTGGTGTGACGTGAAGCGTTCGAGTGCGCAGAAAAATAAAGCAAGGACAGGAATTGTGCAATTGGGTGTCATTAAAAGGTAGAGTGATAAACCACACTGCAAACGCACGAAGAAATCGAACGGTTTAGTCCTTCACCAAAGGACACCGTCCCAAATTCACAACCTCTCCTAAAGTGATCGGAATTTTGCGGATATACGAACGACCGAAACCGAACGTCATCTCATCATCTGTTGCCTGCCCGCGGGGCGGGGTGTGTGTGAGAAGGTTACGGTTTACCCGTGGTTTGTGCTTTGTTAAGGAAGAATTTGTTGCCTCACCGCTTGCTACTGCTGCTGCTGCTGCCTGTTGCAAATCGAAACCGAAACCCGATTCAGGTGGAGGCGGGTAGGATGACGGAGTACAAGTTGGTTGTAGTAGGCGCTGGAGGTGTCGGCAAGTCGGCGCTGACCATACAGCTTATTCAGAACCATTTCGTGGACGAGTACGATCCAACAATTGAAGATTCCTACCGGAAGCAAGTAGTTATAGGTAAGTTCTTTTTTTATTGTTATTTTTAGCGAGTGATTCAGCGCACTCCAAAAAACAGGGGTACGGGCGTAATGCAAGGTGCTTTCCATTTTCGTGTGGTCGTACCAAAAATAGTGTTAAAATCGCTATTGACAAAATCTGCCAACTAACGCCTATTCCTGTTGAAAAATCCCGTAGTAGTTATTTTCGTGTGGTCGTAGTAGGCAATTTTATCAATGGATATGACCGTTTATTGCTGTATATTTTACAGTTATCCTCCACTTGTTGGATCATTGTTTAAGCAAATTGTTTTTCACTTGTTTATTGCTATTAGGATTCAAATATGTCCGAATGTATCGATATATTTTCCCACAAAATGCACCAGTGTGCAGCAATTTATTTTTGCCCTTGAAATGCTGTTTTGCCTTGTGCGATGAGAGAGAGAGACTGGTGAATCAGCAATTCGAATTGGTTTGCTTAGATGGTGTTTCTCACATTAATTGAATTCAATTAATGCACTTACATTCATCCTTTTCTGCTAGCCGTTTCTTTTTTCGTTTCTTCCGAGCAGAGGTTCTGCCCGAAATGTTACACGATTACGGCCAAAGCTTGCTTGTATCTACGCGCTATTATCTAATCTTATCGCTAATCATATTCTAATAACTCCTTCTACACGCTTATTTGCACCACTACTACCAACACCACCGTCATGCAATAATGTTTTGTGTTTATCTTTTTAACTTCCTCACAGATGGTGAAACGTGTTTGCTTGACATTCTGGACACTGCCGGCCAGGAAGAGTACTCAGCGATGCGTGATCAGTATATGCGAACGGGCGAAGGATTTCTTTTAGTATTCGCTGTTAACAGTGCCAAAAGTTTCGAAGATATAGGTAAGCAAGCGGCCACTAGAGTTTGACTCATTCCGCAACCCATTCCGCAAGATATGAAAACTTAATTTATCTGTACCTTACCAGGAACCTACCGAGAACAGATTAAGCGCGTTAAAGACGCGGAAGAAGTACCGATGGTGTTAGTTGGCAACAAGTGCGACCTGCAAGCATGGGCAGTAGATATGAACCAGGCTAGAGATGTAAGTGTTTGCCACGCCAGCCCCATCGGATGCATCCGTTCCATTCAATAATGACATCTCCGCGCATTGTTCTAGGTGGCGAAACAATACGGTGTTCCTTTTGTAGAAACTTCGGCCAAAACACGGATGGGTGTTGACGACGCATTCTACACGCTAGTGCGCGAAATCCGCAAAGACAAAGAAAGGGGGAAGAAGAATCGAAAGCACCACAAACTGGTATCCAGCAGACGGTTCAAGTGCGAGCTGCTATAAGAGGCTGCTTGGCAATGGATCATCGTACCGTTACCACACCCCCCCCCCCTCCCCCCACAGCAGCAGCAACAACACAGTAACACACACAGTATGTCCGCGATTCGTTTTCTTATATTCGACTTCTATTGACCTACACGTGAGAAAAGTGACATTTTATTGCCTAGCGTAGCATTGTAGGTACAGAAGTAAAACAAAACGACCGTAAGACGTGCACGATACTTCACACACTAAGAATGTTTGTGCGTGTGTGTACTAACCTTGTCCTTCTGCTGGCTTCCTGCAGCGCCAGGAAATATAGAGTAAACGCACTTTAATATGCAGCTCGTGAATAGGAGAATTTGCTTTTTTCAAGCGCAAATTTAGCAGTTGTGCACGCACATCTTTTAAAAGCGCCCCCAAAAACGTTGCGTTCTCGCCGTGTAGCTAGATAACACGCTCCTTAAATGAGGTAATATGTTGAGCAATGAGTGAGTATGTGTGAGAGGCAGAGAAAGAAAGTGAAATATTTGTTCAAAACGCCATGAGGAACCCTTCCATCCTGGTTATTAGCGTATAATCGCACAAACGAAAACCATGGACTCAAATCCCCGCAAACAGAGCGCTAAATTACGTTTGCTTTGCAAGAATGTCTCTGGCTGGACAGATGTAATGAAGGGAGGAATTTGCAGACGTCAGCAATTGTAACCTCCCGACATAAAGCAACTACTAGCTACTCTTGCAAAAAGGAAAAAAAGATGGGTTTCGCAGCCAGCCTGGTATACCCGACACCCTTTTTGGCATTATTATAAGCGGGAATAGTATCGATAACGCTACCATAAGCTACAAAACAAACAGAAAAGATAAGACGTGAAAACGGGAGTAATAGAACGACGGCTGGCGGTGTAAGCGCAAATGTGTATAGGCAATGTTTGTATCTAATCTTTGTACTCAGAAAAAACGGGAACTAACGTTCTTCACTTGTGTCTGCCTGTAAAGAAACCTTATATAGAATGCAAGAACAAAGGGTTTAAATATTAATTACGAACATTAGGTAATTTAGGTATCTCTTTTGCTCTTAAAAAGTCACATGTCTACCTATCCGCGTACTACTATTACTTCCACTACTACTACTACCATTGCTACTACTACTAATGCTATGTGTATGTTGAGCGAAAAAACACATGTTATGTCGTAGTAAATGGTAAAAACAAACGATTAATGAAACGCTTTCCTCTCTTTCTCTCTCTCTCTCTCTCTCTCTCTCTCTCTCTCTTTATTTTTCTCTTGGATGCTGTTTGTTCCTTGAAACGGTCGTCCGTGGGGTTATAGAGCGGCAACCGAGGTGGCATCATGTAATAGTGTAATAGTAAGCAGCAAGCAACAAAACACATTTGAAGACATTCTCACAGACATACGAGACACACGTTTTAGGTATCATTCACCCGAGAAATAACGTGTTTTGGCCGGTTGTGTGTATATGTGTGCCCGCGTGGAAGAAATGTGAAGAGAAACGTTTATGTTTTTGATAGATTGGTAAGATTTCTAAAAGAAAATCCGATAGTAGCAAAACGGCCGATAGGTAAATGAGAATTGAATTGATCTAACAAA
Organism: Anopheles maculipalpis; assembly: GCF_943734695.1. Classification (NCBI taxonomy): domain Eukaryota; kingdom Metazoa; phylum Arthropoda; class Insecta; order Diptera; family Culicidae; genus Anopheles; species Anopheles maculipalpis. The sequence goes on along the minus strand of NC_064871.1, from coordinate 41,821,608 downwards.
CGCGAAAGCGAGCCGAGTTACACACAGGGCAAACCAATCCATACATAAACCGAGATATTTTTAGGTATATAATCGAATTAATCGGACGCGCAAATATGGAGATAAAGCGAAAAAAAGAAACAAAAGATAGTAAAAAAAACTGACATTAATTTACATCGTATTTTATGTTAGCTTAAACTAATCATGATGTTTTTTTATTCTTACGCGTTTACTCCTTCAATCGCAAAACACGCCGAACGACGACGAGTGTAGAGTAAGCAGGCAAAGCATCCATCCTCTGGCGTATCCATCACGCACTACTCCCCTCACGGTGGACATAATAGCTTTACCAATATACCTGTGTGTGTGTGTGAGGAAGTTCCAGATTTGTACAGATTTGCTGCTGCTTGCTACTACGTGCGAATTGGCAGGGCGAGGATATTTGTATTGGTTATTTGGGTTTGTCTTGCCGTTCGAATCGTTTCCTTTCCACACCTAGTTGTGTTCAACCACCAGCTTTTTCCTGGGTTTAGATGTACATTTAGGTATTGTGTCAATTTATGCAAAAACAATCTGATTCTTGTGTAGTTACTTTGTAGAATGGCCCTTCGGTATGATCGAATTTTGGTCTCCATTTTTTAGAGTACGTTCTGTAGGACTACTCCCCCGGAAAACGCAAGGTTTTGATTGAATATTGAGTTATTTGGAGTTGGCAGCAAAGGAAGTTATTCGACAAGAAAGTAGTAAGGGGAAACGATGAATCTAAAAAAAAAGATGCTTAAACTCACTCAGGTTCAGCCTCCCCCATTTACGACAAGTGAATATTTTGCATGAATATTCAATTAATAAGGGCAGGCCAACTATCCCCTGGATAAAGGTGATAGGCGGATTGTTCCGGATGAGCAGTCCAGTAATACGTGCGCCTATTCAGAGAAAACTCTTTCAGGGTCATTAATATTGTTCTTATTATTGAGTAGTATTAAACAAAATTGAGAACGTGTGTGTTTTGCAATCTTCTGAAAATAGGTATCGATTAATCACGCGATTCGCGACCGTCTTATAGCGCCAACTGCAAAACCATTATGATACATAGACCTCGAAGATACAGACGATGCTTTACCGCGCAGTATATACGCTTGCTGTAGTTTATACGCGTTGTAACAACAAACAGTATCGAAAAGAAAGCATAACAATCCAACCGGCAGCAAAGGCCTATCCCTGTTCGGGAATGTCTGTATAACTAGTAGATACGTCGAACGATGACTAAGCAAAATTCTCCTAACAAATTACTATTTTACATATTTCAATCCATATAATTCTCTCGCTGTGAGACCCAACATGCGCGATTAGAAAAGAATGGGGAATCCCACATGTCTTGGGAGAAGACAAATGTAACTAAATTGATGCAGCAACAAATGTGCGCTAGCATAAATTTGCAAACAATAATATTACGCACAATTCAATTCTTTTACCGATTCAATTGGCCCGACGGAAACATTTCTAAGCGCACAGGAGGACAACACGGTAGCAGACAAGGTAGCGTTGGTTAGGGTGGGGTAGGGTAGGGCATGTTTTGCAAAACTCAGAAGGATCTCTATAAATGGCCTTTAAAAGGACACGCGCGCGTTTTTGCTGGTGTTTGCTGCAAACACACGAAACACAGTCGTAGTCAAAACTAAACGTCATACACTAAATCACACACACCCATATTTGATAAATATGAATCATGGGGAGTTCACGGTATCAGGAAAGCTAGAAGAATGTGAGGTGTGATGCATAAGTAGGAAACGAGGACGTACAGCAGAAGCAGAAAGCAAGATAAACTAATAAAAACGAAACTGTATTCAAACATCGAGCATCGTTTATGTTTTCCCGAATACTTTATTCACAACAACTAGTAATGAAGGATATGCCACGCCGCGTACCTACGAGCTACTCTTTACGGTCTGATTCATCCGAATCTTATCCAGCTTGTACAGCTTCTCCACATCCACCGTTGGGAACCGCTGGGCAAGCGTTTCACGATCGATGTTAGGAAACCGGCGCAATAGTTGGACCACCTCGTTCCGTTCCCGATTCCGCAGCTTACGCTTCTCGTTGTACAATCGCTCACGGTACAGGCGCAAAAACTTTCGCACGGCCGTTCCACCGGGCGAAAACTTGTGCCGTTCGTTCCACTTGCTGTTGCCGAACTTGGGAATGACGTGCTCAAACGCACGGTAGTAGAACCGTATGCCGAGCTCGTTCGGAACAACTTTTCCAGGCCGTTCACCCGTCTGACCGGTTTCGAGCTCGTAGTAGGCACGATTGCGCTCCCGAACCACCTCTTCCAGATTATCCATCGATTCTTTCACCTGAGAAAAACAAAGACACATTACATTTCGTTGTTCTGATGCACATTACACTGCTATGGGTTCTAACCTTGTCTAACCGTTCCGGGCTGGGGAATAGTTCCATTTTGTCCTTGCACTCGTGTTCCATCGTAAGCAGCATGTTGCGCTCCTTCAACAGCACAAACCACAGCTTGTGCAGATCGCCGTTCGATTTGATCCGCAGATCGTCTTTTGTCCAGCCGCGACCATGCTTTACCTCCTGTTCGCCCCAGTTTTTCTTGTCGTCGAAAAACTCCATCAGTTCAGCCCGCGGCAATGTTGTGGAAAGAGCCCGTACCGATGCCGGCGGGGAAAATACATTCCTGGAATATCAACAAAACAATCGAATGGGACGCCGTGCCGTGCCGTGCGCAGGGTTTTATGTAACGTTTACGTCCATTTTTCTACGACTAATCTTACCTTTGGACAAGTGAATACGCTTGCTGTGGTACTGTGGTTAAACATTTCGATAGTTGTTGTGAAAGGGGAAGAATTTGCCTTAATATATTCATTTCTTTTACGTGCTACGTGCAAAATGCGCTCCTTTCGGTGAATATGTGTGTTTTGGGAGGTTTTACTATTTTGACATGTTTACGTTTTTTCGCAGAAGCTGTCACTGGACGTCAGACGTTTGCCGTTCGGGGTTGAAACGTCTGAAATTTTCGTGGCAGGGTTGTAGACGAAAGCTGTCTGGAGCTAAAGCGTGCGCAGCATGCAGGAAAAACGATGGAGCCGCCAGGTACTTTAAAAAACTGTATTCCAACATACATAACGTTCACTAAACGATCCAAATGATCTTCGCAGGAGCATAGTGTTCCCAGCATAAGTATGGCCATCCGAAATCCTCAATAGTTCTACACCGACGGATCCTCTCCGGAGGCGGGCACGGGCTTCGCTGACATAAAACGGTTTTAACGACCCGGGCTTCGCTAATAAGACATAAAATAAACGTTCAGTTCCCGTAAACAAACTGCTTTATTTTGTAAAACAAATCATCTTCCCCTTTTATACGTTATTGTGCAGATAAATCTCTTCAACTTTGCTGTTGCTTTTTCTCTTTAACAACCGTCGGACGGTATGATTTGCTCAGATCCTGCCTTTCGATGGCGCTCGCCATAGCCGCCTTCGGATGAATGTGTTGCGTCAAACGAAACCGCTTCCCGGCAATATCAATGTGATACACCGCATCCTTGTCCATGATGAACTCCGTCGTTATAGTACGCACCGTGTTTCCTTCCGGTCGACTAATGTAACCCAAGCAGACCAACTTTTCCGATGCGAATCCGTAGCTTCAAGGTAAATCATATAATTTAGCGGAAAAATATACCCACCTTTGGCAGAGTAACTTACCCGGCCGAAGTTACTGTACCGCAAAACTCATTATTCCTATACAGCGGTTCCCCTCCCCATGGCCACACATCCTTATCGATGTCGATGTCCTCCACGTGGAACAGCACGAGCCGTTTGTGCAGACCGTCCCGCTTTTGGCACTCCAGTGCTTGCCGACCGATAAAGTTTTCCTTTTTCTTCAATTGTGAAATCTGTAAATCAATCAGCCTCACTCAGCACACCACAGAACATGCACACACCGTACTTACATCCAATCGTACCGAATAGAATACGCCTGCCTCGAACGGTGTCGTCATGCTGGTCAGCTCATCGCCCCAGAACGGAATAAACTTGTCGATGCGTAGGAATCGTTGCGTCAGCGTACCGACATCCCGTGCCCCATAATCCCGTCCACGTGTAATCAGACGATCGTACACGTGCAGTGCGTATTCGGACGGTACGTACAGACAGTATCCGGGCATGCCGGTGTGCGTGAAGGACATGATCATCACATCGCTCGCATAGCCAATGTTGAGCTTTCGGTAGCTGAACGGTGCCAATCGTACGTCCGAGTTAGACAGTTCGCTCATCAGTAGGGTAGATTTGGGTCCAACCACATTTATCACGGTGTACATCGAGGTAACGTCGTTCAGCTGGACGGACGCATCGGTGGGAAGATTGCGGGACATCCACTCGTAGATGCGCGTTTGTTGCGAGGAGGGTGAGATCATAAAGTAACTGTCCTCCGTTTGCCGTATCAGCATGCAATCGTTCTCATAACCGCCCCGCTCGTTCAGCATGCCGGTGTGTACGATATGGCCAACGCCAATGTTCACATCATTCGCACACATATACTGGAGATAGTTCAGGACGGGGTTTTCACCCGAAACGGTGTCTGTTTGAATACCGGGTTTAATTTCAATCTTCGAAAAGGACGAAATATCAATGATGCCAACGTGCTGGGCACAGGCCTGATACTCTTTCTCCATAAACTGGAAGAACTTTGGCTTGTAGAAGCTTCCATCGGGAAGCGTCGGTAGCGGATCACCACCTGAAATATGGGAGTAAGCAAAAGAATGATTTAAAACAGATCAGAACTGGTGACGCATTGACGCCTCACGTACGTCGATAGTCCGCATCGAAGTAAAGCGCTCGCTCATAGCCCATCTTCGTACCGAACACGGCACCACGTGCCTCCAGCACACTGTACAACGGTGAACAGCGCAGCTTGCGCGAAAACTTGTACTCGCTCTGGTTCGGATAGAGGATCGCATACTGACGGCCAACCACCTCGCGGATGCGCTGCTGCAGATACTGCCGATTGTTGTGCAGGTCCAGAAAGCGTTGCACATTGAACGGCAGCATGTCGATCGTTGGCGTACCGCTAACGATCCATTCGGCCAACGCTTTCCCTACACCGCCCGAACCCTGCAACGGATTCCCATTCATTCCGCAGGCAACAAAGTAGTTCTTCACTTCAGCCGACTCGCCAAAGATGAGCCGTCCGTCGGGTGTGAAATTGTCCGGACTGTTGCGTATCGTCGGCATACTGATGTCACGCAGAACCGGTAATCGATCGACCGCTTTTTCCCACAGTGCGCCACAATGCCCATGATCTTCCTGGAGATGGTCTTGCCACGCTTTTGGGATATCTTTCGTTTCTTCGAACGCTGGTTTGGCATCCTTCTCGAACCAACCGACCAGCAGGGACTGATCGTACTGTCGGGCGTACAGATTCGAGTCGTAATCCCGAATGCAGGGTAACAGATTATCATCGTCGGTCGGTAGATTTAGGTTGGGCGTAAGTGCGTAATAGTGTTGGGCGGGATAGGCCGGTACCCGGACCGGTGGTTTCGACTTGAGGCCAAGCTCCCGGGCCCACATGCCGCTACAATTGACAAAGTATTCGCAGGTGATGGTACCGACATCGGTTTCGACTGAGTGGACGCGTTCATTTTTGGTGTTGATCTACAAAAGACAAGGACTAACATTTGTTAGGACCAACATTGGGGAGAAGGAGAGGTTTTGCGGCTTGCAGATGATCAAAGACTTGAAACTTCTTTACATGAAAGAAACGGTTTAGTCAAAATTTAAATTTAATTCGAAAGCATCGAGATCTCAACCAATCTTCTTCTTGGCTTAACGATCTTCTATAGGCCAAGCCGGACATCGAATGACTTACTAGACTCGCGAATACCACGGAGCTTGATAGCCAAGTCCTCACTACGAGAGAACGATCCGGATGAGATTCGATTTCGATCCTGCCGTGTGAAGATCGGCAGCTTTGTCGCCTCACCACCGACACAATCTCAACCAATTAAGACCAATCAAGTCGTCTAATCAACCAACCATTTTCGATTACATACTGTCCCCACCACAACTCCGTCTCCCCTCCCCTACTTACGTATTTCACCTGACATCCTTCAAAGTACTTGACGCCTTTACGCTTCGCTTCACTTGCCAACACCTGCACAACGGCTGCCGGATCGGCTATGCAATCATCCGGAACGTAAACCGCCCCTTGCAGATCATCCGTATTCAGAAACGGGTGCAGCTTCTTCGCCGTGTCCGAATCTACCAGCTCGCACTGCATTCCGGTCGGCAATATGTAAGCCGCACGCCGCTGTAACGCTATCACACGATCGTGCGTTTGCGCTAAATTAAGACTGCCACATCTTCGCAATCCAATGGTGTGGCCTTGGTCGTGCAGCTTCTGATATAGTTTCAAACTTTCCACAATAATGTTGCGTTCGGGCGTTGGCTTAAACAAGCCGATTGTGCCGGAACCGAAGTGGGACGTCCCACTGCCAACTTTGCTCTGGTCCAGCACCAGCACATTGCTCCATCCATTGTCTGCTAGGTGGTAGGCGACCGAATTACCCAACAGTCCAGCACCGGCCACTACGACACGTGCCTGGCTAGGGTTCGCTTCAGTTATTACGGTGCGTGCATTACTGGTCCGTGTACCCGGAATGGTTCTCAGTATCTTGAACATGTTCTAATACCACAACGCACTTTCCTAATCCTGTTTCCTGCTTCGATACACCACAATTTCGGCTGGCTTACATAATTCAATTTCAAATCTTTCACTCGCTACTGCGGAGAAGCGCTACACCGATCGCATGCGGTCGTGCGAATCGACTCATTAATAGACGACAAGAGCACGCGCTTGTCCCCCCAACTAGATGGACGGGGTTAGTGTCACACACAGACTGGGAAAATGTTGTTTGCAGGTGTTGAAAAACACGTTCGCCTTTCCTTTAGATCTCCCGTGTGACAGTGATCGATATTCAATATTATTGTCAGTCAACTGTCGGAGAAAATCTGGTTCTGTCCTGTGGGGTGGCACATGCGCAGAACGGGTCGAATGCTTGTGTATTTTTTTAATGCTAAATATCAATGTTGCCGCGTGGTTTTCAAGGACGTGCGTGTATGGGTGAATCAGCTGTTTGTAAACAAATGCAATATGCGGTGGCTTTGTTGATACCTCCCCCATCTCCCGCAAAAAGGGGGTAGTGAGTTCCACCCGGATTGCCCCTATTCCACCTGCTTCAAGTTTAAGTAACTAAGTCGATAAAAGCGAAGGAAAATATTAAAATCAATAAAATATATTTAAATTAAAACGAACCAATTAGATTTGGAATTCCGATGCTTGTATTAAAATATTGAAGTTTCGGTTTCATAAACCATGCCCTACATCATTTAAAATTTCTCATCCTTTTGGCCAAGCGTTTTTTTAGCGATTATCGGTGCCACATACCGCTAAAGAAGAGATCATTTTTTCTAACTCCGCTTGACATAAATGTTCTAACCCTCCTTGCTGAGTTCCGACCGATTGCCGTCACCCTCGCAGGCTGGTTCTGGTTTCCGTTGCACAGCTGCTAGTGGATCACGCATCTGCAGCAATTTTTCCAGCTCGAACAGATGGTCATCCCGTTCACCTGGGTACAGTTGTCGCATTGCCTCAGCCAGCCGGTACACGTACTCCGGATTTCGGCCACTCTGACCAACGGACGCAAGGATCTGTTCCGCAATCTGCTCTAAGGTATCGCTCTGTCCAGCGAATGATGGGTTGTCTTGTGTCGCTACGTACAGCAGAATCGATTGTGGATCGTTTAACTGTTCCGTGCTCCAAGGGTACGGATAAAAGCTAACACAATGTCGTTCGTATCCGTTCTTCTCTCGGTGATCGAGATGCTGCAGTACTTGTAGCTTGTCTTTTGCGCCAATCCGATAGCCCATGCCCCATACCTTCGATTCGGGATCGGCTGAGTGGATCAAGGTAACCACACGTCCGGGCTGCAACACAAGCATGCTTGGTTATTGTATTTCACACACTCAAGTAAAGGAAGCTACTGACCCGCTCTTCTGTGCCACGATGATCAATACTGTTTTGATAGAACCGCCGCAGAAATCCTTTGATGTAGCCGGTTCGCTTTTCTTCGAAGGGGAAATCGGCCTTCCATACCAGTGACCCGTACCCGAAAATCCATATATCCTCGTTCGGATTGTCTGCTTCTTCACCGTACTTAGCTGCACCCCGGATTGTTGCGTTTGTGGCTTCACTCATTGCTCGGTAAATATTCACAGATTTCAATAAACGCAGCAAATTTAGCGCCAATGTGACGAAATGAAGCCTAGTGATTTTGACGAGCAATTTGTTTTTCGATTTTTCTGAAGATGGAATGCCGTATGCTGAGCTCAACACACAAATCAGCTGTTTGCTGCGATCCATGCGCACTGCAGTACAAATTAAGGCCAACGTTTAGTGACATTTTGGATTTTAAATATTTTTAAAAGTTTTGATTTACTAGCTTTAGTTTATTTTATTGGGATGAAAATATTAATTACTCAATTTTAAAGAAAATTATGTGATTGTGAACATTATTTTTCCGTTGAACTCTCGATGCTGCCATATAACAAAGCTTCGTAATGTTCAATTTGACCTTCGTTTAATACAACTATTCAATTGTGGGCTGATAATTTCTTTTTTTTCAGTATAAAATGCAATGAACTATTTTAAACTGATCAAAAATAATAGAAAAAAAAACTCGACAAAATTACCCACGAGGATCGATCACAGTGAAAACACAGTCACCCTGTGTAGCAAAAGTTTTAAGTATTACGACAGACACTATAAACACAACAACGGTCGCAAAGCTGCCAAAACCAATGTTTTGGAAGAAAAAACAATAGACGAAAAAGTGACCAAATATTTCATGTCTTTTCCAGAAAAATGGGTTTTGTGAAATGCATTGCAAGTTGTTCATAGATAATACAGCAGCTCCACATCATCACTTTTAGGGAATAGTGTGGTGTGCTAGTGTGCAGCGAAAGGTTGCCGCTGCTAAAACTGCATCGTGTCACAGCACTACGTGAGGCAGACTAGCAGAAGGGCGAAAACGCGAGGAAGAAGTGCTCATACGCATTTTTCCTCTGCAAAAGTGTAGCTCGAATCAGCTGCTGAGAGCTTCAAAGTGCAAATTATGTTGAAATAACGTAAATAGTAAGTGCAATTGCAACAAAGAAGTATATGTAGTCTATTTCCTATTTCCTTAATTGTGAGTGCAATGTGCAGACCACCGCATGATAGTGCCAGTGCGTTTTCTCCACTATCTTTAGCTGGGTGACCCATTTCCTGATGATATCATTTTTGTGTGTGGTTCTTTTTTTTCTCTGTTCTCCCGCTTACACGCCTCCAATCATTCTGATTGACCATTCCAGGGACCTTGCGATACTGAAAATGTGCGTGGGCAGGAGAACAAAGTGCCTGAGAGTAGTGGTATGAGCGCTGAAAACATTTAGACATTTAGTTGGTTGTTCCGTATTGCTTTGCTATGATTTCGGGTGCCATTGTTGCACACGATTGCTACGATTGTTTCTTGATATTTGGCCATGTGTTGTTGCCGTGACGATATGTGTGGATTGCTCATCACCATTCTATTCAGTTGGTTCGATAGTATCCATGCGCCGTAAATGCGTGTGAGCAATGTGTGTGTGTGCGCGATGGAACCGCTATTGCCACCGCTGGTCGCGGACCACTGAACGGTGACGGAATTGGCGGACGTGTTTGATTAAAAAAAAAGTTATCACGAAACGAATCGAATGTAAATGGAAGACGTAATTGTACGTACAAAATTATACGGAAGAAAATCAATCGGAATTGGGGAAAGGAAGAACCGTCGAGACGGCCCGGTGATAACAGGCAACAAGCGGGCCGGGCTTCACACGGCAGGATCGGGGTACAAATCCCACCCGGACCGTTCCTCCGTAGTGAGGACTGACTACCGAACTACGTGGTATTTGTGAGTCTAGTCATTCGATGACCGGTGTGACCTAGAAGTTTAGAAGAAGAGAAACCATGAAAAGGAACTGTTATTGCAAAATATGCACCACGGTCGAGTTGATGAATTCAGCAACTTATTGTATAAAACCACTGATGAATTCAAACCAAAATTTTACAAAATGTTCAGAAATATTTTAAGTTTAAAATTGCCTAGTTTAACTCCCTACTGTACCTGTGCTGGACAATGGTCTACTGTGATGTGTTATAAGTGCTCTCAACGAAGTTAATAATGCATACAGCAAGAATGTTTCAATTCCTACATTATTGGTCCAAAAATCCTAATGTATTTTACATTAGGAAAATGTAAAATACATTAGGATTTTTTAATATACATTAATTTATCTTTTAGTATGAGCATATAAAGAAGTTCAGTTCGTAACCAACCAGTTGCGGAACATTTGAAATTTGAATAGCCAACCGAAACTGTGATAAGCTTCCTTTCCCCAACCACTGTTTTAAATCATGAATGGTAACATTTGTGTGCATAAATTGCGTAAACACTTCTTCAAGGAGACAGTCGGTAAATTATTAGTTGGAAACAGTTGCTAAAAGTTGGCATCATTCGAACAGCAGTAGTCTACCGCTGCTTCTTCTCCTACCCACCAAACTGCCAACCGTTGGCATTCTTCGGTTGCCAAAAAAGATTTCACTTTTATGGGTCGCTGTGTTCCGATCGGGGAGTTGGGGAGGCAGGGGGGGGAAGGGGAAGAAGTGACCATACAACCCACTACACGCAACTAAACCAACCGGCGTCAGTCGTCTTTTATGGGTCGTTTGGCTGGCAGACAGACTAAACAGCACCGTCCACGGCAAGACAGTCATTAAAAACGATCTCGCTCTCTCTCCGAAGTTGCAGCAATGTGTATCTTCTTGGTCCCCCGTATCTGTATCAGCCGGCAAATGGGATGCTGCTGGAGCTAGGGCTATCAGTGAGCAATGGAGTCCCTAGAGGCTTTTTGCAGTTGGCGTGTTTAGCGATGGTTAGCCTCCCTTTCTCTCGGTGAGATGATGGGCTCAATGGGCAGCAGAATGAAGTTTCGTGTTTGGTTACCGTTACTGTTGGTGATTAGTTTGAAATATACTAATCGGTATTGCTTAATTTGCCGTTTGTACTTGTAGCGAAGGAACCTGCACAAACATTCTAGGACCTTTTTGCTTTCAAGCTTGAAGATAACATACTGGAAAACACTTTTTCTCTAAGCAGAAGGTCGTACTACCATCAACCATAAGCTTAATGGATACATATTATAAAATATGAGCGTTTTGAAATGCTTTCACTTTATTGTGTTTTGAATGCAGAATCATTCGATATGGATATTTTTGATGGCATGTTAATAACGTCAAAACACAAGTGACTTCAATCCTGCCCCACTATGGAATTCTCATGATTAATCACACAGAAAACCCGGGGTGTACTCGTAGGTGTGTGAACTGGTTGTTACACAATATCAAATCGACGACGATTATGATAACTTTCCTACGCTTTACACGTTTTTTAGGAAGAATAAAACCTTCGCCCTTGCCCATTACCGCTCATTCGAAGGGCCTTGTGGGACGGTGAAGGGAGGTGTCCGCGCTTATGGTGAAAGAAACTAGGAAGAAAAAAAGACTACCCAAACAACGGACGGCGCCCCACAAAGTGTACCAAAGCGCGAGAGAAGCGAGAGAGTAAAATGCCAGTCAAAAGCTACTTTATTGGGTCGATGGCTTTGGTTTGAAAAAAAAAAAAAGAAAAAAGGATGATGCTCACTTGCCGACGAGCCTTTCTCGAGTTGCAGCGACCAATGCCGCGGTTGCTAAGAAGCATAAAAAAAACGTAGCATGGTACAGCATACCTTCATCATGTTGGCGGTTCTTTCTATTCTCTCTTGGTCTCTCTCGCGCGGTATCCTGTTTCCGACGAGCGCGAAGGCTTTTGGATCGTCTTCGTGCGAACCCGGAGAACCGGTAATAAATGCATCGTGGTCAATTTTCCGCTGTTCCGTCCGTTCGTTTGTTCAACATAGAAGCACCATTGCTTTGCTTTCAGTTTGCCCCGGAACGGTGTCGCGTGACGGTCGTTCGAATTCTTGCCGTGTGTTCTTGGGCATACACGCGCGGTTGTCCTTCGGTCTTTGTACCAAACCATTCCAAGTAGGTGCGTTGTCCAAATCGGTACTCGTGAAACGTTCACCAGTATAAAATGCAAAAGGCGCGTAGAGGCCTTTGGATCAATAGTTTCACTTTTTTTCATTGTTCAAAGGAGATCTCCAAAGACGGGTGCCTTGGCTTGGAAAAAAAAGCCGTTAAAGTGTGTGGTGCTGTGTGCAAAGCTAAAATAAACCCACAATGCGCTTAATATGCTTCACGGCGAGTGTTAAAAAATGTGCAAAAAAACATCTGACCTAGCATTTGAATCGTTGTAAACAAAATCAAAACGTTTCCGTTGCGATTTTTATTGCCTGCGGTCAGTTGATCGTACAGCATCATGTGTAGTAGCGCCACGTGTTCTGTTTCTCTATTTTATGGCTTCTCCATGTCAAAGAAGGATTGATGAATACATTCGAGAAAAGCAAATCCATGCTGTAAAGCGATTAACTGTCCTTAAAAATGTATCACCAGTCATTCGACCGCTCTGTCGCTTAGTGTCCAATTTTGCTCAGCTAAGTGATTTCGCAAACGGCACCAGCGATAGCAATTTTGCACATCGCCTACCATCATCACATGGTGGATAAAATCCGATTACACAAAAACGTGGACAGTATGGGACACATCGAACATCTATCGCTGTTTCGGTAAATAAACAAATCAAGCATATGAAATATTACTTTCTCATGTTATTGTTAGCGCAGCAAGTTCGGGGTCAAACAACAAAAAACGCATGCTTCGCCCGCTTCACCTGATGGTAACGAATGTGAGGAACCGAAGCTACGGCTTCTCCCGTTCACGGTCAACCTTTCCATCACCTAGTTCAAGCCATCGCCTAGTTAAACCAGGGAAAATGTAATTTGATTCCGTTAGCTCTTTTGTCTTTTCCTCGTCCATTAAACAAACATTTCTCGGCTTTTGATTTACAAAAAAAGTCGAACAGCGTGTTTCCGCTTCTTTTACGCATTTTGTGGCCTGGTAAGAGATGAGATCATGCGCAGAGGAGTGAGTCTGCAATCATGCTACTTTGAGCACCGACATGCCAACCACATTGTACACTTTGGTAGCAATATAAGGAAAGTTGCTGGACATTAAACTCCTTATATGGCTTCTTCAGTCAAGACCGCTGAACTGACCAATCGAATCGGTGTGTGACGAGCAATATTTAACAGTTGATAGAATAACTGAGCACAACATATACATAAAAAATACTGTACTGTAACCAGTAAAATTGCATGGATTTCTTTAATAAATGTTTAATTTAAATTTTGAAATCCAATATTTGCATCAGCCATCTTGCGGCCTTTTGCCGGCACTTAAACCACAAGTGTCAAAAAATAATTTGTTAACCTTTTTTTCTGTCAAAAGATCGTCTATTTAATCATTTTATCCCTGACATTGTTCAGGGGAATTGTGCCTACTACGGACTCCACAAACTCCTGCGATCCAGAAGACTCCAACAACACACGAAATGCACGATTTACCGCACCTTGAGACGTCCGGTAGTCCTCTACGGGTACGAGTCTTGGACTATGCTGACGGAAGACGCCAATGCACACGCCATTTTCGAACGGCGGGTGTTAAGGACTTTCTTTGGGGGTGTGTGCGAGCAGGGCGTGTGGCGAAGGAGAATGAACCACGAGCTAGCTGAGTTGTTTGGCGGTGCTGATATCCTGACGGTAGTCAAAGCCGGAAGGATACGTTGACTGGGGCACGTGATAAGGATGCCGGACTCATGCCCACCAAGAAGGTGCTCGTCAGCGATCCGTTCGGCACGAGGCGTAGAGGAGCGCAGCGAGCTCGTTGGCTGGATCATGTGGAGTCTAACCTGTCGGAGATAGGATGCAGCCGTGGATGGAGGACTGCAGCCCTAGATCGAGTTTCCTGGAAACTGATTGGAGACCTGGCCATGTCGACACGACGTGCTGAATCTTGAGCAGGCCAAAGAAGAAGAAGAAGAAGATCCCTGAGATTGACCATGCTTTGCCATTATTTAGATGGATTTTCCGCTTCAAACGGATCTAGAAAATTGCGATCGGATGGTACCTTAGCACACACTAAGCACACTTAGGTTGTCTACTTGAGATCGCCCAGAATCCCCAACACTCCTTTTTTCCGACGCTTGTTTCGAATAGATAGCAATACTACTTTGCCATCTTTTTGGCACTTTCTTATGCATGTGGCAACTATTTGGAGGCTCCTTGTATTACAAGTCACATTGATCAATGTCATTTTCGGAGAAAATAAAACGAGATGTGACGTCCTTTTCATTGATTGAGAACCGCAGTTTCTGTTTAATGGTCCAGGAGCTTAAAATTGGTCGGATGGTCATATCAAGGCTCCCACTCTTTAAACTATTTCTTCTCTAGATAGATGTTTGCCTGATCTTATCCGGCAGACAGGAAATGTGACACAACGCCTGACTTTTCTCGGGTCCGGATTGGCGATAGGGGTTCAAATCCCATCCGAACCGTTCCCCCGTAGTGAGAACTGACTATCCAAATACACGTGGTATAAGCAAGTCTAATAAAAGTCAAGCCAATAAAAGCCGGCGAGACCTAGAAGGTCGTTAAGTTATGAAGAAGAAGAAGAAAATTTGTTCATTAATTGAATATATGTTTTCCTCATGAGCATTTTTAATTCCAAAAAATTAATTAGTTCGTTTCTGACTGTGATTACAGATACATTCGCGACGCAGCGACCTTGTCGTTAAAACACTTCCCTCAACTTCATCCGTTCGAACCTGACCCGGGCATTAGTGCAACAGACGAAGACGAAGAAGCAGCGGAACTAAGCGCCAGAATGGAGCTCTCACACAGCCTAACACTGAACGAGACCGCCCTCAACCAGCTGCCCGAACAAAAGCGTCCCGTATTTATCTTCGAATGGTTACGCTTCCTCGACAAGGTGCTGGTGGCGGCCCAAAAGTCCGACATTAAGGGCTGCCAAAAGAAGCTGGTCGAACAACTAACACAACACATCCAGGGTGCCCCCGGGCCTCCAACGCGCAAGCTAATCGCACGCTGTTTAGCCACCCTTTTCTCCGTCGGCGATACGTTTCTGCTGTTCGAAACGGTTAACAAATGCAACGATATACTGAAAAACAAGGACGACTCGCCCAGCTATCTACCAACCCGGCTGGCCGCCATCTGTGTCGTGGGTTGCATGTACGAGAAACTCGGTCGCATGATGGGCCGATCGTACGAGGAAACGGTTCAGATTTTGCTTAAATCGCTCAAGAACGCTGAATCACAGTCGCGCATCGAAATCATGATGACGCTCGAGAAAGTGTGCGCTGGCATGGGCTCGGCCATCTCGAACGTGCACAAGGACATCTACAAAGCGGTACGTTACTGTCTTACCGATCGCGTAATGGCGGTGCGGGTAGCGGCCTCCAACTGTCTGCTCGAGATGACCAAACACGCCCCGTTTCTGTACACGTCAGAGCTGGAAAGTTTAGCATCGCTGTGCTTCCGTGCTTTCGATAGCTGCAACTACGAGGTCCGCTGTGCGGTGGCAAAGCTGCTCGGTACACTGATAGCTTGCACACAGAATGGTAGCTTGCGCAACTTTAGCAGCATGACGGCTTCAGCATCTAGTACGAAATCCCTCCGCCCGGTGTCACTCGATGAAGCGCTCGGTGTGCTGATGTCGGGTTTTCTGCGTGGCGGTGTATCGTTCCTCAAGGGTACGGGTGAAATCATTAAGGGAAGTTCGGGAGTTAACAGGGAGGTGCGGGTCGGCGTTACCCATGCGTACGTCGTGTTTGTCCAGACGATGGGAGGACTGTGGTTGGAGCGAAACATGCAATCGTTCCTGGTGCACGTGCTCGACTTGGTGGCGAATCCGAAGGCGGCCTCCTCACACGTCGATGCAGTTTATTCGCGCAAATGCATCAATTTTATACTTCGCTCCGTGATTGGGAAGATGCTGGGCGAGAAGGCACAATCATCCGCCTGCAAGGAGCTAATCCATCTGATCGCAAAGCAGATGAACTCGATCGATTTTAATCCGGAAAATGCAAAGGATTCCAACCAAGAGACACTGTTCAGCCAACATCTGCTTGTCTGTGCGCTACAGGAACTGGGCAGTTTGGTGCTGCTGCTTGGCACGACGGCACAGAACCTGCTTGCCGATCAGTCGCTTAACTTTATCGATGCAATCTGTGCCGTACTGATCCATCCGTGTATGGCCGCCCGGCTCGCTGCAGCTTGGTGTTTACGGTGCGTTTGTGTTGCGGTCCCGAGTCAAATTACGCCGCTGATTGATCGGTTTATTGATGCGATTGAAAAGATGCGCACCTCACCGGATGCAATCTCCGGGTACAGTGGCGCATTGGCGGCAGTACTCGGAGGGGTACGATATTCGCCCCTGGGTATACCACACACGCGAGGAAAAGTCATTTTTAACACAGCAGAGGAACTGCTACGTACGGCTAGCCAAAATAGTCGCCTGTCTCTGAATCGGACACAGGCTGGATGGCTTCTAATTGGAGCGATCATGACACTCGGTGTGCCAGTGGTTAAGGGTTTACTGCCCCGAATGCTGCTACTATGGCGCAATGCTTTTCCACGATCAACAAAAGAGCTAGAGTCGGAAAAGGCTCGCGGTGACGCATTTACCTGGCAAGTTACGCTGGAAGGACGTGCCGGAGCATTATCCGTGATGCACAGTTTCCTGCTGCACTGTCCCGAACTCGTTACGGACGATATAACACGCCGTCTGCTGACGCCCATCGAAAGCGCTCTGGCCATGCTGATCAAGTAAGTGATGGTCGTGCGTTAGCTTTTTGTCTTTATTATTAAAGACCAACTGGGGGTTTTTTTTGTTTGTTCGTTTGCAGCATAACGTCAGTGCTGAAAAACTATGGACAACATTTAAAAGCACCGACCGCAATGGTACGATTGCGTTTGTACGAAACCCTATCACTGCTACCGGCAAACGCGTTGGAATCATCGTACACTCATCTGCTCCGGATGCTGGTGTCGGAATTTACACTTACGGAAAACCCGGCCAATACTACAACGTCCTTCCTGCGGCAGATGTGTCATGGTGATGATTCAATTATACTGGGCACCTGGTTACAGGACACCGATCATCGTACGATTGAAGATCAGGTAAGAAAACGAGTACGATCATCCCTTCTCATCAACCCATCATCAAACCTTCTAAGGATCTCAAAATATCGTACAATTTGAGTTTCGGTGGATATACAATATTAACCATTGTTGTAAATTTGACTATTTTCTTCCTTCTATCTCACACCACCTTGCCCGGGGGGTCTTCCTTCTTCTCTTACTTTTGTCATCGGTTTGATGTATGTTTTTTAAATACATTTTTTGTATTGCGATTACGATCATGAAACAACAACGAAAAAAAAACACACACAAATATATCGCACACTACAAATCTAGATGGAACCGAACCGTAAGGCGGACGGTGATTATGTAAGTGAGCCTCATTTCTAGTTCCCTGTCTGTATCCCTCTGTGATTTGCTTGCCTCATAACTTCTACTGCCGTCTTTTTGCCATTCCTGCGTTAAAATGCACAACACATTGTCATCGAACGCCACAAATAGAGACGCAATTTGGCGCGATTATTTTCGGTACATTGTTGTACTTCGCTTTTCATTCCTATCCTCATTCATTTCATCGTGATCGTGTTGTTTTGCTACAAGAGCATCTTACATTTTTTTCTGCTGTATATTATAAATGCAAAACACCTATACTATGGCAAGCATTTGTTTGTGATTGAAGTTTTTTTTAGTTAATATCCTTTTTTGTGTGTTATTCATATTTAATTTATTTTTTGAACAATCGCACTTTGAATTTGTGCACTATTGTATTGTTTTGCTTCATACTACTGTTGCTACACTGACTTTTGTTTAGTTGAGATTATCTTTCGTTTTTTTTTTTTATTTATTTGAACGATATTTAACTCGTCCACTTTCTATAGCAATACCTAGATAATTAGTCCAGGGTGACGTGACAAAGTACGGATGGAATTCAAAACCCGGTCCTGTTATACGCGTTCCAGGACTCTTGTGGAGAAATAGTGCCAAAAAAAAAAAGAAAACTCCTTTTCAAAGCAGTAACATGCAACATATTGTTCGGTTTTACGCACAAGTATAAGCAAATTTTTTCGTCCAAATATAATAACAAATTATTCATAATTCTTCGGAATTCGCGAATCAAAACATTTGGATATTATTGCAAAGTGTAAACTTTCTTTTCTTTCATCCTGCCATAGCCCTATGTCCTAGTTAATTTCTTAATTAGCCCATTAGGTCAGCGATTGTTGAAACGACACACAGTTAATTGAGATAAGGACAGTTACATTGGCAATAATTTACACCAATTCTGCTAAGCTGATTGTTTCTAAAAAACAGGCAAATAAATTGATTAGTTTACTCACTTGACATGAAACTTCACTAGAACCTGACAGCAATTAGTATCTATGGTATTGAAGGGAAAGCTCCATTTTTCCGGAACAGAACGGAACTAGTCTATTTCCCGAAAGCAACGATATAAACCTTTTAGGTTCTTTGAACCTACGTTAACACATAATGAGAAATGTCAGTCAGTAGTTGTCAGTGGTGTTTACTCGTCTACACAAAAAAAGCCGTAAACCAAGGACAGTCGTGTCTCTAGAGAGGACTTGAAGCTCCCCAAATAAAACATTTTTGACAAATTAAAAATAAATAGAAGAAGCATTAACACTTGCTTTGCTACTTTCAGCGTTGGTTTCGTAGTAATGTAATGGAACTTTATACAGGATAGAAATAGTTGGTGGTATGCACTTTATAACTTTCACCTGGACAGTAAAATTTAGGTGCAAAAAACCTACTTTATGATTTTATTGGTACCCAGATTCTATCGAACAATTGAAGGAACCGTAAGAACTTAATCATTTCGGATTTAGTGAGACATGCTCTCAACGGGTTTTTTGTGTTATCCCTAATACATTCGGGAGATTTTTTTCACGTCAAAATTCAACAGCAAATAATTGTAGTGTTAAGATCTAAAACACATTTTGATAACGGCAATTTAATACAATAAAATTTTGAATATGAGATCGATGTTTTACCTAATCCCACGAATAGATTCGTCAAAACTATAGGTTGCATCTATAGAAAGTGGTCGCAGTGTATCAGTAATAAGCGAACTTTTATGCAATTACCAATCGATCCAGCACCACCAGTAAGCAACCCAGACCGTCATCATTTTGAATCCAAAAGCATTCTTCACGTATATGCCTCATTTTTCATCTATGCTTGTTTACAAATATCAAGCTTTTGTTTTTTGTTCTGTAGAGCGTGTGGTAGCGTAACTAGCAAAATTCAAACGAAAAAATACCTGCTTCACTCCCAGCAGCGAGACAGAAGAAAACCATCGTTACCAAGATAAAAAAAAATATACATATTATTGATTAATTTACCGCTTGTCTTGTGTTTTAGCTTCAACCGAACAGTGCCGCAGGTTCCGGCGCACTCGAACACGATGCCTGCTGTCTGTTCCGCGGAATTGCCCCGGGCGAACAGTGTCCCGGTCCGTTACCGCTCGGTGTTGCCGTGATCGATATGTCCGTCATACTGTTCGGGCTCATCTTTCCGAAGGTCGCCAACAAGCACCGGCTACAGATGTTGGAACACTTTGGCGAGTGTATAAAACACGCGAAAAGTTCGCGCCAGGAAGCGGTCCAAATGAACATTTTCACCGCCCTGCTGAGTGGGTTGAAAGGATTAACCGAAACGAAGACAGCAATCGGACAGGACGATGTACGCAAGAGTGCTACGAATTTGATAATTAACGCATTAACCAGTGCGAATCCGATACTGCGCTGTGCAGCTGGTGAGGCACTCGGGCGGATCGCGCAGGTTGTAGGTGATTCGCGTGTAACGGCCGAATTGGCACAGACAAGCTTCGATCGGCTTAAGTCTGCCCGGGATGTTGTGACACGCACCGGACATTCATTGGCGTTGGGTTGTTTGCATCGGTACGTTGGTGGCATGGGCTCATCGCAGCATCTGAACACAAGTGTGTCCATCTTGCTAGCACTGGCACAGGATGGAAGTTCACCGGTGGTACAAGTGTGGTCACTGTACGCCCTTTCGCTGATAGCCGATTCCGGTGGGCCAATGTTTCGGGGATACGTTGAACCAACGCTTTCACTCGCTCTAAAGCTCTTGCTGACGGTACCGCAGTCTCACGTCGATGTGCATCAGTGCATTGGACGCGTACTGAGTGCGCTAATTACGACAATCGGACCCGAGCTGCAGATGGATTCAAATTCGGTCGCCACAGCAAGATCTTCGTTTCTGTGCGCGGCAGCCATCATGCAAGCCCATTCGGATCCATTGGTGCAGGCCGAAGCGACGGGATGCTTACAGCAGCTACATCTATTCGCTCCACGCAACGTCAACCTATCCTCGCTAGTTCCTAACCTTTGTCAGAACCTTAGCAGTAACTATTTAATGCTGCGAAAGGCGGCCGTGTCCTGCCTGCGACAGCTAACGACCCGCGAAGCAAAGGAGGTGTGCGAACACGCGGCAAATCTCGTAAGCGACGAGGATCGCTACGCACTATCGGATTACGGGCTGCCCGGCGTGCTGTTCGGGATGCTGGACACAGAAAGCGATAGCCAGATGGTGAGAAACATACACGATACGATCACCTCAATGCTACAGATACTGGCGGCGGAGAATTTGTCCCAGTGGTTAAGCATGTGCAAAAATGTGCTAACGGTCGCTTCGGATGCGTCTGTTGGAGCGGATGGAGGAGCGGTCGTTGGAGCGGCCGGTGCAGCTAGTGGTGGTATCGGAACAGGTGCAGGAAGTGGTGGAGCCACCGCTGGAAAGGATGGTGGCACTGGCGATGGTGGCGATGGAGACGATGGTGATGATGATGACGAAGACGACGACGATAACATGGAGTTCCACGCGGAAGATCACCAGGCAACACATCCGGCAGTGCAACCACGCTGGCCAACGCGCGTATTCGCGGCCGAATGTGTACGCAAAATTATTGCCACGTGTGAAAATGCTAGCTCGAATCATTTCGATCTCTTGGCCGCGAAAGAGATGCAGATGACTAAATCGCGCGGCGATTTTCTCGTCCTACATTTGTCCGACTTGATCCGGATGGCGTTTATGGCAGCGACCAGTGATTCGGACCAGCTGCGACTGGAGGGCTTAAAAACGTTGCAGGAAATCATAGACAAGTTTGCGCACGTGCCCGAACCAGAATTTCCTGGCCATTTACTATTGGAGCAGTTTCAGGCGCAGGTCGGGGCGGCCCTTAGGCCTGCCTTTTCCCAGGACACTCCCTCGCACGTGACGGCAGCGGCATGTGAAGTTTGTAGCGCGTGGATCGGGTCGGGGGTGGCGCGCGATTTGAACGATTTGCGCCGTGTCCATCAGCTGCTCGTGTCGAACCTGAGCAAGCTGAGCAGCCGGACGAACAGTACGCAGCTGTACAACGAAAGTATGGCCACGCTGGAGAAGTTGAGCATCCTGAAGGCATGGGGTCAGGTGTACATTATGGCGATGGTTGGGCATGGGGCGGCACCGGCTAGTCAGATGTTGAAAAGGCTTAGCACTGTTGGTGGGGGTAGTTCCCATCATTCCCAGCTGGCGGTTGGTGCGACACAACCGAAAGAATTCAGTCGCTTAGCGTTTGATGACGAGTTCGGTGAGTTTGAAAGCCGGGGTGAAAGTTTGCTTTCGCTTGTGCAACCGGAATTGGAGAATTTGTCCAAACATTGGTTAGCAGCGTTGAAGGATTACGCGTTGCTGTCTTTGCCGGTAGAGTACGCGAGTCAGCTGCCGCACGATGGAGGCGCATTCTACACGAACGACACGATGAACCTATCGAAACCGCATTATCTTATCTCGTGGCCACCAATACTGTACGCGGCGGCGCTTTGGTTGAATGCAGAAGGGTTCCAGCAGGACGACAAACATCAGCAACAAGTGTCGCGTGAGCAGGAGGAAGATCGGGCAAATGCGAACGATGCGCCAAACACAACGGCCCCAGTTTCTAAGGGACAATCGATAACGGGGACGATATCACACGGTAGTTTAAGTGCGGATCGGTTCCATCTTATCTTTGGCATCTGTATGGAGGCACTGTGTAGTACACGGACGAACGAAAAGTTGGACAGTGTCATTGCGTGTCTGCAGTCGCTGTACACCGTGTTTGATTCGACCTGGTCACGCGAAATGCTGATGCAGAACAAAACGCTTCCCGTCGAACTGTGCAACGTGCTACACCGGTTAATCCTGACGCGGGATAGTGTGGAGGTACAGTATCTGTGTATTTCGATCCTTAAGCAAACGATAGCCGCCGCCAACGAGTGTCTGGAGCGGGAAAAGGAAGAGGAACGAAGGAACAAGCTAACCGATGCTTCCGGGGACGATGATGCTAGCACGGGTGAGAATGGAAATGGCGTGACGGAAGATCCTCACGCAATGGACGTGGACTACCTCGGAGAGGGTGGAGAAGAGGGTGAAATTCTTCCCGGAAAGTCCCTTGTGTACGCGGTGCTGGAAGTGGTACTTTGTCTGCTCGCACGACAGATTCCCGGTATGAACCCTTCGCAGAGCACTCGTGTCGCTAATGAGCAGTTGCAGCGTCAGCTAGCTCAGGCACAAAACGGACTCATCAAGCTGGGCGATGATAACAGTTTGCTGGTGGCAAGTGCAATTCAAAGTCTGAACGAACTCCCCTCCCTATGTTCACCACTCGGTGCCCTTTCCATTCTGCCCACTGTTCTGTATCTTACCACGGGCGTAATAAAGGAAGTGGCCACCAAATCCGTACACGACGAGTCACTGATTGCGAGTACGAACGTTGTGGTGCAGGCGGCCATACAGCTGCTGAAGGTACTCGCGACCCATCGGTACGCCAAGCAGGAGGACGATCCACAGCAGCAGTCCGGTGGTGAATGGCGCAAATTGCTTCAGAGTGCACTCGGACGGATAATCGATCTCACCAAGACGGGTTGCGAGGAAACGAAGATGGACGAGGTAACGGTCATGTTGGCGATCGCCGTCTTTCTGCTCCATTCACCGGCGGATGTTGTTTCCGTGCCGAATCTACAGTATCCGTGCATCAATCACTTTCGCCAGTGCTTCCAAAGTGCTTCGCTGCCGGTTCGTCTCAAGTGTGTGCAGACGATGCGTTCGATCTTTGCGAATTGTGAGCTCCGGGTGTCGACACCGTACATACATGCGTTGGCACCGCGGCTGATCGAGCATCTGTACACGGAGCAGGCAAGCAATCCGGCTAACGAGCAGGAGTTGGCGTTGGTGCTGGAGGGTGTTACGACGGTCGAAACGCTGATTGCATTAGCGGAACCACAGAATCGTAAGTATTTCTTTTTTGTTTTTAAGTCTCTTACGGTTAACAATACTTATGTCGCTAATGTTCATGACTTTCATGCTAACACGAATGGAAAAAAGGAGAATTGATGCAAGGTAATAATAACAAAGATTTTTGACCCGGTTGTCCATTTCCTATGCAATGCAGGGGTTTCCAAAATGCGACACGCAACGAACATTAAATTAAATCCAATTAAAGACAAAAAGTCTTTAATTGGAGCTTGTCTGTAAGGTCGCTTTAACCCAGGGAAAAATGCCGCCTGAGAAATCCTTTATATTATGTTCGATGTATATTGCGTCCCTTATATACCAACATTTGGAAACCTCTGCTATCATAACATAACTTAACTAATCGAAAAAATTGCAACAATTTCATTTATTAACTATTTCTTCCTATGCTTCTTTTTCCACTGTCCGATCCGCCTCGCCTGCAGGCATCCAGATGCTGACCTTGCTCGTGCCTATCCTCATCAACTATCTGGATGATCCGGAGCAGCTCCAACAGCAGCAGCAACAACAACGAACAACCAAATCAAAGTACGTGACGGCACTGAACGATCACGCCATACAGTGGCTAATGAAGATCGGCCTAAAGTACCCGCAAGAGTTCAAAACGTTCATGGCCCAAGCACCGGAATTGCGGCGCAAGCTGGAAGCCGCCATCAAGCGCAACCAGATGAATGCAACGCTGCAGAAGAGCAAGAGCGAGGCGGCGAACGCCGCTGCACGGAATAGTGCCGCACAACAGCAGAAACCGACCATACAGCTAAAGACGGATTTCAGTAATTTTAGCTTTGCATAGAGAAATCGGACGCTTTTCGCTCGTGTTGCGTTCTGGTCCAGGGCACCAGCACTTACCTGCAGCAATCAATCAATTAATCGATCAAATTCTCGCTGAAGAAGATGTGCATGTTGTGTGAGTACTTTTCCTTCGCCTATAAAAACCCACTTGCTCTAAATCCTACCCCTCCTCAACTACTAGTATATTCTAATTATTTATGCAATTATAAGCGAATGTGTCCCCATATTGTCGCCACGTAAAAACCCCTATTTGCGGTGTAGTAGATGGTAGTAGAAGTAGCAGCGCATCTCTAACACGTACCCCTCTATAACGTCAATAAAAAGTAACGCCCCAAGTAACTAGACGAACGAACAATTTGTTAATATATATAAAATTGGAATTATAGGCAATAAAGTATTATAAAACCCCGGGGAATGTAGAGAAACGTTGCCCCGTAGCGCGGTTAAGTTTATTTGAAAATTGAATTCCACATCATTCCGAACAATTAGCATCATTGCCGTCACACCTAATCTTGCTTGCCTTCTTGCTGCTGCTTTGCGACCAGTTCCCGATAATGCTCTACCGAGCCAAGTTCAAAGTTGGGGGGCAATTCCGCAACAGTATCGACCAGTTTCGGTGACGCTTGAGAAAGCTCCAAATTGGCCACTACGGGAGGTTCCTGTTGTGCCTGTTGCTGCTCAGCGGCTTGTTGTATTTGTTTCTTTTTCTTCAACTTTTCGCGCACTTTGTTGCCTAGCCGCGATGCGGCCATTACCTTCGCAACACGATTGCTCTTCAGCCATCGCGAGTTCCAAGACTTTGGCACTTCCTCCTCGGGCGGTTTATCTTCCAGCAGTAGATTTTCATCACCAGAATCATGTATCTCCACAATGTCCTCGTCGTCCTGTGCCGAGTGATCCATCTTGGTTGGTTCAGCTTTAGCTTCCTCGTCCTCCTCGGCCTCTGATGAGCTCTCGGACGAGCTACCGCTACTACTGGACCCATCCGATCCTTCACTACCCGAGGATAACGTTTGCACTACTGTTTCTTGAGCGGCTTCAACTGTCGTTTCCGCCACAGTGTCCTGAATTTTAACATGATCCGTTCCGTCATCTTTTTCACCTTCATCTCCCAGGGGCTGCTCTGTTTCCGTAGCTGCTTTATCCGTCGGATCGGCCTGCTGCTCTGCAATTATCGGTTCTTCTTCTACTAGTGGTTCTTCTTCGGAAATTTCACCTTCCTCCGGTTCCGTATCTTCCGCCGGCTTTTCCGGTTCCGGTGTCGGCGGTTTCTTAGCCTGACGGTCCAGTTCCTCTATGTTCGGTACGAAAATAGAGGCACGTTCCTTTGCAAGCCGTTCTTCCTCGGAATCGGACGAAATGCACAATGTTTCTGGGCTTGCCTCGACGGGAATAACTTCCGGCGAGCTTTCGCGTGTTTCATTACCTTCATCGGGCTTGCGGAGTTCGGTAGCATCTTCCGGAACAGGAGTATCCTTTTCAATTGCATCATTAGCGACATCTGGTAGTGGTGCGTTTTCATCTGTCACAACAGCAGTGACGACGTTTGCATCCGAATCGATCGTTGTTTCGGTGTCTTTTTCTGTAGCGTTTTCTGACAGAGCTTGGTCGGTGGTGGGATTTTTATCGTCAATTAAATTATCCGATTCAGTCGCCTTTTCTTCCGGATCCGGGTTTTCCGTCACTTTCTCTTCCAACTCTACTGCTTCCATCGATTTTTCGGTAGATTTTTCACGCCCATTATCGGGTGGATTGCTGGACACCTCGTGCTCATCATCCTCTTCATCACCAACCTTCCGTATGCGGAAGTTACGCTTCAACCGTACACGCTTGGTTTGTTGTAGGGAGTTGCTGTTGTTGTTTTCCTTCTTAAAATGATTTCCATTTTTCGCTTGCTCGGATGATTTTGAACCAGACTGTTTAGATTCATCGTCCGTGTCGACGTCACCGTGACGACCACCATCCTCAGCTTCATGTTCGGAATCGATTTCTATCTTCGTTACCGGTTCCAGCGCTAGCTGCGATCGGATAGCACGTGCACGAGCTTGCAGCTCAAGCAACTCAAGCACCGTCATCTCCTTTTCCGCTGTAGTAGTGAACAAATTGGTCAATCATAAAAGTACGTGTGTTTTCATTTCTGGCTAAACTTACATTTTGGTTCACCGTTCCTTTCATCGGTTTGCTTCGAGGCATCGGCTAAAACGGTAGAATAAAATTGCATTTTAGAAGATGGAACATTTTATCGGCCCAAAGGCGCTACTTTGGCAAAAACTGGCTGTGAAAGTACAAAGGCAGGATGTTACTACGGACGAGATGCTGCTGAACGCTCTTCGATTTGGTGCGACTTTTTTCCACGTTGAGTGTGGTTTGTTTACTCCACAGGAATGCACCGTTCTGTTAGATCGTTGTAACGAAATCATTAAACTGTACGCGGAAGAGTGTAAACCCTGGACAGTATCCAATGGTATTATATGTTCCCTGAGTGGTCCTCGTCCGCGCCTGCGGTTTACTCTGAACGGAAGCGACCACGTGGAAATATTGGAACAGCAAACAATAACGCTTACGGCCGACAAGAGATACGAAAATCAGCGTTTCGATGAAGTAAAGTATGTCACAAACTTTGATCAACTACAACAACTATTAAGCGTTGGAGATGCTTTATCGGTTGGCTCGGTAAAACTCACAGTGGAACGGATTGTGCCCGGTTTTATAACGTGCCGAACAACACAAGCCGGGTTTATTAAGCCTTTCGATATTGTAAAAAATAATTGTGAGGATATACAGTTGGAATTCGAAATCTCATCGACTCTGGAGGAACTGGAACGTGTTGTAGAAAAAGGATGTACATTTATAGTTGTGCCACAAATGAGTGCTAAATCATTACACGCATTTGTAGAATCAATTCAAAACAGAGAGCGTATTCAAATTATTGCTCACGCGTCCAGTGCGCTTGGTGGTCCTGATCATCACCAGTGTGTCGATGCATTTATTACGGAAGATGTTGTATTGTTGGAGCAAACGAAATTCACCGGAAAACCTATTCTTTACCATTTGGATGAAGAGCAGACATCGATACCGGAAATGATTGAGCAGGCTGATGTAATCATAGCAACCGCAAATTATCTCACAAGAATACACGCCTACTTGAGGCGTGTGAACAGTACTCAGTTAGAGGCACATCAAGTACTAAACCGAATGCTCGATCCGGACGAAGAAGCAATGGCTACTTGTTTAAATTTTTCAGCCCAAGAAACCAATGCCAGTGCAATCATACTTCCTTTGGGGAAGGACAATACGAAACTAGCCATTGAATTGTCCTTAAAGAATCCGCTCTCCATCGTATTTATTCTCTATCCGGCCGCCGCAGATGCGAACCAAATTTTGCTTCGAAAATACTTGGTACCTATCATCGTTCGAAAATTAGTGCCAGCATCCATTGCTGAGCAAAAGCTTCTACACCGTGCCATTGCATACGGACGACGATTCGGGTATCTACACGATGGTAATTGTATCGTAACAGGATATACCATTAATTCCAACACCGACGAACAAGGATTGGAAATGCGCTATGTACCACCGGCAGGCCCGTAATCAATATTACCTTTTTTACCTCGCTTCGATGTTCGCTTCGAGTCAACGTCGGAATCGGAAGAAATTTCATCCAAGGAAATGTGCTCTACAAAAAAAAAAAGAAAAAGGAAGAGATTTAAATAAATTCACCACAAAGAGCAAATAAAAGCAAATACCGATACCTTCTATTTTTTCCACATCTGACCCTTCCTCCTCCGACGACGATTCCGTGTCAGTGGGACATTTTGTATTGTTGATGATTGAGTGTAGCCGCTTGGTAGAGATACCGAGCAGCTCATCCAAACAGCGCTCCTTTATCACATCGTTCGACTTTCCCTCCAGAAAATCGGGCAAAAGGTACTTGATCTCTTTCGGCTTTACACAGGAAAACACTTGCCGTATCAGCTCGAGCCGGTCGTCAACGTAGGCACCGAGCGGTTTCAACTCTTCCGGCTCTTGTTTAATGTCGACGGCAGGTTTACTTTCGCTGGTTTCGGTTGCTTTCTTTACTTTCTTCTTTTGTGTAGGCATTTTTGCTTCTACTTTCTGGTAATCTGGGAAATGATGGAAAGGATGTTTGCAAGCAAAATGATGCCAAACGCTATCCTTCCGAACAGTCCGCGACGAATTTCCTATTTATTGTTTAATACAAGAGTTAAAATCGCATTTACTAATCGATATGCTGGTTACGACTAATACACAAAACACTAAGTTATTCTTAGTTAATTTTTTTTTTCAAACTTTTCTGCAAAGCTCTTGCCGATTTTTTGTAAACAAACCATTGGATGACAGTTAGCAAAAGAACAGGCTTTTTCTAAGCGGTTGGTACCAAATTGTCACACAAGGTATTTTGACAGTAAGAGAAAACATCGAATGAAAAAAAAACATCGCAATTGAGGGCACCAGGATTTAAAGCGAACGAAATTGATTTTTATCATTAATTTACCATTCCTATCAAAAGAGTGGAGATTGAATTTAGTGAATAAAATTAAGCATTCACGCGCAGTTAACAAAATACTGCATGTGTTTACAGTATGGTTTAAGAATGTCCCTGAAAGATAAGGCACCTGCCATTTCGCTTTGCTCTCAAATACCGCTGAGGCAATCTGACCGTTTCTCAAGCCGATAACAGTGAGGTGCACTTCGTATGCACGAACAGGTATTTAACGCAATTTTTGCAATTAAATTGAGTTTTCGTTAAATGTAAATAAAAATGGAGTATATCAGATTGAAACACAAAATTAAACATTTTTGAATATATTTGAAGAACTTTTCATTGTTGTTTTTAAAATAAATTGCATACCCATCGTATCGTAATTTTCGTACACCTGCTACTATTCCATCCTCCACTGTGCAAGCAATGAAGTCTACGGCTTTTGAATCTTCAACTGTTACTCTTTCTCTACTTAGTTCTCTCTCTCATGTTCTCTTGACACCACAATATTTTGGTGCCAGCTTTTCCAGCTAGCGGATGCGTGTGCAGTGCAGCAGCTTTGCCGTGCTTTTGCTGAAAGCATTTTCCACACACTCCCGTGGCAGTTTTCTTCACGCTCGGGAAAAACTGGTTAGTCGAGTTTTCGCATCGGTCGCGTTCGGTCGTGCAAGAAACGGAGAGGAAGTACCCGGAACACAGCACACACATAAAGTCCAGAGTGTTGTTGTTGCGCGGTGTGTGCGCGCGCGTCTTCCAACCACTTCCTGTGTGTGTTTGTATGCTTTTTTGTGTTTGTTGCTCTCGAATTGTTGTTGTTGTTATTGCAATCGATTGTTTCGCAAGGGTGAGTTTGTGGTGTGGTGTTTAATGGGCAAATGGGGGCTCCGGTTCGTTATGGAGCAGTAGTGTGAGCCCACTTCAACAGTGTCGATGCAAGTGAAGAAAGGCCAGGCGGGGTATGCAAATTAAGATTAATTGCAAATTCAAAATACACAACCTGAACCAACCCCCGTTAGCGACAAGTGCCTAGCTGAAGGTGTGCTTGTTAGTGTGGTCCAGCCTCCTCCTGACGGCGAATCGCTCTGCCTTTTCGGGCTAATCGTGCCCCCGTGACCGGAAATCGTTTTCAGGATGGTCAGTCCGGTGTAAAAATATAGATGCACCTTGCCTTCTCTTCCGCTTCATCCGTTCCTTCGCTTTCCCAGTGAAGCAGTGCGAATTGTGCAAATATCGAAACGGAATGGATGTGTGAAGTACCTGCGTCGAAAGTGTGCAGAGCGTGTGTGAGTGTATGTGTGCGTGTTTGGCCCGGTTGTACACAAAAGCGTAAAACCGCGTAACGAAACACAACCTGCGCCTACCACGACGTCGTCCAGACCAAGCCAGAGCTGGCTTTCCCGTACAAATTTCCATCCAGCCAGGCTGCGCTACTGAAAGCAGCAACCGAGAGATAGAAAGAGAATAAGAGAGGGAGAAGAAGAAAAAATCCCGTACACCCGAAAAAACTTCTCAAGCTGAACCTGTGCAACATAGAAAACACCGGATAGAAACAGGTAAATTGAGTCAAGGGATGAAATGAA
Source organism: Anopheles maculipalpis (assembly GCF_943734695.1). Lineage (NCBI taxonomy): Eukaryota > Metazoa > Arthropoda > Insecta > Diptera > Culicidae > Anopheles > Anopheles maculipalpis. The sequence continues at coordinate 41,791,189 of NC_064871.1, read as the reverse complement.
AACGAAAAATATGTTTCCCGATCGATTGCGTGTTCCCGAGTAGCACGGGAGCTTCTCACAGGACACCAACAAGAAAAAAGGATCAATGGGCGTAAGCGAGAGCGTGTTGTGTCGTTTTAGAAGAGAGTGAGCGAATGAAATGGAGCGAAACGAGATCTGCCTGTTTCACCCTGCGCGCATGCTATGTGTTTTTTCTTCTTTACTTTCATCCCCCCCGTCCGGCTGCCCTTTGCAAGAACGGGTTCTCCTCAAGGAAAAAAAGGGCTCGAACGGGCGTGAAATATTGAGTGTTGCTCATGAACGGAACTCCCCGCGGTAAAAAAAAGGTCCGTCGGTGTGCGTGAGTTTTGAGATGCATATTTTTCTATTGCTTTTTTGTTTGTTTGGTATATTTCCCGTATGCTAGGGAATGCATACACGGGAGCCTGTGATTCATCGCAATTTGGCCGCGTATCGCGTTTTTTTACTGTTGGGTGGCTGGGTGGATTGATGTTTGTGTGTGCGTTATAGGCTCGACGGGGGCTTCCGCGTGTGCGCGTGTGCGTGAAACGTCAATGCTTGCTGAGGTCGAGTGATAAGATAAAAAAGCGCTTGCCTTCCCGATGCAACTACCACAGAGCGGCGTTTTGTATTTTGTGCCGCTAGCAATTCTTGAAGCATAATAAAAAGACACAAGAATCCACGCACCACGCTGATTAAACCCCACAACGCTCGGAAGGCTAAACATTACCGGCTCTTCAATGAATGGAGTGATTCATTCCGTTCCGCGGTCCATCGAGAGTAAAATACAATGGTTGCTTTGACTGTACCGAGAACAACAGCATGATGAGCATTTCGATTGCAAAACGACTGTCGAATGGTGTGTGATGCTGCTGTTGACGTTTGATGGGCATGCATATATGTTGACTGAGTTTCACTTTCACAGCTACATGTTCTACATGAATGCGCACCTGCGTACTTGACCGAAGAAATTCCCGTTTCGATGTTTATACATGTGCGGTTGCTCTCTTTTTACCGCATCCGAATGGAAAGCAAAGTGAGCATTTTTTTCCTCATTTTTCCCTGTATATATGTTCCCCCCCCCCTTCTCTCTCTCTCTCCCTCTCTCTCTTTCTCTCTCTCTCTCTCTCTCTCTCTCTCGTTAGCCTCCTGCTCTCACATTCCCAAAAACCTTAACCCTCGTAAGCCTTCTACCGATTTGTGTAACTTGAAGGCGTTAGGAGACATTCGATCCGTCACAATATACATGCATGCATGCATGTGAAAAGCCTCGTTTGTTTCCACAATCCCCCCCGCCGTGGCTGATGGCTAACGGCCCCCCCTAATGTTTGGTTGTTGGTGGAACCAGTTTTTACTCTCCACAACACCTCTTTTTTACACCCTTTCTTCCTATCCACTGCTTAGTGATGAACACAGACACAGATACAGATCTTGCTGGGTTTCTTTCGCTCAGAGATTTGCTTACTCAAACCCTCCCAGCTCAACCCCCAATTCGATCCACCCACCTCAAATTTGAACCCACCCCAAAGAACTAGTTGAAGACTAGTTTACTCGATTCTTAGCCCTTCTTCGGGGGTTCGTCTGAACTGGGCGTCGTAACCTGACATAGCAAAACTGCTAGCGATCCTAGTAGGTTGACCCAAGAAAAGTTCTCAATTCTCGTTCGCAACACTTCAATGTTTTATGTTTTTCGATGGCTAAAGTTGCAAGCAAAGGGGGGAAAAAATAATCCCTCTCAAGAACAGACGACCAACAAATCATCCCAAAAACAGGAAAAAAATGCTTACGCTACTCCGGCCGTTCCTATCTATATACCTTGGAGGCATTCTAGGCTGTGTCATGTCTGTTATGTTGCCGACCAAGTGTGCACTTGACTAGCTGTTGTGTATTGTTATGTTACTCCTGGCCATCTTTGATGAGCATGGTGAGGTAGGGAAGCTAGTATTGAGCGATTCTAACAACGCCAGTTAAGTTGCTTCCCCGCCTTTCTGAACACGATCATCAACTATTGGTAGCCAATCCGCTCTGCTCTATGCTCTATGCTCTTATGATACACACTTCACAGCAGCAAGTGCTTAAGGGTTAAGATTTATCGCTGGAAGAATGCTGCGACACAAGAAACATGCTTTAAGCAGCCGAATTTCAGGGTCTTATGACGTTAGGTGGTAGTTTCAAGGATTTTGGGGGACGATATAAACAAGCTTTATTTTATGTGTTTTTGCCTGGTGAAATAAAAATAGTCAGTTCGGCAACATAATCTCAATCCAATCGTGCATGTCATACAAGAAACAGTATATTCGGCACATTTTTACTTAGAAATGTTTCATTTGTTTTTATGGTGAGTTTTATCCTCGACGAACAAATGTACCTGTGACTATACAAATTTTACAATGGGCAAAGCGTATTTTTTACCCCTGGATGGATTTAATTTTTTTCTACATACAAATTGCATGGGAAAGGACGACGCTGTAGACAAGAGTAGACTTTATCCCTACTTGGATGTGCAGTTTCTCCGTATTCATGATATCTACAATGCTTCTCCGAAATCACACATCCTATGGAGTATGATTCTCATATTAGGTTCCCTAACCTGTAATGCTCCCTGATTGGTGAAGCTCCTCTGTCCGGCGGAGTCCCTCCTGGCCGAAGAATCCCCCTCACCCTGATTGATAAGACCCCTTGGGCCACGAGAAATCCTTGGCCGGCGAGACATTCTTGGTCGGCGAGGCCCCCCTGCTCAGCGAAGCTTCTGGAGGCCACCATCTCCTTACTTAATTATCAGGCGCTACAACCTCCATTGTCCTTACACACATACGGGTCCAACAATCCTTCTAAGCTTCTTCCTGTCGAATGCGGCCAAGAAGGCATCGTTAGTTTTGGACAGGGTCCATGTCTCAGAGCCGTATGTGGGTCCTGGGACTATAAAGGTATGATGCAGTCCCAGCTTCAACCGTTGCGACAGGTTTTTTGAGGTGAGGGGTCACCTCCGCATTTGACTCAAATTACCATTTTTTATTTTTTTTTGCTAACCAACAAAATTGTGTGTAATCTTATAATATTTTAATCAGTTCAAATAAGCATTCATAAGACAAAGAAACAAAGTATCAAAGAAAATTGTGCATAACATAACAAAGTTGTGACAAAAAGACATCAAATCATAAAAGCAGCTCAACAAAAAAAAAAACAATCATTTTTTCTCAGAACAATCCAAATAACTTTTAAGGCAAGAGCGCCCCACACTTTTTGGTTATTTTATTGGGAGTTTATCTATAACAAAACATAAAAATAATGTTCACAACCAAACAGGATTGGAATTCGCATACCTATCCAATCCAATCCCTCGATCCAATTAGGAATTGAATCCCAGAATCTGATGAGGATTTTTTTCATTACTAGTTCACTGAGAATCAGGATGGTGTGTACTTATAAGCGGGTTTGGTCTAAAAAAAGGTGGAAATTGGCTAGCATGGAATTGGTAGTGATTTCTGTGACCGAAAAGCGAACTTCAGTGACACTAACGGCTTTAGAATAAAAAGTTTCACCAATAAACAAGTCATATACTAGAAGCCAAATGAGGCAAATTGTAAGGCGAGTAAGGAGCTTAATTCTGGTCGTTATGAAAATATTTTTAATGCAAATTTAATTTTATCCAAAAGTGAATCAATTGGTGAACCACATTTACCCCTAGCATATACTAATGAAACACTTGATCTGATGTTCGAATTCAAATAATTTTCGATGATTTCATATAGATGGCTCTGCTTGCCCCAATACACAACAATTCATCACACTTTTAACCATTTTTGTAACTTTCATAAAATGGTTATTTTTGCATTTATTTTTCCGAGACTGATCAAACAGTGAACTTTAAAATTTTACACTTTAAAATGACAATGAAAGCAAATCCAGCTTTAAAAAACCATGTTTAAGTAAGTTACAGCACGAATTGCTTAACGTTGCACACCGTGACTCCCCGAATCTGTGATACATAGAATTATTTTGGACAAAGCTCTAACGGAGAACCCTATCCAATCATTCTCTAGCCAACATGGAGGATCAAATGATCCGTTGTTAGCGTTGGAAGAGTCGACTGATTAATGCAAACATTCCCTTTTACGACCGTGCGAAACTTAAGTGTTTGTTAACTTGCATAAGAGTGCCCCGGAACGGGTTGCAATCTCTATCTGGATGGTCTGTATTGCATCAATTATTAATTTACTAAAAGATATGAACCAATATTATTCATTGTTCAGTCTGAATCAAATGCTTAAAAATGTACATTCACAAATAATCTTCACATACCACAAACGAAAAACGGAAAATTTGGAGAAACACCAACCCTGCGGCCATACCACCATGATTTGTGTGTTTTTAAGTACAAGGTGTTCCATATATTCGAATACACTTAAAAAACGAACTCGAACAATGTAAATATAAGATATTAGATTTTGAGTATTTTTTTCTTAAAGCCATGTTTATTTACTATGTTTTTGGCATATTTGTTGGGAGCTATCCGCCCCCCCCCCCCCCCCCCCCCCCAATCGTACGTTAGAGGTATCTTAAACGAATCGCACGCATCTGTTACATAGGCATTTCGTCGCAGATCTTGGAAATAATCAAGGGAATTGAGATCCGGGGAACTGGGCGGCCATAACACTTGATCGAGAAACCCCGTCAAATTCTCCTGACACCACGCTTTTGCGCTATGCGCCGTGTGGGCCGGAGCGCCGTCTTGTTAGAAAATGTAACGATCCTTCCCTTAGAGATCCTGGAGTGCCGGAGCCGCAACCTTCTCCAGAATCTCCAGGTATTGTAGTACGCGGCGTAAATTTTGACGTTTTACTCTATAAAAAAAAAACCAGTTGGAGCTTCCCACACCTGGTTACGGCGTCCCCCAAACCATCACCGGCGCGGCATTCTGCAACCGTGGGATGTTTATTTGGGACGGGGGAGATGCTGGCCAACGTCGGCGCACACAGTCGATCATTTTTAACACTGTGCTGTTGTTCCAAAAGCCTCCGTTACTCCATGTACTTTACGTTTCTTGATCGGCTTGTACCCTAGGTCCTTCGTCATAATAGTGTGAGTCGTCCTGATTGACACGTACAGGTCAGCAGCAGTCTTCCAGATCGAGCGGGTCATTTTTCGACGGATACGCTCGATCACCACATTGGTGACTGCCACCCGGATCTTGTACGGTCATTGGTCAAGCCCGTCTCCCGGTACCGACGGATGGTAGAATACACACAGAGTGCACAACTACAAGTCGATGAAAAGTTGTGTTCGGACTTATTAAACACCCTGTATATTTTTTATTTTATCCTGATCCTGCTACCGCTATCGCATCTTATTAAACTACACAGTATAGTCGTAAAAGTTAGGCCAACATGTTAGGGCCAGTGCCATCTACTACATTATTGAAAAACAAGTTTCATTCGATATCCCAATCGATGACTCTCACAATCGATCGCCATGAGTTCGAGTTTCGATTGAATATTTCATTCGTTTGCTCCTTTAACCCCCACCCAAAGTGGCCACCGATTACATTCAGCTTCCGAAAGGGAAAATAAAATACTACACAGTTAAGACTCTGCTCAGTTGTAGGGTCTGGTGGTAGGATACTCTCCGAGGTGTAGTACGGAGAAACATTCAAATGATTTGCTCCAGCCGCTTTTCACCGTCGGCAAGGGCAAATATTTAACCAAACTGGTGAAAGCACAGTTGTAAAGGTGTGTGGTGGAGCTCCCGTATGGTGGGTAGATACATGGAAGGGGTGATATGCAAACAGCAAGTCCGCGGTAACACTACAATATTTGCCTACATGAGGGAAAGCTTCAAACTTAATTACTTATTTTCTGTTTCGCTAATATATTGAGCGATACTTTTGAATCTAAATATTCACTGTGAGAGTTGACATCAATTTTGACAATTCTCTATGGGACTTTCATCGTTTTAGATAGTTTTTCAAAAAATTATTTAGATTCTTGGAAAACATTGGCAGCTTTCCGACTGTTTCTGAAGCGCTTATTTTTCCACATGCGAAACACGTTTTCTGAACATCAAATACCCTTTTCTTGTAATGCTAGACGTCCTAACCCCGGTGAAAACGAACCTCCCAGAAAAGAGCGATGATTTAGCCATTTGGTCCATGTAAAATTTACCCGCATTGCGTTACATTGCTCCCTCAACCAGAAGCGTACAGACAGTCCATCTCCGAACCGAAAACTGGTTGGCAGTTTCCCTTATTTCGATAATCCTACAAAATCTGCATTGGATTCATCAGAAGGTGTATACGAAAATCGATTTTATCACTTTTTACCTCACTTTCAACCAGTCAAAAAGGGCCACTATCTGTGGCCCTTTTTCTTCGATCGATCCATTATCCGGTGGCTGTGAGGAGGTGGATAAACGGTCCTGCCCGTTCTACCAACCAGGTGTTCGGATGTGTTCTACCCAACCCTTCCCGGAAGGTCCTTTCTCTCGGAAGCAAGCAAAATACCTCTTTATTTGCGGCGGGCAACACAACAACAACAGCAAAGTTAGGAAGCATCCAAAAAAGGCCCCTAAATAGTTTACTAAATATTTAAACTTCTTTGCCGCTTTCGATGCACTTTCCGGTCGGAAACTCATCGGTCTTTACCGTGGCCCAACCAACAAACCAACGGTGGGGGCCGAGATTTCCGTCCTAAAGATATACTGGCAAGGTGCGTGCATGACTTGCGATAAAGGATAAATCCCCGAGCGATGGGTGAGCTGGTGACATCGGTTGATTAGTTGACTTAACCTTCGCCAGTGAAAGAAATGTCCCTGATGATGGTATAGTCAACGGTGGTGTTGTGACGATGGGACGGTAAGATGAGCATCAAGGCCAGTCTTTTGTTCAATTCTGGGATAGCTTCACTACACACGGGACACGGTAATCCAAACCCTTTTTGGTTTAGTATCTCGAACCAGGGAGCCCGGATTCTCCTACCCGCGTATGTGTTGACTTTTCAATAATGCCCCACGGGGAGAGGACATTTCCGATGCTGTATAACGACGGACCAAAGAAGCAACATGTATCCGAACGTGTAGGACACAGCACAACACCTCTACTCCTTTTTTTAAGGAACCCTGCGGCTTAAACCATTTCCATCGAGGACAGTTTTTCTTCCCCTAGCTTTTCCATGCATTTTTTTTCCGGAAAGCACACACAGATTCACAGGATGAAACGCTTCGTTCACGGACTTCAAACGCCATTACGCTCTGTGGTGCAAAAGCATAAGTCCCATACATTAGCAAGCACAAAATGAGGACAATGACCTACTTCTGGTGCCCGACCAAGAATGGTATAATATTCTCTCAAGACTATTAAAACTGTTTCCAGCAAAGGCTTTTTTTTCTTGCTTTTTAGGCTCATGTGTATAAACAACAAAGGCCAAAAGACAAAGAACGAGCCTCTTGAAGATAAATGCATGTTTGCTGTTGTTTTGCATCTTTTGCCTGATTGCTAACGCGTGCCTCAACCTGACGAGCGGGGATCCAGATTTGTTGCGCTCGTTGGCCGTTTCTACGACAGAAACAATGGCGAACGCACCCTGGCGAACGCAATATTGCACCCTGGCGCATAGAAATGCTAAAACAATAGCAGTAGCTAGCAGTGTGTCGTTTAATCTATGCTGCATTTAGACCATAGGAATGCTGTTCTTCTCTAGAACGGGTCGGGTTTTAGTCGTCCTTGGTGACAGAAATCTTACTACTGGTGCGCTGTGAAAAACGCAAATCCGTTACGAATAAGACCTGTCAGCGAATGCATTGAGAGATGGATAGATTTTAATTATTTTTCTTACGAAAAAGTCCTGTCAAATGGTGGACATTACCATTGCGCGCATCCCAGATTGTGTGCAGACAGTTGACAGTGTTGCCAGTAGATCCGTATCAGCGTTGTTGCGTAAAGCTCCATGTCTTAAAGAAGAAATTTAAATTCTTGAAGCTGTCTTGTGTCAAAAAGTCAAAACAACGAGCCCTTCTTAACGCTAAACAACTACAGTTGGTAAAGGAGTTTGCGGCATCTATTGTGGGCAAATCTATTGCCCACAATAAGTATTAGATAGAAGATTTTCGAAAGATGTAAATAAAATTTACCAAATAACTGTTATACCAAGAAGAACGTAGTTATTGGACTGCGTAACTGATTATGCATTATTTTCTAAATTCGCAAAAACATATTACTTTGTATATACATGACTAAAGAATGTGAAGTTTGATTTTTTTGAGTAAATTTTCCTAAAATAATTACTGGTAATTAGTTACACATCACAAAACCAACGCATTTTTGTAGAGCCTAATGGATACAGGGGAGCCACCGATTTGACAGCTTGAAAATAAAAAATCAATCCAGATGCGGCCCAATTCAATCTTTACAACGACGGATTTAAATTTGAAGAAGCCCGAATAGAAAGAACGATGCCCAATTGAGAGTTTACGACGCCAGAATAAGCATTTACGTTGCCCAATAATAGTGTGACGATGGTGAATTTGCTAGGTAAACCCTGTAAGGCGCCCTCGTGTTGTATCTTTGAATTTCTCAATCTCATGATCGTGACCTACTAGGACGCGCCGACCATTTAATGGCTTACTAGACTTATCGATACCACGTAGTTCGATAGTCAGTCCTCAAACTGCTGTAGAGCGGTCCAGATGGAATGGGATTTGTACCGCGGTCTTGATGCCGCGTGAAGACCTATGCCGTTATCGCCTCAATATCGGGTCGTGTGTGTGGGTTTTTCCATGCTCGTAGCCGTGATGGTAGCAGGGGTCTTGATCGTTTTCCATTTCGAAGGTTCCTTGATTGTGTCCGATCGTGAATTCTCGTTCGTGTCCTTCTGTGTCCATCGGCCGGTGCAACTTCTTCCATGTGGTACCCAACCCTTAACGCATCGAGGGGGGGGGGGGGGGGATGGGTATCACACTAATAATCCGTTAGCACGATAAAAAAAGGAAGATAGTTCTCAGGTAAACCTCGTCGCATTCTCCCAGCAGGTCCCAATGCCCTGGACTGCGTCTAACAAGGCGGCTCGCGCAGCCTCGTATTCCACACAAGACCATAGAAGATTATCTATGTCGTGGTATCCGTGGCCGCAGCCACATACTTTGGAGTCGACCTGTCCTATACGCTGGAGATGCGCGCCCAAAGCGAAATGATTAGACCTAAGCCGAGACATCATTCGAATAAATGCACGGCCCTTAATGACGGATGAAGTCCAAAATCAGACAGAAGACAGAGTTTTCTCCCGTGTAGTAACCGCTTTACTGTAATTGTTTCTTTGGTTAAATCGATGTGTTGTGTATTGCTTTGAGTGATTTGAATTGCTTTTAATTTCTAAAAGTTTTCTTGTTGCTCTATATTTAAAAAAAATGCAGAGCGATGCAAATTAAAAGCAAAAAATAGTTCTGCAACGACCCTCATCATTCTCATCATGAACGTGCTAAACTGTATATAGTTTGAAAACTCCACGGTCAGCATGTAAAGGTTATGCACCGAGTGCAAAATGTTATCAGTAAGATCTGCACAAATTCCTCTCCAGCCATTCCGCTAGGTGACTGAAACATCAGTATAGCGTTACGACGGGGCGTCAAGTCGTTCGTGACAACTCGTTTCAAAGTCATGATGTAATATTAAGACACCGAGAGAGAGAGAGAGCGTGCTGGTATCTACGATAATCAATTCCCGTTGCACAAAGGATGCCCCAATGACCTAGGGAATGATAATCTAGCCAAGATCTAGCTACTGTTGGTGATGATGACAACGGCAATGATGATGATGATGGTGCTGACAATCTTCGTATCTTAGATAAAAGCGTAGTGGACTCCGGCCGTAAACTAGCACATCTATCCGGTGAAGCAATCTCGCCTTTTCTTCTTGCACTACTTGTTCACATTCTGACAAAACGCTGTCGGATGTTTTACTGCTAGAAATCTACCAAACAATGGCACAATAGCCATCCAAAACCAACTATTCCTTCCTTCAAGGTCGGGATGGGAAATTGATGCAAGCATCTTCAAATCGAACAACATCGTGCCAAACAAAAGATGTCATCTCTGGTGTTTTTATTTTGTTCTTGGACAAACTTTTCCTATGCTCCAACTACGACGCTAATGCGTGTTTTGGGGAGAGAGGGTGTAGCCATAAACTTTCCATTTCATCATCGCTCAAACGTAAGAAGGATGTGTGTTTGTTCTTCTTTTCCGTTTTTTGGCATTTTCTGCTCCCCCCCCCCCCCCCCCTCCCCCGATTACCCCATTGGGCTATGGTAAAAAAGTTTTGTTCGTGAGTGAAATTTAATGGTTTTTGCACAAACCACAAATACACGCACAATGGGCGTGACTCCACAAAAAAAAAGGTTATCATGGGGTCCTTTTATGCTCCGAAAAAATGGAACTGCCTGTCAGCGTTGGCAATGATTGTGTTTGTCAGTCAGCCCGCAACCCGTGTACCCGTGTGTTTGGGCTTTTGAGAGGATGAAATTGAAATGTCACCACAATTCAGCAAAAGGCAACGCCAATTTTGTCTTTCCATGTTTTTGGGGGTTGGCTTGCAAGGTTCGTTTATGTAACGTTCTGCATTCGATGACATTTGAAATTGCGAACGATGAATAATACCTTGTTTAGGCATGCTTCCAATATTACATAAATGTTTTACATAAAAACAGGGTAGCAAACACAATTTTTGGTGCGCATATTAGAAGCTCAAAATGTTCTCAAAAAATGATTATAATTAAGTGTCATTCATTTAGAATTCGGTCACTCACAAAACAGGCTGTAAAACGAGTAATTTTTAACGTAGAAATATAATTTCTACATTAAAAGCGAAAGGTTTTTTTTTATTGCTCTTTTATCACAAAGTTTAAGAAAAAAACATTTGTTTATGTACGGATGAATTTAGGCTATTTTTTTTTATAATAAGCTCTCATAAGCTGCCGCACAACTGGTTTATCCACTTCAGTGGCTGTTTTTTTTCCCAATAGTATGAGTGTTGGGCAGTTGGAAAATCTGGCCAAAGCTTAATTGGGTCGTTAAAAAAATACACATTTCCAGGCACTGATCTTTACAAACTGTCGAGTTCATAGATTGATTTGTTATAAAAACACGTGTTTTCTGCCCACACAGCTGCCATTCCAAGGCTTGCGATACCATGAGTATATTTGTTCGGAACATCGTCCCGAGCTGTGGCAACATAAAATTTTTGTACCAGAGTCCTGCCTCAAATCTATCTTTATTTACGTTTTGTCAACCATACGAACGCATCCCGCGTACCTCATTAGAACCTGGTCGTACAATTTTTGGAGCACGGCGGTTTGGCGATATAATTATGCTTCAGAGTTCGGTTGCTTTGGTTGCTTTGAGGCACGAAAACAGCGCTAGGCTGCACTCAATCCGATTCTTCTGATAATAATCATGCCTCAACATATATTTTATTTTTTTGGTGCAATATCCCCATCCGAATGTCCAAGGTTAGCCTGTAACGCTCTCAACATCTTCCAGTTCAGCTGACATTGTTCCTGCACGATGATCTTGTTCAACCATTTTAGCCATGCTTTGACGTTTCCGAAACCGTTTAAAAACATATTCTGAAGAAAAAGGCGTGTTTTAAGGGAATTTTTCCTATTTTTCTCCGGTACCAAGTTGCATTTTCTAAGTAGATGTGCACAATTAATTGTCTACGTTGCAGCTCCATCGTTAATAATGACTGAAACAAGCACGATCACGCCAAAACCACTCCATAAGAGGGAAGAGTGTTCCAATACCTACTCATAGGTGTCAAAAAATTTCATATAGCACCACTGGGGGCTCTAATGTAATACTGTGATCGAAAAATAAAGTGGTTATTTTATTAGGCCAAATGAAGATCATCATCTTCGAAGTAATCCCCTTCCGATGCAATGCACCTCTTCCAGCTCTTCTCCTGTTCCTCGAAGCAGGTGGAAAACGCTGGTGCTGGGATGTCCTTTAGTTCCGCCGTCGCTGCGGCTTCTATCTCCTCGATAGTGTCAAAACGGTGTCCCCGCAGCGGCCCTTTTAGCTTGTTGAACAGCCAGAAGTCTGCTGGTGCCAAATCTGGCGAATACGGCAGTTGTGGAACAATATGGGTGCCAGTTGTTGCGAAAAATTCCCTCAAAATGACAGCACCAGGCGAGAAGTTCACCCGCTTCAACCCCACAACATCTTTCAGGATGGTGTTGACCGATGCTTTGGAAATCCTACTTTCCGAAAGGTCTCGTATCGTCAACCGACGATTATTGACCACCAAAACCTTGATTTGGACGACGTGGGCGTCGTCGGTCGAGGTGGATGGTCTCCCCGGACGGTCCTCGTCTTCGACCTTCTCACGGCCATTCTTGAAATCACTGTACCATTTCTACACATTTTTCTTCGACATATATTCTTCCCCGAAGGCCCCTTTTTGTAATATCCGCAATGTTTCCGCATCTTAGCACTTTCCTAGCGCAAACAAAATTTGATGCATGCGCGCTGCTCTACAAAAAACACTTGGCGCAACTCCGAAAACAAATAGTCACTCCTAGCCGGGTTGATGTTGTGGTTTGAAACAAACGAAAAGTAAAAACAAGAGGCTTCTTTTGGCGCGCGAAATTTGACATCCAATGTCACCTTACTTTTCGGAACCCAGTAGTACATAAGATAGAATGACCAAGTTCTGAATGAACAGTACTTTATGTAAATAAAAAATGCATTTTACCTTGCTATGGATGATTCAATAGATTCAAACATGGTGCATAAATGCATATGGGTTTGATTTATTATTCAAATGAGTTATTTACACTTTATTGCCAAACACCGATACGCATTACTTGATTTTCTCTATTGTCACCCATTATTATTGTACGGTCTTGATTGAATATTCATAGCTCACATTTAAATGTATTGCAAATAATCAACATCATTATGCGAATGAATTGCAATCGGGTTTTTGCTTCGGTAATATCGGAGGCTGGAGAATGGAGCACTTAATTGCTATCTGCACCAACTGATCCTTATGCCGGTATGGCGTGCCCTTACCTGCAGGCACTCTTTTTCGATCGTATGCTCCATTTTTCGTTGGAGAGTTATTTCTTGGATCGACGGGTCGTCATTGGATTATTTCTTGGGTCGTCATTGGATAACTAATGCCGGAAAATCGGAAGAGGTCGTCACGCATAATGGATAGATAAAAAATAATGTTACACTTGACGGCACTTCAGAACCCCCCCCCCCCCCCCGATTCGATGTGCTTCCTTCCGGGAGTGCGTGCGTGTGTTATTTTTGCTTCCGATCATCCATCCCAAAGACCCACCCGGCGTACTCGCTGCTTACGATACAAACACGAACAATCGGTCGTTTTTCGTCAAGGCCGGCAGCATTAGTGCATATGCTGGAAAGCGGTAAAGTCTCGAGAGAATTGGATTTTTCACATCATTGGACCGTGTGTTCTGGCGTTGGTCGGGTCAGCTCTGCAGAAGAGAGCGTAACGCTGTACGTGCTTTATCTGTCACAGCATTATGATAATGGTGTTGCTGAGTAGGAAAAAGGTTCAATAGTTCCCCTAGTGCCATGGATGTATTTTTAGATGCAAATTTTATCCATTTCGCAACAAGCCAACTCACACTATTGGTTAGTTCGTTACAATGTTAGTAAGTAATATCGATCAGGAATTGAAATATCTTTAGCGATTTTTGTGTCTCGTAAAGAAATACTCGTAAAGAAAAAAAAATAAAGGGGATTCGGGTTTTTCTGATGAGTCTTTTTTGATTGGACGATAAAAATGACTCTATTTTACTTCATCATAATTCGCTCGTATGATGAGCGTCATGATGAGGCAACTTCATGTGCAGCTAACACCATATATCATCGACAAGTTATTGGCCATAAACGACGCCAAAAAATCGTCCGACAAGCTAAACAGCAGGCCAAATGTCATATGCCCGGCCCATAACAGGGGTCAGAAAAACGATGATCGTGCCAAACTATCCTCCCAAACCTCTCAGCCAACGTTCACCAACGCCAGACACAGACGGTGATTCGTGAATATTTCATCAAATTGGCTGCGGCCGTCGAATCGAGTCACTGATTGCTTCCCATTTGCACACCGACCGAATTGTGCGTAACCACGTCCACATCCACATTTCATCCGTCCCGTGCTCGAGCTTACTGCCCACTCTTATCTCTTCGTGTCGTCGTGCCGCCCTATGGGCCTATGAGGATGGAAAATTGAAATCGCGAAAGAATAAATTGCTTGGCCGTAGTCCAGCACCTAGCTGCAGCGAAAAGGCCATTGTCCTCTGGTTTATTCGACACCAAAATAGCATTATCGCTCGAAAAGCTTTACCAGTGTTCCAGACTGCTTTGCAATGCGGTCAATACAAATTTAGGGGCTAATTAAATGGTCACCCTGATTCACACTTTTGCTGACACATTTGAGCGCCAAAGGCTTTCATGTCTCATGTGTCTCGTTTTTTAAATTCATTTTACAGAGGCTTTGAACCTATTGGTTGTCCTTTTTACTATTCCCGTACATTACATTACAGTTATCATGTTAAATGTCTTTGAAGATATTTAATGCGTTTAGGAATTTCAAAACACTTCTTTCTATATCTTCGTTATTCGCTTAAATTTCATTTATGTTACTTCCTATTTTGCGCAAAAATATTTCCTTGTGTAGTCTTCACATTCTAATAGGATATTTCTAAGTTTCCCCACAGTACGTGCATTTTATTGGATCACATTTTGTTATCAGAGAACTGTGTGTTAATCGTGACATGATTGTTGAAATCTTTAAGACGGTATGGAGCCACTGATGTTTTCGAAGCATATTTTCCCTCAAATGCTTTTCAAATGCATCGAACAGTGGCTATTTCATGCTTTAAGTTAAGTTGAAGTCAGCAAAAAAAAGAGTGATTCAAAGGGTGTTTGAGTTAGAAAATTGTATAAAATCTAGAAAGAAAAATTATCAAGCGAAAGCAAGCTTCTTGGTGAGGGCTTTCTGTGAAGAAATTGAATGCCTAATAATAAATAATATAATACAAGAATATGGAATAAAACCACCTGCTGTTGCACATCAGGTAAAAATGAGACTGTAAAGCTAAATTTCAAAGAATCGACCTTGCTTTTTTTGTAAAAGTTAGTTGAACATGTTGGAAACACATTCTTGCCATTGGATGAATCATTAAACCAGTTCTTCTTCTTCTTCTTCTTCATGACCTGCTCAGGATTGAGCACGTCGTTTCGACATGGCCAGGTCTCCAATCAGTTTCCGGTAAACTCAGTCTAGCGCTGCAGTCCTTCAGCCACAGCTTCATCCGATCTCCGACAGGTTAGACTCCACTTGATCAAGCTCCACTTGATCCAGCCAATAAGCTCGCTGTTCCCCTCTACGCCTCGTATCCTACAGGGTTTTACTGCCGTCAGGATATCAGCACCCTCAAACAGTACACACCGCCAAAGAGAGTCCTTAGTACTCGCCGCTCGAAAACACAGTGGGCAACGGCCATACAAATGCCGGTTAAAATCAGTTTCATGAACTCTTGTCGTTTTTTTTTCTCTAAACAAGTTTGATTTCACTAAAAACGGTATGATTACATAATAATTCATATATTTTCTTAAATATAGTAATATATTTAAGTTTCTAGTTTTTTAAGCATAAAAGAAAAAAGGTAGGTAAAAGAGGTCTTCTACATAGTTGTAGAGAACAAAAACATACATTTCTATGATCTTATCATATGTTTTCAACGGATCGAAAAACGTTCCATGTAACATATTTATGAGATACCCTACGATCTTATTCTTTACAACTGGGTAAAACATAACTTTTATCTATCGCTTCATTTTTTCCTCTTATCAAAAAGAAACTAGGTGTCCTATAGGTATTTTAGCTATGGCCTGTAGTAGAATGGAAGAAGCTAGTGATTTCGATGTTTGACTTGAATTAAGGAACACTATCTAAACGAACTAGGAACATATTATGGCGAGGATATTTTAGGTTTGAACATTAAAAAAATAACAATTAAATTGCAAAAACTATCTAACGAAATATGTTTAGACACTTTAATATATAATGATAAATCATCTGTAATAAATTTTTAATATATGAAAACATAAAAATAATTAATGATTTTGGGTATAATATGAATTCATTTTCTCTTAAGCAATAACTACTACGTAGAAAATTGTATATCAAATAGTTAAATACAATGAATAGTGTCTTCAAACTTAGTTCAGTCAATTAAATTGTTCTTCAATAATGTTCTTGTCCGATATAAAACCAATATTAAGTGACTCCAAATTCTCCAAAATTTCTTCATAAGTGTCGCTTCATCGTCACTGACATCACTCCCCACCTCGCTTGTGTTTTCAACCTGTTCAATATGTTGTCCAAAAGTGTTAACGCTAACATCCGGGAAAAATTGTTTTACTTCATCAGGAAATTGGTTTTTCGAGGTTGATTGCAAGCGTTTCTTAAGGGATATAGAACTTATATAGGGATCTGAAGAATAAAGGGCCTGCATAAAAATATCCTTTAAATTACAAACTCTTGATTTTTTTTTCTCGCATGTTCTCTTCTATCTCGTCTATATATTTTGTGTCGACCTTCGGCAGCTTCTTCTCCTAGTGAGCCTATTGGTGCTGGGGCTCTTAAAATTATTTCTCCAATATGTGCTAATACGCGGTGTACAGTTGAAGGCATCTTAAACCAACTGTAATTATTCAAATAAACTAGATAGGTTTGTTTGCAATACACACTTAAGGATTGCGGATTTATTAGATGCGAACAATTAATAGCAATTAAAATGTTTTTAAGCCTGATGATGAGCTCCTTGTCAATTTCCAAAATAACGCTTAGTTTAGTCACGTCAGAAAATGCACGACGACAAACGATTCCTGTAGTGCTATTGGCCCCCATATAACGTATAACAAAACAAAACATACATAACATATAACATACAAAAGTGATACCGAAATACCGAAAGAAAATACGTTGCTCAAGTTCACAAGTTACCCCATGTTCCCGGTTCTCTCGTGTACAGAACGGCGCCGCCATCACATTAAGCTTGCGGTCGTTCCAGAAAAACTCAAATGATTTTCACGGTCGCGCATGGTCGCAACCAGTTAAAAAGAAAATGAATAGTAAAACTGTTGGCCTTTCATATGATATATGCGACAAGAGTCAACTCGAGTGCAAAAATTGTTTTTTTTTCATTGTCTAACACAAAAATTTTGAGAATTTTAGGAACTTTTTTTTTGTTTTTGCCAATTTTAAGAGCAAAAAAAAGATCATATTTCTAAAACAATGAAAAAAAGTAAAAAGTATTTTAAAAAATCTGTCCAGAAACGACAAAACTATGAAAATCGGTTGATTGGTTTTCTCAATACAACGATTTTAGTTTTGCCTAAAATATAGCATATATTCCAACAAAAACTTACCAGCAAACAATTTGATGTCAAATTTCTCAGGACTTTCCAAATTTAAAAATGATATATTTTACATTTATCTTAGTTTAAATATCTACTTTCCAAAAATGTATTTAGTTTTAACAAAACATGAAGTTAGTTTTTTTTTTTATAGAGGCATTTGCCCAATGTGGAAAATGGCGAGTGCATTGGCGTCCTCCGTCAGCATAGTCCAAGACTCGTACCCGTAGAGGACTACCGGACGTCTCAAGGTGCGGTAAATCGTGCATTTCGTGTGTTGTTGGAGTCTTCTGGATCGCTCCACAAACTGGTGTCCGTAGTAGGCACGATTCCCCTGAATGTCACCAGCCAAATGCCAATTAACCAACCTTCAAATTAGTTTTGGTCAGTTGCAATCTTTTTTTGGCCTGTTTCACACGTAGACACGATACAAACGACGACTTTTCAGATGGGATAAATTAGGAAAAGTTGTGAAAATTTAATTTTTTATACACATGTAACAATACAGAAATCGAATTCACTACACCAAAATCAATCAAATCAAAAATTCCATCAACTCCAGATAAAAATATTTGTTTGAAAATGTTTTTTTCCAATGTTACAGATTATTAGCATCATAACGATGCTAATATAAAATTACCGAAAAAACCAATTCTATTATCCTCCTCCATTACGCTCCATATAATGCATTCGATTATCATTTTGGGGCTGTTTTTTTGTTTTGTTTTGTAAACAAAAGCTATATACCACCACCATAAAACCACCCCACCATTAACGATGGCGATAGGCTGTTTTTCCCTCCTCTTAAAGGGGAGCTGTAATTAACGGGATGTGTATGGAAGGTCCGATATTATGTCTACCACGTGCACACTCGCCCTCCGGTAGTAGTATACCGGGGCAACCCGGGGTTCGGTTAATTGATTTAATGATAAAAATACCCGGCACACACGGGTGGTGGTGGCCTATTACTTCGCATCGGTTCGGTTGTGCTCACTCAAAGCACCAGCACCAGCACCCGTAAAATGGGAATGAATAAAACTCAGTCAAGCGAGGAGCAAAAGAAAAAAGCCTTTCGGGGATTTTTTTTTTTTTTGAGCTGGAAACATTATTTTGCAACATAGATCTTAGACTGTAATACGATTTTTTCCGTTTCGTTTTACTTCGCTTGGATACGTTTTTATTCAGAATTTGACCAAAGATTGCACGTTGGTTGGTTAGAGAGCGTAAGTGAATGGAGCCCAACAGCCGTAATACTATCAACATTTAATGGTTTGCGCCTTCTGTAGCCTTCTGTGAGCTGCAGACATGCGGAGTAGTTTGTTGTACCGGGGCGTGCCAGCTTCGGTGCCAGACGAACGTTAAGTTATTACTGTATTACTATACCCCATTTGGCAGGGAAATGTCTGCAAACGAGTTGAAACTGTAACCACATTTTTGGCACATAAAAAGTGACCTCGAGGGGTTCGCTAGTAATTCGAAACGTGTAAGCAAAACCCAAAAGTCTACTCTTTCTGCTGTTTAGCGTACGCACAGCGACGCAATGGTTGGTCTCCGAGAAATTGGCACTGGCAGTAAGGCCTGGGTTAGTGCCATTCCATGCCCATTCTGTTGGGCCTCGTGGTCAGTTTCAATTAGTGAAACAATTGTTTTGTATTCTGTTTTGGTGTCGGTAAAGGATTATTACTGGCTCGGGAAAGGATGTGCGTGGGGTTTTCTTTTCCGGTTGCGGGTAGCCCCAAAAGTGTTATTACAATGCGTTGCAGCGTTAGAAAAGACACTGTAGATGACAAAATGGACAGACTATTTACGAAGTAAAGCACTCATAAGCACAATAATAAAAAAATATATATATATTTTCCAATTTAAATTGAAATGAAAAATTGAAAATGGTGTGGCCCCAAATACGGTGAAGCATGCGTCAAATGAGTATGCGCCGTACGAAACGCCGCAGGGGTCAGCGTTTAACACAAAAAGGCCGCGAGAAGCGTTTGGCACACGCAAAAAAAGTTGCCTAACAAGGTCAAGCATCCGGCGGAGCCTGAAACAATCTGGTTCTTTACGGGTGAAACGAACTTTTGCCAGGATCAGAAGCTGAACGTCCAAAATAACAGGTGCCGACTCCCACAAACAGTCACGGTGTTTGGGTGCGTGTCATCGGAACGGGATGTGATGTGCACAGTTCTTGGTGCACAGGACATGAGGCTGAACGCGGACGGCTTTGTGAAGCTGCTGGACACGGTCGTCAAGCCCTGGATAACACCAAAATAGCCAGGCTTTTCAAGACATTTTTTACTACTCCCAATGTTTGGCCTCCCAGCTCTCCGGACCTGGGACACCAACCCGAACGTCCTGCGACATGAAAGCAGAAGTAGTGCAAAAAATTTGGACCGTTTATTTCGGCCCTACCCAAGGCTACGATAGTCCGGGCTTGCTCCAGGTTCCGGAAGCGGATACGGCCGGTCATCGATGCCAAGGCTGGTTACTTCGCGTAATTTAGGCAGCCAACATGGTAAGCTAAACTTCGTAGAAGAATATATTTTTCTTATTTGCTTCATTAAAACAAAAACAAAATTTGAAATTCCCAAACAAACTGTCATATTTACTGAGCACACCGTGTAAAATGTCAAGTTGATTTCACTTTTTATTGCAAATATTACGAAAGGCGTTGTTTTTGTTGGCAAAAGCTACAGTAACGCCTATCTTTACATGGTCGGAAGTTATAAACTTATGACTGTAACAACAACAAAAAAATGATACACAAAACGATAAGAAATTGGATCAAGGGTCTTAAAATAAATTAATAGAAACTAATGTAATGATTTTGAAGCAAATTGTCTCCGTATGTGGACCCTCCCTCTTCCTTGTGTAACCCCCCCCCCCCCCCTCTTCCCTCCTCGAGCGTTACGTAATTTATGGATGTTCCCTAAAGGACATTTGGCGAAGCAAAAGGATTGTTTTGGGAAAAAATCAAACAGAATAGTAATAGTGCCCTTATAAGAATGATTCTTCTGGACGTTCGTTCCTACACCAGAACGGAACAATGTGTAGGATATAAATCGTCGCTGGTAAATGGTACGGCCCTGCCCGTGTGTTTGTAAAATGGGAAAATCCTGTTAGTGCTGTAAGTAGAACAGCACAGAGAAAAGGACATTTCGCCGCAGCGCACAAAGCACCTTTTGCTCCTAATTCCTTCCTGAGTGGGATGCTGAGTGCTTTCGCCGTCCTAGGTCCTGCTGTAGCTAAGGATCAAAACCTTATGGACCCCGTGTGCTGTGGAGGAACTTCATCTGTAACTGAATAGTCTCCAGTAAACGATACCAAGGGGTACCTCTCTCCGGTTGTACGACTGTAAGCATGCATACCATTGCCATCGATCATTTCATCGGAGTAGGGCTCGAGTCTGCTGTATGTGGTGCGTAGGTTTTGCTCCCGTCCGGAACGTCGTCCCTGTGCAACGGAAGGTCGTGGGATCGAAAAACCTTCTCATCCCAACCGGAACGTGCGCGTGTGGCCATGTGTTATTCATTTCAGATAAAATGTGACATAAATCATGCGCTACACGCAACGGCCGCCCGTTTTCGATGCTTCACATACATTGGGGCGATCCGAAATATGCTTAGGCTAACAAATAGCAAGCGTCGGAAGCCGGGAGGTTTTTGGTGTAGCCATCTGATAATGGCCAGCGGGCCTGTATGTGTAACGAATAAAAGCCGCGCTTATGAACGGCACAATGATGCTTATTTATTCAATGCGTACAACAGCAAGAACGGTTCCGGCGTACGTTCTGTCGCGTTCGGTTTTGTCTTTCTCCGTTTGACCCTTGGGGTCACACTGATCGATAGATTAAGGGTGATAAAATGGGGGGTGGGGGGGGGGGAAGAAAAGTTTCCTTCTTGTCGGGGAGGTGCGATGATAAATGTGACAAAAATTTGGCGGAACAAATGAGACGACTGACTGGTGTAGGGATCGATTTAGATAAAGATTTATTTAGGCAGATTTCATTTGACACTTTTATTGCCTTTGATTGCTACAATATCGTTTAGCTGCTTTAGAGCAAGAACAGTAAGTCAGTAAGAAGATATGTTAATGTTAAAACTGAAAACGCAATTGAATTTTTCTATTGCTGCACAATTCTCAAAGAAACAGCTCCAGCTAGGCCACAAAGCCCCTACACGCAGTGGACAACCCATGGGAAGTTAAGTTATTCTAAGTTAAGTGAATTTGAAGCAGCTTAATACTAACGGCAATTTTATCCTCCCAACATTCGCAGCTCGGACGGTCACTAACTCGTTTAGGGCTAATCGATTTCGGTAGTCTAATCCCTTCCGTTAAACCCGAAACGTGCGACGTACCGATGATTCTCTTTTTCTTCTCTTTTTACCTGAGGGGGGGCTTATGTTCCGGGGCAAGTAAGTTTGTCTGTCGAAGGCGTTAGTTTTAAGCCTCTAACCCAACCACCAACGGATCGAACATACATACTGGGACGAAGCGTAGGTTGCTAACGATGGAAGAAAAATGCTACTAACCGAATGATAACGGTCAAACTTGCTCCTTCGGGATCTTTGGGAGTCATCGAATGAGGAAAGAAACCTCCCCCCTCTGGTCGTTATGCTTGCGTGCCTTACTGGCTTCCCTTTTTTTCCTTACGATTGGGAATCGACCGTAAAATTCACCTTTTCCGAAACCGTATCGAACTGGGCAATAGTTTGTTGGCATTTTATCGATGTTTTTTTTTTCGGTTGTCAATTATTTAGTGAAGGGACGAACTCATCAATCTACCTGTGGTTTTGCCCGCGTTCGGATTCTTACGGCTGCCGTAAAATAAGGCATAACAAAACCTATCGTGTACTCGATGCAAGGAGCCAACTGTCCTGTCTGTTTGATGTGTTCGTGTCGACCGCAATCGAGACGCAAGGCACAAGGGATATTTGTTTTAATAACAACTCGTAGTGTTGATGAAGTACGTGAGGAACAGCAGCATGGAGACAATGATTGCAATCACGCATTGCACCAAAAAGCAATGCAATTGTTAGCATTCTTCCAATTTAGCTGATGAACAACATCAAGCTGCACGAAACACTTCACGTTGAGTATTATTTTTCCTTCCCTTTTTAATTTTTAATCCCTTTTATACTCAAGCTGTCAGAGTTGGAGTGCAATAAAACAATTAAATGTTCAACATAGTCATACGATCATCTCTAAAGAATATATTGGAAATCTGCTTATTTTCCTTTTACTGCTTATAATGTATTATTATTAAAAAAATAAACCTCGAGTGGACCACTATTTTTTGCATCCAATTCTATGCGAGTGTGTTAAGCACGTAGCACACTATGCAAAGCTATTAGCATTTATGGTGCATAATTTGGCTCCCTTTTCCATCCTACAGTTCTTTTCCCTTGCTCGTTCACGCTTCCAGAATGCTAGACCATGCTGATCGAGGTCAGAAAAGTGTGCTCCGGTTCACACGAAATGCACTAGGCACAGTTTAATAGGTGCATTATAATATTGCACGGCAACTTGAGCCGTTTGTCTGGGGAAAAAAAAGCTGGAGTTTGTTTAATAACCACGGAAGGAAAATGCTTAGCTGCTATCAAGCACAAATATACTAATTAAACTAGTTAAGCGATAAATTTTGAACGCCCATCACATAACGAACACACGAGAAGTGGCAAAGGGAAATAATTGTGAACTGCGGAATTCCGGCTTCCGACGCTCTGCTACGGAATCTACGGATCTTAGTGGAAAAAGTTTGTTTCATCGGACGAGGTAGTAGAATTCTGTGTCGATTTTTTGTGTTTAACACAAGTTACTCACTTCCAAAGCGTGCTCCGAGTATATTGTAATGTTTCATGCGAGATTATTCGTCACCCTCAGTGCTTACCAACTCGCAAAATGTGAAGTCTTCCTTCCATTCCTTTCACATGCGTTTTGCGCAACGGTAAACTAAACCATAATGGAAGAATTACTGCCAACCTTGGATAGTGTTCGTCACGTTTAGGGCCTCCCTTCGTAGCAACACACGCTGCTTATACTCTTCTGTTCCCTTGGAACTGTATGGAACTGTCATCACTGGCAGCGATGGCAGAATATATCTAAAGACCCTAAAGAGCACCCAGAAGGATAAAACACCAGCAGCAGCAGCAGCAGCAGCAAAAGGTGGTGAAGTGTTTCTTTGGGGACGGCGTCGTGGAAAGCTTTCGCAGCAGCAAAAAGCGCCACCCACCTACACACACACACATCGCCAAACACCGTTGGAGATGTTCCATTAAAAAAAAAAAGAAGAAACGCCGTGCATTATTCATCTCACTTACAGACCCTCTGCTGAAAGGGGATGGAAAGCGCTTTAGGGAAATGGGTAAAGAATGCATGGAAATGAAGAGGTGGGCAACAGCAAACATAAAAAAAGCTGAGCAGAAGCTGGAGGTTGGTTAGTGTTTCTGTCAGCCTTATCACTCTCATCCACCCACGGCGGATACGTAATACATTCTCAGCAAAAGCAGGATTTAGGAAGAGTTGGAATGGAGTTAGTTTGCATCCCAAGGTTTTTTCCTCGTCCTTCCGACGTTTTTTATTTTCGCTTTTTGATTTCTCTCATAACGCTAACCAAACGACAAATAATTCATGAAAATAAGGATTATTTCCGCGGCCAGAGAAAAAAAAAACGGTTTTTTTTTCTTACTTTCAGGAAGCTTTTATGCTAATTCGAAAGAGTGGGTTACTTCAGAATGTAATGCTTCATTTTGTATTTTCTAAATTAAAAATAGGTGTCTCAGTTGTTTCAGCTTTAACTAGCATTCTTCTTGGCAAGGAAGGGATAAGAGATGAAGTATAATACTCTTTACAAATAAGTATCTGCTAGTGTAGCGTCTCCTGGGAAATATTATAACAAGCTTATTAGGTGTTGAAATACATTGAAGTAATTAAAAAGAGGAATAAATGTTAAACGCTAGCTAGTAAGAAATTTCAAATGAATAACCTAGAAATCATTAGAAAGTAGAATGATCATTAGTAACTGAACAATCTAGGCAATTTTTCATTAGGATCAGAAGAAAAAAGAGACTTATAACTGATTTAATTGGGGCCACGATTTTCAGCCGATCTCTCCAATTCCTTGGCTTCATTTCATTGATATCGTTAGCTAGACGACAGCGGAGGTGTGTGAGGAGTACACCCGACTGAAACGTGAAACAATTGGATTGATGATCAATGCGACGAAGACAATATACCTGGTTGCCGGAGGCGCTAACCGTGATAGAGCAGAGTATTAGTTGATGGCGACGATCTCGAGGTGGTGGATCGTAACTTCAGACAATAAGCAGCGAAATCCGAAGGCGCATTGTTCAGGGGAATCGTGCCTACTACGGACTCCACAAACTCATGCGATCCAGAAGACTCCAACAACACACAAAATGCACGATTTACCGCACCTTGATACGTCCGGTAGTCCTCTACGGGTACGAGTGCATCGCCATTTTCGAACGGCGAGTGCTAAGGACTATCTTTGGCGGTGTGTGCGAGCAAAGGAAAGGAGAATGAACCACGAGCTAGCTGAGCTGTTTGGCGGTGCTGGATCGTTGGCTGGATGGAAGTGGAGTCTAACCTGTCGGAGATGGGATGCTGCTGTGAATGGAGAACTGCAGCCTTAGATCAAGTTTCCTGGAAACTGATTGGAGACCTGACCATATCGACGCGACGTGCTCAATCCTGAGCAGGCCAAGAAGAAGAAGAAGAAGAATTCATTTAGCTAAAACAAACGAGAAATTGCCTTTGAAAAGTTAATGTTTTGTTTTTGCAAATAATGACTTGTTAAAATCTCTTCAAGTTCTATAGCAACTTCTACAGCGATATGAAAACTTTTGCTATTGGACATACGTTGGTCACAATGCTCACAATGCTTAGTGGCAGTGGCATCGGGCATCAGAAGCTAATGTGAAAAACGGACGCTTTTTAGTATGGTGGCTCACAACACCCTTTCCAGCCTAGTTACTGTTCGCCACATCTTCACCGATTGCCATGTACTACTGTGTCCGATAAGTAAGTGGACATTGGATGTCAAGTTTCGCGCGCCAAAAGAAGCCCCTTGTTTTTACTTTTCGTTTGTTTCAAGTCACAACATCAACCCGACTAGGAGTGATAATTTGTTTTCGAAACTGAGCCAAGTGCTTTTGTCGATATTGACCACGTCCAAGTTTGTGCGGAAACATTGCGAATGTTAACAAAAAGGGACCTTCTGGGAAGAATCTATGTCGAAGAAAAATTTGTTCCCCGAACAAGCCGAGACCCAAGAAGTCCGTCGCCAAAGTCGATCGAAAATCAAGGTGATCCTGACGATATTCTTTGATTACCGTAGGGTGGTTAACAAGAAATTTCTTCCGAAGGACCAAACGGTGAACAGAGAGTACAATCTAAGCGCAATGCGGCGGTTGCGGACCTCCATCCGGCGAAAGCGGCCAGATTTGTGGAAAAACAACAGCTGGTTACGCATACGGCCATCATTTTGAGGGAGTTTTTCGGAACAACTGGCACCCATGTTTGATTTGGCACTAGCCGACTTCTGGCTGTTCAACAACCGGCTGCTTCGGGGACATCGTTTTGACACTATCGAGGAGAACTAAAGGACATCTCAGCATCCGCGTTTTCCACCTGCTTCGAGGAGTGGGAGAAGAGATGGAAGAGGTGCATTGCATCGGAAGGGGATCCAGTAGAGAGGCGAATGTAGTATCAAAGACTCATAGCCTCTATAAATAAATGAAAAAAAAAAAATACACATTTTAAACTTTGGGGATTCAGGACTCAGAGCATATGTCAAAATCAGAAAAGCTCCTTCTCGGAAAGGGCCAGACAGTACAGAAAAGGGTTGCTACTGCGAGAGAGTTGTCCCAAGCCGATGTAAATCAGCTGGTGGGTCGAATTTGTTCCTCAGCTGAAAAAGTAAATCGAACTATCTAAAGCCTTGAAATCCTAACCATTCATTAAAACTACCATCACTTGACAACTGCTCATTGATCCACAGTCTGAAACCGCCTAATAAACATGGGTGAAAACATGAAAATTATTGTCTTTGCTGAGCAAAAAAAAAAAAATGCAAATTCACAACCCCAAACGTGCCGTCCATGCGGATCAAATCACGTCAACCAACCGACAGTTTGGAGCAAACGGATAACAACCACCGACATGACGCGATCCGTACCGATCCAAACATGTGAACACATAAAATCCCCTTTCCCTGCCGCTTATCTTGCTCTCCCATCCACTCGCATGTCCTAAATGGTTCAAAACCAGCAAAATGCCATCAAATGAACCACCTCCGCTATACCGAAATAATATCCCTTCGACGCCCGGCATGCAATGCATTCCATGCACCGAACGTTTTTGCCTAACGGAGCATAAACATTGGTACCGCAGTTTGGGAAATGCACTTTTGCCACTCCTCACTGATCGTGTAGCCGCCAGCAGTGCCTCCCCCACTTCATCGATAACAGTCGGTGTTGGACGACCGCTGGATGGATTATCATGTTGTCCGACTGTCTAGTGCGAGTGATGTGAAGGACTTAGATCGGCGTGTATTGATGGTTATGCTGTTAATTCACTGTTACGCCTCGTTTCAACACTAATGATAGAGTTGAAGGAATGGAAATCATCAAGCGAACGTTAGACGTGATCGATCAGTGAAATTAACGGCATTGCACCAACGGGCGAGAGAGAAAGTGATTCGTAACTTAATACAGTTTCGCTTTATATACTTAACATGTTGCGGA
Source organism: Anopheles maculipalpis (assembly GCF_943734695.1). NCBI lineage: Eukaryota > Metazoa > Arthropoda > Insecta > Diptera > Culicidae > Anopheles > Anopheles maculipalpis. Next base: position 41,763,986 of record NC_064871.1, on the reverse strand, counting down.
CAATACGGCACTGGATCGTCATAATCAATTATAAATAAATAAAATAAATTTAACATGTTGCTACTTTATCCAAAAATCTTCTGTACGCTAAAAATCGCTAAAAAGTCCCCAACAATGCAATGCAAAACATCCTCAACGACTCATCCCATTGCCACTGAAACGAAGGTCGCCTCACCATCCCAAAAGGTCTCCACGCGTGTGTAGTCTCGTCGGTAATTTAATCCCTTCGCCATGCAGTCGCCGTCTGTCGCTGCCTGTAGTACGCATTGCGGATTGCATCTCCTGCCGGGGGCGCACCGGCACCGAGGCGTCCGTGCACAAGCGTTTGCCATTTCATAAATCATCCACTGCCGACATTGTCACACGTGGCGGGCCGGTATGCGATACTCATTTGACGGGCGAGCTTGGATATGGTCGAATTGTCTTCCAGAGCATGAGTATGTGCGAACCGGTCGGATGGAAACTCAATACTGCGGAAACTAATAACCTGCCCCATCGGTGACGTAGTGAGCCGATGGGGAAGATAGTGAGGAAAGTTTCAGAGGGTTGGGCACGTAAGCTTAAGTGCAAATTGTAACACCGTACACCGTCGTGTACGTTCCTATGACTGTACAGTGCGTGAACTGCCGTGCGACAACACAATATTACTCGACCACAAAACCACAAAACAAGGACCAGTTACCAGGCTCGGGGAGCAGACAGATTCCCTTTCTTAGATGTAAATGGCCATACACATCTTGTTAAACCACACATTAATTAAGCACCGGTACTAGCGGGAGCTTCTGGGATTACATTTCAAACCTGATCCAATTGGCATCTATCTTCTGTGAAGCACGCTGTCATGAACGATCCTCGAAGAAAATACTGCCAGCAGCACTGAATTTGATAAAAAGAACTTCCCAGGGTTTTCTTAAAAACCCCCAAAACTCTCGAAAAGATCCTTTTTTCCAATCTGATTCAAGCGAAATGCTAAGTAAATAACCGTTTTCTCAAAGGTCGGTAAAAAATGGGTCTCTGCTTGCAAAGGTTGTTTGCTCTCATCGCACTATTTTCCAATTACGAACACGCGCGCACAACCTTATCTCACAGGCACCCGGCTTTGCCCGGGGGACATTTCGATCAACAACAAAAAAAAAGTATGGCGTCTGAAGATACATAAAAGTTCGTTGGGCAACTTTGTTATCCTTTTTTTTTTTTTGTTGGTTTTCTTTTACTTCTTGCGCCTGAACCTTCTTCTGTCAGTATTTGGCGGTTGTTTGGCGCCAGATTTTTTGTGCTTTCAGAGTGTGTAAAGCAAGTGGATGAGTCAACGTTACATTATTTGCTGCTTTGCTTTTGTTGCTGTGTTGTGGACCCTTCGTTAAGGCATCTATTATTGAGCTTGATTTGACCATACACAACTAAACCCGATTGTGGTGAAAAATTGGGGAAGCTTTGTTCAACAAATAACACCAAAAGACAAACATAATGATCAATGTAAAGATCAAATGCCGGGGCTAATCTCGTGGTTTAAATTCATTCATTCATGCATTCATGCTTATGCATTATGGACAGTTTCTGGACAGCTAATTGTTGTTCATATCATGGTTTGTGTTGTTAAAATTCAAAGAGAAATCCATTGACAGGCAATAAACTTAGACCGTTAGCTATCAGACACATCACACAAAAATAAGATTGTGGAGCCAATTTTGAACAAATCTGCTTCGTTTTTGTGTAAACTTTAGTTGGTTATTTTTTAAAAACGTTTCTGTCATTGCATGAAGCATATAATCGATTATTGTAAGGTTTTTTCGATTCTCGTGAAAATATGACTAAAACAGGTAAGACCATAAAATAAAACCATTCATCGCTATACAAATTTTGCAATGGGCAAAGCGTAGTTTTTACCCCTACTTGGATGTTAAATTTTTCTCCATACAAATTGTATGGGAAAGCCCGACGCCACAGACTAGAGTAGACTTTACCCCTACTTGGATGTGCAGTTTCTTCGTATTCATGATATCTGACAATGTTTCTCCTCCTATATCACACATCAATATTACAAGTCTTTCAATTCAATTTTACAATTTACATCGATGGGAGCATCAGTGCGACCAAATGACCGTGTACGTCAGGACCGCACTGTAGCGGATGGACGAGGGGCGCACACTTACCGCGTCCAAGGTGCCCTATGTCATAGGATTGGAGCGCTTGATCGCTTTCCTGGGCACTCCACGCGAACCTGCTAGCTACCCATCATCGCATGATTGTGGCATATTTGTCAGCAACGAACAAGTTTTACGATGCACTCCAATATCCACTACTGCATCCGTACGCAGAAGTAGGATGGACGTACCGCATCTTAACGGCACCGCGCCATGAACGCGCACTGACAATATCAGCACCAAGCGATGATGGAGCCGAGACCAAGAATATGCCGCCTTCAGGTTATGCACGCAAAGAGGAGACAACTCATTGATCCATTGCTCCGGACGACTTATGCAGCAGTACTGTGTTGATCAGAGTTGCTTAAATTTTAGCCGCTGCTTCTCGATATTATAAGATCATCAAGCGCAACTGCGTGCTGATACATACGCTGGCATTATGGACTTTGTCACAGTCCAGCCGACCAGCAGTTGCAAAATGGAGCACCTGAATAAGGCCAAACATTGGAGCAAGCAGGAAGGCGTGTTATCAGTGCATCATCGTTTCCTGGCAAAGATCGTTTCATGCGAGCTCAGTACCAAGCCTCAATGACTATTGTACGTGCGATCGGTGCGATTGGTAAGACTGATCTCTTCATTACGTGGAACCTAAAGTGGCCAGAAGTAATCGAGTCTTTATAACCACGGCAGCAAGCTTCCGATCGACCAGATCCCACGTGTTCACGTGTTTTTCGATTGAAACCTAAGGCAATGTAATTTCGAATAAAAAATATGTAATTTTTTTTTTTCAACCACGTCAACCGAAGGTTCATGTGGAAGGCCAAAAAAAACTTTGCGGGCTGGAATGTCTTGTTTAATTCGCAGGACCAGGAAGGATTTCGCTGTACGTTAGTGACATCACCATACAGTTCGTAGACCTCTTCATTGTAGCCAAATGTCAAACATCCTTCTGAGCATCTTCCTTTAGAACGGGGCCAAAAGAGTTTCGTTAGTTTTCTACAAAGTCCATCTTTCAAAAGCGTAAGTGAGTACTTAGTCCCAGCATTATCCATCGCAACCATCGATTCAGATTGTTTTTCACGACATTCGATCACCTATCTGCTTACTAAATCAGGAGTGATGCCTAATAAGGACCTTCTAACCAGTGTCAGATTGAAGATGGATATACAAATTAAGAGTTTGTAATTTGAAGAAAAAAATATCTGAGATAAATTCATAAAATACACATACATTTCTTGGTGATTTAAAAGGGAAGATAAATGAACTTATCAACAATCCTCAAACGTTCGTTTAATCATCATGATCATTTAATGTAAGTGAAACAAAGTTTTGGAATTCATACTCCAAAAAATATATATCTAAAAATTGAGGTGTCTCTATAGAAAATCTATAAATAATTTGTCCTTTATCCTTTCATCATTGCAATGTACACCGGAAGGTACATATTCACTGACCAGATGAAACAAAACACAACCTAGACATACCACAAACAAATCTCGTTTACGATGCTCGTGCACATCCCCCCATCAATCATTACCAATTAATTTGGTTTGTCATCGTAAAAAGTTCACCATCATCATCATCACCCGTCGTCATTCAAACCGTGTTCAGTCTGCAAAGCTCTCAAATGTCCTGCCAAAAAAAAAAAAAAACGTCCCTTTCACCAATGAGTAGAAAATTAAAATTTACGATCTATTCATTCCATACCATTTTGGCCACATTTTCGCAACCGTTTCGGATTGAAAAGCGTTTGTCCTGACGCTGAACCATCGTCGTCGTGCCCGGGTTTCTCTTGCAACAATATTTCCCCGAACACAATAATTGATGGAACGCCATTAGGCGCCAAACCAGGCCCCCTAAGGAAGGAGAAAGGGTTGGTGGTGACGAGTGGCACAAATGTAATCATTTGATGGGTAAATTCCAACCACAGCTCGTAAAATTCCATCACATTCCGGTTACTGTGTGTACCGAGGGCATGGAAAGGAAAAGAACATCTAAAAGCTTTTTATTCTTCTACACTTCTGCCCCACACTGAATGGGGGAAGGGGGGGGGGGGTCAGGGGTTCTTTTGCGTACTTTTATCGCATTCTAACTTCTCTCTTTAAAATTGCCCTTCCCCTCCAATGGTTGTTACTATGGTTCCGCACGGGTTCCTTCGTCGAGTGGTGTAACAACATACACACATGGCAGTAAATCACGATTCTCTTCTGCCGGTTCATTTTTCAGCTCTTTGAGGCGTTTTACTATTTACATGTCCCTGTCTCTGTCGTTACTGGCAAAGATCAATTTGACAGTTCTTTTATCATTGCTTGTGCGGGAATCAGTTATTCACCGCATTGCTTCGCATTGAACGGCAATTCATTCAACAAAGGAAAAGGAATCTGCACAATATTCAAAAACAGACAACAGCGAAGAGTTTTCACCAACCATCGTGGCAGGCAATGATTAATCTGAAGTTTAATTACAATCCGCGACATACACACACACATGCACACCAGAGAGCAAATGGTGTTCGGTCGTTGTTCGCCGTTTGAAAACAAAACCAGTCACCACCAGTTTGTGAAGAGTGTTGAAAAAGAATTATGCCCGAAGAATGTGCATGAAGTCTGTGTTGACTTTGGTTGATGTGGTGTAATGGAAAGCGGATCCATGAAAAGAACAGCTGCTAGTTTACATTACATTCCCACCGTACCGTCGCGTTGCTGTTACTTTACGACGTTTGTTCGTTTTTCTTTTGTTAAACCTTGTACGAATTTTATAGCTTTTGTTTTCCATTTCAGAGACGTTTCTTCTTGGTGAAGCATCACCTTTGGCCACAACAAACACGCACACACATGCTGGTTTGTTTAAGTCTCGACACATATGTATCTACTTCGGTGCCGGAATCCCACATCCCATCGATCGGGAAGTATGAAATACCGGGGTAAACGATAAACCATCGACTGTAACTGTTACTTACATTTTGCCGACTGCAAGCAACATTCAATCGTTGACCCGGAATGAGATAAACAAACAAAGCCAACACGAAAAGCGCACCGTTATCGTTTTCCATCATACGCGTACGTTGCACGTGCCCCCGAGCCAATGCTGCTGGCAAGGCACAAGCGAAACAAACCGGCGTCTGTCACAAGAGTCACACCAGGTTTCTTTTGTGTTGCACCCCCGTTTGCAGGTGCACCTGTAGCTATCGAGCTTATCGATTCCAGTCTATTTACACGTTCCGATTCGTTTGATCTGGCATACATTGTATCAATGGATGATGTTTATGCAAAAACAAAGATTATTATGAAACTTTATTCCGAAGATTGTTGCATATCAATCAATCGAAAGGTTAGAATAATGTTTAAATTATAACTTGATTTGACTTATACAATACTTGAAACGATTACTATGTTATCTGATATCGTTGTAGGACAAACCTTCCGACCCAGAGTGGCTGTCGTCATACTTCGCAGGTTGAAGTATTTTTATCGCACAATCTCAATCGATGCTCCACTACTACTCCCTTACCGAACAACCCTCCGCTTTGGTGTAAATAGAAAGCAACAGCGAGATGGACAGATGGAACAGTTGTGAGGGACAGACTCTGCCGGAACTCAGCATAATAATGTAAATTTCCCATCAGCGATACCGTGCCGAGAACATCTTCCAACAAAACTGATTGAACAACGAGAAGCGAGAAGCGGCGGTACTGTCAGGACAATGTGGGTTCCACTACATCCCGACCCCAGCCGTTGACCTAAATCGAAAGGAACCTTGTGTTACTCGTGTAAAAGTAAACTTACACACGCACACAAACACTCAAGTATGCGCATGTTGGTGTGTTTCTTTCAGCTCTATCGTCACGGAACAGGTTCGACTAACTGATAGTGGGAAGATTAATTGAGCGATCGTTACAAATTGATGATGACCAATTCCTGACCCAAAGGGGGCAACAAATGGCGTGACCGTAAACGAAAATGTTTCGGGCATGGAGGGATGACAGATTTTCATTTTCTTCGGTCGATGTTACGGTCGCTTGACACGGGAGTTTACCACAGTCATTTTTGTTTTAGGGAAATTGAGGTACACAACATTCATTGAAATTAATGTTTCATAAGCGCGTTCTAAGTAGAAAGAATAATTCTGCCAATCTGCTTGCTTTCGCTCCGTCAACTCGTCAACCTAATGCTTATTACGCGCATCTGTTGCTAATCGTCTCGTTTCCCCACCGTTTCTTTATCCCTTTTGAACCACATTCCACAAAGTAGGTTAGAATCTTCCAACCCGCAAACTGAATCCTTTCCACGGAAATCATGTTCTGCTTGGTAGCAGCTCACATTCCAGATGTGATCTCCATGCCAACCCGTTTCGAGTGTGTGTTTGCTCCGATGGCTTACTTTGACTGCAAACTTTGCTTATGACAATTTTTCGAGAAAGAGAAAACCATTTCCTCGAAGGGAAAACCCCTAACGCACTGCGTAGAATAAAAAGTTTTGTGAAACCAACCTCCCCCTCACACCGGTGGGATTAAAAAAAAAACAAAATCAGCGGGAAATCGTTGAAAATGGGACGAAAATCTAAACAAATGGTGTAAACGTGCCAAAAACTTGTACGGGTCTGATTGCAAGGATTTAAAACAGCTTCGGGTACATCTCTTGAACGAAACAAAGGGAATACAATGGAACATAAGAAGCTAAATAAACTCACACAAAAAAAAAACACACTCGACTTTAAAACGTTTAAACGAAACGGTGCTTAACCAAAACCTGGCAATTTAACGTAAAACGACCCGGTACTTTGTTACGACCCCTTAATTGACCTTATCGAGGTGAAGGTAGATAGCCTGGCGGCGTGATAAGCGTTGCCGGATGCCTGACAAGATGAACACGGTGAAAGGAAACGCTAGCAAATATGCTTTTCTGCCTTCGGGGAAACCGAATAAACACGGACAAGAAAACGTGTGGTTGTTTGCTCCATGAAACGAAGGAAAATCTTAACCTACTCCAAATACCGTCCTAACGGCTCAACAGAGCGGGATGAGACCGCATTACACGACAAGCGACGAAAAGTAAACCTGATTCGTTGTCTCAATGTCGCGTGGTTTACCAACAAAAAAATGTTATAAAGAAACAACATTTTCATTCCACTTCACTCCCACCGTCTCCCCTGAGTTTCGCTTTGCTCGGGTGAATGTGTCTGTTTGTGATTAGAATTCGGCCAAACCGCCGGTTGCCTTTCCGTACCAACGCTATCATCATCATCATCACGTCCCCAAGCTTAATTCGAATGTCGCGTGACATTTTAAGCCAACCATTGTTTTCACTTCGTCGTCGTTTTTCCCCCTTTAGGTGGCCACATCGCGTCTTTGCGAGGCAGTACAACAACGGGACGAAAAAAAAAACGCTTAATTTATTACACCTCCAATTGCTGTAATTGGATGGGTCTATTTTTCCACGAGTTTTCCCACGTTCTAACAACAGTTTGCCGAAGGTTTTTGGCTTCGCTTCACTTCGGTTTCGTTTCGTGGTAAATTCTTGTGCAAACAACAAATGTCTGCCTTTGGCGGCTGTCAGTGCTTTCGATTCGATTACCAAGCATCTCCTCCTGATTTGCCTTTTTTCGGACCTTTCTTCTCGAAAACCGATAAGAGCGAGCGTGAGAGAAATCGGAAGGAGCAGTTAGTATCGATATAATGGTGTGATATTAGATGGACGAAGGAGAAATGTTTTGATAGCGTAGAAAGCAGCATCCTTTCACGGCTGGATGGATGGTTGAATGGAGAGAGACTAGCAATAGGGCAAGTAATAAGAAATAAACAGCTTCAAGTGAATGCTGTTGAAAGGGGGTTGTAAATGTTTGTCGAATCGAAGCTTTTATCAGCAACTTTAAGAAAAAAAAGTTGAAATACTGTTCGAGCTTTTAAAGGGTGCAATTTGGGTCAGCCACCAGGCGCCTCCATTGAAACTGTTCTTAGCGCTTTCCCCATACTTTGTGACTTGTCTTGTCGTTCTAATTTGGTTTTTTGTGTATCGTTATTAAAACTTTATAACGGAATTAGGTTAAAGAATATTTAGTGAATTAATTTTCATCGATTTTTCTTTATAAATGTTGGTCTGGTTTGTGTTAAAAAAAGGGTTTCGAAATAATGTTATCGTACCGTTTCCACAATTTTTCTTAGTTCTCCTCCAAAATTGATTGCTGATATCGTTAAACTATTTAGCTAAATTCAGCAGCTCATCACACCAAGGCAACACCAATATTTTGCACTGTCGACGGGTCGAGATGTTTGGACTTTGCCAATTATTTTCTGAGCTTAAGATGATACGCCTTGAAAGCTAACATTTTTAACCGAAAATTAGTAAATGGTACAAAGTTTTTTGGGAGATTGTATGGAAAGTCTTCAAAGCATGTATTGTATTTTTTTTAACGTATAACAACGATCATCCTCGCGAGCCTGGAGACATTTCCTAGTGAACAGCGAAAATAAATGTTTTCATGTAATCTAAAATTTTACAAACATAAACCCAATTTCACGCAGGACAGCAGACAAATGTACTAGGAATACCAAACTGTTCAAAAATCGCTTGCGGGAAAGTAGCATGGAAAATACCCAGCAAGATAAGCTTCTCCGAATCTCCTCGTTACTGATCAAATGGTTATATGTTTAATGATCTCGTGTACGTTTTTTTTCTGTTCTTGTTGTTGCTGACTTCAGCTCACAGAATTAACTTTGGGGAAGCCTTTAACTTTGGACGTACACACATACATCGCAAACGCCTCCCATATCGTCGTGGGTTCTCGCAATCAGTCGTGACTCTGGGAGGGTTCTTTTCTGCAAAGCTTTCAATTAATTTTATGAAAATGAGCATTCCCCGGCCGGGCTAATTTCGACTGAAAATGAGTCGACCGAATTTCCCGAAAGGAGAAACTTTACAAAGCCAGAAAAGTCGGATCAATTTCGAAACGCTTACCTACGCCCTTGTGTATGGCAGCTTTAGCCGAGTACGCGAGTTATGATAACAATTTACTACAACGGAAAGTTGCTAATAGCGATCGGAAAAGACATTTGGGCTGGATGAATATGTCTTTAAATACTCGGATGGGGTCGTGTTTCGAACGATGTCAATTAGGGGGCATTCTTAAAGGAAAAATCCGTACAAACCCTGGCTAATGAAATTGTACATTGCTGTCTAAACTAATTGCTAACGCTAGTAGCAATTGAATTATGTTTAAGGAAGTTAGGATTAATTGAAAATTCATTAACACAATATCTTCCAGCGAGAACTGTCCATCAGACGTGAATGTCTTGAATTATTGCTGTCGTTAATCGCGAATTGCTACAAAAATATTATCCATAAATAATTAGATAAGATAAGATAAATAATAATTGTTAAATAAAAATACAAAAACAGACACTGGTCGTGGCAATAAAACCTTAATAAACTAAAGTTGTTTGTTGTTTTATCTTTTCAGATTGCTCCGCTTGAACGGCAAACGTTCCCCTTGTCCATTACATCTTCCCTAGCAATCCCCCCCCCCCCCCACCATCACACACAACCATGGAACCAATGGAAGCACGAGTCGCAATGCTACAGGACCTCAAGATCCAATCGTTTGACACGATTCGCTTCGCTTCCTATCGCACAGCATGCAAGCTACGATACGTACAGAAATCGACCAACCGTAAGTAAGGCACTGGGCAGGATTGCCCGGTAGTTGCTAATATCCTAATTGATTTCTGTTTCTTATTTCCGTCCCCATTTCCGCTTGGTTGCCTGGGGGTAGTGCATTTGGTCGACATCTGGAACGTAATTGAGGCATTCCGCGAGAATGGACTGAACACACTCGAGCCGCAGAATGAGGTCAGCGTAAGCCGGCTGGAAACGCTTGTCTCCTCGCTCTATCACAATCTAAACAAGCGACTGCCACCGACCCAGCAGGTGCACGTCGATTCCAAGGCAAGCTTGCTGCTAAACTGGCTGCTGGCGGCATACTCCGGTGACAACTCGGGCAAGATACGTGTGTTTTCGATCAAGGTAGCACTCGCGATCATGTGCGCCGGCAAGATGGTGGATAAGTTACGATGTAAGTAGCGATGATTCCCTCACTATTCGACCGATATGGATTGATATCCGTTTGCTTTTCTTCCCCTCCGGCCAGATATCTTCTCGCAAATCTCCGACGGAGCGGGCCAGCTGATACACTGGAAATTGGGCGATTTCCTGCGTGAAGTGCTTGCCCTTCCGGCAGCCGTCTTCGAGTCGCCCACCTTTTTCTACAAAGAAGGTCTCGAGTCGGAAATCTTCCCGGTGGAGAACAAAATCACGGTAAACGATTTTATGGCCGGCTTTATGACCGAACCGGGGCCGGCCTGTCTCGTGTGGATGCCACTGCTGCATCGGCTCGCTACCGTTGAATCGGTCGTCCATCCGACCGTGTGTTCGGTGTGTATGCGGGAAAATTTTACCGGCTTCCGGTACCGTTGCCAACGTTGCCATGGGTATCAGCTGTGTCAGGACTGTTTCTGGCAGGGGCGCGTATCGCTGAACCATCAAAACGATCACGAGGTGAAGGAGTACTCGAGCTACAAAAGCCCCAGCAAGCAGATTGGCCATTCGCTGCGCAAAAGCTTCCGCTGTGTGCCGGACAAACAGATTCAGGCGCTGCCACGGTTTCCGGAGCAGCCGGAGAAAACGCTCAACCTATCGCACATTGTCCCACCGTCACCGTTGCCGTCGCACAACGGCTTCCCGGACGGGGGTATACCGGGGCTGTACGATCGCAGCAGTACACTGGACTCGCGGTAAGATGGTCGCTGGGACGAGGAACACGAGAGCATTGTAATGATTAATTCCATCCCTTTAGGGCCACCGGATTATCGCTAGACAGTAACGGTACGTCCGGGACGCGTGGTGGAGCCGTTAATTCTAATGATGAGGAGCATAGACTGATCGCGCGATACGCTGCACGACTTGCACAGGAATCACGAACGGTACTGGCTACATTTCTGCAGTTGCAGTGTCCTTTCCAACCTTTTTTTTTTTACTGATCAATTTTTTTGTCTACAACAGCCCGGTGGATCAGCACCCGATCCGGTGCAGATAGGACTGGACAGCTCACGGGCCCAACGCGAACTGATCATGCAGCTCGAGTCAAAGAACAAGGAGATAATGCGCGAAATCCAAAAACTACGCCGCCAGCAGGAAGCGGAACAGGTCGCACCGGAAAGTCCGGCCCTGATGAACGAGCTACGTGCCCTTCGCCAGCGCAAGGGCGAGCTGGAGGGTCATCTTGGAGCGTTGCAGGATTCGCGCCGGCAGCTAATGGCACAGCTCGAGGGTCTTATGCGGATGCTTAAAAACCATCAAACGCAGAGTCCCCGGTCGACGCCCAACTCTAGTCCACGGTCGGGCAAAAGTCCACCGATACCGCAGGGTAGATAGATCGCAAAAGCAGCTAATTTTTGTCCTGCTTCCGAACTGATTATCAACTCCTTTCGGGTTGTTTTAGGACCACCAATGCCAAACCAAGGTTCACGACAGGGCCCAATGAATCCCGGTGGTTCCGGTATGCCACCAAATGTACCACCCGGTATGCTACCGCCCGGTGTAGGAATGCATGGTCAAGATCCGCACATGGGAGGCGGTGGTATGGATATGCGGGGATACGCTCCAAACGGAAACAACAGTGAGTAGCACACTTCGCGTGCGTTTTTAATCAAATCTTGCGTTTTCCTCCTTCTGCTAAACACCCGGATTATTTTCCTTTCCCGCCACTCATACTGGTTTCCTGTTCCTGATCAATGCTCTATTAAATGCCTTTACTATGAGACTCTTGTTTCATCATCACAAAGCAAAAGTTACAAAAAAAAAGCAGGAAAGTTCGCTTCAATTGCCGCTTCATCCAGAGTTGCTAATTCTGTTTCTTCGTTTGCTCGTTGTTTGCGTGTCTCTGTACTGTTTCTGTGATTGCATATGCGGCGCAAATTGCGCATCTCATCCAGACTTCAAATGTTTGTTTCAACGCGCTTAAACTAACAAAAAGAAAAACCACAGCAATACACATGTTTTCACTTTCTAATCGGTGTCGGACATTTGGTTAAACAGTAATAAATTAAATGTTCATTTGTCGCTTCATTTAATATCCTCTTTTTTTTTGGAGTTTGACTCACATCTAACTTACACATCTCATCTAGCAATTAGTCTTTTCCTTCTGTTGGCTTCTTACGATCAATTTTGGGTTCCATCATCTCATATTGTTGGTCATTTGTCTTTTGCATCCCGTTACGTGCGTGTGTGTGTGTGTTTTCGCTGTTGTTTGAACAACATTTCGATCCGCTTTTCGAATTATTGCGCTTTCCCACAAACCATAATTCACAGATAATGGTAGCATTAATAATGGCGGTGGTCCGCTTGGCTCGAGAACGAATATCGCTGCCGCTGCCGGAGCGTGTCCGCCGGCCGGTGGTGGCCGGTCGGATCTGCACTATGCGGCCGATTCCGTTTCCACCGCGATGTCCTCGCTGGTGCGCGAGCTCAACTCAGGTACCCGCACACAAGACTCCTCCTGAACGGGATGATCCGCACTCGCTTTCACTTCTTCACCTTCACACCCTTCCTTTAACGCATTTGCTCTTTCTCGCTCTCTCTCTCTCTCTTAAGCACCATTTCTCAATGTCTGTCTCTCTGTGTTCATCGATCCACCAGCCGTCCCAAAGAACTGCACCCAGTGTGTGTGTGTGTGTATTTTGGTCAATTAGTCACATAGTTTTGTTCTGACATTAATCAATCAAAAACCAGGTTAAAGCCATTTAATTCGATTTTGTTTTGATGTGTGCTGTGTCCGACGGGAGTCTTTCACCTTTTTTTCATGCCTGTGTACTTGTGACTAACATTTAGTATTAAAATTTCTGGATGTTTAAACTATTTTCCATACTCTTTATGGTTCTTTAATTTTCTTTCTTTGCCCCCATTTTCTCTATTATCACACACCCTTTAATCGTCTATTTGTTGATGTGCGTGTACACGTGTCCATGTTTGAGCTAAAATGATATTACTCATCGATTCTTCGACCGCAACTCGTCTTACAGTTGGAAAACTTATGGGGCCGGTGGTCACACAACAAAACCGAAAGAGAGAGACTAATCGCTAGGTTTAGCTTGAGGTAGCTTCACTTAAGCTTTAGTAGCATACGATCTCTCTCTCTCTCTCTATGTGTGTCAATAATCATCATTTTTCGTATTTCTTCTTGCATTTCTGCTGCATACTTTATTCGGTGTGTATCGTTTTGTTTTAACATTAAATCGCTGCGCTGTTTGCATTAACTGTATGTTATTTACCTGTCTATATTGTCAAGTAGTGAAACTAATGACTGTTCCGTAGCGGTATAGGCAGCGCGCTGTACTGTCATTTCGCAATCTTCGTCGATGTTTGCGCATTTAGGAATGTAATACGCTATACGTATGTGTGCTCTTTGTCTTTTATGGCAGCGTATTTTCTCTTCTAAAAAACATAAAACTCACCCACAATGAAAAGATCAGATCGCTTCAACCCATACATACTTTACTGTCCCTTCAAAATGGACCGCCGGCCATCTGATCAGATGGTGGTCACATTTTCACGTCAAAAGTACTTCCAAAACAACAATCCATCCTTGATTTCTAGGTTCATCTCCACCGGAAACGACGTTCCTGAAGGAGCGCAGAGTTTAGTATGTGTGTGTGTGTGCGTGTGCACGTTAGGGAGAATGTAAACATGCTTTCCGCAAAAACAAAACCGGTGGTGGTCCCCTGATACTTCCCCACCGAAATTAATCGACCACCGGGGCCAGCAGGTATTAGAGAGATGAACCCTCCCTTTTGCTTACGGCGAGCAGCAGCGGAAATGGAGTTGCGGCGCATCCTTTAAGTAAAGTAGTGCAAAAATACACTTTCCATCGATAAAAGACATACAGGCGGTACGGTACGCAAGGTTGCAAAACAAGGATAATAAAGCGTTATATAGCACCGTAACAGAATGGAAACAAATTCTCAGAACAATGAAAAACTCTTGCCCAACCCCAAACTCTCTTTACACACTTTACTAACCCCACCCCCCACTCAATTCATGTTTCCCCACGAAAGTCTACTTCTTCTTTGCTTCTTTTTCCCTCCAGAAAAATGCCATTTTTGTAATTGTTTAAGTTAGAAGAAAAAAAAAAGGACACGTCGTATTCTCTGATTCGATAGCACTTTTGTTCTTCAAAGATGGGAAAAGCAAAATGTGTGCCGTTTTTTTTTTTTTTTGTTTGGTTTTTGGCTATTAGTTGCTGTTTTTTTTTTAAAGCGTAAATGAGTTTTAAGTAGCATTTTTACTTTTGTGTCCGAAATACGTGAAAAATACCGCCATATCGCCGACACCAATTTGAAGAAAAGATGCCGAAAGTTTAATTCTGTTTTGCGATTAGCTTTTTGAAGCAAAAACAATAATATATATCCAAAAAAATGCAACATTTTTTGCAAAAAAAAAAAAAGTAACAACACCTCACCTTTTTACTTTTTCTGTTCAATTGCCCTGTTCCTTTATCCTTCCGGTAATCATAATTCATACAACATTAACGTTTGCATTACGGAAAATAGATTGACTTTAAGAGCATTGCATAAAAAAATCATTCTAGATAACTGGCTTCGTTCAAGAGGATTAGAGATTTTAAAGAATATGCTTTAGGCGGATGTTTTGACCCCTAGATTCAATCTTCAAAGCGATAAAACACTACCATAACCCACAAATATGGTGGTCGGCCAGAATTGTTTCCCTTTTAGATTATCATTATCGCTAAATTTTTGCTCTGAAACAGCGCTGACAGTGCGAAGCAATCTACAATTCAAATTACTCCAGTGTTTTATGAACTAAAATGCTCCAAATTCACGCATAACACAATATTGCAATGAGCGAAATAAGAATAAATCCTGAACCGATTTTGCGGTTTGTAGTATAGAATGTTAGTTCAAATTATGTTGAATCATTGAGGCAAAATTAGTGCAGGAAATGCTGTTAAGCAATAAAATTTTGAACAGCGGCACAATAGCTAAATCACTCATATCAAATCAGCATATTTACAGAACGTCATAGTCTGATTTGGACCAATTTCATCCAAGAAAATATTTCCACAATGGATGAGTGTAAAATGTGGTCTTTTCGGTTAATATGAAGTCATTGATGGTCACAATGTTCAACAACAACGATGGCCTGATTTCCGAGACTAATCATAATCTAGCACGAC
The DNA here is from genome assembly GCF_943734695.1 of Anopheles maculipalpis. NCBI lineage: Eukaryota > Metazoa > Arthropoda > Insecta > Diptera > Culicidae > Anopheles > Anopheles maculipalpis. The sequence goes on along the minus strand of NC_064871.1, from coordinate 41,748,600 downwards.
GAGTTTTACATGAGTTCATAGTACGATTACACATGGATTATGCCACGAAATTGAAGGATATGAAAGATCAGTATATTTTACGAATCTCTAGCTCGTGGGAAACCTTTAGTCTGTTATGTTTCGTCACATTTAAGAAAACAACTGAATGATGAGGACTCGTGGAATTTTATACCCTGGAAAACAACAAAATTGACCACAAAATCACTGCTTATTGCAATCATTCGAAAGAATACCATATACACTCACTCTAAATATCTTAAACATGGAGCTTGATTTAACTTTTTGCCATAATTTATTAATCTGATGATCAAAAGTCAAGGTCGCCTTGAATGTAAAAAAATCACGAAAATTTCCATGCAATGATTTAAAGTGTAATTCTTATTTGCAATGCAATAAGTGGTGTAATTCCTTTTTCGCTCGTTGTATTGCGTATGTACATGTACATAATGATACTGAAGACGATGAATATTTGGGGTGAATTTTGGGGTACAGAGTCGCGTATAAAAAATCGTTAAAGTCAGTCTATGTTTTTGTATAATGCATACGTTTCTACACACTACATCCCAAAACAGTTTTAAAACTTTCCTTTATTTTTGTTCCCATTGGGCGCAAAAAATCACAAAACATAATACACTAAACCAAAAACACGCATGATCGATCTTAATTCGATGATCGGTTCTCGATCGTTTACTTTCTTACACGCATGCCTCTGCAAAACACACACGCTCGAAACTACAACGCTCACAAACAACGACAACAATAATCTCGGTAAACTGCAAACTGCCTTCACACGATCGCCAACGAAACGCGGTATTCGGTGTAATTGTAACAATGAAACACAAATGACACTTGAAAACCACTCACCCACACCTACCCACCGGTTATTCACACCATTCCAAACACCGATTTATACAAATGTGCTGCTCTAATTTGCGATTAAAATTTGAAAAAAAAAAATCTAACAAAAAAAAACCTGTCCTACCACTCATAACGAACCACCAACAACATCAACTACTACTACTACATCATCTTCCCCGCACATATTACGTTACCACCACTATCTCGCCCTACTCGTCCCTGGGGGTTGGCCGGCAAACCACCAGTTTTCTATGCGCACTACGAAGGACATCTTCCGCCCGGCGTCGTACATAAGCCGCCGATGCGCTACTTTTCAGAGGGATCCGACGATGATAGTATCGCTTCGTCGCAGCACACAATGCGCCATTCGCTAGGTAAGCATACACACCGTTCCACGGCCATTGACACCCGCCTTCCCTACCACACAGGCACACAGGATATTGAGTTTGAATTTAACACCGGTGCACCGGAAAATGCGAACGGCAGGCGATATTTTATTAAAAGAAAAACATTGAGTTGAGTGACGAAGTGCGATCATAAACGATCGAAGGAGCGTGCGACTTACTTTAAAGCGACATCCTTCTCGACGGGCGTGCAAAAACTGGGTTCCGTTTCGTTTGTTTTCCCCACCCATCGACGCTTGTTTGTGTTGGCACTTGTTGCGGTTTGCACTTCAACAGTGTTTTTTTCTGTGTGTTTTTATTCGGTTAATCTTCTTTTTTGAATATTTTTATCTAATAACGTTCACTTGATCGTAGTGTTTTTGTTTTTTTTTTTTAATGGAATGAAACAAGCACATCCCAATTAGCACAGAACATGCTGTAATGTCACGTGTAGGTAATATACAAGCAACAGCAGCACGTACGTTAATCGTTCCTCTTGTAACCACCACCAAAACACGTTCGATCCGTTTCGTAAACTACTTCCTGCGACGGTCATACACGCAATGGTTGTAAAATAGTAAGCGAAGGGTGGAATGGCTAATGGTGTGCGTTGTATCAACTGGTAGTATAGTCATCATCAGCACTGTACTCATAAAACGCATATGATTTGGTGAATGCACGCAATGGGTTCAAAAAGTATTCGCACAATTGTTCTCCAAAAGAGTTTGAGGATGCAATAAGAGATCGAATATATCAAATCCCATTCAGAAGTGGAACTGTAACTTTAAAATTAAGCATTCGCTTGCAGATTCAGGCTTAAGGTTTCTTGTCTAGTCGTAGAAAACACTTTGGCGAATAGATAAATTGAGACATATGGCCAACGTTGCCGGTCCACAAGCATGGAGGTCTTGTTAGTTGAAAAATCAACGAAGTAGCGCAGGACCGTAGCCATGGAGTGGCCGCATACACAACAAGACTACTTTCACGGCAAGACTGCTTCGGCGACGAGATGTATCCGACGACAAGTATTCAAAATTAGAGAGGTTTCTTGAACGAAAAGAACACGTGGCTGGATCAGAACCCATCGACTAAGACGTCGTTTGCTGATCAATAGCTCTGACACGTCCTCTTAAAAGGCACAATATCACAGGTATCGTGGGTATTCGAGTTATGGAAGAAATGGAAAGCGTTCCGAGAGATCCCTTGATAGATGAAGATAGATGATAGATGAAAAACAAAGTCCCTATCTATTGAATAGAGCTGGCAAACTTATATAAAAGTGTAACCGTGAATGCACTCCAGAGAACCTGTCACTATTATTACAACCTGATCCCTTTGAAAACCTAAGCCCCTTTGGCGACGGTGAAGCTTTCTTAGATAAGGGGGTCTTTTGGAAAACAGGGGACGCTAAGGACCCTTTGAAACAAGGACAATCGCCCACAAATTTAATACACATCGCTTTGGATCATTTCTCACAGGGTTCCATCAGCTCGTGTGATAATTCCGTCTGTTAAGAGTACCAAATCCAGGCACAAATATCATTCTTCTGGTTTCCTTAAGTTCATGTTACTGATATATCTGTACAGGCAGACTTTAGAGGCTCTAACTGTCTTCTCCTTGGAACTAGGCTTACTAGACTTGCTGATAACACGTGCCGATTGGATACCCAGTCGGCACTACGAAGGAACATTCCGAATGGGATTTGAACCTCAGTTCTGCCAGCGTGATTTAAATTTCTAAAAATCCAATCAGCCAAAAACTTTTTGGACCCAATGCAATTAATGCACCCTGTACTAACAAAGTGACAAACAGTACAAAATCAACCGTGAAAATAGTAGAAAACTAATGCTATATTCACTACCGCCCTAGTGTTACGCGAACAGCAACGATTTAACGACCCCGTGGTGTGGTGTTCTTTTCCATCTGTTAAACGTTAAATGTTTCATTTTGGTCTCCTGTTCTGCACCTCGTTTCTTACAACTTCTTTCCATTATATGGCATGTTCTTTTTGTGGGACAACCAGCATGTATCTGGTTTACTAATGGCCATCCTTATCCAACCATCCTTACAGATTTTGACGAGATGCACATGACTACGCATGAGTGGAGCGAAAAGGTAGGCAAAGTTATCACAACCCATGAAAATAGCTTTAAAAAAAAAACATCTAATTCCATTCCTCTATTTGCCAGGATAACACTCAATGGCAGGAACAGTTTGCTGCCTGGAGCTTAAACTCGCAAAACCAGTGAACCGAACAGTGCAATACTTAAATCCAGTGCAAACAACAGCAAAAAAAAAAATCTCACCACTAGCTTCAAGCAAACGGAATGTGGGCAATCCTGATCATATTGCGATCGCGCGGCACAGATCACCCATTTTGCGCGACATCGTCCTTAACTTTACTATTACTTCTTAGTGTATCACTAAAGAACACATTTCAGAGAACACCCTGGTGGCCAATTGGTTGGTGTTTAATATTCCTAGCACATTGTTGTATTACCACCAACATCAAGCTTGTCCTGAGGAAGGGAGTCAGCGGGATTAGTTGTTTTATTTAGTTAGCGGATACATGCCGCCTGTTTACTTTGATTTATGCATTAAGCAAAATGTCTCATGATAAAGCGTACAAAGAGCAAAACACTCGAAGGACTTGTTTAAAGCAATAATGCAATGCAAGTGGCAATATTCATGCATTCCAAGCACACAGAGCAACCACGTTATCAAGGACGATTTCTTAACCTTAACATAGAAATGGATTAGTTCGTTAGAATTTTTACTTTGCAGCAAAGCACACACACAGAAACACTTGATTTAGGCATATATTTTAGGAATAATTGTGAGCAGCTCTAAAGCAGATTGCATTCAGTCATATTCTCTCTTGCCAGAAGTAAGCAACACGGATTTCATGTTCAGTTCCCTCTTCATAACGGTCCATATCCGTTGTTTATCATTTAAGTTTTACTTCTTTATTATTAGTCTTTCAAATGATTGTTTTGTCAACATCGGAATGGAAAGCGTGTTACATGTTTAATTTATTTTATGTACTTTTGTTTTGCAATGCGGTACGCGTTGTACCGAAAATGATTTTAATAAACCGTTTTTTTTCTGTTAGTAATAATTTGCGTTCTAGTGATTTTTTTTAAAATACTTTTTCTATCATTTCTTTACACGTTACTTATACGTCCTAAAGATTGTCATAATTCGAAGGCCAATCACACGTCACACAACGAGGACAATTTCCCAGCAATGCCATCGGGTGCATCGGTGGAACGGTTTTAATAGTTTAAATGCTCCTCAAAAATGGGTCAAATGTTCGAGGTGGATAAACGTTTGTTAAAGTAAGCAGATGATTAAAATCGATCGTTTTCTCGTGTAGCAGCATAACTTCGTTCCAAACATTGTATCTCCTGCATTAGGCCGTCGGAGGCCTTGGATGGGTTCGTTAGACTGGACGAAAGTCAAATTTCAAGAACGAGAGCTTCTTCTCTTCTTTTGTAAATAAACAAATCAAATCGTAATCGATAGAGAAGCGCCCAAATTGGAACAAAACCAAATTAAACTAAAACATCGCTCATACAACAACAACAACAAAAAACGAAACTGGCACACTCTAGCAAATGATCATCGATAGAATAAATAATGCGTGTGTTTCAGCAAAAACCTCACCATAAAGCCAGGAAAGAAAATCTTTAAACAAAATTAACTTAAACTAAAGGACACAACGTACTGTGTAGACGAGGAAAACAATTTAAATTCAGAAGAAGAGAAGAGAAAAGAAATCTTTACGCTACACCTATTCATAGATTCCCATTTTCCAACTTATCGATAATCGCATATCGTAACATGAAAGATTGAAAGATTATACGGTGCCTCAAAGCGGGAATCCGGTCACCGGAGGAATTGAATACGTTGTCTTCGACTTCGATCGATCGCATGTGACCAATTACAGTTACAATAAGGTTGGTAACGAACGAAGAGTAGCCAAAATAGACACATGTATTTAGCAGTCAGACGAAAAATATTGATTCAAGGTTGATGGTCCTCAATACCGCCCTCGCCTGCAAATTCAATTTACCTACCTTTTTTCAAGACGTTATATCTGCTTCTATTCCTTCTTTCTATGTTTATGGGTTGTATCCTACTATAATTCTTGGTAGGATCTCTCACGATCATCTCAACTCACCAGTTTTCAGAAATAAATTTCAGACCATTTCAAAAAATTGATATGTTGGACCAAACGCCAAAGGTAGATCAACGAAAATGGGTGAAATAATAAAAGAAAAGGAGTTGGTTGCAGTATACGCAAAAAAATATTTAGATTTCATCCCGAAACGATAAATCTACCACTGATCAGATCTTCACCATGCGGCAGATCTTGGAGAAGAGAAGGGAGGAGCAGCAGCTCCAATCTTTCTATCTCTTCATTGAATTCAAGGCCGCATACGATAGCATAGCCGGGGTAAAGCTGTACGAAGCAATGAGCTCATTTGGAATACCGGCCAAACTTACCAGACGAGTGCGAATGACAATGACCAACGTCACATGTCAGGAGATGGTGTATGGAAAACACTCGTGTCCCTTTCCCCTTGGTCCCTTTCACCAAGGTTCTGCGCCGAGGAGAAGGGCTAGCCTTGTTTCCTACTTAGCGAAAGAAGGCGGCGGAACTCCTTGGGTTGGAGATAAATGAGCTGTACTATGAACTCAGCATCGTGCAGCGAATTGGATTCTCCAGCCTTCGGTAGGCTGATCATGTCATTAGAATGACACCGGACGACCCAACCCGTAACGCCTTTTTGGGTCGTCCACATGATGAATGAGATGGTGTGATGGTGTTGCTGCCTTCACCAAAAAGGTCGAGATTATGGGCTGACAGACGACGGCGCTGGACCGCAAGCGGTTTAGAGGACTTCTGCATCAGACCAAGACCGCTTGTAGCGCCTGATAAGAAAATAATATAAGCTAAGAGAAGTTAAAAAGAAGCATGAATTCTATTCCACGCATTTTGTTAAATAATTAAATGCCTCTTAATCTGGCACATAAATGCAGCTGTCTGGCTTTCTGTTTGTTTCGTCATAAATGGTCGATTTTCCACCTGACAACCGATTTTTCACAGCAATTTTCATTGTATCTGATCAGTTGAAAGTAGTGAAACGATGGTGGCAATTGATCAGCATTAGGTAGAGAAAATTTGATCACAAAGGCAAGCAATTGTTTGATTCCACAATGTCCGGACTTCCGTATGAGGCACTGTATTTGTATTGTATCGGAAAATATTTGAATTAGAAATCGAAATCATCCCGAACCGTTGATATTGTCAGCGGGTGGAATATTGGTGGCAAATAATATCCTGTAGCTAGAGCAAACAACGATACCGAAAAGAGGACACCTTCCCACGCAAGGGATGTAAAGAGTATTCCTTTTCGTTTTCCTCTTTTGATGCATTTTGCAGCAATTCATGGCTGCTAATAATGCTGCTATTACGTTGTTAGGAACCGTATTTTCCCAGTGGAGCTACTATCACTTATCAAATACCTATTTGGACACTTTCGCAGCGAGCATAAAACGCGATTAAGCGTGCCTGAATTGATTACTTCAACATGCGGCATAAATATGAATACACTAAACTAAACTCGAAATAATACAATTTGTTTCACGAACCGTAATATGTAAGTAGAAAGACCCATAAACAAACAAGTGATGGTTTAACCATTACGGCTAGAAGAGATATTGTGTTAAGGAAAACCTCCCTTACAATACGGTGTAGATAGACAAACGTTTTAAACAGGTCCCGGGAGCCAGAGGGGCAAATTATAGTCAAATATACAATCGCAGGCTTTTCTCCGACGTAGAAATAACAAAAGCTAACACTCATTAAGCGCAGTTCATGCCGAATAACCGCGAGTGGTTTCCGAGCAGTGAGTGAGAGAAGGCGTCCGGGTTTTGGGACATAGATCCAGCCACAAAAAATAACCGTTAGCACTGGCGTGTGTGCTTGATCGAGCAATTGGTCGAGAGTATTACTTCTTAGAATTATCATTAACAAGACAAAAAAAATAAAAAAAAGATTCGAATCGGAAATCTGTAACCCGAATCGCAACATTACACCTTCACATGGTCGGAAAGCGGATATGCTTGCAAAAGGATAAAAACTCTGCGAAGCCGAATCGAACCAGTATATGTTTGGCGCAATTTACTGTTACGAATAAAACATAAAGACTAGAGGACTAATTATTCTACTACTTACCAATTGGATGGTGTTTCCTTTTGTGTGGATGATTTCGTGTGATATTCACCCAATTTTTAACAGCAGCATTGTAATTTTCCGGTGCGACGGCTTTACCGATTTCTTTATCTTTTATTCTCACTGCAGGTAATCATGGTTCAGTCTCTAGAAATGAAAGTGTTAGCTAGTTGTGACCGTTCCGCCGCGATCCGAAATAGTTGTTGACTCCCTTTGTCCCCCTCCCGGTCCGGTGAGGGGGGCTGCTCCCTTCTGATCTGATGGATGCCGTTTAGGTGAATGCTTTTTATCTGCTTTTAGCACATGTAAAACGTATGTCCTGAGCAGGGTATATTGATGCCGCGAGCGAAAGAGCAACGGATGAAATGCGATGAAGCAGTAATGGAGACCTAGAAACAAAAAGCTTCGGTGTACGGTCGCTTACGCCATCAGCTTGGACCGTGTCGTGAAGGCAACGTAGGCCACGAATCCAACCAAACCGGTGGCAAGAATTTCCGAGTTAACCCACGGTCCCTTGTACGCGCCGGGGAAGCTAACGGTAACGGTCGTGAGGGGTTTCACCGACTGGATGTCCTCGCCGGCACGCTGAGCCTTGCGCACCGCGGCGTACGATTCTTCGTCGAACAGACGCACAGCGTACGATCCGCTGCTTGCCTTCTTGATTTCTTCGTTCCAGCTAACCTGCAAGCACATCGTTTATTCAGTGAAATCAGTCCACGAAATAGAATGCGCTAGTGGCGGTTTCTTACCTGATACTTGTTCTCACCGATGCGCACAACCGGGGCCAACTTGCCAAGTACTTCCGCGAACAGGGGCAATTTTTCTGCTCCGGCGTTCGAACACTTCAGCGTGAACTCCGTTACAAACCCAATCTGGCTCACGATCGTGGCATCCGTGGTGGAGTAAAAGTTTGTTTTCACCTCCGGGTTTGTGCAGGTGCTTGCCACGGCAAAACCCAACGCACAGCACAACGCGACCGATGCTAGCACGAACTTTACCATTGTTGGTGAGTGCGGTGTATTTGTTTCTTACGTACAATATGAAAACAAGAGATGTACTGAATACTACTTCGTGTGGTTCCCGGCAGACTGGCGAAAGGTACGGTTTGTTGTTTGCAACGACACCATCCACGTCGATTGATCTACAGCCACGTCAAACGCAGCTGTCATAAACAAACCGCGCATACTGTCAAAATGACAGCATTAAATAGAATGATTTCGAGAATTTTTTTTTAATGTTCTGTAAAATCTCGTTACAACTGCATTACAATAAGAATTGTTTGTTTTATAAAATTTGATATATTACAGAATATTTTACAAATCTTATTTGTCATATTAAAAACACCCAACCGATCAAATGTGTTTTTACAACGGTCATGTATGGTCGCGCCTCGGAAAATGTCATCCACGAAACCAGTTTTCAAATTTCAAAACCTTTCTGTATATATTCGGAACTTTTCATTTGATTTTGGTATAAGAATCGTGTTGAGACATGTAGCTGATGTTAGTTATTTACTTTATTTATATTTTTATATAACCTTCATAATAAATCGTTACCGGCAGAAATGTTGGAAAAGCGAATAGAAATGTTTTGATAAAAAAATAATGTAAAACAATAAATGATTTTTACCGTCAAATCTAGCGGCGTAATTTTCCTTTAGTATACATCCATGCCCGCGCATAAACACAGGCAGTTCAGATTGACCGCACGTCGATCGCGGGCACGCAACTCTAGCCAACGCTTCTGATTCGGAACAAACATTTCCGGTGGCAGTGGTGCTTTCTCGTCGGCAGTTTCTGAAAACCGAATGCAATCATTTAATTAAAATTTGATTTCCCCACCTTATCTTCAAATCCACTTACCATCGCTTTTCTTGCCCGCTTTCGTTGGACTTGGCAGAATGGATATCGTTTCCTCCGGTTTCCGAAGCAGCAACTTCCCTACCCCCTCACACATACGCAACACCTCATGGTGGGACAACGTTTCCCGTAACCGTTCGTCTAACGCCTCACAAGCATTGATCCACTCGGCTACCCCATCAAAATCCTTCAGCAAGTTCAGTGCTCCGGCACTGCTGAATTTCGTCTTTTTCATGTAAATATGATCGAGCCATGCTTCGCAGATGATCTTCAACGTTAGCTTCAGTATTTCAATGTCTTTCGTCGCCTGTATGACGGGCAGATAGATCTGGTTGAAGAAGTAGGCCACATATTCGTTCGCCCGTTCCTGCAACACCTCCGTCTGCCAGTGCTTGAAGTAGGGAAAGCAGAGTGTCAGTGAGGCAAGGCTTGTCGTACGGCAGACGGCGGCCAGAACATCGATACACTCGGTACAGGTTGCCTTCAGTTTGATAATGTTTTCTTTAATTTCTGAAACCAGTTTCGCCCGCAGCGCAACACAAACTTGCACTTGTACTTCGAGCGGATCGTCGGCCGATAGCTCCGGGACTCGTATGTACTGCAACTGTTCTAGGCACAGTCCTATGTCGTTGTGGACCACCTTGAAGAACATCATCATGTTCCAGTCGGTGCATAGCGATCGTGCCTTGTTGGCGGCCCAGATGCGCATCGAGTGGATGGAATGATCGAGCCGATGCAGAACCGGTATCTGTTCGACCAGCGGTAGCTCGTTAGCAATGGTTCCGATATCACAGGTGTTCGACAGTTGCACCAACTGATAGAGCAGTTCACTCCAAACTTTTCCACACACCGTTCCTTCCACCTTCGAAGTAGATAAGAGAGAGAGAGAGAGAGAGAGAGAGAGAGAGAGAGCGAAAATTAATGCCCAATCACAATAACCGCACTTTGCCTACTTACAATTACATTCTTGCCACAAAATTCTCCCTCCTCGAAGGAAAAATCCACCGGTAGACTGGACGACACAACAGCCAACCGAAACTGTTTGTCCCAAATCGTACTCGTCACATGCACCGTCAGCGTTTCGCCCAATCCCTTCAACGTGGACAGTATCGGTTCCGGTGCTTCGTCCGGCTGCAGCAACGATAGCCAATCGCGCAGATACTTTGCACAGGCCGCCGGTCTACAAGCCAACGGAGACGAACTCCACCACAGCACCACGTGCTCCAACGATCCACCAACCTGCGTCCAAAGTCCACGCGTACCACGATTCACCCATTTGATGAGTTCCGTTTTCGTAAGCTCACGCTCAAACGCCGACGGACAGTACTTGATCACCTTCATGATCACGTTCGCGACGAAGATCTCCTCGTCGGCAATCAAGTTCTCCAACAAATCCATCCCATCCGGTTCGTTGACGAGATAGTTGATCGAGTTGTAGGCCACCGCTTCGGCGGCCATTTCATCGAAGAAGTTTATCGCCGGATCCTAAAACGAGAGATTCCTCAATGTTTTTTTAAAAAGAAAATCGTGCAAAACCTCTTCCTTTCAACCTTACATTGTGTTCTGATTCGTCCAGTTCGCGTGATTCCGGCCTAACGATCGGTGTTACCACCACCTGCCGGCCCGGTGTACCCCGCCCGCGCGTATGTATTTCCCCGCTCGATATCATGTTCACGCTCGCCTTCCGCCTAACGTTCATCTCCTCCTGTATCGGGTCGATATGCTTTGCTGGCTCCGGTGGGCCCTGTAGATTGGTCGTTAAGGCACGCAAAATTTCCACACTCGACGTGTCCGATTCGTTCTCCTCGTGCGCAACCGTCAGTGCACCTTTGCACGTGGTCAGCAGACAGTTGATCAGCGTGCTGCAGCAATCCTCTGCCCGTTGTTTCGTAATAATCTGCAGGATCGTTCCCACGTCCACCTTCTTCGGTGTGGACATTAGGGGAGGGAAAGAGTTGCTACATATCTGGGCATTAGTTTGGGTGCGGGCTTGCGTTGTCTTTTGGGCCAGGATCACACTTTCGTTGTGTAGCGTGCAGAGCAGCAATGCACCATCGACGACTATTTCCGACGTGTAGGTAGCGGCGAGCATTAGCTTGATCTGCGATTTTTTATACAGATTTTAATAGATTCTTCGCTTTATATTACGGGATTAGATAAACTACCATTTTGTTGATGATAAAAATAAGCTGAAGATTGCGCTTACGCAAGTTCTGCCGTATCAGATGTGCCTTCCGGTTGAGCAATATCTTGAAGAAGCTTCGCTCCACATTCTTGTCCGCCGACGAAGCCGACATCCGTATTAGCCGTGTCTGCACGTGGGCGGACCGTTCGAAACATTCGCGACTTTGTTGTAGCAACCGTTCGAATTCCTGTGAAGTAAGGGAAGCTTGTAAGTGGATGTTAGAGACAGCCGAGGGGCAAAACACCACGTGGTACTCCGTTGGGTTGGGTGTGTGCTGTTCTTCTGTTCCGATCGGTTCGGCCGCTTTTGCGCACTGGAACGCTAGTGCCGAGTCGGCTGGATTCGCCAAGCTGTCCGGAAGAGGACATTCCGCACCTCGCACTAACACAGACGCTTCATATCAATGAACTTCGAACATTGAGACATTCGAGGCCAATTTAAGACGCGCCAAAGTGAGTGCCAGGCTTGGTTATTTTTTTACCGAAGGTCTCTATATAAAGGCGGCCAACGGAACAATGATCGATGTAACAATAATTCAATTTCTCTTTTTTCTTCAATAGTTGCATTGTCCTCCAGAATCTAGCATTAGGTCAAGGATGTTTGGTGAAAGTTTGTGGACTAAGAGAGGGATACAGAGTTGTCCGCAAGCTGACAGTATTTGAAATATTCTTACTAAAAGTTAATACAGTGAAGACTTCCCAATAATTCAGGGACCTCCGGTTACCTGACCTCTGACTAGATCGTACGAATAAAGCCTCCAAATTTCCATCAAACTTTTCTTGCAATTTCTGCAATGTTCTAACTGTTTTCCATTCCATTCAAAGAAACGATTTATTACCTAAAGTTTTTCCCTTCCCATTCCTAACCTCCCCATCTCTCCGAACTCCTCCTCCCCTACAGCCATGTTTGTGCATTTAATGGTTCTTTATTTTATGTTTGTTTCTTCCATTTGCACCTCCACGAGGTGGCACGCGAACTTCTTGTGTCATTCCTTTGGCCCAATCGAGCGTTTCCTTGAATTCTTGCCCTATCCCAGGGCACGACAGCGGCAACGTACAGCTTTCCCTTTGCACTTGATAATAGCTCAATATCAAGGTTTTGGGGGTACGAATGAAGCGATGACGTTCAACACTGGTTCACTAAGAACTAATGGCGTAACACGTCCATCCATATATGTACAGTATTTAGCCGGCTGGTCTTTTCCTTACTGTACAATACGAGGTGGTACAGCTGATGCCATCCCTACTTACATAGTAATCTGGCAGATCAATATTAATATCGGTGGCAAACTTCTTGCCCAATATCCGCAGCTCTCTCTCCAGTAGGCGCGATTGCTCGAACAGCTTGATCACCTCCTGGTGCTGTTTCGGCAACCACTTGGATGTATTCATACTGCAAAGCAAAAGGATCGTTCGTTCGTAGCAGGGAACTCTACACACACTTGCGCAACATTCTTATTCCACGGAACACAGATGTTTCACCAAGCGCTGCGGTATTGAGTACTGCAGCACCAACAGAAATTAGGTCATAAATTTACGATAATTCACACGCGATCTGAGTGCGCCACCATGTTTGTTTTTCTAACCACACCCGAAACGGCCACTACGACGATGTTTGACGATAAATGTGCAACGGCTGTACAGTTTAGCATGAGACCGAGACCGAACCGGACAACGTTCGATCGGGAACTGAAACTGAAAGTAGGAAAGCCGATGAATTTTCCCGACCATGATATTGACAACCTTGAATACACCGATCAGCCTTTCCCTTCACCCTTCGCCATCGGTGGAACCAGCCGGGAATGGCAACTCCTTTATCGATTAAGCACCGCGAACGGTTCCGCGAACATCTCGCGAACGGTTGGCACACGAATGGCAATGGTTTGGTAACCTAGACAAAAATCTTGAACCAAGGGTCGATTTGGAATCGCCTCCAGAAAAGTCAAGTTTATTCCTCGTAGTCCTTCTGGCTGACGTACTACTACTGCTACTACTACTGCAGGCACCGTGCTGCTGGCTCGTTGAATGGCAGCTTTTCGTTTCACTGTTTTTCGTTACCAAGGAGACGTGATGGAGGACGCATAGCAACCCATTTTTCTGAAGCAGTTAAGCACAGTTGTCTCTCTAATAAATGTAATTATTTTACTTTAAAACATAATCTGGCGTTATTATGTTAATTGTTTATCTTTTTTAAATAATTCTTCGTGCATAAAACATAGCGAATGTTTTGTTCAACTTCCATTGGCGGAATAAGTCTTTTGGAAACCCTTGGCGGAGTGGAAATTTTGGCCCTCCATCAGATTGAATCTAAGTTTGGTAAGTGTCCGATTTTTGCTACCCATGTAAAGCCATGTGATCGGTTTTTTAGCCAATGTTTGCTCTACACTTATATGTTTATTGATCTAAATAAGGCAATAATCGTATCTTGACTGTAAAAATTACATGGTGAGGCTGCGAAATACGATAAAATAAAATGATCCAAAAATATGTTTACTTCAGCAAAAGGTCAGCAAAAGCTACTTGTATTTTTGAACGATTTTCAGAAATCATTACATTTTCCGAGGAGAATATTTTTCGCTCCTGTTCGTATCGCTGTGTTACCTGCAGGAAATTAGCATGTACACTGTTAAAGTGTGTGTAAAACCTTAGCAAAAATGATCAAAATATGTGTTTTGTTACTAAAACGTCGCCTTTAACTATCTTCTATAGCAATATCTTGAATATAGCAATATCTCTTGTTTAATAAGCCAAAAACGAGTACTCGTATAGTTATGTTAAGTTAGAATTATAATCGAATTTAGTGTTAAAAAACATCATTTGCAGACCTTTGTACAAAATATCATATGAAAGAATTAAAAGAAGCCTCCTTGCCCAGTATGCGCTCCTGTTAATCGAGATTAAATTTTGCTGCCACGAAATTTCCTCATTCCTGCGTTAATTTCCTATTGGAAGCGACTGGCAGTAACAGGAGAGCATGCATGCAAGGAGGTAGCTGGTATCGTTCCTGAAAATTTTCAAATTCAAATTTGAATACGAAATTCAATTTTAAATTTTAAATTTGAATTTGAAATATTTCAATTTTTCAAATTCCAAATTTAATTTTCGAACTCGAGTGTCGAATTCTAGCTTTAGCGAGCTATAGTTTCTAAGCATCTTATGCGCCGCTAAGTATGCAAAGTGCAAAGCACTTGGCGGTGTTTTTTCTATCAGTTGAGCAAAATACGATGTTTTTTGGGGAAAATGCTGCCTCCTGCACTAGTATGTTCTCCTGTTACTTGAAATCGGATTTTGGTGCAAAATTTGCTTGCACTTTCCGATACAAACAAGATGGGAATGTTCTTCTAAACGTTAAAAACTTATTTTGCAGCCAAAACGAAATGAAAATTGGAATGAAATTTTTCTTTCTTTCTTTCCTTGAAAATAAATTCAAATTACGAATGAAAATTTTCTTTCTTCCCTTATTGATAGTAATAAAAGTGTAGCCCAACAATCAAACCATGAACCTTGACACACTCAGTTGATTTATTTGAATACGGAAAACCAAGAACCCTAAACACACGCTTGCTCGAGAATAGAAAGGAAGATAATGAGGGCAACAACAATTAAATCAACACCAACTACAAAACTGGGTGTAAATAAAGAAATGGACCACCAGCCGAGAGAATTAAGCTCACGTAGTACATCTGGATCAGTCAGTAGACAGATGCCGGAACGACGTAACTGGGCGTTGCTTAAGACTCAACCTTATTTTCCATGGAATTTTCATTGCACAGGTCCACCCAAGTCCGATCGTTGTACATTTCGACTTCTCCTATATGGGGCAACGCGATCATATCTTTGACTATTATAAAAGTAAGACAGCGCAGTAGTAGGATTTTATTGTAGTTCATTAATTCAGTATCTAGCACGCCCTGATCGGGCCAAACCAAAGCGAGTTTCTTCAATTTTCCACGGGAATGCTGCTAGCGGAATTTTCCGGGAGTTGCTGGGACATTACAGCCCGTGCAAATTGATGATAACTCGCTCAGTTTTGATCCGATCGAAGCGTTCTGCATAACACTGTGAGAGAGAGAGAGAGAGAGAGAGAGAGAGAGAGAGAGAGAGGGAGAGAGGGGGGGGGGTCTAACCATTCTGATACTGAAGAGGCTTTCTAGCCGGCGAGACCCTTGTGGCTGGCAACTTCGCCCAAAAGGTAAATCAACTTATAATTTATGCAGCAAGGGGAACATGCGAAGCAGTTTCTTTCATGAAACACTTTTTCTCAATATATATGAAAATACTAAACCCGTTGTCCACAAGTTCGACTTTTAAATATTTTAATAATTTATCGATCACTTTTACACGGATCGGTTTTTATCAAATTCCCCTTTCACGTCTGCCATTGTTATCATTGTTTACAGTTTTGCCTTTCGCGTTCTTACCACGTGTACGTAAACACGTGCCGCCCTTACTTTCGAAATTGTTTCCACTTTTACGCTTAGTGTGTGTGTTTGTTTGTCCATATACATCTAGCCATTATTATTTAAGTATAGCGATAAAGGGAAATTTGTTGGTAATTGGTAATTTATAAAGAAAACTGTTATAAATAATGTAAAACAACGAAACAATCAATAATCGTATCAGCAAAACAAACAGGCAAAATTAGTTCTTTAAATAAAAAGAAAAAAAGAACAAAACTTAAACTTTCCTACACGCCAAAGCACACCTCTAGTGGGACTCGTATTGGTTTCGAAAGTCTAATATTCTAACCAGAGTGCCCTTTTTATGATCAATATCGCTACTCCCCCCGCTACTGGCTACACTTCGAACAATTCCATTCCTGAATAATTTTGTCATTTCTCCGGGTTAATTTACAAAAAAAAAAGAAGCACAACAAAAAAGAGTAAAATTACTGTTAAACTTATCATTTACTCTAAGCAACTACGCTTCTTAACTACTTAAACTTAGCCGTCATGTGATTCTTTTGTTTGCTGTTGTGGTACGATGGCAGGCAGAACTATTCCACCAGGATCAATGTGGGCAGTAGCAAATCATCATATGCCACTACCCGCAAGAGATGGTTTCCTGCTTCCGCTTTATTTTGACATTCCCCATATACTTATGCTTTATGTGTATTTTTTCTTCCTCTTCTCCTTGCGTCTGCTTTCTACGTTATGATAAGGATATTATTCACAAAAAAATTAAATAATGTTCAGTTCTTTCTATTTCGAGTTTTTTTGTTTTTCCATTCCTTTTCTACACAACTACAGCTTGTGGCGGCGATTCCACAGCTTAGGTCCTGACGACAAACTCCACACAATTCCACCGTTTAAATTTATCGGAATTCAAATCTTGTATCGAAAACGATCGCAGCGCAAAATGGTCTGCTTTCTTTGTAGCTGTATCCAGATCTTTACTTCTCTTTTCGCTTTTTGCCTTCCTTCCCCATTGCCAGAGACTTGGAGCGCTTTGCTCATTCGGTTTTGTAAAATATGGTGTCATGTTTAGCTGCGATCACTTAGTAATTAAGTTACAATACATGCTTTTTTTTACGGAGTTTTCCCTTTTTTCCCCCCACTTAATAATGCTGGTCTCTCATTGCCATTTAAAGGGGTACCAATTAATATTCTGTTGAGTATTATAGTTTTATGCAGACAAAGCACACTCATCCCACTCGCGATTTATGGTTGCAAATTAATGCCCGCCTATGTACAGCAAACGAATCGGTGCGTACGTAAGCTGCTGTAGGAAAATTTAAACTGTCCCGCCGTGTCGTACACGGTAACACAATAAACACGCGAATAATGTGCAAAACAAAACTTAACAGTGAACCCTGTAATGTGGTCCTCCCCGGTCGAGAAATTATTCTTCCGTCATGTGAAAGCATCATTTACCTAAGTTCGTCGCAACATAAAGCGATTTTTTTTTTCAACTAACACGGAACACATGCGTGCGTCTGAAAACTGACAATTGCTGAGCTTAGAATTTAATTTCTAAAGTATCCCAGTACGGTGTGTGTACGATTATAATTGTTTAATGTTCAGAATTAGCCGTTAGAAATTTAGCACAAATATAACACTGGACTAGATAAGAGTTACACAGGGATTAATTAGATGCTAGATATGCGCTTCGTTCTTGCTAAATTCCGACCCTTCAGAGCGCGCCCGATCGTGTGGTTCGAGCTTTGCCGCGTTTTGCGGGTAATTTCAACCGATCTATTTACATACAATTCCTCAAATCTGAGTTGCAATTGCAATTTTACATATCCAGTGGATGTACACCGATGCGTGGATGGTATAAAACGTTCCTTAGCCTTGCCCCAAAACACCGTGTCACATTGAGTAATTTATTACTAAAACTTCCCATTCCGGAGTTTACATTTGCTCTCAGTCACGTTCCTTTTTCTGTTACACGCTTGTTACGTTATCGAGTGTTGGAGACACTGAGTTTTAAAATATGTTCTCTTTCGCGTATTGTTAACACTAGTGTGTTTCCTATCAAATTCATCCACTTTTCAAAACACAATTAGTTTATGTTTTTGAATTATAAAACTAATCCGCGGTCAATCGCAATCTACTGCTTAGTTTTCTGGTTGTTTGTATGTGTGTGTGTTTTCGACTTCTTTCGAGTGCGATGTGATACGACTCTAGACACGACTCTAGGGATTGGGGAAAGGGAGCAGGATAGCGAATGTACAAAGGAGCAGAGGGAATAGGAACGTTGCGGGCACTACACGTGAACGATGGAGGCGCCTAGTTGTCTATCGGCGCTTCTTCTTATTGCGTCGCTTGCGTAAATACCGCTCGCGCCAACTTATCCTGAGGCTGATCTTTTCGCTGTCACTGTCGTCACTGTCATCGCTGTTTTTCCTATGGACAATTCAAAACGGTACTCTTTAGTGTCCGGTGTGACCATACCGTCACAATGCAGCGAGAGTAAAAGAAAATGGGGGTACGGGAACAGAAACGGCACAACAGTAGCACCACTAGCCAGACAAAGGACGTTCGAAATGTTTTTTTTTTTTGTTTATGCCAATAATTTCATAATAACACTGCCGTTTGTGAACCGTTTTTTTTCTTACTCAATTTCTTGTGTCTTGTTGATTGTATGACTGTTTTTTTTTTCTCCTTTGAACTTTTCTCTCTCTCTCTCACACTCTGAATGTTTCCTTAACTCCACTACATTGATGAAAGGTCATTGTGAAGCGAGTTACGTTGCTACAGGACGATCGTTCATCGATGATTTTGATGCCCAGCGATGCCCGGTGATGGTGAAGCGATGACAGTGAGATGAGCAGTAGTAGTAGTAGTAGTAGTACGGCATGAGTAAACCTTGGGATGACATTTAGCCAGCGATGTGCGTTGGGCGCATTGCAGGCCGATATCAAATTCATGGCAGGGAAATGGCGATATTAAATCATGAAAAGCGTTAAGCTTACGGTGAAACAATTATTCACTGATTTTTTGATACACAAAATATCCTTCTTTATCGATCGATCGAGGTGTGACGCGTGTGTACGGGACGGATTAGGAACACTAAAGCCACAAGTGCTGTAGCCTGACGTTTGCTTGATTCTTATCGCACTGCCTATTGCAAACCATTTCCGTGGGTGCGACACACATTCAAACAAAATAAAGAAAAACATGTACATAAAATGTTCGGTACGATTTAATCTTCCACGATGTACGAAGAGTTCGAAGAAGTAACACCTAACAGATAACGCTAAAACGTAACGAAACGAATTATTATTTTGGCACCGTTGTAAAGCTAATGCGAAACATCTTAACTAAAGTATGCGAAGAATGTGTCTTCTCGCAAATTGATATCCGCTCACGGTGAGCCGCTTGTTGCGAGACTCAATGTTTCCCTGTACAGAGCTTTACAGCAACAGCTTAGTGTGTCTCATAAGCTAGCACTAGCAAGAATCATTATAAAATACTAATTACAAATTACTCAAAATCTAGCACTCAAAATGGTGGTTCGGGTTGGCTTCAATCACGTTCTACACTACCAGTGTATCACCGTTACTGATACGTGTGTATGTGTGAGTGGTGTGTATCGCTAAACCGAAGGCATGGATCACTATACTGTTAGACAATATTTTCTGGTCCTAGCATTTGCAGATGGTTGTTGTGTCTATGCATGCCGACGGTACGATACGCTCGCTGCTCGTGACACCTAAGGAAATGATCCAAAATGTACAATTTTATTGATAGTGATGTGAAGAACGATTCTTATGATATGGTTGATAATTTTGGGTAAAAAACATAATAGGCAACATCTGCAACGAGCGTACATTGGAAAGCATTTGTAATCATTATTATGGTTGTTTGCGGGTGTAACACACACACGCCTCTGTAGCCGTGTGTGTTTTTGAGAGAGAGAGAGAGAGAGCTCGTGGTAACTATTAATTTAAATCACACAAATTGTTTATAAGAATCTACGCAAAATGACACTTTCTAGTTCCACCATTTTGTTCGTTACAGAACCAATTACAGTAGTAGAGACCTTAGGCGGAGCGGCGTGAGCTTAGGAGCAGAACAAAAGCAATAATTTTCCAAATTTACAACTCGCACGCATACTAACACATTAACTTTTGCTATTAAGCATGTTTTAGTAGTGTATCTGATTGGCATCTTTTAAGGGATGAGTTGTTGACGTGAATGTTACTAATTGCAAACCGATTGCATTCATAATGCCACAGTTAATATTGCCAACGATGCTAGTAGTATTGTTGCTGTAGTAGCTGCAGTAGTAATAGTAATAGCATTAGCAGTAGCTGTTGTTACACTGATGACGGTGTTGTCCATCCGCTAGTAGTAGTTATAGTAACGTGGTAGCATGGTTGTTGTGCTGCTTTGTTGTGTTGTATCGCTAATCTCTTCATCGTCTTTTCTTTTTCCTCTCTATCTCTTTACGGCGCTCTATTGTAGAGTTTTTTTTCCTTCTTCGAAACATTGACTGTTGATCGGTTAGCCATTTTTCCATGCGTCTGCTTTCCCACCACGGCCGCCCAAAATGTGTATACCGCACGTTTAGCGCACGTGCCTTTTGAATGTGTGTATGTGTTTGTTTTTCCCTTCTCTAGAGTCGATTCAACTGTTCTTGAATGGCCCGTTCGGCCCGCTCGAAGTCCTCGGCCGACTCTATTTTCACCGTGTCTCACCATTCGTTCAGTATGCAATCATCTAACTGTGACTCGAGAATATCTATGTTTGGCTCGTAGTCTTCATCCTCATCATAAGAACTGTTGTTTGCGTGTTATAGAAGAGCGCGTACCAAACCCCAAACCGATGGACAATATTGCAGCGCCAGTAAACACGCGGGTGGCCGGCAAGTGAGGTTTTTTTTTTAAATTGTGGGCGTTTGATGTGCAATTCATGGTGTGGTTTGGCAATGGTAGGAGTGCAGATCGCAGTTTTCAGTTGTTACATGTATGGGAAGGGCGCGTTATTGTTTTTTTTTAGGGAGGTGGTGGTTTTGTTGTTGTTTTCCATTAATTAACCATGTTCCATGTAGAGCGACACCATCGAAATACACAACAAACAACACGCGCGTGACACATTGCAACACATACAAACGGATTCCAAACAGTATGATTTAGGGGGGGTTTTTTTCAAGAGATGTAATAGAGAAGAAGAGAGAGAAAGAGAAAGAAAAAGAGATGATATTCATTAGTACATCGACAGAGCAGAGCAGTTTCGGTTTTGGTGTGCTGCTACTAATCGCAAATAAGCTTATGAAATAAGCAGCAGCAGCTTTTGCCCAATTGACCATATTTTTTTAAACCAATTATATAAGCCTAAAGCATAAGCATTGCTTTATGTGATGTTTTTTTTATCGTTAGCGATAATGTTGTGAGGAATATAGGAATAATATGTACAAGCAAACAACTTACTTAACTAAGTGAATAATATATGATTTTTATTTGGGGCAAATATATTTTTTTTTAAATAACAAAAGGTGCACAAAACGACTTTGCATTACAATCTCTATACAAATACTCAAAGGGATGGTAGGCAGTGAAAAAGTATGGTACAAGTATGGAGTATGATTAAAAATGTTAAAATTCTTTTTTATTTAGCACACACACATAACGAAAAAAAACAAACAAACAAACACACAATTTGCGATGCATTTTCTCAAAACGTATGTACAAGTGCGGGAAAAACAAACAAGAACGCAATTAACTAAACAAAACCTACAAAACAAAACAAAAAACCGTGAAACAGCAAAACGATACCCAGATAAAGACGAACGAATCACGGTGAACAGGAAAATCGAGAAGAGAGAGAGAGAGAGATACATCATGATTTTTCTTACATTTAGCATGTGTTATGCGTCCTCATCACTCTTGCTTTGCCTAGCGCACATTCTTGAGCACAACATTGCAAAATTAAGCGTTTTCATGAGGTGCGCGAGATGCGTTTTTTTTTTATTCATAATAATTCATCATTGTCGCTACCCGATTGCTGGTTGGAATGTGACTTCGGTAGAACACAACAAACAGACAGTTTTGACACACCTATAAGCCAATTGTTTAGAAAATACACAAGAAAAGAGTGTAATATATTTTGGGGGGAGAGGGTGGGGGCGTCGTCACGCGCGCCTGCGACGACGAACAATGTGGCCGATCGTATTTTACACACTCATACATCCCAAGCTAATTTATACCGCTTTTAACCGTTTTTGATTTTCCAAAATGTATTTACAAAAATATTAAAACGGGGCAAAAAAAAACTCTAAATAAATCATCATCCGTTTCTTTCCGTCCTTCGACACTGTGTGCTGCCAATGTAGATTCTAGACACAGATGATCGATAACAGATAGTTTTTAAGATTAAAAAAATAAGAATTACAATTTAATCTTAACATTTAGACGCGTGGGACACACAAAGAAGAAGATTACAAAAATAATAGTCAAAATTATTACAGAGAGACCATATTAAACATTAAGATAGACAAGGAGTGGTGGCATACACGGCGATTGGAATGTAACAATTATATTATTAAAAAAAAAAAATCCCAAGCAAATTACACTGGCACACTGACACTTTCCGATAGTTAGCCGTTTAGCATACCGTTAAATGATCCAATGGATATTTAATTTCAAGGCAAATTTTGTACAGACAATTTTGAAGCTTAGAACCTTTGTGATTCCTGTCAAATTTCAGTATTATTCTAGCGGTAAAAATCGGTTCCACATACACGCACACACACACACACACACACACACTCACGACGCATTCGAAAGCGCATAGACACGCATAAACAATAGAGAAGAAGAAATAGTGTGTTTTTGGATAGGATTGTGCAAACAACGACGAGAAAGAGAGAGAGAGAGTATGGCAACAGGTCAACTGAAGAATGTTTCTATACATAGCATTTTATATTACTTTCTTACATTGAAGTCTAACAGAAAATAGTAATATACTTTCATTGTATAATCAATTCAGTCAGTAAAACAAAAGTACATGTAAACTGTACAAAAAAATATAAGATTAAAGCAACAGATTCAAAATCAATCAGCTGTGTGTCTATCAAAATAAAACAAATAAATAAATGAACTATTGGGGAAAAAAAAACGCATTGTAGTAAACGGAACCGTAATAAAATGCGCAATAATTCTCGATAAACAGAACCCGGAAAGGTGCAAAACATTGAACGAAAACGAATTGTAAAACAACGGTCAACTGTCAATCCAAATGCGTAACTAAGAGAAACTCGTCCTAATTTGACTAATCAACTAAAAGGTGGAAAAGTTGCACCACAAACAAAAAACGGAGTAAACGGTAAATGGGGGTAACGATGGGAAAAGGATTAGGATTTCATATATAAAGACCATAACAGATAGGTGAAGAAATAGAGGGGAAAAGAGAGTGTGTGAGAGAGAGAGAGATAGTGAATAAATGAGTAAGAGCCAAGGGAAGAACAGGAAAGAAAGTGCTGGGTCGTTGTTATTACTTACACCAGAAATGCGCTATAAAAGGTATTAGGATCACTGTCGAGTGCCATCATTTTGCGGCTCGATTGCATCGCTGTTGTTTGTGGTGCAGCAGCAGTAGCGGCGGTCGCATCTTCTGGTGCACCATGCCCTTTGCGACCGTTGTTGTTTGCATGTGACGTGGAACCGCCGCCGGTCGAGCTTGAAGCGGGGCTGCTGGTGGCCTTGCACGTACCGGCGCGCTGGACCGTTGACCGTGTATGGTGGTGTACGGTCGTCGCCGACACGGACGTGCTATGCACGGTACTACCACTAACCATGGTGGTGGTGGTGGTCGTCGTACTGCGCCCGGAAGCAGTGCCGATGGCACCCGTATGCAACAAAGATGGCACCGGCAGCCGCGATCTGGCCGTACCTGCTGCCACGGTCGACAGCATCGGTTGGCCAAAGATGTAGCAATGACTGCTGTATCTCAATTGTTTGACCATTGCAAGGAACACCATCGGAATCCCATTGGTTTGGTAAGCGTTTTTGCCGGGTCAAAAAATTTATAACATCCCCCAGTGTGTTCCATTTCCATCATTGGTTGTTCGGTTAGGTTTTTTGTTTTGTTTTTGGTAAGCAGAACGTATCAATACGGTCGTAGGATGAAGGATGTTATTTAGAGATGTGGTTATGTTTCGTTAGTTATAATTCGCAATTCGTTCACATACATCATACACGGTAGCGGCAAGTTTAGCGAAACATGGTTATTGATTTTGTTAAAAAGGTGAATTTTTGAGAAATGTAATGTAATTTAGAGAAAAAAGAAAAAAAAACAAGAAATCACTTATTCACTCTGTGAGCTTTGAGAAAATGCATTCGTCAAACCACAAGCACACAAACACACACACACACATCATAAATTCATCAGGCACGTACAACAAAACAACGATAAACGTACAAAGTTCGCTAGGAGCATTGAGGAGGACAGCTGGGACATTGTTATTAACCACGCACACACTTTCTCGCTAGAGTTAAATTTTGGTTATCTAGCTACAAAACCGAGGGAAATGGGGAAATGAAATATTCATATTTTTTTTAAATTCCTTTTTTTTCTTGAGGGATTTTTGTTGAAATATGTGTATAAGAAAATAAATGATATGCTTCCTGCATTAAAGATCAACGCCATCAAAACTATAACATGATGCCATGAGCATAGAATTATCACACCAGAAAGCTTTACTGGGGGAGAGGCTCGTAAATACCATTAATTCAAAGCACATGAAAATATTAATTATTAGCGGTGTAACCACTTATCCAAGTTCTTTAAATGAAAATAAACATTTACAGCATTTTTGTATGCACATCACATTTATGCATCGTACAATGGTCAAATGTTAGAGCTTCGAAGAATCGCCTGTGTATAGCAGCCTTACATTACTTCCAATTCACGTGAAGGTTGAGCATCAATGCGCGATTTATATTCAAGCACGCGATGAGATGCACGCCGATGAAATGTTTTATGAAACAATATTAATTAATTAATGGCATGGATTTTTCTGTTGTTGCTGTTTAATATGATATTCGTTTTGTCTATGTTTATATTCTTACCCCTATCAATAGTGTGCTACGTTTTAAACATTTGGTTCTTGTAAATCATCTATCTTTATCGGGTCTCTTCCTCCCTTCACCGAGAACAGAAAAGTGTACACACAAACGAAACAATAAAACCATCGAATACGTGTGGAAAGGATTGTTGAATTAAAGTTGTATGTGTGCAAGAGCATACAGTTGTTTAAAGGTGTGTAGACAGTGTAGAAAAACAAAACAGAGAGATAGAGAGAGGGGGAGAAAAGTAAGAGAAAACAAACACAAAACAACAAACATATATTGAAAAAAAAGAACAAAGAAACGTATTAAATAAACATTGTAATCGTGTAAATCCTAACTACTGATTGTTACAAAGAAGGGTACATGGGACTAAAACAACATCTCAGCAGATTACAGAAAGAAAAACATAGAGATATGTAGAAGAAGAGAAAGATAAGGATGTTTTAAGAGAAGTGAGGTAGAAGAAAGATTTGGGAAGTTGTGTTATTTTAGGGCAATTTTGAAGCAGAAATGTTGAAATGATGCAAGTTTTGTGAAAAAAAAAAAATTCAAAAGAAACTACTGATTAATTTTGCTCAACTTGTAATGTGTATACCATAAATTGTGTAGTCGAAACATAAATTGATTGTTCGTTCGAATGCTGTATTTTAATTTCAATGAAATACATAAAGTAAGCAAGTGTAATTGACACACTTGTCAACGATCAGTTCACGGTGTCTTAATTTTCCAACAGAGCGGCGGTCTGCGCTTTTTGCAACCAAAACTAAGCCATTAAAAATAAAGCCAAAACGGTTTAACATGTTTTGAAGACTATGTAAGGTTTAAGCTCTATTCAATCTGATTTGATTTTTTTCGATGGAAAAATAAGGTGATAAAATGAAATGGAATAATGGAGAATAGATAAAATGATATTGGAAAGAGTAGAAATAGTCGTAGGAGATTTTGGAAACGTTAATATAGTACAGAATGGAAAGAAATATAATTGCACTTCGTACTCGTAACATGGGTGAAATAGAAATAGAGCAGAAAATAGACAGAGGATTCATAGAGAGAAGCACCAAGAGAAGGTAAAGTGTGAAGAAAGATTTAAGCTGTTGTATTATTTGTATATTACCCTTGCGTATCTCCGCCTTCCTCAGCCACCAAAAGTTCATACTCCTGGGCCGCATATCGATCCCAATCGGAAAGCTAAATGGACAGACAAGCAAACCGTTATAAATCGTTGCAGAAAGTGAAGCAGCAATACACTCATTCTCACATCGTCATTTTCACGCTGTGCAAATGGATCACGTTGTTCGTGTTCCATATATTTCTCCAGATTGAAGAATGTGTCGTAGAAAATGGGAGTCATCTTGCAGCGTTTCAGATCGGCCAATGTTACACAGCCAGGAGTTGCTGGTTTTATCATATCTAACATCTGCAATATACAAGTGTGTTTATTAAAGTATCACCCGTAATACGAGACTGATCTCCCCAAGGCAAACATACTTGACACAGGCAGTCTTCAAATGGAAGTGTTTCTATTCCGAGCGATTCCATGCGGTGCTGTTGCTCCTCGTAGAAGTACTCAAGCTCGTACATTGACAGGACACCGTCCCCATCGACATCCATACAGCGGAACCAATACTCGATGGCAGTCGGATGTGATTTGTCCTCTTCCGCCAGCAGGAACCACACAAAATCGGTGTACGACATTTTCGGACCATTCGGGCCCTGTATCATCGGATTGTTGTTGCCACGCCGGGGACTTCGCGTAACGCAACCGGAAAATATTCTTTCGATCATTCGCGACGATAAAGCTGCAATGAAGAGCAATAAATCCACATTCAGTCGGCTGAAAGAACCTTCCATTTGCTATATTAACGCGTTTTTTTTTACCATGATCATTATGTCTGGCCAGATCCTGCTGGTCAATGTAGAGATCATGATCACGATCCAATTCCCAAAATTTGCAATAGATGACGTAGAAGTGTTCGTAGCTGAAATACGCCATAATTTGATTGATATCTTCTTCCTCCTCCAACAGCTGGATGACGTCCAGCAGGTTCGATTTGCGCAGCTCCGCCGTCGTGATCTTGCCGGTCCAGCTGCGGTTCACGTTGTAGAAGATGCGTGCTATCACGGTATGTACGTAGCGGGAGTGAAACTCGGCTGCCTCCTTGAGGAAGGCCAAGCCTGGGTGCGTATCGACAACGTCCTGTATCAGGTGCGCAAAGTCTTCGGGTAAGATGTAAGGCCGCGTGCGATCACCACGCGACATTATGTACACAAATCGTGATGCTGCATCGTGACAAAATGATGTCATCCTAGAAAACAAAAAGAAATGCATGTGTCACTATTGAATTCAAACTTTATAAAATGCTAAACACTGCGGGCTTACTGTCGCCAGAAGTGCAGGAATTTGTCTCCATCGACGGCACCGTTCGGGGTGAGCTGCGTGCACATGAAGAGAGGCAAGCGCCAGTACTGGGGTACTTGGCACATCTGGACGATCACCTGGAAGTTTTCTCGAGGGCACTCGTAGTTTGGCATCTTGTCGAAAACCTGCTCCAATCGCTGCATCGTAGTTTCCGTCGTAATCGTTGGCGGCGGTTTGCCATTTGGGAAATGGAATCTGAGGAGGAAAATGAAAGAAAATATTAAAATGTATTTGTAATGCATGCAACGGATATGGGCCAGACATGCTGCACGAACTAACAGCTTAAAGATGTACACATTGCTCGAAAGACAAAACGAACGGATGAGACTATCATTCTTCACGAGTGAATGTGCATTCGGGAGCTGTGCCAAAACCTTGGCCATACTCCCACGACGTAGAGAAAAAAGATTCATTCACAAAATACGATTTAAACAGCTGTCAAGACCACAGCAACGTTTCAAGCTAATTGCAACTGAATATGATAGAAATTTCACTTATTTCTCTCTGTTCTCTCTGTTTCCGAGTTTATTGTATCTTCTCAAATCACCCTCATGTGCGGTTTAAACGCAAAAAAAAGCTAAATAAATCCACCACACGATCACACTTTCTCGTATGCTTATTTTGAATATTTTTTTTTTTAACTCATGAGGTGACGGTCTGATCGTATTGCTCAGTGTGAATACTCATTGTGTGCACACGTACACAGCAAATGTTGTGTTGTCGAAGCGCTCGGAAATATGTTTGTATCGACAGTGTTCGCTTCCATCGTTTCCCGGTCAATTCGATGACAATAGAGCAGTTGACCCAACGAGATCACCATTCAGCCATCAACATCGTCGTCCCTTGCCCAGGAAGCGCGAGGTAAAATTGCCTTTAATAAGGCTTAATTTCGTGCCCAAAAGAGTCCCATTGTTCGGTTGTAAAATTTTCCCCAGGAGATCCCACCGCAGCACATTAACACACGGCAGCATTGTTGAAGAGCCCCGCACCAAATACTGGGCTAGTTGAAATGGAAAGTTTTCTCAACGGTTTTTTTTGGGAAGGTCCAAAAACATCGAAAATCGGGATCGTTTGCTCATGTCGATTAGCAAATAAAAGACTTATAGCTGCTAATGCGCTCATTTGTGACAATTTATTTCATTTAAATGCATGGTTCTACAGTAAATCAAAACCTCTTTTCTTGCCACTCTTCGTTGCAGAACGAATTACCGGATCGAATGTGCTGTTCGAGGCAGAGATACGTTGCTTGTTTGAAACAAACATATTTATAAATTCTTGCAATATCAAATTGCGCCTGAACGTCAACAGGTGTCAAGAACCCTTGCGAACATTTGAATGACATTCGGAAACCGCATGACCGAAAACGAACAGAAATAAGAATTATAATTTGGATTTCAGACGCTTCAACACGAATCACTGGAGTAGTGTATAGTAACTACTCTAGCGAAAAGACAGTTTGATCCTCGAATTACCATGCAAAGTATCTCAACAGCTCGTATTACTGAGAACGAGCCATTTCAAGTCTATGCTGTGCTACAGTTTTTTTTTGTCAACACACAAAAAAGCCTGGGGTAAGAAGAGCTATTACATTCATTTCACCGTCACAGGCAAGGTTCAGTCACGGTCAGTCACATACCAAAAATAATTGAAAGAAGAATGTATGTACAACCACCGGCAGGATTGTTTGCCGGTGGTGGCGCTTTAAAATCTTACAAGTTTGCGAATGTGTTTCCCCAACAATCTGTAAAGAGTGGGACGCATGTTTTCCTACTTCTTACTGTGAGCAAATTTATTTGCCTACTGTTTTGCGACGCCTCGACGCTGCATCATCATCCGGTGACGGCGCTACAGTAGAGACATCGTCGCCATTCGCGGTGCTCGAAAGGTCCCTTAGCATGGTCCCGTGCTGGCGCATTGTCAGTGATTGACGGTTCTTATGTTTTTATTTTGAATTATCTTTTTCGTCAAGCGTCACCAAAGAGTGTCCTCATGGGACACTCGGTGAAAGTTCAAGTGCGGTTAGATGGACGAAGATACCTACCGCCATGCTGCATAAAAGGGACTGTACGCTGGCATTGTTCTTCAGGTTAATTTCTAATGCTGACTTCGCTTAGCAGCAAGTACAATTTTTTATGCAAATAAGCATTGCTTGTAGGTGTAAAAACTTCGTCCCCATGTTATACTAGTGATCACCTACGGTTCTGTGGTGTTGACACCACTACAACGTAGCTCAAATTGAAACTCAACAACATTCAAAAATTTAGTAGCAAACATCAACCAAGCGAAAGAACAGCAGAAGAAGCTGTGAAGGTCGGCGGCGAATACTTACTGCGGTATGTAGGGGGCTTTGGTCGAGTTTTTCAGATGTCGCTGCAGCGTTGTGTGAATGTTTGGCGGAATCAGTCGGTTGACAGGTTTTGACTGTAAGCATGAAAGAAAGAAATAAAAAAAAAGAAAAATATCAGTAACCAGGAAATCCGTACCTATGTCATCGTCACCCAATCGACATTTGTGTGTGTGTGTGTGTATATATATTTTGAGGAAAAAACAAAACCCACCACAGAAAGCGACGGTATCAATTAGTCAGTTTGGTCGCAATGAACGACAGTGATGAGTTTTGTCAACCATTTTGCGTGTGTCCGCGCCGTCCGATGGGCGCCAACATCGACGAAAGCGAAACAGAAAACGAGACGAACCCAAGATTATTGCCTTCAACCCAAACGGTACTAGCGGGAAATGTAAAAGAGCGTCGAACGAAGAAGGACAAAACTGACATCAGATATGACGCGATCGAAAATCGTGTGATTTAATACAGTTAAGAGAACCCTAAGCACCAAAATTTGATTTAGAATATTGTCTTAAATTATTTGTAAAAAAACAACAGCATTTAATAGCCGAATGAAGCTAAAATAAACTTTTCCTAACGCGTCTTACAAATGAGGGCGTAATTTTTACGCAATAAATCGACCACGCCACAGTTTGTGGGTGTTCACAACGCAGTGCGTCAGCTTCGAACCTATCGCACCACATGGTTGATGTTGGTAGAGAAAATTCTTTCATCGTCACACCGTGCACGTTGTTTGGGGGAGAAAAACACAATTTCCTGTAGGTTGGATGGTAACATCTGTTCGGTTTTATAGTACGCATTAAGGAAAAACTGTTTCACTGCATTCCATCCAAGGTTAGTGTGTAAATGCATCAGTAGGGTTTTGTCTAGTTCCTTTAGTAAGTCAAACATTTATACACCAGACGAAACCCCCACCTAGATTTAAACGGAGAAGTTGTCCCAGCTTTGTAAAAGAAAACTTATTTTAAAAATATATTTTTGATTTTTTTTATTTATAAATCGCTGATCGGAAAGCGATGAAGACAGAATATCTGCTTGCCGAAGGCTCTGACCATGATAGAGCTCGACTCGGATGCAGAGTATCAGTTGACGGCGACGATCTCGAGGTGGTAGAGGAGTTCTGCTACCTTGGTACGATCGTAACTTCGGACAACAAAGTAAGCAGCGTAATTCGAAGGCGCATTATTCAGGGAAATCGTGCCTACTACGGACTCCACAAACTCCTGCGATCTAGAAGACTCCAACAACACACGAAATCCACGATTTACCGCATCTTGATACGTCCGGTAGTCCTCTACGGGTACGAGTTTTGGACTATGCTGACGGAGCACGCCAATGCACTCGCCATTTTCGAGCGGCGAGTACTAAGGGCTATCTTTGGCGGTGTGTGCGAGCAGGGCGTGTGGCGAATGAGAATGAACCACGAGTTAGCTGAGCTGTTTGGCGGTGCTGATATCCTGACGGTAGTTAAAGCCGATAGTCGAAGGATACGTTGGCTGCGACCCGTTCGGCACGAGGCGTAGAGGAGCACAGGGAGCTCATTGGCTGGTTCAAATGGAGTTTAACCTGTCGGAGATCGGATGCAGCCGTGAATGAAGGACTGCAGCCCTAGACCGAGTTTCCTGGAAACTGATTGGAGACCTGGCCATGTCGACACGACGTGCTCAATCCTGAGCAGACCACGAAGAAGAAGAAAAATCGCTGATCAAATGCAATACACCGATCAATCTTACAACTTTTTGATAGAATATTTGCAATAAGATTTGCCATTAGATTAGGGCTGAGTAACAGTAGCATAACAAGCCAAAATTCTTTAGTTTACACCGTATTTTTCCCATCAAAAGATAGCAATAAAATGGACAAATATTATTTAAAAAAATACAAAATTCACAAATTGTTTTACGTCCCAAATTTTTGTTCACCAATGGATCGATCTTTCCTTCATGTTTAGTATGAAATGCCTTCGTATGCCTTATCCTCTTTATGGATAAATTGGAGTGACATCTACATTGATACGAAATTAATTTCTTCTGCGCACAAAACAGTAACAAAATCTGTCTAACACAGCCCTTCATCGATCATGCGTAACCAAGCATAAAAGCACATGAACATGAATGGAGAAAACGAAGCAGAAAAACAGGAAAAAACAACCCATTTGGAGAAAGACTCATCATCATACGGACACCAACCTTAACCGTGAATCATTTGCATATTTCAAAATTCCTTGTACCCGTGTGGAGGGAAGATTTTGACGAAAATGAGGCATTGCCGAACAGTTCGATGGACTTTTCGTGTAGTTAAATTTCTTATTTATTTTTATTTCTGGTATTTCTTTACTGTACGCGTGTAATTTGATTGTTGCTTCTATCATTACTACACATAGTTTTTGGTTTTATGTTGTAATGTTGCTCAATAAATGAACAACTTTCAAGCAAAACATTCTGTTTATTAGAAACACTAAAACTACGGCAAGCGGAACCGAATGATGGCTGCTTAACATCCGTATAATAAGTCACATTTCAAGTGCAAATTGTTGGGCAATTTACTCCACAGTATGCTTGCAAAGCTTGAGAAGACACATTAAGGGTTTTTGTAATAAAAAAGCTGAAAAAAACAACCCTTCCAACAACAACACTTTAAAAAGTATCAGCGCATTCGTGCAGAACGCCCACTTCCTCCACGCCGTTGACGCGTAACGCGCGTGACGTAACGTGGAAAACATATTGAACAACAGAAAACAGTCATGCCGCCCCTGCTGGCTGATCGGCCCCAAGTGCAGGTCTCGTGATGGATCACTTTCTACGCCTTATCACCCATCCAAGCGCAACCAAAGGCAGGTATTTAAAACAATGTATTTAACATTCTTGAAGGGTGAATGATATGGCTAAAGCAAGTAAGGCGAGCCGCAACACAATCGTTCAATGTTTTATTTGCTACAAACGCTTTGAGCGGACCACTATTCCACCCGCACAAATCCGCTGGGCGGTTGGGTCATCCGATTATGGCCTTCTCAAAGGCGTGTTCTCAAAAGCTTTTTGAGATCTTTGGATGTCATCCCATCCCATGACGAGCAGCATCTTTACAAACGATCAAATCCGACGTGATGAAACTAACCGTAGCTAAAAGCTGGCAAAAAAAACGATTCATAAAACATTGTCCTCTGCCAGCGGACCAGCCCCACCACTACCAGCTGCTGCACCTCCCAAATATGTATAAATCAGTTTTTTTGTAGATGCACGGACATTACTTCAAATCCTCTCGAAATAGAAGTGTTAAGCACAGTAATGCCGTGTCTGTTTCCTTTCGCACTTTCCAAGCGTGAAGCGGCAATTGAAGATTAAACACCTCCCCTCTTGTCTTGGGCAAACATTTAAAAGCAGAAAAAAAGGCTATCGCAGCAAATGAGCAAACGATGGAACGACGGCGATGGATAACCGATCAAGAATGCCCAAAATAAGAACGGATTATTGAGGATTCGGGCATGGGTTTGTGTGTGTGTGTGCGGGTAATATGATATAAACAAATCAGTGTCTGAGGTTTATTTTCTGAGGTTTATAATATCCTGAGATATTATGGTAGAGTACACATCTTCTTCTTCTGCTGGACTTCTTGGTCCGAATTCAACCCCAATCCTGCCGTTTGAAGACCGGCGCTGCTACCGCCGACACCACCGGGCCGCCAGCACTACGCATAATAATGAGTAAAACATTAACAACTCCATAAACGACAAAAAAACAACAATTCAATATACCATAATAATTTACAATCATAAGTCAACTTTACAGAGATTCAAGTTTATAATAACGTTAGAACAAAATGACTGATGGTTACCAAATAAAAATTTTGTATGATCTGACTAACATTATCCTATTTCTTTGAGTTTATATACATGTCTTAATGCTCATTTGATTGGTTCTTTCTTATACCAGCACTCAAAAACCATCAAATCAAATAGCTTCGATGATTCAAATCGTTTACAGCAAATTGATCAAAGTGTCATCCTTGTTTCTCACGATTTTTTTAAAACTACACTTTATTTCTTGAATATTTCATTTTATCTTTTGGTTATATTGCAAGGAATACGTCTGTCGGTGATATATAATCACCTTTTTGTGAGAATTTCGCATTGAATCGCATTGCATGTTCGTAGTTCCGCAAACCAACAGTCAAAATGATTGGTTAAGGTAGAATCGCTCATAAAGTAACTTAATATCAATATTAGATTAGATTTGTAATTTTCAAACTCATATAAATAAACAATACAATGAATGTGTAAAATTCATGCACCAACATTGGCAGAATTGTTTGACTATAAAAAGTAAATCCAATTGAAAGGTATCAGACCAGTCAAAATTATTAGTCCGATAGTTCTAGTGATAAACATACAATTGGTAATACATTTTTATTACATGCTATAAATAATACGCCCAAATGACGAAAGCTTCTCGTAAGTCATCGGAGTTACATCAATAATTTTAAAACAATTCACATCATAAAATCACTGTTCCACAATTGTATTTGAACAATATGAATTATTTATCTACATTACCAACAAACTGACAATATATTAATAATACGAAAAAAAAGAAAAACTGTTCCCATCCATCGTTACTTTTTCACAACTAGTATCGTCGCTAGTCTATAAAAAAAATTTCACAGACTGCAGTAGCAACAACCGGTAGCTAGGTCAGGCATAAAACAATTAATGACGATAATTTATGAACCACAACAGCACCATACAGATATGCCATTATTCGATTTACTCTGTGGCCATGTGTATCAGTGAGAGTGCACCGTCAAAAACAAAGAAAAACGAGCAAATATGCGGTGCAGGCCGTTGCAAACAGTACAGTACAGGTGGCGATTCGCATTCACCGTACCTTGAGATGTATCTGCGCTCTGCGCTTGTGCATCTGGTACATTGAAGCGAAGTAAAGATCAACAAATACTGCTACCGTTACCGAGTCACGAACGACAGTAGTATGGCCGGCTATAAATACTATCGATACAACTACAAAACCACCAGCACAGGTCTGCTATCTGGCCTGTTCAAAGGGGTCCTCTATTATTGAACTTTAGTGATTTTTAGTAGCATTCGCCGTTGTGCAAAGAAATCCAACCTTAAATTAAACTGATCATTTAAGACAAGAAAAACAAGGGACGAAAATTTGCCTGAATTCATCTAAATTATACCCCATCAAATAAACCTCGTGTGTGTGTGATCCTCTATTCCTATACTAGCCAGATATGGAACGATCTCCTACATCGGCAAACCTTTGCCAAACCTACTTTTCAAAGCCCTCTTTGCTAGGCTCTCAAAAAGCCTTCAGTTAAGGGTTCGGCCCTACCCATAAAAATCGCACACACATACGCAAGCCTCAAGACTAGACTAGCCAGAGTGACTGCATCGTGACGAATATGACGAAGGCGTCGTAATTGCATACTTTTCCGGTTCATCTAGAGACTCAATGCAGCTAGGCGCACGCCTGCTGGCAGTGAGGGTATCTCAATACCACGGCCAAAGAATCTACACGATCATGCATACGACTGATCAGATCTATCAGACGCCCAACAACGCATAAAATTGAACAGTACAAATGGCAGAATCTCTTGCTCGAATCTTTAGCACTACTTAGCACCGCAGTTGCGATGGCCGACGCAAGCAAAACA
Organism: Anopheles maculipalpis; assembly: GCF_943734695.1. Classification (NCBI taxonomy): domain Eukaryota; kingdom Metazoa; phylum Arthropoda; class Insecta; order Diptera; family Culicidae; genus Anopheles; species Anopheles maculipalpis. The sequence continues at coordinate 41,713,123 of NC_064871.1, read as the reverse complement.
AATCTTTCCCACAAACGTGGTGTGGTGCGGTCCCATGAATAGACTCCCAGCGCTCGAGTGCCGATAGAGGTGTGTCACATTGCGCTCGTCGCTCGCAAGAGCCAACTTTAAGGTTTTGCGAGAAGCTGCGCGGCACTAAAGCGGTTACGTAGGTACATGTATGAAGCTCGCTTTTATTACATGCCACCATCCGTCTCCCTCATCGGCACCTCCGTGACTACCGTCGACACTGATTAAATGAAACCTCATCAAACGATTGTGCAAAGGAATAAAATTTAATAGCCCACTTTGGCGGCGGCTTCCGAAACACCTCACGTGGTAGATTATCTCGCACCAGAGTTTCTTAGAGTTTTTGGGATCTTCATTTGCAAACATTTTCAACATGAAATTCAAATCACCCGTGTTAATAGCAATAATTGATGATGCTTCTTTTAATAACACACAACAAAAAACCATGGTGAAAACTCACCGAACAACAGTACACGTCCAAATCCCTGTCCATAAAACTGCTTGCACACATAACTTCACTCGACAAAGGCGCCCAAAAGCTTCGTTAGAAATCCTAATTTTGGAGCTGTCCAAAACTTTACAACCGCAAATGAGTTCCGTGCTTTTGGATTGTGAAATACGGACAGCATTAACACATCACCTTCGCCATACCATTATTGCGACTAGTTCTGAGTTAATCTTTGGGGATCCCAAAATCCCCAAACTAACTCAAACTAACAATTGTCGGACAGGTATAGGCAAGCGAGGCACATACTACTTTTTCCAAAAATGGTGTTTACCACTTCTCACTAAGTATAGAGGGTGATCATTCCACATTCATTTCGTTGCAAGAGGATTTTTGTCTCGATTGATTGAAACAAATTCTAAGCTTCCCCTTCCGTTGACTTGTCTCGCTGGGTAGCATCTGTCACACACACACACACACACACCCTGACGAGGCATCATCAATCTTCCATAAGCATTTCCAGCCTTCATTCAACCGCGTTATCCGATTTGCCTGTTATATGTTTTCAACTTACACAAAATGCACTCCTCAGCACGCAACCGTAACTAACACGCCCTGTCTTGCGGCGTCTATTGTCTCAACTCTCGCATCTCTGTCAAGCATCGTAAGCTCCTCAACATGTCAACATTCGCCCAAGCGTAACCATTTTCCTAATTTTGGATCAACACCACTCTAATGATCTGTCTGTCTATGATTTTTATGTCGCTTGCTTTCTACCCAGCGCCAGGGCTACACAGACTACGATCCGTGTTAGGTACTAGGGATGATGGGCCGAAGAATTTTGGCGTGCAGCTCATACACTTGCCAGCAGAACGCTTGCTTAATTCGTGTAGCATCACGTCTGGAAATTGCTACCCACGCGGTAGAAAACCTACAATGCCAAACTGTGCAGTGCATAATCGAAATGAACTGTCATAACCATTTTACTGCTTAATTCCCTCCCCAAAAACTCGTCCACCGAATCTTCGACACAGTGCACAGTCTACGGACACCAAACTGGTGTCGCTCTGCAATTGCTCAACGGACGTGGGACGATCGTAATGGCTTATTGTTGGTGCAGAAATATGCTGCTCAACCTCGGCTGCTGCAACTAGCACTTGATCCTATGCTTCCCAGTTCGTATAATGCACAGAAAGTGTGCTCAGTATCGCCAGTGTAAGGGTTTGTTCTGCAGGCAAGGTGATCGACTTGAAGAAGACCCCCTTTTAAGGGGTGTGCGCGCGCACAACCATTTTCTATCCACGCAGACTTTCAGGGCCAAAAGACAAACTCGGTACCTTTATTTATCGCCTGTAATTATTCAACATTAAAGCAGTTTTATCGATGTTCAGCAAAGATTTCGATTAAACAATTCGGTTCGTTAAAGAGCTGACTGCTTCCATATCAGTTTAATTGCATCTGTCGCGTCTGCCGAGAGAAACATTCCAAAGTATTTATGTACATCCGCAGTACGACATTGTTTCTTCTTCATGGCTTAACGATCTGCTAGGTCACGCTGGTCTTCGGATGGCTTACTAAACTTGCCGATACGACGTGGTAGGATAGACGAGTAGTCCTTAGTTATGGGGAAACGATCCGGATGGGATTTGAGCCCTGGTGACTTCAATGTGATGTGAATATTTCCTAACAATTCGTACACTAATTTCATTAACTATGCCTCACACAAACTAACACAAAAAAAAACCGCCACCGTCATACGTAAATACATGTGTGCAAGGCTGTCCGTTCACGTTCATCAACTCACGCGCGATTTTATGCGTGCGCACGTGTGCTCGTGATCGTAAGTTGTCCAACCGTTGCGTCTTACCGCTCTACAGTTTAAGCGCTGCTTTTACGCACAACCAAACACAAAAACTAGCAGTATTAAGCCAGGAAAAAAAAACACTAGCATGGGGAGACAGTGAAGTTTTCCATCCCATCGAATGGATCCCGCATAAAGGGAGCTTGTGGCGAGGGTGTTCATCGGTTCACGTCGATTTCATTTCGATTGCTACCACATGGCTGCGGTGTGTAGCGACGCACACTGCTCACTTATAATTTCCTAGCCGCCACTCAGGGCAGGTACGATGCGTAAAAGACCATTTACAAACGCGATAGAACCGCTCACTCTATGACGATTTCTCTGCCGGCAGTATGCTTGCTCAATCGTGGTGAATTTATCATTTCCTACGACCACTCTTCCATGCGCCATTCTGTCATTTGCTCAGCGAAAGGGGTAAGAAAAAGAAATCGGCAGCGATCAGTGATGTGTCTTCACCCTTTAGCGTCAATATAAAGCCCCACACAACCATGGTTGATCGCAGAACTGATACACCACACACACCGTCCAATGGCTTTCCTAATGCAAATGCTCTAGCGAAGCCTACCGCGGCGCGGCCGGTACGCAAATGCATCCAATCGTGCAGCAGAAAGGAAAGTTCGATCCCGATCGCACGTCCGTCCGTACAGAAGCGGCGCAACGCAAGGGGGTGACGCTGCAAAATCGAACCATCATTACCGTGGGGCGAAAGTAAAACGGCTTCTCGCTGCTAACTCGACGTCCATTTAGATTAATTTTTACCTTCAATGGGGCTAGAAAGTGTTCGGATCCGGTCATAACCTTTACGACTGGTACTGGTATAGGTGGGTGTTTTATTTGACATCGTTTTGACGTGCTGTCACTATCATCAGCGTAACGCGATCGATTGTTAAACTATCGATCAAGCCCCACCGGGAGGGGACGTGTTTTGTTCCGTAAGATTTCTCCTTACGTGCCCGTAAAAATAGGGCCCAAAATGGTTATTTCGAATCCAATTGTAGGAAAACTTGAAGAGGTGATGCTTTGAATCGTTCCTTTGCACAACAAACTGTTAAATACGCTTTAGCAATACATACACACGGAAGGGTTTTATTACAAAATTATTAAAAACTCCTCCAAAATCCCATAAACAACATGGAGCTGGTACTTTTAACCATACCAAATAATAACACCCAAAAAAAGCACAATTTCGATTTTATTTTATATTTTCCATGAAGGTCATCAAGCCCTGCTAATAGAAGCACCACCAACAACGGCATTGTTCATAGGCAGAACAAATTCTCAACCCACCGAAACGTACGGACCTACATAAAATAACATAATTTAAAACCCTCTACCAAACATTCGAATTGCGCTCTTACAGCGTCGTCGTGCTGCCCAGGTGCTGCCAAAATCATCGCCAGCTGCCAAAATGTTGCCCATTGCGAGTGTGAGACTGTTTCAAGGTCTCGCGCAAACCCTGACCATTCGTTGTACGGGTGTGGGTCGCCACAATTAACAGTGTGGCCCAGAAGTGTTTCATCGAGCCTCCCTTCTTTGCTCTCCACCGGTGCAGCATACTTGTAGGTGGAAACGGACCAAAACACAAAAGCACGAATTAAATTCCGAATCGAAAATGAAACCAGACTGAGGTAAGTTTTCCTACCACACGGCACCGGGGTACCCCAGTAACCTTGAGCAGAGCAGTAAAATTAACGGGCGAAAATTCGTTCGGCCGGAGACATGAGAAGGATGTGGAGGAAACCATCAGAAACCCGGCAGATTGTGCTGATGGAGACGAACATGGACGTGAAGCATACCATCTTATTGGACTTGAGAGATGTGTTTTGCTGTGCAGCATAAAACATTCCAAACAAATATTGAACCACCATCAAGAAGCCCAAAATTTTTCTTAGGAGAGCGCATAAAACCTAATATTTTAAATAATAATTTGAATAAATTTGAAATACAAAATCTCCCCATTTTCGGAACGTTTCGTACAGTTGTGCGTTGAATTTATGTTGTAAATTTCTGATAGAGAAGCACGCAATACATGTAAGCGGTGTGTTTACTGTAACGCAGGACGCTCAAACAGCAACACAGGCGGCTAAATACACTTTTCTTGTCTACATTTCGCACATAGCACACGCATCACAGTGCGCTTGCCCACGTGAGCCAGCAAAGCGCAAGCGAAAATGCGCACGAAAGTGGTTAATAGGCTGTCATGTTCATCATCAGCAAACGATCAAATACACACGGCACACCGGGGAAGCTATGCTTAGTCGCTTCTGTTCGGTGAAACGGAAACATGATGATCTGTTCGTGCATTACGTCGTTGTTTACATCAGCAAAAGTTAGTTGAGCTTTGCCGACAGCGACCCAAGTTTACTGGAGCCCGATTCTTGGGAAACGCTCCCGAAACACACTGTCATTTTCTAATCTTGCTGCTTTGGTTCAGCAAAGATTATTTCATTCAACGCGGGTAAGTTCTCGTTTTTGACAACCACATGCTAATTGCATGGGCAAAGTCCATGGACAGTAAGGTTTGTTGTGTAATTAATCAAACATCGGAAATGGTAGGTGTTTCGGTGTAACGATAACAGTATCGTGTGCTGATAACTACATTATCCTGTCTATTAAATTAAGCAATAGCAACAATATCCGATACAACGATCCCAAGGAGAGTCATAAGCAATTATAAAACTGCCAAAGGAAAGAGTTTTGATGGAGTTTGTGAGCTTGACAGCTGCCTCCTATTATGTCGACATATTTTCCCTCACTCGGGAAGCATTATTAACTTCAATTACTAACAGTGAAGCATCCATTATAAACGAGCAGAAAGAATAGTTAAATGCTTATAATAATCTGTTTTAAATTCAACCTTACTTGACGTAAGGTGATGAACATAAGAGCTTTCAATGTTCATCTCAGTCAGAAATACCTTCAAGACTTAAGATATTGCCAGCAGAAGCACGCCTGTGCAAAACAAAACCATCCCCTATGATGAAGTCATTTAACCTGTGACCCAAGTGCTTTATGATTCAAACAGACACTGCTGAGTGTGGACGCGTCTTTTCGCCTCAAATAGGTCAACTAACTATGTAACTCGATTGTCACAATCGCTCGCACGTTCGCTAATTGGATCCATTCTCGAAAGCATACACTAGACCACTACGAACCAAACGTGCGAGAATCAGGTCCCCGGAAGGTTCCTACTATCCGCGTGCGCTACTGCGCAAACAATCGTTAATTGGGTTAATGTTTCGATAACTTAATGTTTATTTATGGACCGTGTAAAAGCCACTTTGAAGCAATGCGGTCCATACCATCTTGATGGGAGACTATTAACACACTATCCTCGATCATGGATGTTTGGATGAATGTGACATACTCCGACATAAATGATTGACACCTCATTGTGCACATTAGTGACAAGCTGGCGTTTTTATCACTTTACCAACGTCTTCCAATCTTTCCCCTAAAAAAAATATATCCAAAATAAAAAAAAACAATTAAAGTTACACTCACCTGCAGCTTGACCGGTTCTTTCACCCGTTCTCGGGGAGGCGCTTTCTCGGGACACTTTTCAAATATGAGCACCCGTTCGGCGACGGAACCACGCGACAGGAATGGCCGTATCGGGCTCGGTATAGTTTTCGGCTGCATGTTAAGCTTCTTCTCGTCGTCCACCGACGTGCGGCCAAAGTCCTTCGGTAACCGGGTCGTGGCAACATTGCGCGTAAAGTTCATCGACAGCTTTTCCTGCTCGCGGATCTGGTGTATGTTCAGGATCGGTATGTGATTCGGCTTCATCGGCACCCCGTTCCAGTGTTTCACGTTCGGCGTGTCACCGGTGCCGTGTGCGGTACCGTTGGTGCCATTGGTCGTACCGTTGCCATTCAGTGCGGACGCACCGTTGGTGGCGGCAACTATCGGGCCGCCACCGTTACCCGCCGACGCTGCGGTCACCATGGCGGAGACGGGACTGGATTGAGAGTTGTAAAGTGTACTACCACCACCACTACCACCGCCACTAGTTAGCCCGGCCAGCTGTGCCCGATGGTCGACAACGGAACCGTAATCTGGTACGTCGCGATCCGGCAGGGTCGAGGTGATCACTTCGGGCAAAATACTATCACTACTGTTCAGCACGGTACCGGTTTTAAGTGCGTTTATGAGACGTTCCTCCTCGCGTGACACTTCATCCATAAGATCCGCAGTGTTCTTGGAGAAGCTGACGACGGGCTGGGCGGTACCGGCACCGATCACTTTCGAGCCGGCGCCTCCGGTTTTCACCACACGGTTCTTTAGCGGCCAGCTCGGCACATGGTTGAGCAGGTGCTCCGGTTTCACTGGGGTTTGCGGTTTTTCGCGCACAACAACACCGCCCACCTTTGGCTCGGTGCTGATCGTATCCTTCAGCACGTCCGGGACGTTGTTCTTGTTAAGGGTGCTAAAATTATTGTTATTATTGTTACTACTGCTACTACTTAGATGGCTCGAGGATTTGGTGATCCCGCCGGCGGCACCACCACCAGTGCGCAGATAGCTCGGTCTACCCACGTCCGGCACACCGACACTGCTCACTGTCTCTTCACCACCACCAATGGCACCATTTCGTTCGAATTTTTGCAACACACTTTTGATCGCCGAGCTTGTGCCGGTTGTTGGCGTCCGGACACCGCCCACACGCTGCTGCTGACGTTGCGCCGCTATGCGAGCTTTATCCTCATTCACGAACGAGCTCACCAGCTGCTCGAGGCTGTTGTTGGAGAGGTTCGGTGCTTTGGCAAGCAGTTCCGCTACACCGGTAGCGTTGGAAGTTGGTGACGAACCACCACCACCAGAACTGCCTGGAACAACTGCCGCTGAACCGGTCGCTGATGCACCGGAAGCACCAGCAGGTTGATGGCTGACGGTAGGCGAGTTTGCAGGATTTAACGCCTGGCTGAAGGCATGCTCGGCACCGTCGCCGGTGTGGCAGTTCAGTATCTCAGTCGGTGCTAGGCCACGCGCTTTCCACGTCTGATAGATGGCTTCGGCGTGATCGGAGATTTGCTTCGCGATCGCATCCAGATCCTCCTGGCCCTCGACGAACGTACGCACGGTGTTGGAGGGCGACGTCGAGGATGACGACTGTTTCGCTGCCGTTGCCATTTCGTGTGCGTGTGCGGTAGATGTGTGTGTTTCCGCGCGACGATTGCAGGCAGGATGGACGAGTTTTGCACACAGAACACACGCCGTAAGTGTGGTGCGTTTTACCGATACATTTTCCACAATCCACAAAATCCCAAAAGGTGTTGTTGTCGAAAGGGTTCCGCGGCATCAACGCCACAAGGTAAAGTTCATCGTTGATGCGTCAACAGGAATGTCGTCACCGAGCGGGCCCGAATTGCGTGCGGCACGTCGTCATACACAGCATTCAACAGAAAATTTAGCCAAAACAATGGCATTTAGTGTGAAGGGGGAGGAGGAAAATGGGGAAAAAAGAAAGAAAGTACAAAACGAAAGTCAGTTTTAATTGGTTTGCGGTTTGTTTGCTAGCTTTATCACGCTAGTGCTCGTTCCGGACCCCGTAACACTATATCACTGACACTAATATGACGTCGATCGTTAGTGCAACTACACGACACAATGACGAGATGATGAACGGTGATACATTATTTTGTTTAGTAACGATAGTAGTAGTTGGCGGGCAGCGCACGTGGAACGTGCCCACGAATCGGCCCGTTTAATTATGAGTTGTGTGATGGTTTTGCTATTTCCCAACACAGCACGCAACAATATCACACACCAAATGCACACACACACACACAAACACAATCCCACACAAATCTACACAAATGCTAGCCGTCCTCTGGGTGGCGAAGGATTCGTTTAAGCTGCCGACCCCAGATTTGAACGCCTTTTAATCGTATCAAGAAGCTTCTAAGCACACGTTTTCCGTATATTCCAAGGCACACGACAAACAGCACACGGGGGATTGATCTTTTCCACACTAAATCTGCACTCTCGGCGTCAATTTTTCCTTCCTCCCGAATGCTTCCTCTGGCTTGCCGATCAAAAAAAATGGCGCCCAAAACACTTTACTGATACTATTATTTCTTCTTCACTGATTATTATTGTATCACACGCACACCAAACGCACACGAACAACACACAAACACATATTCCAAATGGTTATTAGCTTGATCGTACACTAAAGAAGAGAAATGCGTAAGAAACAGAGAGCAACACTGAATATTAGCTTTAATTTTTCCTTTAAGGGACATTCTTCAAACTGCCATTTCAAATGGCACTTGATTCGAATTTTTGTTTTCCTTTACAATTACAACATTTTCAAATTCAAAACCAATCATCCTTAGAACTGGTTTGCTGGCGGCGCGCACCACTTATAGACACATATTACACAACAGGCACTATTAGAAGGGGGGATGCACATTAAATTTTCACACGAAATGTCGGATCGCGTGATGCAGTAGTGTGGCGTTTTTTGTTTTTGTTTTCTTCTATGCACAACATCAAACTGTTCTCTAACGCTGTTTTGAACGGATTGTGAGAAAGAGAAGAGAAAAATACATTTGGTAAGAACAAATGGTAACGAGTGTCGAAGGATGATTTAGTATGATCAATTATTAACCGGTGCCAGAGAAGCGGAGACCAAGAGCGATATTAATTTTTTCCCACCCCCAACTACGACCACCCTTGAGTGGGGACCTTGATCAGTAATGTGCGAATGTGTGGTATGTTTGATCGAATTTTCATCAATGAATGGAGGTAGAGGTCGCAGTGCTTGGAATTGTGACATAAAGAAAGAGGTTAACTGATTTCTGTAAAAAAACATGCTGCAATTTAAATGAGTTGTTAAATGCTGGAAGTAACACAAAATTAATTCCCGGCTTATGCATTAGGCGTTATTACGATCAGGTGGAAAAGTATCGACAGGAAAGTTAAAACCGAAAACAACAACAGACCACAAACACACATGGTTAAACATTCAACAGCAAAAACTTGTACAGATGTTAAAAGAAAATACTGAAGAACTATAAGAAAGTTTTGCAATCGAACAGCATTTATGAGATGTAGAGCGATTTAGAGTTTGAGAAGAAAGAAAAAACTTGCAATGAATAAACTCATTAGGTCATTTGAACAGGATGACTGAATATGACAACAATTGAAATCGGAAAAGAAAATCATATTTCTAATTACCCAAAAATCTATAAAAATCTTGGCCCGGTCGGTAATCACTTTCTGTTGTGATGTGTGTAGAAAAAAGCAACAAACGAACCAAAAACACTGCAAAAACTATTCGTTCGTTTCACTTTAACTTCAAGGTCCATTTAGGACACATTTTCACTAATCGCACAAAGCCTCGGCAACTTAACTCAGTCACAAAAATAACCAAACTTTTAAGGGAAGTTTATAAAGCACTCTATTTAACCAAAAAACATCATTTCGCGATGACAACTAACACCGTATCGCCCCATCGTATTGCTGTTTAAGAATGGAAAGGAAATCTCTAACATATTAGCTTAGGAAAAGACGAGAAAACATACGGAACAAAACTTGTGGGGAACACTACTTTGAAGTATTAAACGCTGATCAGTAGGAAGTCACCACTATTGGACACGGGGAAGCAAATTAGTATGACGGCAACACAGGCAAATAAACACGCATCGGAAACTCACTTAAAAGGAACAAATGTTGATAGTAAAAGTCGAAAGCGTCATTCATTGAAACTTTTAAACTGGATGACCGTTGTGCACTTGTGCAAATAAAAAGCTGGAAGCGATCCGCTAGGACAGAGACAGCTTTATCCTTTCAGAAGTTCCTACACTAATTTAAAAGTAAAGTTTAAACAGGCGGCCATTAGAAGAAGAGCTGCTGCGTTAATCGATTTAGAATCAAGTTAGTGCCAAACGATATTTTGTTACTACTCTTGTGAGACCCTGGATGACGATGATGACGACGGGAAGGAATCGCCTTGATGCACTAAAAGCACACTAGGTGTGATGGATTTGCTTTGCAGACTCAATTTGTTTGTCGCACCAGCACCTCTTCTACTACTGTGATTTGTTTCCTTCCACTTTCACTATTTTTAGGCAGGCATCGGCAAAATTTCGATGAGTTCCACCGTGCATCGTCAGTAGCAGCAGCAGCAGCAGCAGCAGCAGTACGTCAAAGGTTGTAAGAGAAAACGTAATATCGTAAATAGGCCCAAAATGGAACGCAAAATGCAACAGAACAGGACGTTGTGCCTGTCTTGTCACTTGATCAATAAGAAACAGTTAATTTAATACAAAAACTTCTCTATGATGCACGTGTGGCACATCTATGTTTAGAAGTAAAGCAAGCTAGTGAAGAATTAATCTTTCTACCACATAGTAACGGTACACTCCCTAATCCTCACGAGCCTTGATAATAAATCCTTATTTTTATTGAAAATCTCATCCTCTTCTTCTAATTTTCAGTGCACCTTAAACCGCTTAATCTATCAACGCAACGCATCTACATTCGCTCCGCTATCTGATCTTCAAACAGACAATCTCTTTCCATCCTTCCCCAAATCGAAGGTCACCCACGCGCCTTGCTCCATTTTTTTTTTCTTCTTCTCCTTGATGTCTGATCAAAACTTTTACCAACATTCATTCAACCGATGTTGTTTTTCACATTTTCAGAATTTTTCCTTCTTTTCTATTGCAACGCACACACTGAAACACGCAGTATTCATCCGATGGGTTTGAGGGAAATTCCTCTCACTAAATCGTGCGCGTTGCACGCACGGAAATCGACACAAACCGAACGATACGCAGAGGGGAAAAGAATTTTTCCACCGCTTTACATCCACCCAGTTCCATCTTCCATTTTATCGCCATCCCCGCAGCAAGTGATGCGTTTCCCGCATCGTACAACACTCACGCCACAAACGTCACTCCGTGTCACCAGTGCGCTCTGGTCACCGGTGTTCCTATTTAATTGTGATACTTTTGCAACACTCCACGAACAACCAGATGGCAGAAACACACACGAAACTCTCAATTTATTGGACACAGTACTAAGGACACGACGGACGGCGCGAACCTTAACGCGAGCGACACGCAACCAGCGTCTGGCACAGTGGAAATCTTTCTCGCAACTGCGGTTGTGCACGGTGCGCGACTGGGACGTGATGTTGAACGCTTCCTGCTCTTGGGCATTCACCTGCCCGCTCGCCACCCAATACCGCAGTTCTATCAGCGGTGGGACCAGCCGTATATCGATCGATTGCGCACGCGCATTCTCACCGGCACGGCCAAAGGAGAATCGACGACGACGTGAACCCATCTTCCTCACAGTAAACCGTTGAAAATCGTTGCACGCCTGCGCAAGTTAAAGAGTTCGTCGCAAGCCCGCTGCCAGTGTGTGTCATTCGATCAACATCGCGGCTCCGTATGTTGCGGGGTTCCTACCCCGGCTCATGAACCTTACCCTAATGCGCACACAAACACACACACACACTCATGTAAAAGTCCCGCACGCATCGGAAAGGGAGTCGCGGTTTCGAGTCTGGTACGCGCGGTGGATAATTAATTAGACCTGACGTAGTGTTGCTGAGCTGAGGCCCGCCAAGCCAAACCGACCGTCCCAAAACGATAGTCCACCTTTTGCATATATTGTCACACACGGCATATACGGCCCATTCAGACGTTAATACAGTTGCTTGTGTGTGTGTGTGTGTGTGTCCGCACAAACTCCAATCTGGGATAGTTTCTCGCTTGGATTAGGGGTTTGGAGTTTCTCGCACACACCAGGCTCACCCCCGTCCATATACAAAAAAAGCAGCAAACCGGAGGGTTATGTTGCTGTAGCGCGCCCGATCGTACACGAAGAACCACATCAACACAAACACACGCTGAACGCAGACGCATATATTTAGAAAACGGATCCGCACCACCTCCGGATTTGCCTGAAAATATACGGAGAAAGAAGGAAAGCAATTTTAATGAAATGTCTTTCAAGAAAGGTTTCAACAAGCTGCACGCCCTAAGGAGCCTTCGCCTGGCAAGCAAGCGAATGTTGGAGTGATTTGGGATTGGGGTAGTTTTGGAAGGTTAGAAGAAGTTTGCATTTCCATTCGTGTCTAAAGTCAACGGCAGAATAATGGCTTGGGAAGGCGGATCGCGCGGCATCGATCGTCCGCAACGGTTAATTCCGAATAATATATGGACAGCGGGGTTCCATCCTTCCCACACGTTAAGAGTGACGATAAATATGTGATTTTCTAGTTTGTAAATAGAACCACTTGAACGGTAAAGAAGCTAATTCATTCACTACAACGATGGCGTTTTCGCATCAGCGAAGGATTTATACACTATTTCAATATTTATTTCGCGCGAAAAATTCTTCCCACTTGTGCAGCGAGCCAGTAGGAATAGCAAAAGCTGCTTACGCTTCCAAATTTTGGTTCTGCGTTATTGGAGACGTTCCAGTGGTGATGGAGCAGTTGGTTGAAAAAGGAAACAATATAATGTTCCAGCAAAGTCTATCTGTTTGAGTTATTCGGATAGAAAATGTTTCTAAAATTCACTTTTTAGCATTAAAAACTAAAAACGCTTGTCTTATTGCTAATATATTGAATTTTAACTGGCTTTTACTCTTTTAGAAAACATTCTGAACGATTGGAGCTTGCATTAAAAACTGATATTCTCGATTGCATCTTTCGGATAAAATCAATTTGAATGTAGTTACAGAAATTAAAAAACCTCTTCCGAGCTTGAGAAATGCATGGAAGTTTCGAATAGGATGCAGCAATAATATTTACCACTCTGTACGCGTTTGTTGCCAATTGTTAAACAGAGATGGGCACTGCGGCTCATGTAAATCTATGCAACATCCATAGACCCTTTTCACATGTAGCTTCATTTTTTTCTCGTCATAATCAAGGAAATGGCTTCTAACCAGCAAGGGAGAAACTAACAATTTTACCAAACTTGTGCTCTACTCTGCCTGCCTAACACGAATAGATAGTGAGTTGATCTATTTTTAAACCGAATTGTCGTTGTTTTGTACTTAATCTGTCTGACATCCCATCGAACAATCGATATCACACACACAGAGGACTACCACAATCGAAGGGCGGGAAAAAAACCCAAAAACACACCCTAAGTAACGAGGACAAATGAGTGAAGGAAAGGTGACAGTCAGAAGTACCGTCGCGTGCAATGTACGCACGGCATCACGATCAGCTCACTTCCGGTTTTGCATGGCGAGAGGGAAACGGTAAACGAACGCATTACATGACCAAGAGGACAAGGCACTTCCGTTTCTCAACATTGAATGATGTTTTAAATCTTTTCGGGGACGATGCTGCTGTGTGTTTTCATCGATTCATTAGCATGAGGTCCCGATTGACGTCGGCACCGTTGATCGATCACGGATGATCGCATTGTGCCAAGTTCTTTAAATAATTATCTCCCCCCTTCCAATGTCAATATAATGAGTGAAAACAAATGCGGGAAGCTGGTAGTTAACGCGACAATGCTATTTCGTTAAGGTGCATTACTTCCGTCGTTGCGGGATGTTGGCTGTTGGTCCGATCCGATATATCCGGTTGAATGCACTCAATGAGATGGAGATAACCGTATGGATTTACTCGCTGTTTTAGTTATCACAAACGACGCAATAGCGAAACATCCGAACTCAACTAACTATAAAGAATCCATTCCCGAAACACAAACCAGAAGAAAAACACCATCATCTGCGGATCGATACGCATAGTGAGTGATCTTTGCTTTATTGGTGGAATTTTTACGGTCGATAAATTTTACTAAAGTGACACCCACCAGCTGTAAAAACCGCAACGGTTTCGCCGTATTGTTCCATCACTGCGCAGCTTCCGCCCAATCACCAGATACGATCGCCGGCTCATCGTTCCATGACTCGAACACCTTTACATGGTTCAACAGATGAATAAATGGGCACGGTAGATGGCGATAGCAATTTTCAATGTCATGAGCACAGGGCAAGATCAACGATCGATGATAAATAAACCTCACTATACGATCGTTCGATCGCTCAGCGTACTACATCCGGTACTTCACGCCAGCAGCATCTCCCCCATAACACACATCCAGCGGACGGAATCAGCTGGTGATAATTGGTGTTTCAATAAATTCAAAGTGCTTTGGCACTGCATAATGCTCGCACATTGGTCGTTGCTCGTTGACACGAAAGCAAAACAAGAATTCCAACCATTCGAATTCCCTCGCCGGGGGACCTTGGCCCATTCTGCTCGATTAAAGAATAGGTTGCAGATGTTCGTCGTACCCGAAGCAATTTGATCTGCCGCGGGTGGTAGTAAAAGTATCGGACTAAGGGAATAATTCTATTTATGTAGCCCTGATGCGATACACGACATCTAGGGACATGTTCCGAAGGCACACTCATAGTGCCCACAGCGATTAAAAGCAATATTTAGTATTGAAATGTTTATAACTGTTGGAGCAAAGAGAGCCAGTGGGAATTGATTTCATCGTTATGTGTGCCATGCGTGTTGTTTAACACATGGTGGTACTCGTGGAAATTGTTTTAGGAAGCTGGTAAGTGTAGCTTTGATGTATTATACGTGGCAAATTGTTTTGTTCCTAAGCTATTTGTGACTGGAATTGAATTTCTACTCTTTCCGGTAATACCATTTTGGACCAAATATACATCATCTTACAAATTCTATCTTTGAATATTTTTAGTACATTAAAGCTTAAGTGGTTGGTAAGCCGTTGTTGTAAAACATTTTTTCTTCTCCTACTACACCACTCCACTCCATCTAATAAATACCCATCGCTGCATCTCTACAAACATCTTGCAGACTTTTTCACAAGAAACCATGGAATGGGAAAGTGTTCGCCAAACGGTTTGACCCCGTTGTCTTCTGGGTGGAGGTTTATAATTTTGTTATGCAGATATTTCGCAGCAAAGGTCAGGAAACAGGTTTCATACAGCGCTTCGCGGGCGTGTCTGACTCATACTTGAGCAAAACAACAACAGCAGCCAAAATGTAGACGAACGAAACCGTGCGCTGCAAAAGACTATCGATAAAACATGGAGCCTGTCTCGTGGCACCATCGAGCCTTCTTCATCTTCATTCATTCTCGACGATGGAGGCGACGATCAAGTCGCGTGCCACGAAATAAACGATGTACAAGAGGAACCATCGGTTAATTTGTAATCATATTTTTATTTTACATTTCAATTCTTCGTGCAATGGTTCGTGCAAGGATTCAAATACTCTTTACAAGTTCGATTTGTTCTTTACTTTATATGCTAATTTGAATCATACAAAATCTTTTTTAATCTAAAGAGACAAACAGACAAGAATCCATCCGACTGTGCTTTAGCCGCAATATATCGATACTGTTTGTATGAAGGTCATTTGAGATGCTTCTGAATGTCAAATGTGTAGAACACCGTACTTGATGATGAATCTATTGGCACAGCGATATCTATCAAATAAAATCAGATTTCATCAAATCGGTTTCTAGTGGATAAAAAGGGACAACCTTTGCGTGATGGTATTTTGCATAAATTTTATTGTTTGCTAAACTTGCATAAACTGGACACAAGTGTGGTGTTTAAGACCATTTGGGGAATTGTTCATCTAAACGTGATTCCCAGGAGAAAAAGAAACTTCCCGCGAAAGTGAAATATAAAATTAAACGTATAAAAAATCGTTCCGCCGTTCATTAGCGTAAAGCATTTTCGTTCCTTTGTCCACGATCACTTAAAAATCGTTTCAAACGACCAACCGAATCAATAACACTACTAACTATCCACTAAAAGGAAGCTGTAAAATATTGTTTGTCGAAGTAGACAAGACACAACAACAAATGCTGTTTTTTTAAATGCATCATCATAAACAGGCACGCATTCTGAAACTCCGCTCTTAAGTCAGGTTCTTCTTGGCTTAAACACGTCTTTAGGGTCACATAGACCATCAGATGGCTTACTAGACTTGTCACGTAGTTGAAGAGTCAAGTCCTCACTACAGGGTGACGGTCCGGATGGGATTTGAACCCCGGTCCTGCCGTGTATAGACTGTCGCCATTACCAAACGAATGGAAAGCAGTAGCAACATAAATTGAAATATAACGAGTCTATTTTGCTGCAACCTGCTCTGCCTGCTTTACCCTTATCAAAAAAGATTTCTAAGCCTGTATTGCGCTACATTGTGAGTTAGTTAGTTAAGTTTATTTCCGTTATTTTTTTTTAGCATTTAATAGTAGTTTGATAGCTTATAATTGCTGGGCTTGCTCGTTCACTCCTCATCGTTATATTCACTTAATAGCTACTTGGCTGTTGTAACATTTACGATTTAACGTGATTTGAAAATTTTTGTTAAGGGAAATAATTTTTGGAATTTAAAACCCTTGCAAACAATGAAAAACTTGAGCTATTGGTATTATCTTATCCTTAAATCTACTGATTAACTATGTATAAGACATAGTAATAATTTCAGAATGCTCAGCAAACTCCACAGACTTTTCCAGACAACAGAGAGCTATCTAATAAGTTTTTGCCCTACATTCATAACTAAAGTTTGGCTTTTCTTCCCTTCTTCAGTACATTGGCCAACGAACTAAATATCCCTCACCAAAACCATCCATTGGCCACCCCAGCGACGGCGTAACGGTTGATAGCATAAAGTGCACCAAACGCCCCTTCGTTGCCGCATCCATTTAATCCATACTGTCCGGTTTTAAATTTTCAGCATCCGTTTCTAGCGGCAGTTCCTCCCCATTGCATTATTCCGGCTTTCAAGCGTAGAAAGTCGCTGCAGAATCGCTAACGCAAAACACGTCTCGCGCGGTTCGGGAAAGTGTTATAACACTCGCGCAACACCGTACACTGACAGTTGCGCGGAGTTGCATTGCATGCGGAATTCTGTAAAACGGTGCGTAGCTCTTTCCCACACAGGTTTAGCCTGTTTCTAAGCAACTGCCCTGCTCGAAGGAGCTTCGGACGTTCGAGGTCCCGCTTCAGAAGAGCACAGGATCAACGCGCCACTAGCCGTCTAATCTTGATCCATCACAAACACGAACAGGGAACATGTACTCTTCCCTAGATTTCAAAATACTGTCCCGTGGACCGTGTGCCATGCCACGGACCATCCACCCGATATAACGGGCACCTGTTACGGGACGTATCTTCTCCGTCCATGAGTTCCACCGGTAAACACAGCAACTCCACACCATCGTGTACCGAAACTACCGAAACCAGCGAACGAACAGGTCAGCGAACTCCAAGCTAAGGGCCTGGGTGCATTAGTAGTACTACTGCGAGCGATGCGTCTCGTTCCCAGTAGTAGGTCTCTCATAACCAACGTGCAGCGAGACTGGTTTTAAATGCCGTTGGAGAGTGCTCAGCGTACCCGATTTAACGTGTAATTCGACCATTTTTAGCACTTCGTGCAGCGCCCGTAGGGAAAGATTGAAACCAATGTCCATAGGAGCGTATTTTAAGGTTCATTATATCGTAAGGAATATTTATAAATGGCTTTTTTGGTGAAAAACCACGTGTGTGGTAGCGCTGATGGTGTCTGTTCCGCATGCTTTATGTATTTAAACTCATGCATGCATACATATGTAGCGCATTGAGGAAAATGTCCATACATGCATTTCAACCGAATCGAGCAGACTAAAGTATTTGAACTTTGGTTTTCTTTGAAGCATTTTCCAAATCGACACACTGCTTTCCGAAGCATAAAACTATTAAATTTACATCACATTTAGATTATACTCGGCTCTTACACAGCTGTAAGAAGCACTAAAATCTTCGCGAACCATATTTCGTCCCATGAGATGCATGTTTGATGAGAAAACGATGGAAAAAAGTCGTATGTTTTGTGTTGTCAACGTGGCATAAAAAAATCCAATCTCCACTTCTGAAGTTCTCGATTTTCAGCGATGTTTATACTCGATTATACCGTGTTGAAAACTAGCGGAAAATGGTTTTTCCATGTTTCCATGTTTATTTTCAATCACGCTCAATCTATCCGTGCCCGGTTTGTTAGAACCGCCAGATACTGCATGCGCTGGCATGCTTATATCGATACAAAATGCATCCCTCTTCCTTTCTCGCTCTCCTTTTGGCATAATTCCGTGAAGAGTTCTTGCCCAACGTACGCTGAACTAGACCGTTCGATGCAACTCATAGATTTAGGAGAGGAGAGGCCGAAGTTTGGTGGCTGTTTGGGGTGGAATGCATTCTGAAGTAGCATGCACCTCTACTAAGAGGTCAGGTGCTTGACAACACGAACTCGGTCGTGATGTTTAGCTTACCGCGAGGAAGCACGAGATGGTGGTTTTCCATCGTTATGTCAACCGTGTGCCACCGCGTACGACGAAACAACGCGACAACGCATTGCAAAGGATAATGTTTTTTTTACTATGCACTGTGACGGGCCCATATTTCCATTTTTAAGTCCTCCTCTAAGCATCCGCAAATGTTTGCCGAGCTATCCAATGGTTCAGCAAGCACCTAGCAGACTAAAAGAAAATCTTTAAAAAACCACTATTGCTCAAACTCGAATGCTGAACTGTTTTAGCCATCGGCGAAACTATCTTCAATATTGGGAACTGTTACTGTGGGGTTACGCGAGGAATTAGATTGAGCATCAATGCGACGAAGACAAAATACCTGCTTGCCGGAGGCTCTGACCGTGATAGAGCTCGACTCGGAAGTAGAGTATCAGTTGACGGCGACGATCTCGAGGTGGTAGAGGAGTTCTGCTACCTTGGTACGATCGTAACTTCGGACAACAAAGTAAGCAGCATAATTCGAAAGCGCATTATTCAGGGAAATCGTGCCTACTACGGACTCCACAAACTCCTGCGATCCAGAAGACTTCAACAACACACGAAATGCACGATTTACCGCACCTTGAGTCGTCCGGTAGTCCTCTACGGGTACGAGTGCATCGCCATTTTTGAACGGCGAGTGCTAAGGACTATCTTTGGAGGTGTGTGCGAGCAAAGGAAAGGAGAATGAACCACGAGCTAGCTGAGCTGTTTGGCGGCGGTGATATCCTGACGGTAGTCAAAGCCGGAAGGATACGTTGACTGGGGCACGTGATAAGGATGCCGTACTCATGACCAACCAAGAAGGTGCTCGTAAGCGACCCGTTCGGCACGAGGCGTAGAGGAACACAGCGATCCCGCGTTGACTGGATCAAGTGGAGTCTAACCTGTCGGAGATCGGATTCAGCTGTGGATAGAGGACTACAGCTCTACGCCGAGTTTCCTGGAAACTGACTGGGGATCTGGCCATGTCGATGCGACGTGTTCAATCCTGTGCAGGCCAAGAAGAAGAAGAAGAACTGTAGGGTCTTTTCTTATTCAAGATTAGTGGACTGACTATCTAGTTACGGCTGTAACGAAGTTATCAATAAAGCTAGAATTCGTAGAGCGCATCGAGATTGAGGATGAAGAATAACTCTAAATCTGCCAAGTTGGACTGACCCCTAAATTATGCTAAGTTCACCATTAAATGACATAAATGAGCCAAAAAATATGGCAGTATATGTACGCAAAAAGTAACAAATTGTATCGCACCCATCCCATCTTTTGTTACGGAACACTGTATTTGCGCAACTTTTGTATGCCCGAGTCGAATTTATTGCGGACTAATTTGTCAAAATTTATCCCAAACACTTGCACAAACAAACACAGACCTTTGGCGAGATTATTTTTTGCCGAACTATGTATTTTAGAGCCGCAAGGCTGGGGTTGCTGTTTGCCGAGAGCGAATATCAGATTTCATGACGTGCTTAACGACCACTTGCCTCAACATAATTAAACACCGGTAGCGGGAGTGCTCATTGTTTTCCCACAGCCTTTAAAGGTGTCACAATAAACATTATCGTTCAGCGCGCGATGCTTTAATTTGCCACCTGAATTGCGTCCGAGACAAACGTAGGGGGTGTTGTGATGGTCAATTTTGAAAGTGAAATGATAAGAAAGTGGAAAAAAGTCATCCTAAATCAGTCCAATTATAAACTATCGTGTGCGGGTTATTTGAAACAGAGCGAACTGAAGTTAGGATACGTAAGAAGCACTTTATTTGGTAGCAAATTTTCTTAACTGTGTCTCACCGTGATTGTACTCATTATTTTTATTTATTTCTTTCTAACATAAAACTCCGTTTCAAAGGCGTAATCATACCAAACCCACATCGTATCTTAATGTTTGAAAGCACTTTTAGGGCAATCGTTAACACTTTGATCCCATTATGTCTTCAGCGTGAGCTTATTTCTATAGATGCGAGGGCAGAAAACAGATCACAAAATAACTCAATCAGATCTGTTTGCTTATTTTCGCTTGAGCGAAACAACTCATAGTTGTTCAAACGAAACATACATGGTTTCCCAAACAAACAAACAAAAAAAGCATCCCAAATTCCCTTTTCCTTAAAAGCTCGTAAACGCTTAAAATGATTGCGAACGCAGCCTCAAAAGCAACCTTCTTCACACGTTTCATATCGATAAATAAAACAGCAAGGAAACAAAACAGAACGTGCAACCGTTAAAAAAAAATACCAGCTGAACGGAAATTATCTTGATGAAGTGAAAATAATCGAATCAAACCGACCGGTATTAGATTTTCCAAACTGACACCGGCCCCGCGCGCGCGCTGAGAGCACTTCTGACGAATCGTTGCCTACCGTGAAATCCAACCAAAGGAAGATCGTACCAACTATAGCCTCACCACCATCGGCAGATAGTAGAAGCGGATCGACTTTCACACCGGCTAGGCTCGCGTGAACGGACGTACCAATTTTCTTCCCGCTCATGACAAACGAAACACTTTCTGGCTTTGGTTCAACGCGATAGAACGGCCGCACTGGTCGCAGCATATAGCGTGTGCCTCGAGTCCAACACCGACGCAACGGTCGCCATATTCGTCGACACTATCGGACGGTTAAGGTTTAATGTTGCAGAAGATAAGAAGTACAATCACCTAATCATGTGGAGCCGTGTGGAGTTGGTATTATTTAGAAGCTTCGAGCGTTAAAACGTAGATAACGATAACTCCACTGAGTACGAAGTTGGTTGTATCATTTGGCCTAAGCTTTCTATCAACATGCACTAATGCATGCTTCAAGAATTGAATGCAAATGTGGGTCCGGTATGATGCTCAAAGGCGTATTAAATACGTTGTAAAATTAAACCCGTAGAATAGAACTGTAAAACGTGAACGAGAGTTCAATAAACAAAAAAATACTATTTTTAAAGTTTAATAATAAATGCCATGGTTAAATTGCATGCCATAACATGCCCACATACTCCAGAGCCACGAGATAATGCACAACTCACATCAAACGGCTGCCGTCATGTGCATTGCAAGCAAGCGGTAAGCAGACACAGTGAACACCGTGTCATGTTGATCTCAGCCAAGAAATACCCGCACTAGATGGGTCCTCTTCCTTCATTTCATCTCGTCTTGTACGGTTGAGTTGATTAGATTCTGTCGTGGAAGTGTATCGATCTGCTAAATGCGTCCAAAACCTCGTCAAGCATGCAGCTGTAGACCATCGAAATAAAAGGTTAATTTACGGCGTTTCATTCTGCCATGTTACGTGCAGCACAGGTGGGCCCGAACACTTGATGCCAGACAAGCTGTCAATGTTGGCCGTGTGCCAAAGCAGCATTCCACGTGAGTTACAAGCGCGAATTAAATTTTCACTTTCTGGATGATCAAATGTTTTTGGTGCCTTGAATGTGAATTCAACAGAAAGGAATTTAAAACACATTTACAGCTGCTATTCCACCGCATTATTTTCCTTCTCCATTTCCATCCAATGCGTAATATTATTCGTAAAACTAATAAACTAAATTCACAAGTATGAATAGAAACCTCATCAGTGATATTAGGGAGGAACGAAAAATCTTCAATCATATAAATATCAAATAAAAAATATAAATTTAACACAGCAAAACTAGGCGAAACCAAAAAAGAATTCTCAGCTTTGTTTTACATCAATGAGCCAAACTTCCAAACATCATAACTTAAGCATCGAATTATGGCTTGTCCTTATTTGATGGACTCAACATTCTCAAGCAAACGTGCCGGAGTTGGATAGTTGGACGGCATTCTTTGGCTTCATTCATTATTCCATAGACTGGCGTCGCCGCCTCCACACAGCACTACAGATGCGGGTTCTTTATACTATTCTATGCCTTTCAACATTTCAACATAGAACGCTCCAATGACCCGATTCACAGCGATGACGCACGCTGCTTTTGGATATAGTTTTTGGTACATGCGTGTAGCAGCTTGCGTAGGCCCGACGACAATGGATCAATGGTTTAGAAAAAAAAACTAAGCGCAACGATTACTGAATACATTTCTGGTACATGTTGATGTTGTGTTTTTGTGCTGCCATTGCAAAACCGACAGGAATTTGAATAATGCAAACAACAGACAACCTAACTGATAATTCTAGATAGCAGCAGCACACTGAGCACTGATTCTTTTAAAAATATGAGTTCCAATGAAATTATGAAACAAATCGATATTGTACAGAAACAAATACGATTGTCCTTGCTTCGGCTTCGTCCAGAGTTTCATATTGTTGAAAATTTGCTTCATTTTTCGACGAGGGGACACACATGTGTGTTACGTATTTCTCTGTTGTTGCACGTTGTTAGCCAATACGTCAGTCGATTTCGACGGGCATAAGGTTCAATATATGAGCAAGCTAAAACAAAACGACAACAAAAAAAAAACATCAAAACCATCATTCACTAAATGCCAACGTACAACGTGCCAGAGAAGTTTGTACGCACATGTGCAGCGTTAAGCTGGGAAGCGCTGAAAAGGAAAACCGAAGCCCCAATATTTGGTGGCAATATTACACGTACACGGGGCATGTATTGTGGCTTGCCAATAGTTATATTTATTTATTTTTTAATGTGTTTTTAACATAAACGTTCTCTTAAAATGGGTAACATTTATTTTCTTGCATTTAGTTGTCCAATTTCTTTTGTATAATGTATTTTATGTGCAGATAGAGCTATGGTTCAAAATAGTCCACGAAATGTAATTCAAGATTTGTGCTCTTCCGTACTTTATTTAGAGATGTAGCTGAAAAATAATTACGATCAGAAGAAAAGGGAAGGCAAGTTAAGCTGATGGGTGTTGACAGTTTGAACTTATCAACATCTTCTTATGTCTAGAAAGAAAATGTCTAGAAAATGTCTAAAGCTAGAAAGAAATGAAAATGTCTAAAGTTGACCATATTTCGGCCACCTTTTTATCATCGTAAAATACAGCAGAAATTGATGAATAAAATCGATCCATTCTGACTGGTCTTGAATCTTGAACTCAAGGGTAGGAGCTTACGTCTAAACAGTTAAGAAAATCCTGCACAAGACGATGGACGTTTTTATGCAAAATTGAATGTTCATGGCTGAGACGAAGCCATTCAGGTGACAAACGTTCAATATGGACTGATGATTCTTGTAAAAAAATTATCTTTTTGGCGGTGGGCGCGTCGTTAATCTAAGAATCCCCCAAAGTAAGAAATATAAATCTTTCACCAATCTTTTACCAGACAGCCAGCTCCAATCATTGGTAGCCAACCATTAAAACATACGTTAATTGAAAAACAGAATCATTTGAGCATAAAAAAATCCAAAACAAAATACCTAAAAGATAGACACAAATAACAAAGGAATAGTTCCTGGTTTCACTAGAATAAAGCATTAAAAAAAAACCCACAACCTATTGTTTTCGTTTCTAACACACGAACTAAACAACGCATCAAAACACACGCACGCAATCAACAAATTAAATTTGCCCACTGTACACGTCGTCCATGTGTTTGGAGAGCCACCACCCCGTGCCTCGTACACCTTGGCGCTCTTGGCGGAAAATGAATAAACGAAGCGCAAGGGTAGGAAGAGGTTGGTGTAAGTGGGGTGGTGGAGATTTGTAAAGCGTACCGGTCAGACTATCTGACCACGGCAGGACGGACTAGCAATCAGTTTCCGGTACAACCGGTGTCACTCAAATGGGTTCGGTTTGATGACGTTGGTGGACGCAATTTTCCCAAAAAACGAAGCACGCCACTGCACAGATTGAACTGTTTTGTTCGTATTCTCTTACGATAGCAATTAAAACTAGTCGAGATGCTTCGTACGATACACACAAAATAAACCGAAAATGGTTAATTCATTTTTAAAAGTCTCAAGTATTTTGAAATTTATGCATTTTTTTCTCTTTGTAATCAAGTCTTGTTTTTATCGTAAATTTTATTGATGTAAGAGAATTCTCTATCCCTATCATCGTGTGTACAACTTTTCGGAATTTGTTCGATTTTCGAAACAAAAGCGACACATCATACAGGCAATAAAGAGAGAACATTAAATAAAAAGCACCACAGACCACAGAGCTTCCGGTGATGAAGCGGTGGTTAATTTCTTCCGTCGCAACAGTAAAAACAAAAACACAACCCCATCGAACGAACATATACCATTGCATCAATGTAAGGGACAGAAAAAAAGGGTAAATCCTCCTGTAAACACACTCTTTGGCAACGTTAAACACCAGTGCGATGAACCATTTCCAAACTATCTGCTTGCCAACGAACAACCTTCAACCCCACAGCAGCTCGTCTCGTGTGTAAGTTCGCGCCTCGTGCGGGATGATTTTCCCAGTTTACCATTATTTTCTTAGTTATCTCTCACTCTCTTCAGATCTCTCACTTTTCCTACTGTTCCACCGTTCCCTCGCTAACTCGTTTAACCTTTCTTCTTGGTTTGTTTATGTGAAGTCGCTGGTGCTGTTGCTCCTATGTTGATCTTTCTTTTTTTTCCTTCTTCCTAATCATTTCCTCCCAAACCTCTCCACATGCCCTTGGTGTCTAATGGCTCTGCGGCGGCTACCGATCGCGCAAAATAGAAATGAAATGAAACCCATCCGTGGGGGTCTTTCGTGCTCCATGTTGCCTGAGATTTTCAACCCAAACCAACGGAAACCCACCAACACTTTCTCATTCTTTTGCCGACTGCAACCGCAAGGCCAGCATAATACGATGGAACTTGAATCGTTTTAAAAAGCAATTTCAATCTTCGACGATCTTTGGAGTCATTAGAAGCAGAAAAACTGATCTTTCGATTGACAGAGTTCTGCAATTGAAGATATGTCGCGACCGAAAACGCAATTCCACGTAGAACAAAGTGAACAAGTTATGTAAATTGGTAATAGCAGAGATGAAAAAAAAAAACCACACACCTACCCATTGGCAATCGAGGATCGTGTCCGGCAGGGTCCCCCTTTGCCAGGCAAAAGGGTCTCTTCTTCCCCGCAGCATCCACGTGCGTGCGTGCTAGTGGACGGCGAAACGTTACGTTGCAGCGGTGTTGGTGCGAAGGCAAAATACCAAACTGGTATTCACTTCAAAGAGGCGCGATGCACGGATACAAAACGGCCAAAGAGAAACCTCAGCATTTTTCAGTTCAGAAACACACAACGCGGAACGAATTCAAAACGAAATGAAAACCAGACGAACGCGGCGAGCAAAACAAACAACAGTGTGCGCGCAGCGGACTGGAAACTGGGCTGATTGTCGTTAGAATGGGTGAAACAGGAAATCCTGCGCCGTTTCGGCGTTTACACGCGGGGGAAACACAGCATAAGCCCACGACACGCAGCAGGAATAAAAGAAGGAAGGGAAAAAAAAGTATGACTCGAATCGATCGTTTCTTTTTCCCGCCGATCGGGTCCGTTCCCGTTAGACCACATCCCGGGCAACGATGGGCAAAGGAAGTACGCTTAAATTGGGAGTCAAATTTTAGTTTGTTTTCCGTTCTAGTACACCGGGGGAGGGGGCTCAGGCTTCTAATGTTGCACACGTCCGGGAAAAAAGTAACATTTCGATCACTTTTTTATCTAACCCACCCAACAGAGACACAACATACACGGAGTACCAAGCTTTCCAGTCGAACTAATCAACTTTACACAGCACACATCAACCACACTGTTTTGCTTTCGCGCCGTATTCTCTCACCACTACACAAACCCACAATTATGGAAATTAAAACATCATTTTACAACCCTCCTTCCACTACACGCTACCACACACACACACACATACACTTGTTTGTTTTTGTTTTGATTCTGCAACATAAATTTATGCTCGAGCAATATTAAACAAAAAAAAAACTACGAAAAGAAATATTTCCACCTTTCGCTTTGAATAAAGAAACAGAAAACTAGGCGCGCTCGCGCGCCCTACCACTCTGACGATGCTGCGATCGAACCCGCTCACACGATCAACTTTCTCGCTTTTATGCTCACTCCTCACCACGGCTTCTCACTGGGCATCCTACCACGCACTACTCACAGACCGTGTCTCATCTCCCTCTCGCTTTTCTCGCACACTCGAAGCGACATGTTTCGACCAACCCTCCCAAGCTCAATATAAACACGACGGGATCGCACACACGTAAACCTACGCACCCTCTCCCTCTGTGTGCTACGCAAAGCGACATTACAGGTTCAATTGTGAGTGGACAGACGAATGAACGAATGTCCCCCACAAACTGTTTTTTTTTTTGTGTGTGGAGGCCCACACTCTCACCCCCAGTGGACACAAAAACCGCCCACAAGCGGGAAGATTACCGAACAGATAAATGGCAGTAATATAAAAATGCGATGCTTACACACACTGCCGAGTGCTACACACTCCCACACTGGACCAAACCACAGATGCACAACGATAATCCACGTATTACGCACGTATACGCGAGCGGCGATCAGCGCCCGTCCGAACTCCAGAGCAGTCGACTCAGAAATGAGCAGCTTCATTCGCACAGCTCGCGATCGAAGGTGCAACAGCATATATGCTATTTACCAGTGGTAGGCAACTCTTAGCAAGTATTAGGCTGATGGCGTCGGTTGGCTTTTGCTACTGATAATTGGACATGACAATTCGTTAAGAAAACATTCATACAAATAAAGGTAATAAACATTTTTATTACTTTTCGTATTTTAACGATAAGGCCTCGGGACACGAGAAATTTCAAACTGTTGAAATCGATGATGAACTGCCGAAAAATCTCAATTTTGCGATTTCAGCTCCATTCTCCATTGCCCTGTTTTGGTAGCTTGTGTATGCGCCTGAATCTCAAGAAGGGATTTCAAAGCGAGAAAATTCGACAAACACTCTTAAGAACCTGACATTTTGATTTTGAAATCTCTCGTGGCCCGAGGCCTATACGTTGTTCCTTGACCAACAAATGAAGAGTAGAAATTTAGAAAAAAAAAAACTCTTGAGTTCAGTTACGAGTCTCCTCATCAAATGACAACGTTCTGGGCATAAAACTGATATTTTGTAATGCATCATTTGGAACACTTATGTAAGGCCGCGGGCCACGGGAGATTTCTAAATCAAAATTTCAGGCTCTCATGAATTTTGTAACATTTTCACGCTATAAAAACGCTTTTTGATAACCTGGCAATCTACCTACAAAAGGAGCAATGGAGAAAAAAGATGATATACAGTTTCGCATCGATGTCAAGAGTTGAAAATTTTCTCGTGAGTTTCTTCTGTATTAAAAGTGTCCTACTGTACTGCAGGCTAGCTGAAGAAGCAAATCCCTGAATGTCACTTTTGCTCATTTTCATTCTGTAAATCTTATTCAAATCGTGACAATGATCACTCTTTTGAACTTCTTTGTTCATGGTGAAATCTCATAGCACGAACAGATCTGCAATTTGTAGAATAGGGAACCGATCATACACTTACGCCTCACACTTGCGATGCAAACAATTTACATAATGGGTTAGTTTTTACAGAGAATCTATCTTGCCGTAACCTTATGAAGATGTAATCGTGTTCATGATTGATTCAAATCGTTCGTATGATCCGTTTGACGGCCACTGAGTTAATGAAATGGAAAGTAAATCATGGCAAGTGGTGAACGAGTAAGCAGGACTGAATGAAACTGGAACAGAGAATCTATCACGCACACAGAGAAGTTAAAAAAAAAGTGAACAAGCAGCAACGCACGATCGCTCAGTTCTGTAATCCGGACGAGATTTCTATGCTCTATGCTTAACATTTTGCTAAAGATTGTATGCAAAACTAGGCAGTCCAGTTATTTTTGCAATCGATTTCTGGTCAAAACAGGGATGCATCAAATTATTATCATAAATATTATTTATGTTAAAATTTAATTACTCGGTTGAAACTTATCCGACCAACATACGACGTAATAGTCGAGGCAATAAAATCTGAGCAAAATAAATAATTACTTTGAGCTCCCGCGGTTCTCGTGCTGGGAGCACAGGTTATATGGTTACACCGCAAGGCGTATACTGATGTGCGTGTTTGTATTTCAAAGCCAGGTAGCCAGGCACATATGGTATACTGGTGGTGCTCGGATGGAAATTTAAATTCTCCATGGGGATCGACACGTGTTTTCCATCCATCAGCTGGTTGATTTAAAGGAAAAAAAATGGCCAACTTGCGAAAAACGATCTCAAACCTTTTCCCGACGTTTTTGGCTGATACAGAACATAAGGCCCTGTAATGAAAATTGCGCAATTAAAAGGAAACCAAACTTCTACATAATGTAGTCTCTACAACGTCAATTGCATTGAAGTTTTAAAAAAAATATGTAGTTCAAAATTGACCTAATTGCATACTTTATTCAAGAACAGCGGTAAAAATATCGCATTAAACATGCAACACTGTCCTACAAAAATTTTTATGCTTCAACATAGTTACCATTTGCGTGTTTTGCATGCACATCAACTCATTCCTGAAACAACATATTCAAATGCTATGTCAAGTGTCGCTGGTTCGCGAAGTTCTTCATATAAAAATGGCACTAATTAATACTAATTAACTAGTTACAAGAGGGACACACCCTCTAGCAAAATTCCTCGTCTACTGCCAGTCGTGCCATTGAAGAGAGCATTTGAGTGAGTGAGTTTTCCACTTTACCAAGCATATGCATTAAACAGATGGTAAACTTCGTAACTTCATGCTTCGTACCACGCTTGAGGTTCATCCAGAATAAACGGCACATCCTCAGCAAAAAAAAAAAGCCACCTGATAGAGGCTTTACTAACATGTAATACTTCAAAGCATTCGAGCCTCGAGTTCTCGTGTAAGAGTTGTCAACCATTTCCTAAGAAACAACCTATTTCTGCAATCTTTTGAAACATGCAACATTTCCAGCTGGAAGAGAACCAAAAACACTCTTGAGCATTAAGGTCCGAACCAGTAACAGACGAAACCGCGATCGTCCCACATTCACAATTAGTCTCACGGATGCAATTACCGGCGAATGAATTTTGCGTAGTGTCGGTTGGTTCGGCAAGAGGGAAAACACACACACACAAACACACAACAAACCCGTGCCCGAAAAATTCGAAATCGAAAGTGGCGCAAAAAGTTAGCAACACATTTTCTCGATCGATCCAACAGCTCAGCACAATGCTGGCAAAAACTACGCGGCGATAAACGATGACTACAAACACAGCCAGTGGACGCACACAAGCAAACCTGTGCCCGTTTTGGGCTGTAACAAAAATGCCGAAGCAATCGAAGTCATCGTCAGCAGCATCGATGGCGTAGATAAATTTAGATTTTCGTAATTAAATTTCAACCTAATCACGTGCCGCACCTTTCTTCAAGCGAGTTAAACATACTAACAATCTCAAGGGATCCGTGAGCGGTCGTTTAAGGCGACCACTCTCTCTGCCGCTTTCTTGATGGAAGTATGGAAAATGGTTCAATATTAAGCATTTCATATTCAACAGTCATTTCGTAACCATTGTTCCAGAGCAAGTGTGGCGAATGGGGCAAAGAATTTCCTATTACGGTTTTTATGATTTTCCAATAATAACCTGCCGAAAGGAAAACTAATTTCGATAAACATGGCTGAACAGTTTAAACCCGTGGCTAGAATGCAAATATCCGAACGTGCAGCGTCGTGTCCGGCCGCACACCGATCAACCGATCGGATTGGAATTTGACTAACGACATCCGTGATTTATGATAGGCCGTTAAGAAAAGGGTGCGCCATTATAACACAGTGCATAAAACGAACGAAAAAGCGTCCTCCGTGCACTCGTGTGGCACCATTTTCTTAATTTGGTTCACTTTTCATCACCTGGCATCGATAAATAGGACACGGTGCTGGGCAGAAGGCACGCCAAAAAGGGGGGCTTTCCTGTAAAGGCACGGCCAGATTGTTCTGACACTAATTAGATTGTTATCAACCTTTCCCTAAAACTGAAACCAGTTTTAGGCCATTGAATAGCGTCCTTCCTCTACGAATGTCACCCGACCGGCTCACAGTCGATCAAACGAACTAAGATGGCAAAAAATGTATACGCCCCCCACCCATGCGCCTCTGGTCGGGCTGACCAGAGTCCAGTCGGTTGGAGGAAATATCGTGTTGATGAACGAGCTTTTATTGAAATTAATACAGCAAACCGTGCTGGATGGGAAATCCCATCCTTTTACACCTCACTTACTTCTGGCACCGGATTAAGCGGGCAAGAATTACGCGAGAAAAGGGGCCGGAAAAATCAGGTCAAACCTGAACGAAGGGATTCCACCTTTTTCCGGAGCTTAATGTTCCTGTGAGCTGTGTACGGAGGTGGGAGACCGGCAGTATCGTTTAGGGAAAGGGTAGCTTTTTTCCGCCTTTCCTTCAATACCGGGCACCGAAACATCCATCGGAAATGAGGTTCTGGTGTGAAGCTACACTACTTACACTACTGACACAGCTCAGCTTGCAAATGGCGAGCCCACCAAACGGAACGTCCTTAAGGTCATCCAGTGAATCTATGACACATGTAGGGTAGTAGTGACGGGGGTAAAAAGTGACCAGCAAGAAAGTGCTTTTTTTCTGCAACGGCACCAATATCTTGAGGAACGAGGAAGAGAGCACTTTATGTGGTATTACACCCACTTTGATAGCGCATAAAAGGATGTCGAGAAAAGCCGTCTGTCGCTTGTTCATGGAACGAGAAGCTTTTTCGCCTCTATAGCTTCCTTCGGACGCTTTGTTGAGTGGAGTATTAGTAGTGTAGAGAAAAAATGGCTTTTATTGTAGCAGGATACATTTGATTTTTTCAGCTTAACGATTTCAACCGAGGAAGAAGCAAGACCTATCTTTATGATACGAAATTCATTCACCGTCACTAAAGATCGATTTCAAATTATTATATTTTTTTATACAAACCCAAACGCTTTGAAAAATTCATCACAGTTTTACCACTTTGAAAAAATAAATTATTAAACATTAAGTATTATTTGATTTAATGTTCATAGATTTCTTCTTCAGAAGCATTTTACAAAATTCTTGCCAATTATTACAGATTAGCTCAGGTAACCTAGCTTAGCTTAGCTTAGCTCAGGTAAGATTATTAGCGGTCTTGATGATAGATTGATTGGAAAAAAATTTCCGACCCTACGAACCTGCATATTACTTTCTTGTTTGATGCTTATTTGAAGTCCTATCAACGATACGCACACCGTCAACATTAGCTCATTTTGAATACATTGATTAGTAATTGATGACAAAGACTAGGAATTTTGTGCAAAATCTACTTCAAAATAGGGACAGAAGCTCTATCGCCTCCTAGACTCAAATTGAGTCTAATTTCTTATGAGCTTCTGATGCATTTTACAAACTTATAAGACACTTTGGTGACCAACTGTTCCGATTACCACTCTTCAAAAGAGCCAGTTTTCGGAAAGTAGCTCCAACTTTGTTGTTGAGGCATAGAACTAGATATTACGAACATTTCATTGAAAGTAGCGTCGTTGGACTATTTTGCGCATAGCTGCATCAATCTAACATTCTCTGTACACAAAATACTTGAATCTCTAGATCGATTGGATTGCTAGAATCAAGGATAATCTTTAATAAAGTCTTTATAGTCTATCTTTAGATCCCTTATTGGCTTAACGACCTACTAGATCACGCCAGCCAACAAATGGATTATTAGACTTGTTGATACCATGTAGTTGGATAGTCGGACCTCACACTACTGGGGAACGGTCCACATGGGATTTGAAATCTGTCACCGATGTACGATTTACCGCACCTTGATACGTCCGGTAGTCCTCTACGGGTACGAGTCTTGGACTATGCTGACGGAGGACGCCAATGCACTCGCTATTTTCGAACGGCTGGTGCTAAGGACTATCTTTGGCGGTGTGTGTCGAGCAGGGCGTGCAGGGCAGGGGAGAATGAACCACATGCTAGCTGAGCTGTTTGGCGGCGGTGATATCCTGTCGGTAGTAAAACCCTGTTGGATACGAGTCGTAGAGGGGCACAGCGCGCTCGTTGGCTGGATCAAGTGGAGTCTAACTTGTCGGAGATCGGATGCAGCCGTGGATGGAGGACTGCAGCCCTAGACCGAGTTTCCTGGAAACTGATTGGAGACATGGCCATGTCGACAGGACGTGCATAAACCTGCGCAGGCCGAGAAGATGAAGAAGAAGTTACATTACCAAGCCTTGTTCTCTTACCAGTTTGAAGACGATTGGTATGACACTCAAGACTAATCACGAAAAAAGTATACGAAAATTAATACCACCAGAAAGACTATTTTTAGTATATTAATAAAATTTCTTCTTCTGATTAGATGAGAAAGAAAAAATAACTGATTTCATCATTCCTCCAAGAGTTCCAATTTTCGCACTGACGACCAGAACTCTTGTCCAATGGCAACAAATAAAACACCACCCACAGTACACTGTCGACTGTCGTCCTTTGCTGTCTGTGTCTATTTTTTTTTTTCATCTCTCCAGCATCCCCATCCATTCCATTTGACCACCATACGCATTTGGTGCCGAGGAAAAACATTTTTCCCTGACACCTTTCCTTCACCCTAATACTGTTTCACATTAAACTTGGCGAAATAATAAAATTGTAAAGAAACATCAGATAAATAGCCTCGAAAAAGACAACTCATTCTTCGGTGCAGACTCTCACTCACTCAGTAGTAGGTAACCGGACCGCCAGGAGCAGCAACACAACATACCCCGGCAAGTTGATGCACATTGCCGGGCGATCTTGCTGGCGAACGGTATAACCGTTCTATGGATGTGTGTGTGTGTTGTGTTGTGCGAATATTTGCTCTGAAACGAAGCTAATTTTAGGCCAGCGCATGTCTCAGCGAAGGCGGCACTACTCCGCGATCATTAAATCTCGACACAATCACACCTTTTCCTCGCGAAATAAATGCACGATAGAGTGCGAATGCGTCGTAGTACAAAAGGCAACTTCCATCGGTAAAGTTTGTTGGTAGAGTGTATATGAAAACACATAAAATATCTGCACGATGTAATATTATACCAGGAAGAGCGTGTTTTAATAGCAAATCAAAGGCAGCCGTTTTTAGTAGCAACAGCAATTTGCTATGTTTTCATTGCGAGTAACCCACACGCACACACCCATACATATGAGCCGATTTCACGGGAATGTAGCGTAGTATAAGTAATGCGGTGCGCGTACAACGTCGTCCTCCATTTTCAGTACAATGGAAAATTCAATGGAAGCGCATGGTACTTCATGAAGCAATGATGAAATGGGATGGAATTTTAATAACATGTCATTTACTTACCGACAACCGATTCGGTCACCAATGGAACTTGCTTCGAAGCTTTATATGCTCAAAGCGTTCCATAGCGACGACCGTACAGACAAATCCGCAGCTAACTTGATTGTTTCGTGTAGTGCACTTCCGCTGTTCACAGGAGAGATATGGAGCCGTGTACTGCTATCAAGCGCACTATGATGATAGCTCAACATGAAGAGAGCGAACCGGGAAAATGCTGGTCTTTGTTCTCGGAATGCACTTTCTCCCAACGCGAAGCGAGTAGTCGATGACATTCCAGAGGTTTGGAAAAAAGTGTTTGACAGCTCTCCGGTCCATTTCACTGCTGATACACTTTTCACAAAGCATTCCTTCCGGGTGATTCTGGTCGTCAACCTTTATCACATTTATCTTCATCCACACAGTTAACTAAAAAAACTCACCGTTCACTTGGATGTATATTCCAGATTTTCTCGATTCTTATGATAGAATGTGCAATATCGGATCAAACTGATGCCGCCCTTTCCGGGTCGTCTTTTTTCTACCGTATTCTTAAATTATCCGAAGAAAAAAAAAACTCACGAACTATCTCATTTGCTCACCTTCTTGTAACTCCTGCATTTCCCTGCCGGATGTACCGCACGTAGCAAGTTGATACAATAACCAGGAAAATTGAAAACGATTCCTTTTTTATTGCTTCGCCACTACTTCTGACACAATTCGATTTTGATTTCGCACAGCAAATACAATATTGATGTATACCGCAGCAATCACAGCAATTGCAAACACATTAGGTGAAAAATGGATTCTTAACTATGTAACACACTTCACTTCACTTTTTTCATTTTCTACCCGCACCTTATCGTTTGCGTACGGCAGGGTGTAGAAAACATGGCACCGAGCAGTGGTTTCGAGTGAAAAAAGCAAAACCAACCCGGGATGGACAACCCACTGCTCCAGAGCACACACCACGGCATTAAAACATTCACTGGTCTTCGTCTGGTCTGCTCACTAAATTTGGCCCCCAGCCACGGATTGCGTCTTCGTAATAACGCGAATTAGTTGCACCCGCCCAGCGTACTACGACGACCGAACGGAATTGCTTAACATTACAAACTATTCTAGAAAATCAGCGGAAACAGCAGAAATCGCTGACCCACACGCAACTTTCTCGATGAAAAACTGACTTGCACACACATACACACGCGCACAGCTATCTGTCTAAATTTTGTCCTTTCCTAGGTATCGTATCCTTACGACACGCACACACCAGCACAAAACCAACATTATTTCTGCCCTTAGCGAGTGTGTGTGTGTGTGTGTGTTTGTGAGCTGTTTCTTTGGAAAATCATAGTTCTCTAGGGTCGGTTAGTTAGGTTGACAGCTTACATTAAAAAATTCAATTGAAATACAAAAGTACATACAATTTAAAATTTTATCACTGCATTCCATACATTTTCCTCACTGTAGGATAAAGTTGTCCGATGTTTTTTTAAAATTATTTTAATAAAAATTATTTCATTCCAAAAGAAAAACATAGAACACAAACAACCGTGCATTTGATAAACATCGTAATTGAATCTGCAATAATCGCATCAACTGTCAAATGCTTACTGTTTTGAAATATTTAATGTACAGATAGTGTTCAAATTGCGCATATTTTTGTATTAGTTTTTATGCAGTTTAAAGATCGATCTCTTCTTACGATCTCAGTGAAAACCGTATTATAAAGCATTATAAATGCTGTTTTAACAATAAGAATCATTTCCTGCATGATGTGTAGGGCATCGTAGAAGTGACACACTTGGTTTGGTTTGAGTATCTATCTCTATCAAAGGGAAGTTGCTGTTATAGTTCATTCGTTGAAATAGTGAAGTTGAAGTTGTGCGTGCGGCCATGCAACGAAAAGCATCTACGGCCCGTTATCAAGTGCAAAGCTGAAAGATTTTAAATAAATTTAGTGAAATGCAATTTCAGTATTAATAGATTTTGTTTAAATCGATTATCACGGAAAATCTTTGAATTTTATTACATAAATAAAGTGTACCACTTCTTCCTCGCCACTCTGTAAATTTAAATGCTCACAACTGTCAACATCCGATGTCAATGTGTTTGTGAAGACATCATGAACATACCATCGCTACGAAAGTTTTGACTTTGCAGACAAAACAAAGTACAGATCGAATATAAACCAGCGCCTAGAGAAAACGCCGGGATGGCAAAGTTATTCCCCTAAAGTGTTTACACTTTCCATCCCCAAATCCTGTAGTATTAGTAGTATTGTGATTCCCTATTTCTTTTACCCGGTTCCAAAACAAACAAAAAATGCTCCTAAACGAATAATAACAATCCTAGCTCATCCTTGTTGATCTGTGGCAAGCTCGGATACAATGTCTTCGTTACGCCAACACGCCTTGGTTCAGGTAAGGGTAGTCTTATGTTGCTTTTCTACTTCACTACTAATCCTAGTTCCGCTTTACAGTATGCCATCCTGGTGGCCGCTTCACTGCTCTCGTATGGTGGTGCACTGTACGGCACGTTTGTGTTCGACGATTCGGCAGCAATCGTGAAAAATATGGACGTACGTAATGTGGCCACACCGTTACACGATCTGCTTCGGCACGATTTTTGGGGCAACAACCTATCCGATCCGACGAGCCACAAATCCTTCCGTCCGCTAACCGTACTAAGCTATCAGCTGGAAAACCGTTTGCTAGGCCTGAATGCGGGACACATGAAGAAGGTTAATCTTGCGCTGCATACGATCGTGTGTTTGCTGGTGCTGCGGCTGTATCAAACGGTGTGGCGTGAGACAGGCTCATTTCGTACCGCGTTTTGGGCTGCCTTTGTCTTTACCGTGCATCCGGTACATACTGAGGCGGTTGTTGGGATTGTTGGTCGTGCCGATTTATTGGCAGCAGTCGGGTATATTACAATCCTGTTGCTATACCAACGCTGGTTGCTAAGCGAACGTCGTCGGTATGGGGTCATCGTTTTTGCGACTCTTTTTATCCTAACCGTCGCATCAATGTTGTTTAAGGAAACGGGCATAACGGCACTGGCGGCTTGTGGTGCAATCGATTTGCTAAAGAGAGTCAATTGGCGTCATATCCGGTTGTCTGATGTGTTCCAAACACATCGAGCGTGTTTGGTGCGAGTATTTACACTAGCAATCCTATCACTAATTTTACTAATATTACGCCTTTGGATTATGAACTTTGAAAGTCCTAAGTTCCATCGTATGGATAATCCCGTAGGAGCGACCAACAGCACCACCACCCGGATTCTATCCCAAAGCTATCTTTACTGGTTAAATGCTTACCTGCTAATATGTCCCGACTGGTTAAGCTTTGATTGGGCACTTGGGTCCGTTCCTTTGGTCGAGAGCATATTCGATGGCCGGCTAGTTCTGATCGTTCTTTTTTACGGAACGGTAGCTACTCTGGCATTAAGATCTTGCGAATCTAAATCCAAAGAAATCGCTATATCCCTAACACTTTCCTTCATTCCTTTCCTACCTGCCTGTGGCTTCGTACGGGTTGGATTTGTAATTGCCGAACGGCTGCTGTACCTTCCCTCGGTTGGGTTTTGCTACCTCCTTGCGGTTGGCTATCGTCGATTGATCAAGCGCTCGGTAGTTTTCTACATTCCGCTCTGCTTCCTGTGCACCATGTTCATTCTCAAAACACAATCACGTGCCTACGAATGGACTTCCGAAGATCTTCTGTTCCGTTCGGCAATACGTGTCTGTCCAGGGAACGCCAAAGTGTACTACAACATAGCCCGGCTCGCTACAGATCAAGGTGATCGTGACACAGCGTTCACCTACTACCGGCACGCGATCGAGCTCCATCCCGATTACGAAGCGGCACACATGAATTTGGGTAATTTGTACCGCGAAGTACATGAGCTGGACACGGCCGAACGTCATCTAAGGAAGGCGATAGAAATACACGAACCATTTCCTTCGGCTTGGATGAATCTGGGAATTGTTCAGGCAGCACGCAAGGACCATCAAGCCGCACTGGCTAGCTATCAGCGTGCCCTCGAGCTAAAACCCAACTATGCAAATTGTTTGTACAATTTGGGGAATTTGGTAAGTGGGCGCACTAATCGATAGTTTCCTGTTTGCGATATTAAATTTTACTCCTTCTCTTTCACCATTCCCACAGTACATCGATAAACAAAACTCCTCCATGGCTCTTCGGTATTGGCGCGAAGCGATACAGCAAAATCCCCGGCATAGTAAAGCGTGGGCCAACATACTCGCACTGTACGATAATCGGGGCCGTACGGATGACATAATTCGCACATCGGCACTGGCCCTTACCTATCTTCCCAACGATACAGCGATACTGTTTACGCGGGCCAACGCGTACGGTAAGCTGGGCGAGTATGAAACGGCCGAAATGCTGTATCGGCAGATAATTGCCGCTCGGCCCGATCATGCGGTATACCGTGCCAATCTGGGCGTGCTGTATCATCGGTGGGGCCAACGGAACGAGCAGGCGATCGAGCAGTATAGGGCGGCGCTCCGGATAGACCCAAACTTGCGCAGTGCCAAAACGAATCTTCTCAAACTGATGGATTCATCGTAGTGGCTCTCACTATAGAGCACGTGACATGGGCCGGTAAACAATAATTCTCCAGGATCCCCTTCCGCTTTATTGAACAAACAAATAGCGCATTTGTGAGACACGTTTCAGGGATCCTCAGTACGTGCCCCAGCCATCGCATCCTGCTGGCCTTCACCACCATCAGGATGTCCGGTTCGCCATACATCTCACCAAGCGCTCATAGTTTATCCTTCACCTCGAAGAGCGTTTGCATCCTCCACTCGGATGGTCCGAGACTCGTGGCCCTAGAGGTCCACCGGAGTGTGCGATATATCTCACATTTCGTCCAGTCTCGAAGTCTGCTCAATTCCAGCGGACGGTGAAAGCCGTAGTATGCACAATTCCCCTGCTCAATGCGTCTTCGGATTTCGTTGCTGACGTCGTTATCCGAAGTTGCGATTGTCGGAAGATAGCAAAACCACCTCGAGGTGCTGAAGGTGCTTCCCATACCGGACCCTATCACGGGCTGATAGAGGCTCAACCACGGTAATCGATCGCTTATTTCTTACTGACTGACTGATAAAAAACTATTCAGACTTATTTTAATTGATAACTAGTAATGTAACACAAATATGTGTCATCTTTGCCAATAGTTAGCGGAAGTTGGGGCAAGTGGCCGCCTAGATTTTTTTTTGTACAGTAAAAAATCATTTAAACGACCAAGTGAGTATGCAGAGTGACTCATATTTGTGACTCGATATAGTATACCAAAGTATTTTTTTGTGCTGATCAACAATATGGAGTGTTCTTTTAATATTTCAAAATATAAAAAAAAAGTTTAATTACATGACAAATTTGAGACAAAAAGGCGAATCATTAAGGCAGCTTAAAGCAAAAATATTTTTTCACAAAAAAATCCAAATTTTAAAATAAAATAACTCTTGGGCAATAGGACAACCATTATTTGGGGCATTTTAATGATAGTTGAGCAGTAAAAAACTTAAAAATTGTTGTTCAAAACCACAAGATCTCAACTCTGGATTAGAATCAGCATCCCGATCGAGCTCGCATGGGAATTAACTCCCAGAATCAAATCCGTATTTTATCATTAGTAATTCAGAGAGAAGCTAGATGGTGTGTATTTATGAGCGGAATAGGTCCCAAAAAAAGGGTGGCCAGGGGCTAGAATGTAATCGGCAGTTAGATCCGTGATCGAAAGGACCACGTCTTTGACACGAACCCCGAAGACCAGAAAGGAGCTAAGTTCTTGTCGTTATGAAACTTTTTTTAACACCCCAAAAGAGGATCAATTGGTGAACCACATTTACCCCTAGCATATACTTATGAAAAACCTGATCTGATATTCCATTTAAAAAAAATCGATCAATTTTATCTAGATGGCTCTTCTTGTCCCGTATGGATGACACTCTTGCCCTAATACACAACAAATCATCACATTTTTAACCATTCGTAAAACTTTCATTTAACAGTTATTTTTGCAATGTTTTTTTCTGAGTCTGTTTAATAACGGAAAAATACGTGCAAAAAGACAATGAAAGCAAATTCAGCTTAAAAAAATGTTTTTTAAATTACAGCATACATCGCTTAACGTGTCAAAACTTGTCCCAATTTCCGCTACGATTGCTCCAGGAGCAATCAAGTTCAAACATAAGCGTGAATCTATTTTCTGAACTAAAGAGCAAGAAGAAGAGAATTTTCTTTACGACAGCATTCGACAGTTATTGATTACAATTTATAAGGAAATGCGTTGAGGGAACAGCGAAATGTGCTTCTGAACACATGATATTCTAATTTGAACGAAACGGTAGGGTAGAGTGTTTAATTGAGATGAAAAGGCTAGAAAAGGTCCTAATGCTACTTCTAAACGTCATTTTAATCTGTTCGTTTGACCACGATAATAGCATATCGGTACTCGGAAAAAAGCAATAACTTATACATCGAATAACGGAAACGCTCACAGTGAAATTAAAAACATAATCACGTATTTTATTCCTTTATGAATAAAAAAAAATCACGTATTTTATACACAAAAAAAATTAGTCCGACTTTTCCTAAAACTCATGTTGATTTGTTTTTGTTTTCTGGGCTTTACTAGTCCATTATCCAAGTTCTCGACCCTAATCGACCATGGTCTCTGGCTCTGATTCTATGAAATAATTGTACTTCTCCATTCAGTCAATGCTATTAATTATATTTGGTTCCACAAACCATGTTCGCGAATC
Organism: Anopheles maculipalpis; assembly: GCF_943734695.1. Classification (NCBI taxonomy): domain Eukaryota; kingdom Metazoa; phylum Arthropoda; class Insecta; order Diptera; family Culicidae; genus Anopheles; species Anopheles maculipalpis. The sequence continues at coordinate 41,672,429 of NC_064871.1, read as the reverse complement.
TATTGGCTTTACCGGGCTGATTGTTCACGATCAAGATGTTTGGCTGACAGCGTTGATCTTACCTTTGCGTAGATTGCGCTCTGCCATTGCCATCACTGCCAATCATCTGCTCATCATTTGCCGGTCGACCAACGCAACGCCGAGGTCTGCTGTGTCCTCCTCCTCTGTCAAGAATCCGTCCAAATCGGATGTTTTCATCATGTAATCATTGAAGTTAACAATAGATGCATTTTCCAATTCGTCCGCTGTACTTATTACCACGGAAGGGTCCGTGTGCCGTTCACCCTTCGCATCCTCTACTATTGTCCAGTCGGTTGGTATCAGAACGGCACCGTTATCTGGATAAGCATCGACCAGCTCACCACTGACGACCGGTCGGTGGTGTCCTACCAGCAGTGGGGTACTTTCAGTCATTGGAATTATATTGCCCGTTGCAATCAACTCATCCTGCAACAGGGCCGTATATATGACATCCGTCGTTTCCTGCTTGATGTTGTTGTTTTCTCGGTGAAGCGCATCGGCATCCTCATTCGTCGCTGTTACGGTCGCAACAAGCGATTGCGTTCGGTGTGTGTTACGGTGTGACTTTAAGTGGTGTGACTTGGCAAACCGTCGCCCACAAATTGTACAGCTGCAAAGGCAAACCAAAAAAATGTTTATAGAAACTCGCAGCACCACCAATCAACGATCAAACCATCTTACCCAAATTTTTTCACACCAGTATGAGTCAACCGGTGACTGTTCAGCACGTGTGAGTAAGAAAACGATTTGCCACAGTAATCACACACGTACGGTCTTTCACCCGTATGTGTACGTTCGTGTTTGGTTTTGCTACCAAAGTCCGAATATGCACGATCGCAGTACCGGCACTTGTACGGTTTTTGTCCGGTGTGAATGCGTGCGTGTCGTTGCAATTCAAATGGCACTACGAACGATTTATCGCAGTGTTCACATTTGTACGGCCGATCACCCTGATGTCGCCGCATGTGCGTATCGAGCGCATGCTTGTGTTTGTACGTCACATCACAGATTTTGCAATAGAACGATGGTTTTGGGCCGGCAAGATTGCGCTTCACGCGTATCACCGTCTCCATAGCGCCGGTACCGTCGGTGGCCGGCTGTGTCGTAACCGTTTCGATTGTAGGTTTCATCTCGTTCGGTCGATTTGTTTTGCGGATGGTTTGCAACGTTTTTACGCGTTTCTGTTCGGTGGAATTGTTTTGACTGTTGACGATGGTCGGAGACGTGGTTTGCAGGCGTGTGGTAGGTTTCTGGAACAAATTTTAAGTTATATTATTACAGTGTGTACTTCTTACTTAAATAGAACGAGAACGTACTATTAATGCAGCATTTCCTTTCGTTTTCGGCGTTACAGCTTTCGATCCATCATCATCATCACCATCTTTTAAATAAATATAGTACTCAATTTCATCATCTTTTGCATCCGGTATCATCGTATCGATGGGTAGCAGCATATTTTCTTCTTCGTGCGAATCCTCCATCATAATCATCATACTTGCACCGTTTGAAGCAGCACTCTCCGAACCATTGTCCAAGCTCGGATGGGTCAACTTTACATTCAAACCAACCGGTGGTTTGTACGTATATATCACACCGGAATCCATATGGATCGCAATCTGGTCACGACCGTCATCCGGTGAGGATGGTACCTCCACCTTCGGCGTTTCCTCAAAACGTTCCAAATTTGTGGTTCCTTGCAGCAATGCATTCGTTTCTAGACAATTCAACCGAAAACGGTACGCCACGTTCAGATCATGTATGCACTGCGTACAGATACGGTTGGGAAGATTGTCGTGATCGTGTATAACCACACCCGCACAGTGCATCACTTTGTCCGCGTACGAAAGCGCAGAACATTCGTCCAGCTCGAAAATGGAACGACATTCGCCCGTCTGCAAGCACGTCCGGCATATATTGTTCCATCTCGAGTATTGGTTAGAAGCCGTACTGCCGGTTAGCACAATATCTCGACATGAAGTCATAGCTATTTGGTGAGAAATACTTAAAACGTTGCCAACATTATGCAGGCCGGAAGTTGAAAGAAGAAATGTGATTTACGTTACCGAGAACTGCGCGTGAACCGCACACACTGAGGAAGATTACTTGGAATGTTATTGTTTTCGTTCTGGTTATTCACCGATGTCAAATGTAGCTGAGCTGTCATCCGCGTGCATAAGCAGGGTTCTTCACCAAGCCAAGTTGCGATAGCACCAGGCTGGGGTACATTATAATCCGCCATGTTGCATTCCGCACAACATTTAAAATGCTTTATTGTATAAATTATTATAAAACTCATCGCAAGTTAAGTTCTATTACTAATATGAAGAAAAACAGAGTTAAATCCGCTCAATCGATGCATTAATATTTGTAAACTACATCACATTTGACACATAAATCCAACGCAGCGCATACTGTCAGTATGGGCATAACATATATTTGCCAAACCTGCCACTCTACATAATAGAATTGCCAAGAACGAACCACGAAACGGATAGAGTGCAGCAGGAGAAAAAACTTAAAGTAAACTTTACGCTGGACACTGGCAAACTAAGAACGAGTGCAAAAACGGGGAACCTGGTACAGCAAGGGCAACGCATTTCCAGCGCACGGAGCAAAGTGATTCAAAGGTGGTATCTGCAGGATACTAGTTAGCTCCCCGAAAAACCAACCCTTTCACCAGCAAATTACTGTGATTCCTAGTGCGCCTCGTCGTCGGTTACCCTTGCGCGAGTACTGTGCGTGTTTTGCCTTGTACCATCCACACCCGCTGCTCTCTATGCAGAAAAATTGGAATTGGATTTTGTTACCCTAGCACTTGGTTGTCTGTCGACTTCAACACCGCCGTCTGTCCACGTTCAATCCGTCCTTTCCGCGTTACGTGCCGTGGTCAAACCTAGGGGAATCAGGTGTTGTGCATATCAAAGTAAGCACTTGCCTCTGGTGTGTACCTATACGAAAATTCGTCCACTTTCTACACCATTTAGAGAACAGCCGAATGTGTCGGCAGTGAATGTTCCAGTGCCGGTGAATAAGTAACGCTGTATTAGATCATTCCAAAGTTGAAAAGGGCCGCATCTGGTTAACCATTATCTATTCAACACTCCAAGCGCTGGCACAACTTCACACCAATGTCAGACGATCAGAGCTCACTCTCCTCACCAGGTAAAGAGCGAATTCTGTATTCATCCGAGTATATTTCTTAATCTTCCGCATAAATCTTCATTCCACTAGCGACAACTCCATCGTCAGCACGTCCCTTCATGCCACTGCCGCTGGAATTGAACGGCGAGCGAAGGAAACCGTCGAAGAAGCTCAGCTTTCAAGGATGTCAGGGTGGACAGGCACCGCTGATGCCGGATCCGACGCGAGAACGCATACGAATGCAGGCCGCCGCCGGCAAGCTACAGATCGCACCGAACCAAACGTACGACTTCACCTCCGACGATCTGCTCGACGAGGGTGAGATAGGGCGGGGAGCGTTCGGTGCGGTCAACCGGATGAAGTTTACGCACACCGGCACGGTAATGGCGGTCAAGCGCATCCGCTCGACGGTGGACGAAAAGGAACAGAAGCAGCTGCTGATGGATCTCGAGGTGGTGATGAAATCGAACGACTGCAATACGATCGTCACGTTTTACGGGGCACTGTTCAAGGAAGGTGACTGTTGGATTTGTATGGAGCTGATGGACACATCGCTCGATAAGTTCTACAAGTTTATCTGCGAATGTCAGCAAAGCCGCATTCCGGAACCGATACTGGCACAGATAACGTTTGCGACCGTGCGCGCCCTGAACTATCTGAAGGAGGAGCTGAAAATCATCCACCGGGATGTAAAACCGAGCAATATACTGCTGAAGCGGAACGGAGATATAAAGCTTTGTGATTTCGGCATTTCTGGCCAGCTGGTGGATTCGATTGCCCGTACGAAGGATGCCGGATGCCGACCGTATATGGCGGTAAGCCACGACAATCAGGGGGTTTGGATTGATAGATTAATTGTCCGATTTTTTCCCCTTTCACAGCCAGAACGTATCGATCCTCAGCGGGCCAAAGGGTACGATGTGCGCAGTGATGTGTGGTCACTCGGAATAACGTTAATGGAAGTGGCGACTGGAAAATTCCCGTACCCCAAGTGGGGCTCTGTGTTTGAGCAGCTATCGCAGGTAGGCACAAATGAAGTAGTAACCGAATACCAAAACTTCCAAATGTTATGAAACAATTCAGGGTCTCCACTCGATCGAAATTGTTTTTACAGACCTTTACATCCTCTAAACGTGTTTTAAGTTTCTCCTAGGAATCACTTTGTTCTTCAAAATACCGATATTCCGACTATATAATTAATTTTAGTACCAGGGGCAATCAAAATGGCTATACCGTTGAATGCCACCGTGTCTCGAGACCGTTGTACATTTTTTATCTGATGAAATCGAGTCATTAGTGCGGTTATTGGACGCAGCATCTATACTGATTGGTGGCTTACTACTCGGGTGTAATGTTGGCAGATTCGAATCAGATTGGATCATAATTGAAGGATTTTATCAGATTCGGATTCCATTGGGATTCGATGCTATTTGGATTAGATTCGATTTTGTTTCTATAGAAGCTCTTTCTGATTTGGATTCTCTATCTTCCATGACTTTAAATTACACTTCTCACTATAGTGAGCAGCCACTCCTCAGTTCCCTTTTGTTATTTGTGTTGAATTAGAAAAAGATTGGATTCGATTCGTTATACGCCGTGAATCGGAAACTTGACTTCTCTCTCTCTCTCTCTCTCTCTCTCTCTCTCTCTCTCTCTCTCTCTCTCTCTCTCTCTCTTAGGTCGTAGAAGGTGATCCACCACGACTCTGTACCACCTATAATGGGATGGAATTTTCGATCGATTTTGTAAATTTTGTAAATACTTGGTAAGTATGCACTGGCACGATTTGCGTATTACGAAAGACGTAAACAAATCACTTTGCAAACTGTTTTTTTTTAGCTTAATCAAAGACGAACGCGATCGTCCCAAGTACGGAAAGTTGCTGCAGCATGCATTCATTCAGCATGCGGAAAAAAGTGACACCGATGTAGCAGCATACGTAAGCGAAGTGCTGGAATCGATGGCTAACAATGGTATCACACAATTTACCACCAACCTTCCCGCGGAAGGTTGGAACGAAAGTTTCAATTAGGGTGCGTAGCGGAAATCGGGTTTACATTTTTTGTTAGGTTTTGTTTTTTGCTAAACTTCTAGTAATGTTTTGGACGTCTTTTGTTACATTCAGAGCCGAGTACAGGAACACAGAGAGTTGAAATGCAATCCACAGCGCCACGGATATGATATGAAGAAATGGGCGGACAATAATGAACTCCAGATTTTTTGCACCGCGAATTAGTGATTAATTCTGACGTAGTAAAGTGGCAACAACAAAACTTAACACAGGATGAGGATATTTCAATACACAACCGTAAACTATCGAAATGTTTTGAAACACATTTAAAAAAAACATACTAAACTCGGACAATACACACGTATCCTTGGATAAAGGGGATACCCGACGCCGTTAGGTCCTTTAGTAGTTTAACACGAACAATTACTGGCACATCCACATACACACAAATACACCCAAACACACACAACATTAGTATGTAAGTAGTGAAGGAAGGGTAGTACATATATAACCTTAAATTATGCCACATTTTGTAATTGCAGTGAAAAAAAGGTAAAAACAGGATTGTGAAAACCGAAAGAGATAAGCGTTAAGAAGAGTGATTGCAAGAGCTAAAACAAACAAACATTCAAATGTAGTTTAGACACTTCCTACTTAGTTGGTTGTTGTTAGTTGTTGAAATGATGAAACAATTGATCGAATGTGATCCTCTTTTTTACTTTTTGTGGTTGTGGTTTTTAATTTTTTTTTGCTATTAAAGCCATGTTGTGATGCAGCGAAAGTGTATTAGAACTAATATTATTGGTAGAGATTAGCAGCAGCAGCAATAACACTGGAAACAAACAAAAACTAACACGGCAAAACTGCTATAACTAACTAATAGAAACTAGACGACATAATATATAAATTGAAAAAAAAAACATACAAACAAAACTTTAAACAAATTTAAAATAATTTCACAACAAAACATACACACACACACAAACACGTTTGCTAGTAGTAGTAGTAATAATAGTAATAATAATAATAATAGAGGAGCTAGCAATAGAACGATATGGAATAGTAAGAGGAGAGACACAGGAAACACTTGAGGTAGGACGTTTTTTAGCTGAATTGAATTTTTAAAAGGCTTACAGACAATTACGGAACGACTCAAATTTCGGTAATACTTCGTCCTGGGTGTAGCATTAATGTCCTAAATAGTAATCTAAGTGAGACAGGAAACAAAATAGTCCCAAAACTGCTGTAACGTTAGCTGTTAGCTGTGCTTTGGTGAATCATTTTGATTATTTTCACAAAATCCATCAAATTTACTTCATGTAGAGGATAATCTTGCCAAGATTTGGCTACATAGAGAAAGAAAAAAACCCCAAGAGTTTACCCTTTTTCATTAGGTCCGTTCAAACAAACCCCTCGAGCAGCGTCAACGTAGCACATCTTCTAAGCCACTATTTGTCTAAGCTTTTCTCTACTATGGTTGCCTTATAACAAGAGATCAATGAGTATCTGTTTGTCTATGTGTGTGTGCGTGCGTGTCCGTTTGTACGTGTTTGTGTGATTGAAGCGATAAGAACAGATTTATGTTTCACCATTCCTTGAGCGATCGATTTCCGAAGATCCTAGATTGTTGTTACCATTTCACGCGGTTCAGAATTAGCGTGCGCTTTTTCCACGGTTCCCCCTAGCTCTGTCCCTCCTCTCCAACCACTCCCACTAATGGGCAAAATAAGATACTACTGCACTATTTACACGGAATGGAATTTTAGGATTAGTACACGCGAGATAAACACATGAGATATAGAACCCACAGACACACAAACACTCACAACACATAACACAATGCAAGAGAGCTTTATCGTAGTTGTTTTGGCGCGCGAAGTAATAAGTGAAGGAAACTTGAGAAGAACCCTGCTGGAATGCAAATGCATAAATGAGTCATATATAAGGGATTTTTTGTCATAAGTTTTAACTGTGAAGAAGGAGAAGAACAGATTGAGATTGAATATATCGAAGAGAGGGAAAGCGTCATTAGTTATGCTAATAAATAAGGTGTAAAACGTGTAAAAGGATAGCGAGATAGAGAAAAAGGAACGTCCAATATAAAGCCGATACAATACTACTATGACCGAAAACTACGGTTGCTCTTCGATTTGAAGGAATCGAAGCAGTAAGCAAGAAATACATTTAACGAACAATAGCAAATAGTTCAAACTCTACCGACAAACTAAAACTACCCTAGAAAGAACGAGAAACGGAAACAGAAAATAGAAACACTTTTCTCCATAGTAATTAGCAAGTTCGGATCACACTGGATTGCCAACATCACAAGAGCAAACGAGTATGAGTAAGCGTATAAGCAAATAGAGAACAACAAAAAAAAAAACACAACAATTTACGCATTTCGTGCAACACGTGTGCGATTGGAGGTCTTAATAAAAAAAGTAAATAAATTGAACAACAAAAAAATTAAAATAAAACAAAAAAAACACACACACACCAACACACTTATAAACGCTCCCATTTTAATTATCTAGTGTTTGTTATTTACTGCAGAATATTGTGATATCCTTATTGAGAAATCAAACAGTAACTGACTGGCTTTGGGGCTGTCCTGCTCTGACTGAGACGGGAGCAGTTGCGGCTTATCGAATGGCTAAAATATCTCGAGGTTGGAGTGATGATGCGGTGAAAACAGGCTAACTTTAAGAAGACGCTTAAAGTTTTGAGGGCTCTTCGATGAAAAGTTCACTTGGTAGATGAGGTCCTTAGAACGATAAGGTCTTAATAACCAATGTGACTCTTAGGACGACAGAAGAAGAAGGAAGAAGAGACTCCTTCGACTGCGAACTGTTTTAGCAAGTCGAGGTTCTTCAAAGGTCTTTCGCTCCAGATTGGTCGCCCTGAGAGGTTCATAAGCAACTTGTCTTCTTCCCACCATTATTTTTCTGTTTTATGAATCGAGATGTTGTACATCTAGTTCTAAGTTTAAAAGCTTGAATGTTGGATCCCTAGTTATAGGAAGATTATTAAGAGGCACGTTTTTTTTTCTCTGTTCTCAAGAAAAGTGTGAAAATCTCCCAGCCAACCGACAGGATCTTACACGACCACACGAAGGATCATCCCTTCCATCTTGATGGTAAAGAATATCCTGGATAAGATCTGCTTTGGCATACAAAACCTTCAGACGAAGCTGCACAAAGTTAATGGATCCACTCGACAAACAGTGGCACAATTTCTGTAGAATGGAGTTCTAAATTTGAGTATTTGACAGAAAAAAAGTAATTCGTTGAGTGTTATTTTCTTCATCTTAACCTACCATACCTTACTTGGTAGGTAATCAATAAGCCGACCACCTTTCTCGGTCTTGCGAGTCGCAAAGTATCGTTGAATAAACTTCGATTGCTGCTCGTTTCCCGAAGTACGCCCGATGATGTTGCATCGTGTCCGGTGTGGCGCGCGAAACCGCATATGCCGCCTTGCATGCCACGTGCTCATTCGTTGTCGATACGAACGAACTTTTCAGTTACGTTTCGACGTCGGTAATGTGTGCAGGTGCACATCCTAGCGAACGGAACTTTGAATCCACTACAGAGCACTCCACGTGCCCCTACCGGGTTTCATGTTTGACCACTCATAGTGCATAGTGTCGTTGCTGTGTAACGATTAAATTTAAGTGAACAATAATTTATATTACGGAAAAAAGGGTAAAAAATGCGAATCCACACAACACCACAGCGCCGGACAACGTCTACCATCTCGTTGGATAATTCCATCGATCCGTCCTTGATGGATACAAGCGTTCCGGCCGTGTTTCCTCCCGCAATTAGACGCTATCCTTACAATGGATTAACGGCAGCGGAAGAGTACGAACAGGGCCAATCGCAACGGGTGCAGGAATCGATCGGTCATAGTAGTACGCCCATGTTTAGTGTACCACGGCCAGTACCAACAGTTTCGGAGCGTATCATCGGCTATGGTAGACGATCGAACAATTACGACGAGAACGGTATCGAAGTGCAGCAGCTGGCAAACGGGGATCTGGCACTGATCGGTAACCGGCTCTGCCGAGAAGATTCCCGTATTAGCATCACCGATCCTCAGCAGGGTCGGTTTGCGAGGTTAAAGAAAATTTGCTCCTTTGGTACACTGTCTAGTGGTGATGATGGTGGTGGTGGTTCTGATTCAGAACGATCCAATGGAGTTAGTAGAAGCCAGCACTGGATGCTGCTAATTACACCCGTCGTTTCGAGGTTAGTAGCAAAATGATAATGCGAGTTACAAATACTCACCATCCCTGTTTCATATACCTCACGGTGGTGTGTACAGTTTCTCTTTGGCACTCGTAATAGCGGCCGTTGTAGGTCCTCAGTGGTTACTAACGGAAGAGAAAATTCCTGTCACTACGTACCACAACAGTACGCACGGAGCTGGCCACAATACGGTGCTGACGACGCCTGCCACCAGCTCCAGCCTGCACAATCAGCAGTTAAACATACAGCATCCGCATCTAATACCGGCCACGAAGGACGATATCAGCGGTGCTTATCTAACCAAGTACACCAAATCATCGCTTTGGATGCTCTGCAGTAAGTATAATGGTAAGTTTGGTTTGGCGTTTGTCTGCGATAGTAAAAAAAGAGTGCGATTGCCGGAAGTGATTCGGAAAAGTCTGGAAAGATAAACATAAATTGGGATTACAGCAAAACAAAGCCGTTAGTAAGGCGCACCCAAACGCTGATCATTAAAGGAAAATTGATTTTTGATTTCATTTACTCGACAGTCGACGGGGTCAGTCACTCCCCAACTCCAATTCCATGGTTAGCTTGTGTATTATAGTATCGCCTCGGGTCTCCAATATCTCTGCTGAGGCAAACGGGAAATTGCGATAGGCGCGATTCTGAAGCTGAAAGGAACGAAAAGAACATTAAAGCTCAATGCGTAACGAAACTGTCGGAATCAAATGATGAATCAATCGACTCCCTATTTGGACATACAAAACAGAATACTACCACTGTTTACAGTCAAGCTATTTCGATAATGCTAAATCATTTCCATAAATCTCTCCCAATCGCACGGCGTGGAACAATTTAAGCATGGCAAAAGCCTTCATCTCGAGCTTACCGTAGTAGAAGAACCACTACCGGATGGATGATCCCACCACTGCCTCATCAGTGAGGGCAGGAAAGCGGTTGGCATTCGCCGCCGTAATCACCGGAAATCGCAAATCGCTAGAAAAAGGCAAACGGTGCAAAATAGGGGCGCAGGCGGTTGGTGTCGTTTCTGTTTTAACACCTGCACAGTACGAATGCAACGAACCACCCGTCTTCGAAAGGACCGTCGCCCGCACGTAGTTCCTTTTTCTGCACAGCAATCGCAAAAGGCATGTCCTTACAACCGCTTACCACAGCACCGGATACAGCGCTACGACACATCGGAAATGACACTTGACGGGGGGAGGAGGTTTTCTTTCCATTTTTTAACCCACTACCTTTGCTACGGACGGTAGTTGAATTTATTCTTTGCTTCCTTCCTCCTGGTACACTTCTCTAGGTTTTAACCGTCGCGACCGCGTGATGTTTGGTCGCGTTGAGATGGACAATTTCATGTCGTACGCAATCGTGAAATGCACCTTTGCTCCTAATTTTTGTGTTTTTGCGTCCTTCTGATCCTCATGCACTTTACAACTTTCCACAGGTGGCACCGTATCGGGGCAACAACAGCAGCAGCATCAAGTTGCTGGCGATGAATTCCAGTGCTCCAGCATCGATTATTTCCCGAGCGAAGGGTACAGCCCGGATCCGAACGATTCGACGAATGCAATTCCTTGTAAGTACTTGGCCAGCCAGACTGTTGTTGAGATTTCTGTACTAACGAGTATGTTAAAATCCTGCACCCAAATCGTCCCGAAAACAGTTTGTTCTGGTTTTGACATCATTCTCAGCCATTCTTGACTTCATTTTTAATTGCTCTTGAACGTTTTTTTTTCTTCTTTCCCATGGTAACCTCCTTATCCATATAGTAGTGCCCCACATATGCACGAATGCAAAAAAGACACACCTGTAACTGCTTATGCTTGGTGTATCACTCTCGTTTAGCGTTGTCGATATCAAACCCATTCTCCCATACCGATTCTCCACAGTCCCCATTATGATTTAATATAATTATCGATGGTCGGCAATCCTTTTGATGTGCGCTTGAACACTCTTGGCGGAGGCGACGTGGTCTCAAATTAGGTGAGATGCTTCGCTTTGGTCCACCGGGCTTGCCTCGCCTCGGTAAAGGTCTTTTGCCCGCTCCCGGTTTTCCAATTCTAGGCCTTCCAGCTGACCAGACCTGACCAGGTGACCGAGATTTTCCTTTTCATTTGCTAGATGGCTGAGCCCACCGAACCCTACCATTCTACGGCCGTGTCAAACGCCTTTCAAATGAATGCACCCACAGATGACTGTTTATTGTGTCATGCCCCAAGAACTTCGCCTCCTGCTCCTTTTGCACCGCTCTTCCAATCTTGAAATGATATGCATCATTTCAAAATAGATTGTGACGTGGCTTGGGTACCCTTTTAGACCGAAAGGATGATTTGTTCACGGGGAACGCACGAGAGCATGGGATACTCGAAATAATTGTATATGAGAGTTCCGGCAAACGGGAGGAGGTTCAACATTAGATGCGAGCAGTTGCCGAGAATAATGCATCGAAGCATTAGGAAGCCATCTGAACAGAGCAAAGATTTGCCAACATTTCATGGGAAAATTGTTACACTGGTGATCAAAGGGAATTCTAATCCTTCTTAACATTTTTTGTTGTTCTCCAAAATTGGAGTCCAAGCGATCATGTACGATAATGTTCAATCAGCAGAAAAAATGAGAAGGAACCAAAAAAAAAAAAACTTCCAAACTAAAGCCAATTCGCACCAGTGTTAAACATTATCTAACACCTTCCAAAAACACCTCATACACTTTCTCCTGCTGTCCCCGTAACATGCACCAGATAATCCAATTACGTTTGGAAGGTTACCCGATTCCCGGTATGTGAGGGCTTGAGTTTGGCCTGTTCTACTACTAAATCACCTTTTTTTTTGCGATCGAAATAATTCTCTCTGCTTCGGATGAGAACGTTGGTCAGGGAAAACGGAAAAACACACTTTCTTGTGACTTTGAGCACAAATTAGGACACATTCAAAAATTGTCAACCAGCTTCGTCGTTCGGCAAAGGACGCAATGTATCGGAAAGTGTGTTGCAGAAGTACTGCAGAGGTGCGGAGATTGCGGAAATAATTATCGGGTCTCTCCTTATTTGCAGATACCGTAACGCATTCGTCACCGTTTTTTCTCGCCTCGAACGGTGTCCTCATCGTGAGCTACGGTCTGTTCCTGGTGGCCATGTGCTCGACGAAGCACAAAATCTGCTACTTCGTCTCCGGGGTGCTATTTATAATATCCGGTAAGTGTTCATCCCTTTCGGAATGCCTGTAACAACCGGCTGCAGATGACTTTCACTGAGGTGGTCATTCAACACGATTCGGCCTCTTGTCTTTTATTCCCACATGCTGCTACTTTATTACATCCAGGCTTGCTAATGCTGATCGGCCTGATAATGTACATTTCAATACTGAAGGCAGAAATAGGTTCCAAGTTGCGGCCAAGGTCGTCACTGCAGGCTCCCCAGTTTACATTTCGCTACGGGCAAAGCTTTTTGCTGTACGTGTTCGGGTTTATCATCACCGAACTCTCCGGCATCTTGAACGTTCTGATCTACTCGAACGTACAGCAGGACGAGTACAGTGTGCACGACGGTGCAGGCCATTCGGCCTATCCGACCTATCAAAATTTGTCGGGTGGAATCCTTTACAATCTACACTATCGGCGCGAGATGCCCACTGCTCGTGATGATGAGCTCGTCAAAGGCCAGGAAGGACCTCCCATCGTTGACTATCGATATCCTTACGATGGGATTGACTGTGAACCCACGCCTAGATATTATTTCGAGCAGCAACAACAGCAACCAGATGATAACGAAATCGATTGTCGTGTACATAGACGAGCGTTTGGACGTGAGACGCACGATGGAATATCCAAAAGTCTCACCGATCTACTCTACATGGAACCTACGCAAGCATACCCCGATCGAGATGCTTCCCAGTCGCGTGTACGAACTAACGCAGACGGGCAACGTACGGACCAGCCACGGTCGCCCATCGCAAACTTGGAATTCTCCCACTGGTCCTCCTCAACCGGCAAGCTCACGCGTAGCGTATCGACCTACACCGATCTTCTACCGATCAATGACTTTGCTCCGGACGATACGCGGCGCAATCGGCGCGCAAGTTCAAGATCGCCGTCTCGTAGCGATGACGATACTACCACAAAGGTAGGCAAAATATGTGGCCTATCTCGTCACTATCTGTCCCGGGAGCTGTCCAAAGAAAAGCTATTCAACGAGTTCTGCAAAAAGGTTGGACCACGACCAAAACCAAAGGACATCTACTACATCGAGAGTGATGGTCGAAACGGGGACAGCAGCTATCGTAGCGTGTACGTCGTGGAACCATCTTCACCACATGCTCAGCGAAATCGATCCTCTCAGCGCAGACGAAACTCGATGGCGGACACACGACGTGCGTCCAATTATCACCACCGCATACATTCGGACAATTCGTTGGATGATTTGATGAACGATGCACGATACAATCGCCGCCGGGATCCGATGGGACGGGCACGATCGGTGGACTACAGGCAAACGTTACCGCGCAATTTTCAGCAGCGTCACATGGCAACCAGTGACCTAGAGGATGAGACTGGTGGGTTTGGTGAGCGACTCGAGTTGGAAAGGAAGCGCATATCCGCGAGTGGACTTCTAATGGAACCAGAGCGGTAAGAGAATCAAGAACCAAACTACTTCATATATCTGAAGAACTTACATACTCTTTTTCGTACAGGAATAATTCATCACATGGAGACCTTTCCTCGGATGGGATAATACCCGGCAGATGGCACAAAGCTGGCGAAAAACTACAAAATGGACTCGCAAAGGATACCAGCAGAATATCGAACACGGCGACACATTGTCCCAAATATTTGGACCCACCTCCACCCACCTATACGTCCACGCTTTCGACCTCCATCACATCCGCACAACAGCAAAAGGACGACCTTCCTCCGCCAGCAGGCGCATCTCACACGTATCGAAGTTATGGCGATTTAACAACCCATCAGCAGGACTACCGCCGACCAACGATACTTTCACCGCATGCTTTCTCACCGATTAATAAGGCAGCAACACCACCAGCATTGAGGCCACTTCTCACTGTGGTGCAGCAGCAACCACCACACCGGCACATTCATCATCAGCATCACCGCCACCATAATGCCGGACAGCAGCAGCAGCAACTATCTGCTGAGGCAACGATTTTCAACCGCAACCAGTCTCTGCCATCGCCAGTGTTCGATCTGGATCGTATCGAGCAGGAACGGCGTAAATCACACTCACAGCTCTTTCTCAACAGCCCAGTAGCGCATTACGATTTCGTAAACGGTACAGCCGTTTGAAGTGGATGTCGACGCGGAACAGTCGATCTGCAAAGCGGAGTAAAAATATGTTATATTATTAAACGCATGTAAATGAAAGAAATTATACTTAAACATGTTGTTCACTTATGTTGTTCGGATTTTGTAACATACTTGCGCTACCAGTTTGGCTTATTTTTTTATACAACATACATTTATTTATATACGCATGATACACATTTCTAACAGACAGATCCCACCCATTGCATTTTCTTTTAACGCACCTTCGCTCTTAACCAACCACCGTTCCGTTCTTTACACATTTATTAGGGTGCATTTGTACATTATATTTGGGGACATTCTTCTTCTTGGGTTAACGACCTACAAGGTCACGCCGGCCATCGGATGGCTTTTACTAGACTTATTGATACTACGTAATTGGATAGTAACAGTCCTCCGTACTGGGGGAATGATCGGATTTAAACCGCAGTCCTGTCGTATGAAGATCGGCGCCATTGTCGCATTACCAACGGACCACCATCGGGAACATTCGATGCAACCATAATTTTGTATACGAACAATTCTCTTGTTTGCGTTGCCTCATTTGTTGTTTCTAGTACCGTCCCCAAATATTTGTTTTGCAATATAAACCGAGTGCTATTTACAATGCTTCGACGCAGAACGGCGCCAACTCACGCATTGGGAAAACAATACTATTGCAGCGTGTAACGTGGTTAAGTAAAAGAGTACTTTAGGTGGGTAGATCCGACAAGTCTTGCTCCTTTCACAAACAGGCAAGCTTGAGCCCTGACGACAACTGATATGAATCGGTATACTTATTGATGATGCTCCCGAGCGTTTCGGATTAATGGTTTACTTTCCGTTAGGAGTAAGGAGTTTCAAAAAATCTTCCAATCAAGATTGATATTAAATTTACCGAGAAACCACCATGCTACTAACACATAAAGTAATTTTTTTAACAAAGTTCATTGACCGCATTGCTATTTAGATATTTTGTGTGTGTGTGTGTGTGTGTGTGTGTGTGTGTGTGTGTGTGTGTGTGTGTGTGTGTGTGTTCAGATCATTATAAAATACAAGGCGTGTAATGCGTTCTTTTTTGTGAAACAATAATGCGTTATTTCTATGCTGTGTCTTTGGAAGTTGGCTCCTCCGTTATTCTGGGAGCCGTTTTGTTTTCATCACCACGAGGACTAACATTTGAAGGAAATTGTGGTGGTGGGATAGCTAGAAGCGACACTTAACCCATCACTGGCAGTTTTAGGATCTACTTTAATCTTAAGCTACAGTCTCCAACGAACGGTACCCAACCTTAGGCTACACACACTATTATCGATGCATCATGGCACTGCATGAACCGTCTTGGCATTTTAACGTATATGTATGCAACAAACAGCGCTTTAAGGAGAGCTTTAACACCATCCTTTAAGGAGAGGGAGATAAGCTTTGATAAGCTTTTCTTTTACCACTAACGACCTGGATAACTGTAACAATTCGAACCCATACATACATACATTGGAACGGAAAAGCGAACCGCATCATTCGATGTTGGTATTACATCAACTTCAACCAAAAGCTGTACGATGATATCACTATCCATACTATTCGATTATTGGTGTGATTTCTATCTGTTCCCTTTTCCTTACAAAGGGGAAACACTATTGCTAGAGCATTATATTACCATGAGAATTACTACGATTACATCACATATCACATTGAAATAATTGAAAATATTATTTGTGATTCTAGATACCGATCGAGCGTTCCATTAACGTGTAGGCGAACTAGCTGCAATTGCCGCGTTTCATTGAGCGTTTGTAGATCGTACGGTACACTGCTACCCTGTCTTCACACTTTGGTGCAAAGTGAAAAGTTTTTAAAGTCTAGTTATCATGTCTTCATCAACATAAACGACATCACCGAAAACAGTGCAAAGGGGGGAAAAACGAAAGGATCTAGGCTAAACGTAACAGTTAAAAAAGAATGAGATAACCCGCATCACTTCTTCGGTGCATGTCGCACGCCTTACCAGCCAGAATAAGTTAAGCTGTCTACTATTGGACAAAAATCGAGAATCGAACTAGAACTAGAATATCTATCCTTTCCCATCTTTTCAAACCTCCGGTGCTATGATGAGTCTATCTATTCCCGAACCGTTTCTCCGGTTTTTTTTATTGAGCATTATAATATCCACGGTCGGAAGAATTAAGGTACGTAACGTAACAGAATCAAGCTATGTGCCAGGGTTTTGGAAGTAAGAGGCATAGGAAGGAAACAGAGAGCCCAAGCCTTTAAGGCTTCAAGAACAAGAAAATCCAACAACGAGGAGACAGCTTAAGGACAGTCAAAAATAATTGCTGAATTGCTTGCTTACTAGACTAGAAGACTCCATCAGTCGGGAGAATAATTTCGCTTTGCTTCGACTTCGAGACACTACACGAAAGTACGGAATAAACCCCCGGAAACGAGGTAGAAAGGGGGTCTCTCTCTACTGCAGACAGGCCTGGATTTTTTCGATCCACTCCTGCGCACTGGATGCTTCTTGGGCGTAGAAATTGTACGTACGTCGACTAGTTTTGAGCTGTAAAATAACAAAAAAATGATTTGCCGGGTTATTACAGTGCTTTCCGTTTGCACACAAATGCGTTTTCTTACGTCGAAAAATGCTCGATCGTCAACTTTTTTCGATGGGGCCGGTGCAGTTTGTGGTGGTGCTTGCGCGACCGATTGTACTTCTGCCAGTTCTATGTAAATAGAGCAAATGAAAGGCCAGAGTTAGAGATGATACATTTACTAGAAGGAGAAGAAAAGTGCAGTACGAGAAGCACACTCACCTATGTAACCCTTGCAGCTACAATCATCCATCGTATCGTAATACCGTAGTTGATGCTTGTGCGAATCTAGCACGAACCAGCGTTGCTTCCAGTTCTTTAAGATTGCACCACGCTTGTAGAGGTAGCTTTAAAACAAAACGTACAGAGCATATCAGTGATTGCTGACCATCGTACCGATGGGGAAATTTCCCCAGAACAAACACTTACCCTTCATGTGTTCGATCGTCAGCCACCTTGCTGTCATACTGTTCGTAATAATGCTGACTATTGGTGTTGGTAGTGTTCACACTTGACGTAACACTGTTATTATCGCCCTGCGTACGAGCCAGCGTTGGCTGATTACCACCTTCGACCGCCTTGTATTTGGTACAATTTTTCGGCACCGATTCCGCACATTTCTCGTGATAGGTGTTGCCACAGTCAACACATCTGGCAAACCAAGAATGAAGTGGTTAGAAAAAAACACACACGAGATGTAAATTGTAAAATTGTAATAGATACCTTAGACCATTCAGTAGAGGACCCCAGAGCACGTTGCCACAGTGATTACAGTTGACCGGTGCCGAGTAGACGTGCTTTTCGAAACGATGTGGATGCAAAAAGTTCTCCTGATGAAACCCGGCCTGCCGACCGCGCATGAGAATTTCCAACGTTGATCTAAACGGCACAAATTGAATAAACATTAAACATGGATCGCACGTGCGCGCATTACATTTTGGATTTTTCTATCCAACTCACAACCTTGGCCATTAATCTCTATAATTCCACTCCATTTCAATGTCTACATTCTTATTTATACTTTTCCTAATGTGATTTCGTGTAACAGTATTCCAATTGATGTTGTTTCTGTGTTATCTGTGTTAACAAATGTTCTTCATTTTTCGCTCTCTTTCTTTGACGTTTACACAATAGATAAATTCTCGAAGGCTCTTTTTCGTCCTTATGGAAAAAAGGTTGAACTATCCGTATCCATAAAAAAAGGTGATCGTTTTTCCTGTGCAAATTATCATGGTGTGAGTCCATTGTCCATTCTTCTATTCTTCCATGTGTAAAAGATTATATTTTGGAACATGCAAAAGCATTGAGAACATAGATGCATGTGTAAGTAAGTCCCACGTAAAGTTGACAATGAACTGGAACGCGTTGATTAATGGTTAAGTTTGTAAGTTGGAAAGAAAAACCCTGTATTTAAGAAGTGCAAACACTTGTTTGTGGTCCTGTAGATCAGCCCTGTATATGAGCCCTTACCTTTTATGCAACAGCCGTCCATGCGAACGCACCAAAGCACTACTGAACGACGCATGCCGAGTCAGTGAATCCGAGTGCGGTGGCTCTAGTTTATCCCAAACCTGGCGCCACTTTTGCGGAAGCAAACCACGCTCAGCCTCAGCCGTTTTCAGTTCATCCAGTAATTTGGTGAACGCGTCCGCTTCGTACCGGCTCAAGCTATCGTAATTCACCGTCACCACACGTCGTCTCGGTTGCCGTAACATTGCCGCACTCGATGGACCACCACCGGTACTGCCCAAACTTCCAGCATTTCCCGCTCCAACGCCACCGTTTCCACCAGTGGTCGAGTACATGTAATCACAGTCATCCTCCATATTATCACTGCCGACCAGTTCCGGGTCGTACGGTGGTCCTTGAGCAAGTTCTTCCCCCAGATAGTAGGACCAGATTTCCAACACTGAAATCGAACTTTGTGGCCTTAATACCGTTCTTTCCGGGTCGGGCGTGTACATAAAGTTGTAAAACATGGGCGATTTTGCGTGCTGCCGCTCGATGTAGTCAAACAGCGAAGGACCAAACTTTTGTGTGTTTGTATTTCGTCCGCCACCTCCTATCACACCACCACCGCTGCCGGAAGAAGTTCCCATCGGGCCGCCACCACTATTGCCGACACCACCCGGCATCCCGTTGCCACCACCACCTCCCAGACCATGATAGATGAGATTATCATCATCGGAAATCGTGAGCGCCTCAACTACATGTTTGTGGTGTGAATTTAGGGAACCGCGCTTATCGTCAATCGCCGTGATGCCGAAATCAACCCGCTCCAGTTCACAATCGAACAGAAAGGTACGAAAACGGCACGAAACATGATGGTACGCGAGAAACCTCAGATAGAACTCGTTAAACTCAAATGCCAACGGAAATTGTAGCTGTATCTGATGCACTGCATCCAAAAATTGTAGAAACGTGGGTGCAAATGGTGAGCCGGAGCTGGAGTTCGGTTTTAAATTGCTCCGATGACCGAACCGGTGCCCAAACGCAAGCCATTCCTTCTCGATCAACACCCGGAAACCTTCGATCGTGCGGTAGTACGGATCGAGACATAGCTGCGCTAGGGAGGAAATTTGTGCCGTCACGTCCCAACCGTCTTCGAGTGCTAGCGTCACGCTTGATTCTTGCAGATCCATCAAATCAACGACAGCTCCCGATAACTGCAATAGACCGCGAATTTGTTGCAACCAGTCAGATTGTTCCACCAGCTTCGCAAACGTTTGATCTGGTTCGTTCGTCTCGCACGACGGTAGACAAGCGCGCATAAGCTTCTTGAAGGCGGTACGCGAGTGTCGCACATCCGTGTAATCCACCGGAATGAATTCGGCATACATTTCCGAAAGTTTCGCCGACTTGGACTGTGATTTCTCGCCCAGAAAGTAAAGTGGAACGCGCTGGAATGCATAGTGGGCTTGAGGGCCACCTTGTCCAGGACCACCGCCAACACCAGCGTGGTAAGCATGGTGGTGGTGATGAGGATGTGAATGTTCCCAATGATTGACATCCCGTAGGCTGGTAGAATCCGAACCGGCACCTCCTACTGCTGTTGACGATGAATTGCGGTTCGGTTTCAGCGAGGCCCACTTGTTCGACTTCACGATATTCGATCGCATTGCGCCAAAGCTTGAGAAGGAAGAATTGTTAATCGAATAAAGGCCTCCTCCACCAGCATTGACTCCGCCGCCGTTTCCACCATCATGGTGAGAATGGTGTTGCTGCTGTTGCTGCTGCTGCTGCTGCTTGCGACCAACATCTGGAGTTAGAGTTGACATGTCCGAGCGCGACATCAGATTGCTTGCGGCCAGGGCGAGCGAATCGAGCGAAATGTTAGAATCAGACAGTCCACCCCACGCCTGATGACGTATCGTACGCGTGTGGGGCGTCATCTTGATCACCTGCACAAAGTAGCGATCCTGCTCCTGGAAACTTGTACTATCGGTGGACGCATTTGCCGATCCCGGATGACCCTTCAACATCCCCATAACACCCTTGGCTTGCGGTACCGCACCACGCAACAGTGTCGCACCGTTGCGATGCCTCCAGGTCGCTACCGGTATCCGATGCTGCTTGTAGCATCGTGCCATACATCGCAGCGAATCATCCGATACCTCCTTCGGACATACCACCATCGCTGGATACGTGCGGCAGATGCTGTAGTTGCTGTTTACGGGCGAAATTCGATACCCGGTCGTCTGTACATCGCCCAGCCCCAACCGTAACCAGTCTCGCACGTAGCTGCGCTCCTTCAACCGCTCCACGTCCTTCACGTGAACGCGCGGCAACGTATCCGTACCTTCGTCCGACACATCATCATCGTCGTTGTTGTTATTGTTTTCACCCCCACCCCCAGCACCGCCCGCACTATTACCACCACCACCCGATCCTCCCATACCCAGCAGTCCTCCTCCACTGCCGTACGCATCATCGTACTCAACCGCACCGGGCAGTATGTACTTCCGCTTTGTGGCGCCTGTCTTCTGCTTAAAACCCGCCTTCTTTGCAGTCCGCAGTAGCGTTTTCTTCGCAAAGTCCTTCAGTGTAGCATTCTTCTCCTTCACCTTATGTCCCGGGCCAAGCGCCGGATGAGCCAAGCCGTGCGTCGCAAACGCAAAGTGCCCAAACTCATCCTCCGGATGGCGGATCTTGTGCACAGCTTTCCGGAATGCATCAACCTGCTCCTGCGCCACTTCCTCATCGAACGCGACTTTAATCAGCTGAAAGGTACACGATCGTAACTGCATCCCTTCCGGCAGTACCTGCTCCAGATGCTGCAGATAGATCACCGTCAATCGTTTCTCTTTCGTAAGCGATGAAATAGGAAACGCGCGGACTACGCTCTGCTCGCAGGAGTACGAATCGCACGGCGACCCGCGGAACACCACCCGGTAGTTCGTTAGGAACAGTGCACCCTCGGCCGGAAGCATCGTTCCACTGCTAGCACCCTCCTTATCTTCGCGCCCATCCGCCAACAGGTACGCCCTCAGCTCACCGATAATTTTCTCGTCCTGCAGTAACACCGGATATTGAAGTTTCGGTTTCTGGATCGGTGGTATGCGCTTCGCTTCTCGCGCCACCGCCTCGAGCGTTTCGATGTGCATCTGTATCGTGCCCGGTACCATCTGGTGTAGATTGCGCACGTGCTCCGCAGTCACGTTACCCTCGGTACAGACGCGATCGATGAACTTGCACACCATCCTCGTAACCGCACTGCCCGTTTCGCCGGGATCGTGCTCCTCGAAGCCTTCGTCACTGTTGTGGTCACTGTTGTGGCTGCGCGATTCGATCACACTGTTCGACACGCTCGTATCATCCTCGAGATGGCGTCCGTCTTTGTCACGTTGGACGCGCCCTACCGCACCACCGACGTCCTGGGGGATCAGCAGATATACCATCCGGTAGGCGTAGTGAATGGCGTGACTGTACAGCGTACTTTCCTCCTTGTTGGTGAGCTCTTTCTGCGTGACCGGATCCATTGTGGCCCATTTGCCCATCTGATCGGCCGCTATTTCCAATGCTGAAGGTTCTTGTGCTCGTGAAAGCATCGAGGAGCGATCGTGCTTATCGCGTGACATCGATTGTGACAGCAGAGCGCTACTGCTGTCAGTCAACCCTCCCAACACATTACCCCCAACGCCACTCAGCTTCGGCCAGTTCGCAAGCGGTAGATATAGCTCCTTTATCGCCGTCTGTACCTCCTGGTAGTAAGCATCCTCCCAAAACTGTTGCGACTTCCACACTGGATGATCCTGGATGCAGGTGTACGCGAACTGTATCACACCCGTGCACAACTTCCGACAGAACAGCGACGACAGTGGTAGCAAGGCCGCTGCCACACCATACTCATCCTTGGCTGAATCATCCTGTAGCGCACGGTTCATCAGCTTGATCACAAGATCGAACTGCTGATGATCAAGCTGCTTGTTGCCCTGGCCGATCTTGGCCAGCTCACGGCACATTGTAAGCCGGGCCTCCCGCTGCTTCAGTATGCGCAGTACCGCCGGGAAGCTTTTGCGCGCCTCGGTTATCCTGTTCTCGAAGATGCAACTGATGCAATTGCGCAGAACTTCCAGCTTGCGGGCGCTGTTGTTAACAATCGGGCGCGATTCTTGGGGGGCCGGTTTTAGGTACGGTCCCATCGGTACAATGCGCAACTTCACCCGGACCGGTTGCATGCGGGATTGCAAATCGTTCGCCTGCAGCCCATCGTTGATCACATTTTGTACCTCCTGGGTGTCGATCAGCGGCATCGGAGGTTGATGGATGCGAGCGAACGCACCATCCGGAGGGCGTAAAATTTTCTGCTGAAACGATTGCGGATTCGGATGCTCGTTCGTGTACAGCTGCTTGGCCAGATCCTGTATGTGCACGAGCACGAGCGAAGGGTCGAGCGTTTCCGATTTCAGTAAATCGTTCATGGTGCTGTACAGCTCGTCCCAAGCGTCACACGCACGCCACGGTGGTCCACGCTCCGTTACGAACCCGGTAAAGAACATACTGTCCAGTACGCGCGACAAAAATTCACAATCGACGAGTTCTCGTGCTCCCAGAAACCCAGCCCGATGAAACTGTATGATCGGTTTGGGATTGATGCGAATCAGCGTGAGGTAGGAACGATAGCCTTGCAGCAGTTGAGCAAAAAGCCTCATAAAAACGGCCCGTATTTCCTTATCAAGCATTATGTCATTCTTTTGTTCTCGAAAACTGTACCCATTCGCACTGGATGCAGGTGCAAGCGCCATGCCCTGGTTGATATTGTTGTTTAATGCCGGACCATGCAGATTACCAGCGGTCGACGGGAATGCAAGATCAGCCAGTGCTAGTTCCGGATGCAACACCATCCGGAGCGCATGTTCGGTCGAATCCCAAAGCGTAGCCGGTAACCGAGCGATGGGTGGCACTAGCGACTCGGGAATGTGTATCGAACCACCGTCAAGATCAGCCACGATCACGTCCAATATTTCGCTTATCTCCGACCGTAGCGAACTGTGGATGCCCATGATAAACGTAGTCGGCATGGTAAGCACTTCCAGCAGCGATGCGGGCAGTATCGGAATGTACACCAGACTGTACCGGAAGGGGTACATTAAAGCGGTCAATGCTCGACAGCTATCCGTTAGGCGCGTGTAGCTGGTCGAATGGAACAGTATCTTGTGCTCGGTCATGACCGCACAAAACAGCAACATTACGTTCTTTATTCCTAGCTGATGAAACAGCAAGCTTACGCACGAACCGGTCACGGGCAGCGTGTTCGAGAGCGGTGGCTGCAGGATCTGTTTATCGCCGGCACCGATCGAAAACCGTACCGGTGGGCCACCGGGCGGTGGCACTTGAATACAACCCAGAATGCTACCGATCAGGTAGTGTAGCTGAAATTTAAGGCTCTCCAGATAGACCGTGTAGATTGTGCCGAGACAGTTGCGAAATGCTTCGATGTACTCGAGCCGCGACACTATTACGAGACATTTTGGAGCATACATAATGCTGTGGTGTGTAATCGAAGGTGGTCCACTGTTTACCAGTACACCACCAGCACCTGTCCCACTGCCGGATGGTGAAAGATTATCGTCCTCTTCCTCTTCGTCGATGGGTTTGCTCGGTGTGATGGCGATCGTTTCGTTGAAACATAGGCAGGCACAATAGTGCCGGTTCCCGTCCATGTCGGTTAGTACCGACACGAAGAACTGTGGTTCTTGGCGGATTGTGGATAGGGACCATCCTTGCGGTTGACAGAACTGCAAAATAAATAATTTGCGGATTGGAGTATAAGGCTGTGTTTGGATGAAGCGCGATCAAGTAGAATGCCTACCAGTTCAATGCCTTCGATGAAGGGTGTATCGGGCCAGTCTTTCTCGGGAAATCTTTGAATAATTTTTCCACTTCTCGAACCAGTGCCTGCAATGGAAATTAGCACAAAAAAGGTATTATCAGACAAAATCTTAACCATATTTCGTACAGCTACTCAAGATCGTTTATCAGGCTCAAGGGATTACAAAATTAATAGAAAATTGTTTAAAAAAGCGAACGTCAAAAACGTTACGGTATCAATCAAGACTGTCGAATAAAGTTGACTTGGTCTCAAATTCATTGAAAGAGTTACTACACGCTATTTCTATTTTTAAAGCTTATCTCTCAGTTTCGGCGTAGTAAGACAAACAATATTCGGATCCTACATTAAACATGTTCTTAACTGTCTCATAGCCATGACTCATGACTCAAAGTTCAATTCAAATAAGGGGTAGCAGTATAATCTGGTTATGAAAATAACAACTCTTTTCAAATATTTAATACACTTTTACTCGCTCCTGTGAACAGTTATTGGGAAGAAGTTCCGTTTATTCGGAGCGGAATGGTGCTAGTTTATTTTCAGAAAGAAACGGAACGAACCTGGTAGGTTCTTTGAACATATTTGCAAAAAAAATGAAAGAAATAAAACGCTACAGTGTCGCGCATGAGAGGAATCTTGGGTTAAAGGATCTACTAGGCAACGCAGACCATCGAATAGCAATAGACAAAAAACGCAAAAAACCTGCTTTGTGATTTTGAACCTGCTTTGATTTTCAAATAATTTGTGAATTATTTTGAACCTAAATAGCTTTAGCCAAAAGAGTAATGTAATAATAATTATTACTTACAAATTAAAGTGCGTCTATAAGAAATGATCACAAAATTTGTAAGAACCAAGGGACGCAATTAAGTTTTTCCTTTATATCCTCCATTTTGGTTATTATATAAACCCCAAACAGCTATTTCAACCCACAACAAATTTATTGCTTTCATGTAAACAAAAGAATAAAGCAAAAACCCGACTGTTATTATTAACACCAACATAAACAACGTATTCCTCGCCTCGTCGTACCTCACCATGAGTCGCTGCTCGTTGAATAAATTCCTACATCCTACTAACTTGCACTAGTGCTTTAGATTTCACTCTCGGCGTAATCGAGACGCCGGGGAATGAGTAATCGTGGCTACCCTACGGTTCGCTTTCCATTTGCGCCCCTGCTGCCCCGGTCCAGAAGACGCTAATGGTTTGAATTGCTTCTGACACTGACCGGTCTACCGCGGCGCGGGGTTCAACCGAAATCGCCAGTAAAGATTTCCATCACCTGACCGTCAGTGCCAGAGCAATTCCATGTCCGATCGAATGATTTTCATTCATTTTCACCAAGCCGTGTGGTGCATTTCTCGACTCACTGCTGTTCGTGAGTCTTGGCGGCCTTCCTTTTTAACTATTTTTGCTCTTTCTTCAAGTGTGACTATCGATGGCGAAAGTAAGCACCATCATGATCGTCATCGATCAGTGAGTGGTGGCCATATGTACGGTGCCGGTTCTTGTTAAGGGCGAGCAGCAAAGAGCAACTTGAGACGCGTGTGCAGGTAATTTATGTCCATGCGATGCTTTATGATACTGTCGAGGAAAGTAGAAGGAAAAGCGATTGATACGGTATGCGGAATATACTTGTTTTGCTTGAAGCAAGCTAGTAAATGTCTTGCAAATCGTATTAATCATTTTCCACAATACACTGAGCTTAATAAAGCATAATGCAATTTTATTGTTAATCACCAAAAATTAACCAAAATAAATTTAATTACATTAATAGACATTCATTATGCTCCAAGAAACCTGGCATGGTCAAATGCTTCATTACATTTTATCGGTCACCAGAGAGAATCTGTTCGTTTGCCGACCGGGGCACGTACCGTATTGGAACTCGAAGACGTAATTTACAAACACAAACAGAAAAAAAACGTTGCAGGAAAATGAAAACAAACATATTGAAACAATTTTTAGCGCAAAACCGTAACACATTTTCCCACTCCTTTTTTTTTGCTATTGAAGTTTTTTCATATCGGTTACGTTTCTTGCTGCTTCTTCGTTCAAGGGGAGGGGGGGGGGGGTGCTTGTTTCATTTTCAATTTAAAGTGAACGTGAAGAAGAAGGAGGAGGAAAACTTGGCTGGCGAAACGCTATTTGACGTCGTTAGTGGCCACGGCGGCGGAACAAACGCACGCACCCGGTTTGTGGTAAGCTAGGCAATAACACCAGCAAATGCGATCCGTTACGATCGAAAGATCGCGAAAAGGAAATTCCGAAACGCACACGGTCGGCCTCGGACCGTGCGACGAGCAGAAGAAAGGATGATCATTGTGATATCGAAGTGATTTTATTGCAAATTTTTACGTCTATCTATCAACCAATCGATGCATCGAGTGATTAGTGAACGGTTTTGCTCGTTTTTTTTTTTTTTGTATAAAATTTGAAATACATTTGAGAATGAAACAATTTTTGTGGATTTGTGGCATTGATGTTACAACTAACGATGCAACCATATCCATAAAAGAATAAGCTTTCATTTGCTCATGGGGAAGGAAGATCATACATGAAGATCCACTGCTAAGTTGGATCTTCATATTCTAATCATCATTACTGTGTTATACCGAACAGCATCTTCACCGACAATGGTACTGTTCTGGCCGCCCTGGAACACGGCACCTCAAAAGACCCCTACATCCAGCTCCTAGACTCGATATATGCATCCCTGACTATCGTTTTCTGCTGGATTCCAGGTCCTTCCGGAATCAACGTGTAGGAGAAAGCTGACCATCTGGGGTTTTCTTCGTCTAGCCGAAGTACACAACAATCTTTCCGCCGAGATGATGATTTAACCTAGACGTTAACAACAAACTCTGCCTCATCAAACATAAAACCGTTTCATGGGAAGAAACCGCATCCCAGCCACCAACAAAACGAATCCTATCCCGCCTTCAACGAATCCAGTCCTCCACTCTGCAGCTTCTGTGGCGTTGACATCACTGTCCGCCACCTCCTCACCGAGTGCCATGGATGCCCGACACACCGATGTATCTATGTTTTCCCCAAAACCAGCCGTCGGATGTGACTGTGACAGTCTAAAGGACTTTTTTGGTCCAATCCTACAATATTACTGTTGGGATAGTTCCACATTAGTAATTGGTTAACACACACAAGTTGGTGCATTCTAATTTGATCAGATGTTGAAGGACGGCCTAGCTTTATTGCTGATGTTGGGCACAGGAATGAGCTTCTCACATAGGTAAACGGACTGATGTCCAACAATGTTGACGTTCTATTTTTCTTACTATCAACGTCTTGATACCATCCCTGCGGACCCGATTTATTTATGATTACTTGAAAAATTCCGACCCCTTACTCGACGATTCGATCATATCGGATCGCAAGTTGATAAATAAAACAAATAAATCTTCTTCTTTCTGGCTTAACGACTTATTAGGTCAAGCCTGACATCGAACGATATATTAGACTTGATTGATACCTCGTATTTGGATAGTCAGTCCTCAGGACGGGGGGACAGTCCGGATGGTATTTAAAACTCTGTATTGCCGTGCTAAGAACTGTCGCCTCTAAATGGATACTCCGCAACGTGCATTCCAAACGGAAAAAAAATACAATACTAGCTTCATCGGCAAGTTTATGGTGTGTATATGCCTGATGCCTCAACAGCTGGACACCAAACAAACTGAACAGACTCAGAAGAATGTCAACGATTGATAGCGACTTACAGCGTAAAAAAGCACATAACTTCACTACACACCCTCCCGATTGGTTTGATTAGTCGTTAGAAGATGGCCTCGGGTCTGGGGGGCAACTGGGTCAAATTTAAATGCATTCCAGCAGCAAGATAGAACGAAACAGCGACAAAACGCTATGCTGATGATGTTTCCAGCAGACGATGAGGTCAGAAAAGATCTTCCTTCAACAAATTAACCGTTCTATCACAGGAACTGTGATCGGACACGCATGTGATGGTTGAGAAATATGTACAAACTATGACACTAGAGAAAAGGCGCTTTGCTTTTATCACCTTTGCGCATACATAGGACCGGCATTGCTTCGCTTCTTATCGCCGATGCGGTATGTCAAATTTTTGAGATTATCCTACAACTGCAGACCATTATCAATATTAGTGCAATGAACGAACGATGTTTCCCTGTCATATGGGACAAAGAAAGAGGCCGATGGGTGGCATTTTAAAAGCTACGCTCATTCCAATGCGCGCTGACAGAGAGGACCACCCAAGGGGGAATGCTGCGGTCAAAGTGGAATGCAACAAGCATTTGCTGCTGCTTGTGTTGCATGTTTGCACAAATGGTAACACTATTATCGTATGCCTTTTGCGTACAAGTGAAACGCGATGGTCAGCAGGGACGACATCAGCAGCTGCTGCTGGGTTGTTGTGTGATTAACTACGGGATTGTAAGTTAATCAGTAAGTTAATCAGCAAAACGATGCATAATGTATCTTGCATGTTGCGAACTAATGGCACACAATCGTCTAAAGTTGGACTATTCTCTCGTGCGAAGTTGTTTAGAAATTAATCTTATCCGCATGATCATCACCACCTGGCCCAGCTGATGAATCTCATCCGAAAAGTTCATATGGTCTCCAAATGCATGGATTTGATAAGCTAATTAAAATGTCTGCTGTTATGTGCTGCGAGCTGCGATAGAGTGCTGATAATATAGTGTAAAAAAGAACCAAATTAAACTATTTTTGAGCCAAATGATTCATGAAGTTTGGCCCACACCAACCGGGTATGTGATGATGACTTACGCTCTTTCTCATGATCGTATCCAACGATGACGAAGTAGTCGGCAAGTCGCGACATTTTCGATTCATTACGCGAATTATCCATTGCCGCAAAAAGGTTGCTTAGATCGACGTGCTAGCTACTGTTGCTGCTACTTCGTACGACGCGACGTATATTCCTAGCCACCGAAAGCAGTAGTGCACCGTCGCTTTAAGTTGACCGGGCACATCGGAGTAGAGGAGCACGGTGTCTAGCAGCAGCAGCAGCACAACGGATTCACTCCACAAACAGTGTGACGATTTTGCACTAACAACGATGGTGATTTAATTTTTCTTTCCTGCTTCTGTGCGCTCGAAAGGCCACGACAAACGATTGTACACGGCTTATACTCGCATACAAATATGATGTGGTTCTGGGTTTGGTTTCGTTTTCGTTGTGCCGCTCTGGCGATGATGATGCTGCTGCTGCTGTTGTTGCTGTTGGTTCAGTAATTAATGCAGACGCGCGTTTCCTCCGGTTGTGCTGTTTCCCCGTTGCTATGAATGCACACACTGTACCGGGGGATTATGCTCTTCTTTCCACAAAATACACACACATATGCACACTCTAGGCACTAGAAAGCAAACAGTTTACGGGTGTTTGTGGTTATAGTGCGACTAAGATTTTTCTGATTTTTTCTATCCAGCACTCCCTACGAAATAAAAGTATGCGTTAAAATACATTGATTACAATTGATTTTTTTTTAATTTTGATTTTCACGGTCGACTGCACCTGCAGACGTTTTGGGTGCACTTGCACTAGACACAGCAACAAAGAATCCTGTACCTCTTTACATGAACCCCCAAAACACACACAGCAACCGCCCGTACAGCACGTGCCCCTTTGGCTTGCTTTCTCTCGCACTCTTCATAAAACATTGAACCACCACTATTTCGGTGCACGTTATTAGAACCAAAATATGTTAAACACCCGGCCACTGCCCTCTTTTCAACGCGTTGCTGATGTGTGGATGCTGTTGTTGTTACTGGTTGACACTTAAAATTCTTGCCACTGTACGCAAAATGAGATCACGCCGTAACCGGATGTACGGCTTTTTTTTTGGAGTTTTAAAAGTATTTCCGTTTTTTTTTGGGCCGCCAAGACAATATAAACCCCAAACGTGATATGTTTTTACACTGTTGTTTAGATGGGCCTACGATAGCGACCACCACTCAGGGGAGATGTCGTTACCGCCGTCTGCTTGTTCAATAATCTGCCGCTCCTGATTGCTTTCGGTTACTTCCATTGACAGTTGATTTGTTGCGCTGCGCTCGGAATTCATCGACACGCATGCACGGGGTGCGCGCAGCAGGGTATCTGGGGGCCGATTTAATTTGGGCTGCAGCAGCCACAGTGCGATAAGCAAGAATAATCGGCTTTCCCTGCAGGCACACTACACCGCCACCATCTTCTCGTACAAGACACTTTGTGCTTTGTTTATGGTAATGTAGAAACAGTCACTGCTTTCTGGGTTTCGACCGCACCCACAGACACATTCTAGGTTACACTTTGACTATCTTGTGGAGCAGCAGCAGCAGTTGGCGATGACCGTATTATCTGGTGATTATTGTAACTTCACTAATGACAATCAGGTTCCTCTATTGCACAGCTTTAATAGCAAGAATATAGCTAAACAGCCACTAATTTCGTGAGATAGCCTTTTTTGCATAAACACTGTTTTGACAGTTCTTCTCCAGTTATCCGCGATTCCGTGGCCTACTACCCTGTACTGCTGCTGCTGCTATTGCTGTGTTGCGATTAAGCTGAGCAAACGAGAACTAGCGGTACAGAGAGAAATCCAGCGGTTTGCCACTTCAACCACCTTCCCTACTGTACAATGCATTGCAAAGGATTCCGCGCACCACACACCGAAGGAGAAACGCAATGCATGCAGGCTAAAGCAACTTTTGTTCAGCCAACGGTAGCAGCACCAGCAGGAGCACCCTTTGTCTCTTGGCTTGCTCGTACGTCATCGTTTTGGGGAGCAAGGCACGGTTTTCTTCCGATGCACAACACTTACAGCACACGTTCCGTGACCGTTCTTTTGCGCTTCCTATATCACTGGTAGGCACCATTCAGCATCCACCAAAACGGAGCACGGAACCAAGCGAGTAGCTGTACTAGCTCAATCGCCGAACACACTCTAAACTCCACTCACACGCATGCCAAACACAATCAACACGCAGTTCATTGGAATGGCACGCGTCAAAAGTCCGTCTGTGGTCGACGCGCTTTTCGTGGAAGCAAGTGTACGATCGGCGAGCGCAATGGCTAAAGGGCGTTGGAATGGTAGAGAGAGCGAGAAGGCAGAATTTCCTTTCACATCGGTGTTTCAAAGGACATCGCACCTGATATTGTGTGAGATAGATTGTATTATTATGTGTTATAATTTAAATAAATATATATCACTAACACAGTATTATGCACGAAATATAACTATAATTGCTTCAACGACAGTAGAAACGAATCTTTTCTTCCATTTCTCGATTACTTGGGAAGTGACAGTTGGTTTTCCAGCAAGTATATAAAAAAAAGATAAATGACTCTTAAGTATTCTACATCGCATTCGAAACTACAAACTATCGTCTGTATTTATATTTTTATTTGAGAGTTATAAAAAATAAGTAAAGAAATAAATTAATTCTAACCGAGTATGCCCGGGATAAGGCAAAGAATAAGGAGGAAATGCCTTATCAATATAATTGTATTTTTTTTTTCAACACAAGTGGTGTTGACAATACGGCACTGGACCGTCATATTCAATTGTAAATAAATAAATAAATAAATAAATTAATTCATCAAATAAATAAATCTAAAGTAACCCACCACTGTGACTCGAATGACAACTGTCAGGCCTTTCCACTAGCAGCTGTCACGAGGAACGAGCAAAAAGTTTGTTTTTCTTCTGTGCGCGATTCTACTCGTTTGTTGCGGAAAAACTCTTATCGAGCCAAAAGAGCTAAAACGAAGATGAGGCTAACTGTGCTTCGCTTTGCACGGCTCAACCCGTCCGTAAAGGAGCTGCGGCTGCATCTCTGCCAGACAGGCGAAGAATCGAAAGGTGTCCGGTAAGTGGTGGGACGGCAATGCTTTTAGCCGCCGAACTAAACGATCAGGCAATGTTACACAATCGTCTCCCTGCCGGCGATGGCAACTCTTACTTTTCATACTCTCCATCTAACCCACAGTGATTTCGTCAACACTCGCTATGTGCAGCTAAAGCGAGATAATCCGACACTACCGATACTGGTGCGGGAGTGCAGCGGTGTACAGCCAAGAGTTTGGGCTCGTTATGGTAGTGTAGCCGGGAGATACTCGTGCCTTTCTTTTGATATGTTGTTAAATAAATCTGTTATCCCATTTGTTTCTTCTTCCAGAACTCGGAAAAGAAAAATCCGTCACCTTAACAAATGCCACCGCTGAGGACGTGTCGAAGCATATCGAAGCGTTAGGCAAGGCACAATAGAAACGTCGCAGCATGAAGAAGTTGGCCTCCTTTTCAGGGGTTTGTGTGAACAATGTTAGGAATTTGAATGTAACCAACCAACAACACAGCAAATGAAGTGGCAATAAATCACTTCCAACGGTAAACCAATAGTAATTTATGATGCTTATTTATTTACTCATGCCTTCATCATTTTTGCACATCGACATTCTCTAAAGCTAAAATTGTCGCTGAAACTGGAAACAGAGGTCACACAGTTATTGCTCTTAAAATATTATTGTTGATTTACTTTTGCCGACTGCTACAGCTTTAAACGTTAGGTTAAATTTACTGAGATAGATCAAATGGCTTTTCACCATCCTCTGTTTTCGTGTTGTACGTGAATATAAAAAGAAAAATCTTATTCTGGCAGTTCCTCCTCTATTGACAATATCTGTAAAATTGAGGAATAGAAATCAACGCCTGCGCTACATACCCTGGACAAATATTCCACCAAAATTGCACTTTTTTCGCGTGAATGTCTTGTTAAGAACAAACCGCAATTTACACCAAAGATGTCAGAATGAAATTATGAAGTATACAATCTTTAATGAGGTTTTAATGGATAAAATAAATGAAATGTTTCTTACGCATTTGCTGATCAACGAGTAGCTCAAAACAATAACTACCTGCCAAAAGATACCTGTTACTTACGGATTACGTAGATCCCGTAGATCGTTCGTTTCTATAAAAAATGAATTGGATATATAGATAAATAGGCGACGACGGTGGCCACTTTTGCTACTACTAGTTTAGCCGCTGTGCAATCGGTATCTTCTTTCGTCTGCGGTTCATTTGCGAACGTTCCCATAGCTCATAGTAACGTTCTTGTTTGAGCCATTCCTGGTACTTGTACCACCATTCCTCCCATTTGATGTAATCTTGTAGATCGAGATCGCGCAAATATCCCCGTCCCTTGTAGTACTCGTACCGTACCCGCACATCATCCCACGATGACAGACCGCTGGGTCCGGTCGTCATTAACTCTTCGGGGAAATGTCCGGCTGGGGCTGGTGAATAGCTGTGCGGATAAAACAAAACGAGAAACGAGAACATTATATGTTTGTCACGATCGATTTCCACCTTTAAGATGCTTTAGGCTTACGTATAACGCGTTGGTGGTGCTTCAAGCTCCTCTTCGATCATCACTTTTAGATCACCACCGGCCGAATTCTTCGTGATGCGCATATTTTCCATATTCGATCGATCCACGCTCCACTGTGCCATCTTACCGAAGCGCTCGGAAAGTGTCATGCGTGTAGTGGCCGTAAATCGAGGCAGGGAGCTTTCGCTGCTGCTCGATTCCTCCGAACCGCTCGAGGGCGAGCGAGGCCTGGAACGACGTTTCGGTTCACCTTCAATTTTTACCCGTGCACGCAATTTGTCTGCACTTTTGTCTTTATGATGCTTTTTATGGCTAGTGCTGGACGAGCTTGCCGCAAGGGCCGTTTGTGAGGAGGATGAAGCACCCGACACCCCGGCATCGTGTCCATTGGATCCAGCCACATTCGAGGACGACGACGGTACGGATTGTTTCGAAGCACGCACCTTCGATGCTCGTGGTTCATCCGGTCCAGCTGCGTGACTGGACGATTTGCTTGCATGCTTGGAACGCTTCGGCGGGGACAAAGCACGATCGGAATCGGGTGTTTGTGGACGTCGCGAGCGCTGTTCCGGCGGTGGCTGTAGACGTGACGGACGTTGATCGCGGGAAGTCTTTATATCGAAAATAAAAAGACCATCGATAAAAGGTTTTTTGTATATAAAATAAATTATGCATTACCTTCTCCAAAACACGATGACCTTTCGGCTGCGGTTCCGGCAGAGGCGGATGCTTACGACGCGAATCCACTGGCGGTGGACTCATCGGTCTAAGACGGCTTTCCGCAATACCTTCACGGCGAAGGCCTTTCGAGCCGTTGTTGTGCGGTGGAGATCGAATTCTAGGACGGTATTAAGAAAGTGAGCGAAATGTACATTGGAGGTTCATTATTTACAATCAATAAAAATAATTACAAATTGAAAATTTTGATTTTTGATTAATGTATGTAATGTAAGAGTGTTTTTTTGCATATAGTTAAGATTATCTTAATTTACCTTGAACGACGGCGACGACGACGGTGATCGTCAACCGAACAACCGGAACAGGAGTCATCGGAACAGCTGCTCATGGATGCCGAACGACTCATCTACATTCAGTAGAATAGTAAAGCCTGCTTTAGTTATAACTCTCAAAAAAGCGTTAAAAACTGTAAAAATAAATTAATTTCAAAGCCATACTGGCTTCATTCGATTTAGTTTATCCGCAGCTGCGTAAGTGTAGAAGGTCCGCACGAGAATCTATTCCCGGTACTGCCCTGTGAAAATTGGCGCCACGACCATCGGATAGACCCTTCAGTTTGATCATGTTTTTCAACATTTAGATTTTTACACACACAAATTTTCGAGGTAAACAGTCCAGAAACATCTAACAACATATGAACTATTATATTGACGACAGCCATAACCAGGGGGCCAGTTAACTGCTATTGGACTGCCCCGGGAACGGCGACGGTGTACTGCTGCGAATACGACGGTGGAGAGCTGTCATACTCAAATAAAATATATAACCATACGGCAAAGAGCCGTCATCTTGGAGTTTTTTTTTTTAATTCATAATGGACGGCCAGGCCGTATTGCTATCTTACAGTTAAATAAAATAAAACTATTCTCGCTGATAAAGAAAAAAAAAAGGAACTTTCTCACTTTTTCTCACTCACAAGAGGAACTTTTTCTTCACTAATCGAACAGTTCAGGAACCCTGAAGAATTAAAAAAATTAAATACATCTGATTGTTTCAAAATATTGAAAACTATTATAGCCATGTTTTGCATAAAAAAATAAAAATGAACCACATATTGCCACATATGAGGAATTCCAAAAATAATGTCTCACAATGCATTACTTACCCTTGGTGGTGGTGAAGGCGGTCGCTTCGAACGTGGTACCGGTGGAATTCGACCACCCTTCGACGGTGGCGGACCAAGATGTGGTGACATACGCCGTGGGACTCGGCGCGGTGAATCAAGACCCATACCGGGTGGTGATGGGCGCCTTCGCATGTCATTGGGTGACATGGGACGACGCATCATCCCCATCGGCGATTTACGGCGCATTCTTGGCGAAGGAGAGCGTGGTCGCCGTTTCAGCTCGGGTGGCGGTGGCTTACGATTGATTGGTGACGGCGAAGGCGATCGGCGACGCATCGGAACGGGCGATAGTGGCGACATGTGGCGTTTGCGCATCGCTGCCATCGGTGACGGTGAGCGTCGATGTACCGGACGCGGTGATCGTGGTGATCTGCTACGTCTCCCGTTACCATAGCGTCCACCACCACCGCCACCGCCTGGTGGACGGTCTGAATCCGAGCTGCTTGGATCATCTTCAATGTACAGTTTTTTGTACCCGGTATGGCGCCACCGATTCGGATCCTTTTCTTCCACCTCTAGTAGCTTCTTGTCCCACGTCTCGTTCGGGAAGGCACGGGCCTTCTTCATGACGTTATCGATCTCTTTTCGTTTACCCGCTGGATGGCTTGGATCTGTAGAAAGACAATAATTAAATGTAATTTAGCTTAGTTTTTTTTTATTAATAACATATAACACTTACCGGTAATCTTCGCACGGCTGGGATTGCGGTCCATACGAAGTTTGCTGCTGCCACCAAGTGGACCACCACCACCGCTCCCACCTCCCGGACCGCGCGGCGGAGGACTTAAATCGCGCCGACGTACTGACATCGCTCAATAACGACGGATTCAAAACACAGACGCCAGATACAAATCACACGAGTATGTTTTTCTCGGACACACGGTTGTCCACGAATTAATCTGCTGTTCTAGCTGTCGAAACTCGAAAGCCACTCGATGAAAAGGGGTTTCGGTGGAAATCTGTGTTCTTCTGTTTTTGATTACTGATCCGCAATTATCACTACACAGAATCTTCCGCTCGGTGGAAGGGCGCGCAGATCGTTTGATTTGGGCGTTATTTGGTGTAATTTTCGTGCGAGTCTTAAGATGATGGATGAAGCGCGGTGCGATAAAATAAGAAAAGCAAGCAGAATTAGTACCACGTCTCGTACAATGTTGTTGGGAGAAATAACAGATCTGGATATCATGGATGTAAGGTGCTCATATCTATCTTCCTGCACGCCTCCGCTCTCAATTAAATATATTCCGAACAGCGCCGATACCGCTTTTTTTTTTGGCCACGGGACAATGAAATCTCCTCTAGGATACGAATATTGTCACGCAACCGCGGAACCGCCCGACCCCGACGCGGGTTCCAGGGAACGTAAGGACCGCGACGTTGAACCGGAAAAGGGCTTGATTTTTTATTCATGATTCGCGATCGATTGTCCCGACACGGCGTGCGTAAATATGCCACGAGTAGAATAGCGAAACCAACCGCGCAACGTTTTTCGTACCCGTACGCGCCCGGCGATGGTGTGTTTACGCGACGAATTAATTTCGAGTGGAGTTATTAAATAGCATTAAACAATATTAACCGCGACTGCCGATCTCCGCAAGCGATGGTACCGAAGGAAAAGTCAAGCGCGCGAACGAACGATAGCCGCTAGAGGAGATTTTCAAACCCTTTTTGCCAAATGCACTGTTCAGACTTTGAAGCTTTCGACGAGCAAATGGTATGCTTCACGGACACGTATTCCTTGAGAAACATTTTTCTTTTACTTCAGCTTGGTTAGAAATACGAAGATATCACTTGTCTCGCCTGACCAACATACACCACACACACGGCATTAACCGAGCACGGCGTTATGTTTGTGTATTATGCGCATTTGCACATCTTTTCGTGCACTTTCTTCTAACCCGGCGATATAGCGGAACACCGGAACAGTATCGATTCGACGGATCGTACCATCATATCAACATTGAGTGTTTTCTGCGCACTCAAACACCACGTAAAACCACACATTTTCTTGTTTCTTACTACCAACCGATTGCGATACCACGGGGACACGGAAAAATTGATTAATTTTTAGTTCGCCGTTTGCATTACTTTTCCAAAACACAATCTAACAAGCCTGACATTGGCTAGGGGACACCGAACAAAAACAGGAATTTTTGCGACCGAAACCTTGCAGTTATTACCTTATGTTAACGCGCAATACATTCGTGAAGATGGTAAGCACGGCTGGGCAAACGGTCATTAATGCTTATCGCGACTTTGCTGCAGCAAGTTTAGTTCTTTTCGACCGGATTTTATTACAAATAATTGCGTTTATTTTCTCCCGACACACACGACGCCATCCGATGTCGTTTACTTTGACACCGAAAAGTACGCCATCTTTGCAAAGGCCGAAGGAAGGCGTTACGTGACGATTTTGACAACTCGAAAACGTTACGCATGTTATCGTGTTGGTCGACATAAACAAATCGAATTGTTGTATCCAATTTCGGTGTGTTTCGCAACTAAAACATAAGCAATAACTGTTACAAATTATTCACAAGTTTAGAATGATTTATATTTGGATGATTTAATTTAGATAAAGATATAATAAAAAAGTTTGTCTGTAATTTGCAACTTATCGACTGTCAAGTTGACAATTGACATCAGTTGACAGCTGTACGTCGTTTTTTTTCATTTCGTTTGCCGATCAGCAGCAGCAGCGAACACCACGGAGTAGCCATTTTGAAAAATTCTGTGCTTACGCTCGCTTGTCTGTGCTAAACGGCCCTTACGAATTGACTTCCTTTTACGGGAAGTTAAGAAATTCTTTTGTTTGTTTTGCGAAGTGAACCCTTGCATTGGCAGTGCAGTTAACGTTTGCCAATTGTATTGTGTGATCGGAAAAATCTGGACCTAAAAAATCGGCCATCCGCAGCGGGGGGTTTACAACAAGTGTTCACTTCATGGCAGCAGTGGCGATTGCTACGTCGTGGTAGATTGTGATTACAAGCGAAAGATAGGGTTGTTTTTTTGTGCAAAGTGCTGAAAAATTAACCATCGTGGCGTCGTCTATAGAAGCAACCAGCATGGAGACGGTGCGGGTGTTCAACCAGGAGGTGAGAATCGTTTTTTTTTTGCAGTGTGCGGGATGCTGGGAGAAAGGGTTTCGGTGTCGTGTAAAGGGAAGATGTGTTAAAGACGGGCAGGCGAGGCGGGTTGGGTGAAATTTTCGTTGTGAAGAAAATGCGTTTGATAAGCGCAGTGAACAAATTGTGACAGACAAAGATGTTTTTGCAGTTGCAGTGAAATTGTTAAAACAATTTAGTAGTGAAGCAAATTTTTCTACCCATGTGTCATGCACAGTGCCGTGAATTTATCTATCTATCTTTCTATGACGTCGAACTCTTGTCCCATATTTGCCACCTGCTCTCATGGTCCATTGGAGCGTTTGTTGACCAACGAAAGTTGAACAAACTTCTGTGCTGTGCGATTTTTTAGATTTGGTCGTTGTTGTTGAAGAAAATAGTAATGAAGTGTCTTTTTTCTGCGCCTCTAACCTTACGTTTCTATAGCTATCCGGGCTCTATGAATCAAAACCGCCGATATCGAAGGCTAAAATGGCATCGATTACCCGGAGTGCTATGAAGGCGATCAAGTTCTACAAGCATGTGGTGCAGAGTGTTGAAAAGTTCATCCAGAAGTGCAAATGCGAGTACAAAATTCCCGGCCTGTACGTGATCGATTCCATCGTGCGTCAGTCGCGCCACCAGTTCGGTCCGGAGAAAGATGTGTTCGCACCACGGTTTGCACGCAACATGGAATCGACGTTTGCGCATCTGTTCCGCTGCCCACCGGAGGACAAGGTATGTGTGAGCATGTGCTTTTCTAGTTATGTTGTAAACATCCACCGTGATCCGTAGAGGACTTGGCATGGCAACAGACGCAGAGGGCGAAATGAATAACGAATTCGTTTCTTATTCGAATAATCGAACTTTCTTCGTTCATGCAGAGTAAAATTATCCGTGTGTTGAACCTGTGGCAAAAGAATATGGTATTTTTGCCGGAAGTCATCCAGCCGCTGTTTGACCTTGCGAATCCGGACCACCCGATCCATCAGCAGTACAATGCGCAAGTGTTGCAGGAGCAAGGGGGAGCCAATGGGATGAATCCTGGTGGGGGACTGGCCCACGACTCACCGGTTGGCGGTTCAATGGGTGGTGGTGGTGGCATGGACGATCATGGCGGTCAGCTACAAATGGGCGAAACGGTAATACACTATCTCACTCGAAGGCAAAAAAAAAATACGCGTGTTATTGTTGAACGCTGCAGAAGAATTTTGCGTCCCTTTTAATTGATATCCCCTATATGATATGCTTGTCATCTTTCTACAGAAACAACTTGACCCATCCACCATCAGGCAGCTGCAACAGTTCCAGCAAATTTTGATGCGCCAAACATCCGGCGAACAGGCAAATGCCATCTCCAAGGATCAGGTCAAATTCAACAAGAAGCTGCTAGACTTTGATTACGGCAGTGATGATGATGATGATAAGAATTCCCCATCGGTTCCGATACCGGGCAACACCGGTATGCCGGATCTATCCCAGATGCCCGGTGGCAACATTGCGCAAATTTTGTCCGACCCCAACGTGTTAAAACAGTTACAAAACCTGCAGAAGCTCAAGCAGCAGGATGAGAAGCAAACGAAGCTGTCGGAAATGCTGCTCAAGGAGGAAAAGTTTGAGAAGCATCTGGCCAGCGTCCTGATGAAGTTACCGTTCGCCAACGAATGTGACCTCAGCAGACCGCCACAGATTGATCTGAGTGCCGGTAAGCATGCATGCAGACAAGCCTGCAAAAACCACCAACATATATGCGAGCGCAGACATTTTCAAATGTTTTTGCTGATTATGTTTGTTTTTCTTTGTTTCATTTTCTTATCTTCCTATGTAATTCTTCGCGAAAAAATTGACACAAATCGTATTTGCAATCATTACCACCACCGATCGATGGGCCTTCGATTGGATGATCTCTTCTGCACACTTCTGATCTACTGCCATCATCTTCTAG
Source organism: Anopheles maculipalpis (assembly GCF_943734695.1). Lineage (NCBI taxonomy): Eukaryota > Metazoa > Arthropoda > Insecta > Diptera > Culicidae > Anopheles > Anopheles maculipalpis. The sequence continues at coordinate 41,631,484 of NC_064871.1, read as the reverse complement.
GTCACTCGAAGGATGTTGATACTGATAACGACGTGGCGATAACTGGAGTTGAGGTAAATATTGCTTACAGATAGTAGATAGTAGTGTTCTCCGTTTCTGTTCTTCGGTATAAGCGTTGTATAATAAGCAAGTGCACACAAGCGCATTTGGTGGGTTCGCATCCATTGGAACGTGCCCCGTGTTTAGAAGAACATTGTTGTAACTGGGAAGCTTACTGGTGTAAAGACAGTGTTGATAGGCCAGCAATAGCGAAAAATGGCTAACGAATGGAACAATCAGTTTAATGATAACATGTATTAGTAACGCTAGACAGTGCTTCATAGGATTTGCAACTAATGCCATGGGAGTTGTCACAATTCGCAGGAGTTTGTTTGGGATCGTAATTTGTTTTATATGGGATGTCCGGATGATGATTTTTTTTTCCCATTCAACACAGACAGCTGGTCGGATGATATCTATGTTAAAACGAAATTTAATCGTATGGAAAATATTGCTAAAGAGCAATTTAAAGGTTCAACCGTGAATGCATTTTACTGTCCAGTTCAAATGATAATAAACCGATCTGCGGCCCCGAACGATTACACAAAAGTAGACGGATCTCTGTCAAAAATACTGCCACGATAAGCATTAGGCTTGTAAGAATAACTAATTAGAAAAAAAAACGGTTAAGTCATGTGCTACCAAAATATGACACCGATTTCATTTTCAAATATCTATTATTTTATTGAATGTATACCCAGGCGCGATAAAGTACCATACAGTCCTGTCTGTGGATGGAATTCCTTGTATTTACAAGCATACGTTTGATTACTTATCTATTAATTCGCGTAAATTGACTTACGCTCGATGATGGCAGATTATAGGACGATCCTTTGCTAGGCTAAATACGCTTACCAATTGATTGGGCAACTATATAAAAGAAGATTCACAATTTCACCATACGAACAAGCTCAAAATAAGTTACCACGATTGTAAATTAAGCAACAGTTAGTTCTATAATCTATGGCATATGCATGTAACAATTTGTATCCATCGACCAACGGACCATCAAAACAGGCGAGCTGCAGCATCGAAAGGTAGGGTTTCATTCAGAATGGTGAGCGGTGAGATTACGGCGCCCCTAAACATACACACAGGAACCCCTCCCAGGACTCCTTTGCGTTTCCTTTTGGTAGGGAATGTGAAGGAGTTGGGTGTAAGGTGCGCGGTGTGTCAACGTTGGATGTACGGTAAGTTCCTTCCTATTCGAGTTGAATAGGATTGAAATATTGTACCTTGTTCACCAATTCTACAAGCATTCGACTGCTGCAACATTATCGAAAGCGAAAACTGAAGATGGTATCCGAGTTTGAACTGGAAAAGCCAAAACAAAGCCAATAGAGTTATAGTGTACTTTTGATGCTGCGTTCAAACGCTCTCAAAAGTAGATCACAGTGCCAGACTGTTAAAGCATTCTCACGATAGAAAAAAAGGAGCAAAACGAGAAGGAGGAGTAGCGAACGAATAGAAAACGGACACACACAAACTCTGCTGCGGAAAAGCACGGGAGACATGTACATGTTTAAAACGATATCTTTTCTTCCCATTTTTTTTCTTTTCTCTCTTTCTCTCTTTTTTGCGTTTTGTATTGGCCTGGCCGGCTGTGTGGCCCTAAACGGTGGTGTGTACAAAAAACTGTTATCGACGCACGCGCCTGCCTGCAACCACACACGAACAATCGTCATCATGTGATTTGTCCGGCGGAACAAACCAGATCCTTGGCGAACCCTTACCGGTCGGTGGCAGCCGTGGTGGAGGAGGAGGTATCGGGATTGGCGGCAGTGGCAGTGGTAGTACTGCAGGCGGAAGCGGTGGTGGCAACAATGATCGTTACAAATCATCATCCTCATCGTCGAGGCGTAAGAGCAGATCGCGATCACCTCGCGATCGCCGTGGAGGTGGAGGAGGTGGTGGCTCCAGTGGACGTGGAGGAGGTCGAGGACGATCGCATTCACGTTCGAGATCCGTTTCACCAAGATCATCCCGTAGACGGTCGTCCCGTGATCGTGGCGGTACCTCGACAAAAGATCGAGAACGAGAGAAGGAACACGAGCGTGAACGCAAACGGAAGGGATTGCCGGAAATGAAGAAAGAGCATCTGAGTGGTAAGAAATGGAGATGATGCATCGAGCTTTGCGACGTGCGTAGCTCGCTCGTAAGGCGCACGCATCTTGTAAAACAGCAATAGCACTAACGGTGTCCGGAACCCTTGGTTTGGAGGGTCAAGCATCTACAATTCCGAAACATCCACAATCAGACAGTCCGAAATAGCCGAGTGTGTGACAAAGTCTGCGCTCGTCACAGTAGGAGTGCAGTGGGAACAACGAGTAGCATTTCGCAGAAATAGTTGCGTGTGTGTGTGTTTCCGTCGTTCTGAAACGTTCGTTCGTTACTTCTAGCTGCGGTGCAATGCGTGTGAATGTTTTAATGTTTGGCTTTGGATTGGTGAATTTGGCTGGCTTTTCCAATGCAGTTACCGATCAAACTGCTTTTTTATTGGCTCTGTGCCGATCAGTTACTGCTTTTTCATGAAACTATTGATTATTAAAATAATCTATTTCCGTGATAAAGTCCACACAGGACATATAAGAAATATTGACATAAATCGCAAGAGCAATGGGGGGGGTCAGTTTCAGTTCGGGGCCCCATGCGGCCGCTCAGTCTGCTGATAGTTTGATCCGTCTCTGAGCATTACCATATCCATGATACAAAATTTGGCATTTTACCCGTTCGTTGCTTGCATTTAGTTACCGTTGAGAACTGCTTGCTTTGATAAAGAGGGAGGGTAAGGTCACATTCCAAAATATTTTAAGAATTTTGACTTGGGGTATTGTTTGTGAATTTATTCGTATATGGTAGGTTTGTTGAAAGCATTGACCATTGAATATTGTGAACGTTTTAAGATACGATAACGAATTATCGGAGGACATTTTCCCAAGTTTTTCATGCAATTGTCATATAACTGTTTGAAAACTTTACATCAGCTAAAGAAAAACATTTTTTTCTGAAAGTATCTGAAGCTGTTATTGCTTTTGCTGCTTTACATATAGTAATGAATTATTTACTGACACAGCGATAACACTTTACTTAACTGTACTCTCTCTCTCTCTCTCTCTCTCTCTCTCTCTCTCTCTCTCTCTCTCTCTCTCTCTCTCTCTCTCTCTCTCTCTCTCTTGGCAGTTTGCAGCACAACACTGTGGGTTGGCCATCTGTCGAAGCTGGTACAACAAGAGGAGCTATCCGATACGTTCGGTAAATACGGCGATATCGTGAGCATCGATATGATACCACCCCGAGGTTGCGCGTTTATCGTGATGAACCGACGTCAGGACGCGTTCAAGTCGATGCAAAGCCTGAAGAATCACAAGATGCACGGACGCACCATCACCATCTCCTGGGCCGCCGGCAAAGGCGTCAAGAGCAAGGAGTGGAAAGATTACTGGGATCTAGATCTGGGAGTCAGCTACATTCCCTGGTCGAAACTGAGTCCGAGCACGGATCTTGAATCGCTCGAAGATGGTGGCATGTTCGACGAAGACACAATGCCGCAGTGGATGAAGGAAAAGTCATCCGTCGGCAGTACGGTAGGAATTGGTTCGGCGGCAGCTGCAGCGGCTGCTGCCATGGGCCTCAGTTTGGCCCCGGGCATGGGTTTGAAGAAACTGGACGGTACCGACCTGTCTACGGCGGCGGCAGCTGCTGCAGCGGCAGCGGCTGCTGGAATGTTGAATCCATCGCTGTTTCCCCTGAGTGCGGTTGATACGAGTCAACCACCACCAACCGCCATGATGGGCATGGGAATGCCACCATTCCCAATGGGTCCCGTTACTAGGTATGTTTGTGTTTATATGTGTGTATTGGGCAATCTTGAAATAAAAATAAAAACTTGTCTTTTTATTATTTTGCAGGCTACCAATACCGATGGGAATTCCAATGGGTCCTAATATGGTGCCGGGGTTAGGAATAAATGTGCCTCCTCCCGGTATGATGCTATCCGGTAATGCACCTCCGCTACCAATGGGAGGGTTTGGTGTGTTACCTCCACCACCGCCCGCGGCCGGTTCATCATCCGGTGCAGGTATGATGGGCAATGGTGGTTCGTCGAATGTGATTAGTTCGAACATGAGCAAATCATCTGCCGACGATATGGATATCGAGATGGAGGATGAACACACCTCCAATCCGGCACCAATGGTTGGTGGGAGCGGTCAGAGTTCAAGTGCGTTCTTTAATCAGCCACCTCCACCGTTAATGCCACCGAGCGCCGCAAACCTTCCACCGGGACCACCGGGTAATGCGGCAGGTTTCTTCGGTGGACTGGCGGGAGCACACCCAGGTAACATGCAAGACAACGGAGGTCCATTGGATATAGCGAGCGATGATGCAGAGGGGGATTCTGGCATAAGTCGCGCAGCAAGAGAATTTTTACAACGAGCAAATGAGGATGGAAGAGATATCCGTGGTCGCGGTGGAGATCGCAATAGGGAGCAACGCGATCAACGAGGAGGAGGCTTCGACCGTGGAGGCGGCGATGGTGGTGGGGGACGGCGCGATAGAGGTGAGCGTGGCAGTCGCTGGGGCAACAACTTCCGTGGCGGCGATGGATCCAATAACCAGCAGCAGGACGATCGGCCGCTGTCGGAACGTCTTCGTGAGCTGGCGGGAGTTTTGGAGTTTAATAATCAACAGCAACGGGGTGGTGGCGGCGGTGGTCGCAACTTTGGACGCGGTGGTGGATTTGATGGTGATGGTAAGTCCTTGGAGGCCTGCCGAATCATGCAGCTATCATACGATTCAATATTGTATTATTATTCCTTAGATTTTGGCAATCGTGATGGAGACTTTTCGCGCCGTGGTGGTGGTAACTTCCAACATAATCGATTCAACAATATCGCCGGTGGTAATGGAGGCGATGTTCGCAACATGGGTCGTAATGGCCCGTTCGGTAATCAACAGCAAGGAGGTGGTGGACGCGGTGGTAATGGTGGTGGAGGCATGTTTGGCAATCGAGCTGGCGGTGGAAGAAACAACAACCAGCAGCAACAGCAGCGTGGTCAGTTCTTCAATGACGATCGTCAACAGGGCGGCTTTTTTGATCGTGACGAAGGCAGCAATGGCTATGACTCGGGAGGCAACAACAGTAACAACAGCAATAATCGACGGAACTGGAATGATCGTACTGGTGGTGGTGGTCGTGGTGGCAATCGTGATGAACTGAGCCGTGGACGTGGAGGAAGACAACAAAATTGGCGCAGCGGTGATGAAAGTGCGGGAAGTGGAGGTGATGGTGGTGGCGGTGGTGGCCAACGATTCAATAACACCCGCGGAGGAAACAATAACCGCAACCAGGTTGGTAACCGCGCAGGAGGTGGGCCAGTTCGTTGGGATGATGATGACGAAACGTGGGATGACGCCAACAACCGATCGACGACTGGACGACCGGCTCAATTCTCTGCTAACCAACGTCAGCAGCGAAGAAACTCGGAAGGAAATGAGGAACAAGAACAGCAACAGCAAGATCAAGACGCCCACCGAGATGGACAGCCGGAAACGGAAGATATGACAGTGTGTGATGAACAATCGCGACACAGCGAACACGAGACAGCCAGAGACATGCACAACAATGCGATGAACAGACACATCGGCGACGGTGAAGACACGGGCGATGGGCGACGGTTTGCACGAAATCATCATCGAAACGATGATGTCGATGACGAACGACCGCAGCCTATCCTTTACTCGCCCGAGCCGGAAGATGAGTCGGATCAGACAAATAACAATAATCAATTTGCCGATGAAGAGAATACAAACTATCGTGACGATAAACGACACAACGACGATGTTGCTGAAACGAATCATCCTTACGAACATCATTCACAAGAAGAAACATCCACGTTGGGGCGAGTTCCTGCGGAAGAACATTACGAAAGTCAACGGGTGAGCGATTCTCCTCCTCAAAGAGCAGAACAAAATGACGATTACTCTCACAATCAAAGAGGAGAAGAAGATAATCCGTCTGCTAATCATGAGGCCGAAACCGTAACTTCATCATCCACGCCAATGGCCGATTGTGTGGAAGCAAATGGCGATTCCAACGTTCCCACAAACAACACCGACGATAACGAAGCAACTCAAGCTGAACCTGTTGCATGCTAAAGCGATCCCGTTCAATACAAAAATCCAAGCAGAAACCGCAATAAGATTATAATGACTCTTTAATAGGCGACTGTGCCCAAAACGTTAGTACCGATTAGATAAGCCAAACCAATTATTGTAAATTAATGAAGCATTAGGGCCTCACGGTCACGGAAGTATCCTACTACATGGTCTGCTTTCCTGTTGGCTGGTGTGGAAGCATGATAAAATAGCAGTCACAAATTGTGGTCAAACTCCCTCTGCCATGTAGAATAGAATGTACTATTTTATCTGCAGAGGTCTTGTAGCGTTTCCATTGACGCTCTTTTTTAAATTTCTTCGGCTTTAAACAATGACCGCTAATGGAGCCTCCCTACTTTCCTTGGCGGAGACTCTTAAGCGTGTATAGTCATTCTGCCCTTGCTTAAAGGCAAGCACCTAGGGGCGAACTTTTTTTTAAATTTCTTATCATGCGTGTAAAGTAAACTGTTCTTTGTCCTTCTATCAACGATCGTAGGTGGACATTATTTCTGAAGAAGGTTCTATTTTTATATCACCCCATCACCAATGAAGTCAAATTTAACAGTTTTACATAAATAGTCATTTTTTATACAATTTTAACTTTTTGGTTAAAATAGCTATTTCTTTTAACTATCTTTTTTATCGTCTTTTTTATAAACAGTTTTTTTTCATTTAATCGTTCGCAAACATTTGGTGTGGAGAAAATACCAGTACTAGAACGGAGAAATGGTTCAACAATAGTATCCATCCATTCGTTTTGCTTTATTATTATACTCAAAAGAGTAAATGAGGGAACATTCAAGCCACAAGAGATATCGTCGAATTAAGCGTAATTGTCTAGAAGAAACAAACAAAAAAAAACGGCACATATTAGTAAGACGTAAGTAGGTAATTAACTGTGTCCTAGATTATTTATGTAGGTATAATTGGGTTTCCAAACATCAAGTAACAGACACCACGAACAATTGATCAGGCGAAAAACTAAGCAACATTTTAAGAAAGCTAGGGAGCGACTTTTAAAATGAGTTGAGCAATAACATATGTTCCCCTCCGTATACAGATTGTACATCGTAATCTGGTGTGCGTCACATAATTAGAAAGTGAAAGGTGGTACAGCAGAAATACCACACTGTATGTCCAGTTTTTTTTAAGAGATTCGTTTTCCTTTGACATCAGATTAGGCAGATCAATTGCAAAAGATCCTTAATTATTGGGAGCTTTACTATACTCATGAAAAGGAGAGCTAATGATGATCGCGGATGAACATATTTGTATTCATATTAGTGTGTAACAATAAAGCAATGCATACATTATTCCTCATTTGAATTCTGATCGCTACAAATCCTTTCGAAAGCAATTCCATTTCACAGAACACATTTCCGAACATAGTAGTAGATGCCGCTACTCATGTCTAGCAACGTTAAAAAACAAACTAGTGCTGATTTTTTTTATTCAGGTAAATTGGTCTGACCGTATTGCTAAATTAATGCTGGTTAGAAGAATCAAATATGCCTCTAAGCAGCTGTAAAGTGCAGCAATCGGCCAGAAATTGTAGTGTGACCATTGTGATCTTTAGATGTAAGGAAAATAATACTGGGAGTACTTAATTTAATTGACCTAATATGTACGACATACAATCAAAAATAATTTAAAAATTTGTGAGTTTTTAAATTATTTATTTACAATTGATTATGACGGTCCAATGGAGTTTTTAAATTATTTGTAGTGAAAAATAAACCTTTTTCTTTTACTTCATTTTCTGCAATGCCGAAATTGTCATTTTTGTGTCACAAATTGACAGCCCCTGTAACTGTGCATGACCGTCAAACAGCACAAAGTGAAGCACTCACGCCGTACAGAACGTTTTATGAGAATAATAATAATGGCGGCTTTGAGTGGCACCTCGCGACTTGGCAAGCGGCACTAGGAAGTGAAAATACTGTAATTTCTACCCTCTCCACCGACCGGACGGGCTCCATAGGTAAACCATTCGTGAATTGTAGCTTATGGCCAGTTATTGTCGGAACAGAGTTTCAGTCCCATCAGCGAATTCACTGTTCGGGACCGTTTCGATACGTCGTCCACGGTACCGTAACTATGAACTTAGTGTGTAATCTAACTAGATTGCGTAGCGAGAGGGTTTAGTCGCGGAGGTAATAAATAGCTGGAACCTGCCAGCTTTTCATACACGGTAGCGGTGCAGAGTGTTCCGGACAAACGATGGCCGGGTGCAAAGTGTGAATTCGTGCACAGCGGCCAGTACAAAGTGTTGGCAAAGGTGTAGAGCGAAGAGAACATTGTTTCCGTTTCAAGTTTTCTTTTTCTTTTCGATGGTGTGCGTTTTGTTTTAAAGTGCGTTGTTTCTACGGCCTGCCGTTCCAGCCGTCTTGGGCAACCGTTTGTTTTCATTCGCCGCGTTCCCATACGCCATCGTGTGGTGAAGTAAAGTTTCCTTGTGGGTTGTTGCCTTTTTCCCAAGCAAACGCGGCGATTTGTGGCATACATGAACGACCCCCCCTTCGCATACATTCATTTGATGTGTATGCACTTCACCAAACACCACACCACCTCACTGTGGAATGACCCCGAATTTTCTTTCACCCTCGTACACTCCTTTAGTCGGAAACTGTCATTGGGGTGTGTGTTTGTACTTGGGCTGGCTGGTTAAAAAGCTGACTTCTCGTTTTACGATCGACGTGGTGTTTACGGTAGAGAGGGCCGACGTGCACGGTGTGAATGAGGCGAGAGGGTGTTTTTTCTGTTGCAAATTTCACGGCCGTGTAGGAAGGAAGAAACTGCTACTGCTGAGCTGGAGCGAAATCAACGTAGCAGAAAATGGGCCATACACGGATTCTACAGATCAACTTTTGCCTGCTCACCACTTCCTTCTAGTCTATAGTTGATAAGATTAGTGCGAATGGGAACATCCTTCCAGGAACGGCTTACTACGATGTTTTTAATCTTGTAACGTGCAAAACAGTACTCATGACTTCTCTATTCGAAAGTGAAATAGCCATTTCACAAGTGTTCCCTGTCACCAGTCGCTCATCGTTACGAATTACGATTGGTTCCATTTTTTATAGTTTTGTTTGTTTCTTTGTTTACTTGTAGAATGTGCCGACATCACACGTTGTCTGCGACTGCGAAAAATCCGAAAGATTGGCGTATGTCGTTGGATGCCAAACCGGCCGCTGGAACAGAGGTCCTAACGAAGCGAGGCTAGTGCTTAGGCTTAGCTAATGTTACAACTAACGGAAACGCAAGGAAAGAGTTGCCAAACAGCTAATGTGGAGTGTTTTGCAGCCAATTATTAGCAAAGGAATGTTGGAGGGTGATACCAGAGGGCGCTAACGCGTTTATGTTCAGCATTAATTTGTATCGGGAAGCAAGTAGTCCGTGTGTTACGTTTTACGGTGAGATATATGTGGCTGTTGGCGTACTGTTTACTGTTGTCTAATTCATCCTCATTGAATTTCAGATAATTTGCTTCAAATACAATATATTCGGTGCAATTAATCGCGTCGCATAATACGTACGATACAGTACGTACAATGGTCGTATCTTTTTCTTAATTTGGGTGCATTTGAAAAGTAGCTTAATGTACGGTCAGTGTATGTGTGCTGCAAACAAGAAAGTCAAGCAACTAAGCACATAGTGTGATGACCATTTAAGGACGAATACAACTGACTGCCAGGAAGTGGATGAAACTACTGCTGCGGTTGTACTTAAGGAAGTGTTGAGAAGTTTTTGTGTGCGCGATTCGAATATTTGTAGCTGTAGAGAAAGCGTCACCAACTCACAAACTTCATAATGTGGAATTCAGAACGGTCCCAGTCGAACGGTGGTGGTTCCGGAGGTTCGGCCACCAAAACACTTGGCATGACATCAGCAATCAGCACGGCCGAACCAAAACCAGAAGATATTGTAAAGACAAAAGAGCTGGAAAAAAGCTTAGGTACGTTGGTCGGGATAAGGAATGGTAGCGAAAATTCTGTATCTGGGTTTACTCTATAACAAGGCATTATCTTCATTACAGAACCATTTAACGTGTTCGAGGCAGAGGAGGAACTGAATCATCGGATGGAAATTTTGGCCAAATTAAACACACTCGTCAAGCAGTGGGTCCGCGATGTATCGATCGCGAAAAATATGCCGGAAGCGATGGCCGAAAAGTTGGGTGGTAAAATTTATACCTTCGGTTCATACCGGCTTGGTGTGCACCATAAGGGTGCTGATATTGATGCACTGTGCGTAGCGCCACGCAATATAGAGCGATCGGATTACTTCGGTTCGTTTTTTGATCTGCTGAAGCAACAACCGGAAGTCACCGAATGCAGAGTAAGTGAGCATAGGCGAGAAGGCGCTGCTTTAGTTAGCGTTCGTTACGATTATATATCTATGACTTTCTTACCGTTCCTTTGTAGGCAGTCGAAGAAGCGTTTGTGCCCGTTATCAAGATGAACTTTGATGGCATTGAGATCGATTTATTGTTCGCACGGCTGGCTTTAAAGGAAATTCCGGACAATTTCGATCTACGCGACGATATGCTGCTGAAAAATCTCGACCAAAAGTCTGTCCGCAGTCTGAACGGTTGTCGCGTGACGGATGAAATACTGCGACTCGTACCGAACATCGACAACTTTCGGTTGGCACTGCGTACGATTAAGCTTTGGGCTAAACGTAAGCATTTCCACTTTTTTAAAACACGCAACAGGGCGGCGTCAAATAATACATTTAATGTATTATTTTTGATGATTTTTTTTATTTTTAGGTCACGGAATTTATTCAAACTCACTCGGTTACTTCGGCGGTGTGTCCTGGGCAATGCTGGTTGCCCGCACCTGTCAGCTCTATCCAAACGCAGTGGCGGCCACACTGGTGCATAAATTTTTCCTCGTGTTCTCGCGCTGGAAGTGGCCTCAACCGGTTCTGCTCAAACAGCCCGACAACGTCAATCTTGGCTTTCAGGTTTAGTTTGGGCGACAAAGTAGTTAAATTTCGATATATGAATCATCTTTTTTCTTTGGTAAACTTTAGGTTTGGGATCCGCGAGTTAATGTGCAGGATCGGTTTCATCTGATGCCAATCATAACACCGGCCTATCCGCAACAAAATTCCACATTCAACGTATCCAGCTCGACGCGCAAGGTTATGCTGATGGAGTTTAAACGTGGCATGCAAATAACGGACGATATAATGATGGGTAAGCAGCTGTGGGAAAAGCTGTTCGAAGCGCCGAGTTTCTTCTACCGGTAAGTTTGCGGTAAATCCACAGCATTTTCGTATCTCAAATAATAACTCGCTATTACAGGTATCGTCATTTCATTGTCCTGTTGGTGAGCTCCAGCAATGCCGACGATCATCTCGAATGGTGTGGTCTGGTGGAATCGAAGATACGCTATCTGATACAGAACCTGGAGCGCAATCAGCACATCAATTTGGCTCACGTTAATCCGAAGTGCTACGAGCAGCATGAACAGAATTCTTCCACCACACTGAATGGTGCCGATGGGAAACCGACCGCATTCTGTTCGCTCTGGTTCATTGGGTTGGAGTTTGAGCGGTCCGAAAACCTGAACGTCGATCTTACGGAGAGTATACAAAACTTTACTGATTCCGTACACAAACATGCGGTAAGTGAAAAGGGAACGTATTTTCTTTTAATTTAACCTTTATTTTAATGACTACCGACACGGGTATAGTATGCATTTTTATTTTTCAATACCATTTAATATAATGGAGCTATCAGATTGAAACTTGTGGAATGCATAAACAATTTTTTTTCTTTTTCATTTATTTTATTTGAGTATGAAAACTCCCCTACAAAATGTATGGCCTACCCGGTGGTGGTTGTTGTAGAGGGGTGTTTTTTGGTCTTTGAAACAAAGGTTAAATATTGCGGCTCGGTGCCATATTCTCTTGTCTTCTTGTGCTGGTTTTGTACAAATTTCTCAAGGCATTTCCTCTTTGTTCTTTTTATAACTTATCACGGGCATGCTCGGTTGAAAAATGAGAATGTAATTGAATGGAAAATGTTTACATTTTAGTTGTTTTGCTTTATCTTTCCGCAGGTGCACATTAAGCTGCTAAAGGATGGTATGAAGATCGAAGCCCGGCACGTACGCCGGAAGCAGTTAACACAGTATCTCGATCCGAATCTGTTGAAACGCGAGCGAAAGATATCGGACAGTTACACGCAACAGTCGTCCAGTGCGGTGGGCGTTAACAATTCCAATGGGTCAGCTTCCCCGGCAGACGCTGCTTCTCGTAAACGAAAATCAAGCGATCTTGCTGCCAGCACCACCATCACTGCCACCTCCTTAACCAGCCCTATCGCTGGTTCTATGGGCAGTAATGGTAGTGCAAGCAAAAAACGGCGTAACGATTCCGTGAGTCTAGTCTTTTGCCCCGAAGACGGTAGCGCCTTCCCTGTATATTGATTTCTTTATTTCAATTTACTTTTGCTTTCGGTTTTTGGAGCCCCTCTTTGGGGACGAAGTTACACGATCATGCTTACTCTTGTTCCTTTCTCTTTCATCCACTTATATACGTCTTGCAACGCGTGTATTAGTTCGACGGTACCTCGAATGGCAGCTTCTGCAGTACATCGTCGACGACGGTCGTGCAAATGAATGCTACCGACGCGGCGCATAGCACCGAAGCAAACGATGCGTCCAATACTGCTGTTACCACGGCGAACGCATCACAGTCCACCGATACGTCAGTAAATGGTGAAAGGGATGAAAGTGTCGCTCCTTCCGCTTCCTCTCCGTCGGACGATCCACCACCGTCCAGTGTCGCCGGGATGCTCGACGAAGAAAATAACAACCCGTTCGAACCGTCCACCTCGACCACTGCATCCAGTACGAACGGTAATGGTAATGAGAGTAACAATGGTAACAATTCTACTACGGCACCTGCAGCGGCGGCGGCAGCAGCAGCAGCAGAGGTAGCCTGTTCCTCTTGACTGACTCATTGCCAAGGTTTGTTCCACGGTGGAGTATCCGTATCCCCCACTGATGGGCGACGGTCTCCCACTGACGATGCTAGTGATGTTAGCAATAAGGATCGGGTAGTAGTAGCAAAAAATGTTGCTGTATCAGCTGCCGCTGTTGCTGCTGCTGTCGTTGCTTAGCTGAAAGGGAGGAATGGAGGGGTAAGGAGTGGAGCAGTAATGGAGCAGAAAATGGTGGCGACGATGATATGAAGGTAATTAAAAAAAATAAAATTATCCATGATGCGCAGGTAGCGCACCTTCTACCTACGACAGCAGGCAACACACAGACTGATAGAAAAGCTTGGAAAAGATGATGAATGTTTGGATGTAATAGCGAGGTTAGTATTTATTAAAGTCGTTGTTGCCACATTTTGCTTCTAAGTCAGGAATTTTTGACTCGAAGGGATCAATTTTTGGCTCTACGTTATACATTTTTGTACCATTACATTAAAGTTGTTATATTTTGTAGCATTTTGTGAAGAGAATATTCGTATTTTACACTTGATAAGAAATTTGGTTTCCATCTGTTGGCTAATGGAGCTAAAAAATATTGTTGCTTTGGAGACTAAAAGTGATATCCCCTGTCAAAAATTGATGCCACACGGGCAAATATTGATGCTTTCATGACAAAAAATCCTGACGTAGGTCAGAAAATATGAAGGCAACGACTGCATTTTACGCACACATGTATCGAAAGATTTTCTTTTCTGTTTTTTTTTTAATTTGATTTTGCATTGCTTTCCTTTTCAGAAACATATAAACAAATGTATATATCATTGAGAAGGAAAGGTCATCATCGCAATCGAGAGTGTAGGAATGGACATTTCTATCGAATATAGGTCGGACCGTATATGCCGAGCTCCGTTTCTCTAGCAGTTCTAGATGTGTACGTTTTTTTAAGGTAAGAATTGTACATTTCATCATCTCCAAAACTCTGCGGAAGATGAAAGAGAGAACAGCGATAAGGTTGTAAAGAATAAGCATACACACACACACACACACACACACACACACACACATTTAACGCTAGACGTCGATACATTGACACTCGTAAAGTCTGCTGGATAGCAGAGCATGAGAGAGGTAGTAGAAGTGGCAGAACCTAGTGATTTTACTTTCTCCCTTCCTGTATAAGCTTAATATTCCGGTTTACATGTGTGTGTGTGTATTGTTGCTTAAGGATACTTCTCGGCAGCGCAACAACAGGCAGCCCGCGAGAGAGGAACAACGAAGAGTTGGGGACTAGAAAGAGCGAAAAAAACCGAGCATTATCCGACGGCAAACAATGGATACGGCCAAGGGTTAATATTTAACTTTTCCGTACCCTTACACGCGTGTTATGCTGTGTAAGAGGTTCAATATGATTATACTAGACGAACTAGTTTCTCTGGTAGTAGTGACGCATCATTTAGTGTACTAATAAGAGACAACTTGGGAAGAGGATAAGGAGATTAGTAGTGAAACTGTACATAATTGCAGGAGTTTGGACGAAAAATGCGAGATAGAGCGAACGTTTGAACGATTTGAAAAGAAAGAATATAACAAGGCGAAGAAATTATGTGACAAAAATTGACTACAACAAATGTATGACCGAGAATTTGTTCAAGCAGGGACGATGTTTATTCGATGAAAGATGCATAAGGACGGAAGGACGTATATATGGTGGTTTAGCTATAATTAGTGCTGTTATTTTTATAACAACATTGGCTGAAATACTGCCATTAAGAAGAAGAAGAAGGTGGGAAGTGGAATTATATTATTTTCTTTGATTCATATTTTCATATTTTAATTTTTAAATTTTTTTTTTTTGTTGAATGGATTTTTATCCGACAGATTCCGACATGGAAGATTGATTCAATCCTTGGTCATAAGACCATTTATTGCTTTACAAGTTGATAAAAGGCAAAGGCAAAAGCACAGGAAGATATTCTAAGTAAGGGTCTTTTTTACTTTGGTATTTGTTTGAACCGAATTTATGGATAGTTATCCCGAAATCTCGCGTCGTACGGAGGCAAACAATCAAATTCAAATTTCTTTGTTTGGCATATAATTCTAACTATTTCGTCCAATCTGGCTAGCATGCAAGTATGCAATGATAAGATTTGATTAGAAAAGAGGTGTACGGCAAAGCATTAGTTGCTAGAGAATTACAGTTAGAAAAGCACTCTTCACACACTTCTCTTACCCGTCTTTAAGAGTTGGAACATCCAAACGCTCATGAGTTAATAGCAGCAAAAAGAGAAAACCCTTAACTGATACAGTAGAGAGTAAATAATCTGCAAAACTATAAGAATATTATCTAATCTTGTGAATCGAAAACTGTGTTGTTAAGAAAACCCACAAAGCCCCCACCGTTAAGCGTTGCCGCTTAGAGGCAAGGAGAAGAGCGCGCACCGTGGCGCAAAAAAAAAGAAGCAAAACCGTGGTTGGGACAAAGGATGGGATGCATTTGTGCGGATGGTGAATGGCCCTCTAGAAGCACGGTCCAGCAGCATCCATATACAGCGCAACGTATAAAAATCAATTAAAATATATCTTTCGAATGATGTATAGAACAACAACCACACTTATGATACATTTACTTAATTATGACGCAAATGCGTTGCGTGTGCGTGTGTGCAAAAGGGGCAAATAAACCCCCAGCAGAAGTTGAAAACGAAATGATAAAAAAATGATCGCTAAACAACAACAAAACAAAAGAAGGAAAAAAACACAACATGATAACACGTCTAATGTTATAAATAATGACAAAATTAAATGATTATTATTCTTTCACACCATTGCAAATTGTCGTAGAACTATAGCAAGAGTGTAAGGAGAAAAGAAAGTATTTTCACATGCGAAATATTAGATACAGTGTGAGGGTCAGAGAAACATTGAACTATCGAAATTAAGATAAGGCTTTTTCATTTCTCTTACTTACCTACCTTGCTGGTGCTTGTGTACGAATATTGTACAGCACGAAGCTGGGAAATTGATGGGGTATTAATTGAGTGAATTTACGAGTTTTATTTTTATCTGGGATTTTTCGGCCACCGCTAACAGGTTACCTGTTCCTAGCTGAATATGATTTGAATGGGGGTTTTTCAATATCATTTTTTTGTTTTGTTAATTTTATGCTGTAAACTTTGGCTAGCAAAATTGAGAAGAATATGTTGTAATAATTATGAATTAATAATTTACATATGCTTTCTTTCTTTATATTTGTAATCAACAGCATTGAAAATATTTTTGTATTTTTTCCAACATGACGGCTCATTGTCGTATATTATTATGGTCATTGAAAATACCTTTTCGAAAAATCTCGTACCGCGTTCATTGTGGATACACAGAGTCCCATATGATGCATTTGTATGTCCCTCCTGTACGATGATCGTCTAAAAATTATGAGTTTCATGGCCAAGTTTGAACACGGCGAAAAACGTTTGCAGCAGCATTAGAGGACTTTTCCATTACACAACAGAAGACCGACAGTGTGGCAGGATAATTTTGTTGTCATGATGCGGCGGCCAAAAATTTTTTTGTAACAATCAATGTATCCGATCATACCGATTTGAGATTTTTTCAATAAAGGTACATTTAACCCCTCGTTTCAAAATGGTAAGCTGTTAGATTATTGGTCTGCAAATCTAGATCCGAAAACAGCGTGTGCAGTTAGTATAGTATTTAAAATTTTTATATATTGTATATAGTTTTTTTAAAGTATTTAATGTTAAGGGGCAACAGTCATTTGCGACGACAGAAAGAGGTTCAGTTTTATCACAATATGTAAACAGCAGAAAAAGATGCGGAATAAACAGCCCAAAATTATTAAAAACAAAAATTACTGTTTTAAGTTTGAAAAATAAATTGTAAGCGTTGTAATATGCTTTCACTGCATGAATGGTGAACAATGGTATTGGTGAGAGCTATAGCCTGTGCCTGTTTATCGGACACCGCGCTCGTCATGACCTGTCCAACTTCCGTGTGTGTACAGCTAGATTTGGAGGCTCGTCCGTACATAGTTGTGCCGTTGTTCTCTGGTTGGTGGTGTGTGTAAAATTTGTGACTAATTTAGCACAGCGCGCCGGTATGGTGTGCGGTATTAGCATATTTTCGAGCATGACCATTGATGCTCACCCGCCCCCGAATACTATTGAGGAATATAGAAGTGTGTTTGCAGCCGCTCTCTATCATCATTGGCCGATCTAATGCATGGCGTGATGTCCGTGTCGCCTTTTATCTAATTAGAAATGTCTCTGACCGACCATTTGCACATAAATGTATATGTGTCTATTTCAAGGACAAAGAACTTCAAAACGGAGGCAATGAATAAGGCTTGCAAACATACATAATATAGCAGCAAGGAATGTTTTAGTATAGCATCAAAAATGTGACTAATCAACCATCATAAAAATAAAGAAAGGTTGATAAACAGCAAAACATGTTTTCCGTCAACAGTAGCAGCAAGGACAGTTTTATTTCTATTTTGCTTTCAACGGTATTTTTGACTGAAATTGTTTTGCGCCACCGCCAAACTGCATTTTTTTTTTCAAATGCATATCGTAAACAGATCGTTTGTCAATTTTTCACCAACACTCGAAACGCGACTGACGGCAGTCGCTGTGCCCCAATCTCACACACACAACAACTGTATCTCGTAGCAACGCTCCGTCTGCAGCTGTGTGCGATTGTTTATTCGAAATTATTTAAGCTCTCGCAGTCAGCGCGATGGTGGTTCAATTGCACAGCTCAAGCACGAAGCGACAGTACATACGGTAGAAGCGACCGCTTCAAACAACTTTTTACCAAATGGACATCTGAAACGAAGACGTTCAAGCTGGCCCAAGGTGAACGCCTGAATGAAAGTGAAATAAAGTGATTGATTGTACTGGAATTATGCAGTATTAGCTGTGAATCTTAAGGAAACGGCACAAAGAAAAGTGTGAATACGATAACAGCTGCCTTTTTGTTGGTCGGTTGTCAAGTGCGAATAATCAGTGCGAAAGGAAAGAAATTAAACCCAGATCCTACTCGAAATTGCCGTGCACAACAAAGGAGAAACAGTGTTATCATCCCTTGTGACAAATTAAATCAACCTTTAAAAAATGCCACCATCGCGCCTGGACGGTCTGTATCGGTCGCTGCTGTTGACCAAGTTCTTCTGCAAAGGTTGGGGCAAGCCGGAAAATCTCGAAAGGTATGGATAGATGGGATGGTTGGTGAACCGTGCCTAAAATAGCGCCCTTAAAAAAAAACTTCAGCAGCATAGTGTAAATTACATAATTTAGTTTTCGCTTAGCATTCGGTTGCGGGTAGAGTGTTCTTTTTGGTTGATGGTGATATGAGTTAGCTTGTTACCAAGTATGCAATCCCTAGAGTTGGCAGCAACACCGCGTCGCCTATCACACCCTCAGATCAGATCATAGCGAGACCCACGACGACGATTCAGCAGTGGGTCCTAAAGTATGAGCTATTTTTAGTGATAAATGGACCCCCGAGTCAATTGGCGCCCGGTCAGTGACGTGTACCGAAGTTTCTGGATCATATTTTTTTCTGCTTCTGTGTTCCTCAAGTTACCAACAATATTGTCAACATAGAGTTGTGTTGCGTACGTGAGCGAGTCGGCGGGGGTGTGCGTGCGTGTTGTTGCTTACAGGTAGTGTGCTTTTGCAAACGGATTTACTGGTGTAGAGGAAGGTGTGGTGTCTAGCGGGTGGTGTTTTTGCGTTTCCAAAAGACGCAATATCCTGTGTACGCACGAAACGCATGTTTGACGCATACTGGAGACAGAGAGAGAGAGAGAGAGAGGATAAAAAATCGTACGATCTCGCACACCATGTTCAAAACAAAAACAAGAAATTTCATTCTTTACCAACACACGTCACTAACACAGTCTCTATTGGACGCGTATTTTATCCACATTCACACACACATGCAAAGAAAGCTGCCGGCAGTGCTGCCAGACGTAGGTGCGAGGTTTGTTTACATTTAATACGGTTGAATTTGTAAAAAATGACGAACTAAGCAGGCTATGATGCAAGCGAAATATTTGGTCTCATCGTTAAAGCTGATGGGGGGGTGGCTTGACTGATAATAAAATGCCGGTTAGGGAGTACCGCAGCCACCTAACTTCCCTCTCCCCCACCTCGCGAATTCCTAAAAAATGTTGAATTATGAAAAATTAGACGCTTAGGATTAGGATTTTCTCTCTATTTAATTCGCCCTACTACTTAAAAGTACTTCGCTCCCGTACAAAAAGCTGTAGGACAAATTCGACAAGCATGCCGTGATCCTTTAAAATTATTCACTCCAGCTTCACGAAAGCAACGCCTGCTAGAGATCACGTATACAGCATGCGTTTAATGCGCAGCCCATTTGCCATGACCTTCCCCACATTGGCCACCTTGTCAATGGATGGAGACCTCTCATCTTCAAGCCAAGCCATTGGACCAGCTGTAACCTGTTCTAGTAGCCTGATTGACTGGTGATGTGATATGGACTTCATCCTTTTAAAAAGCGTTATTTTTAAACAGTCGAAAATAAGTACCAGATGAATGTACTTTCGAATTGACGCCAAACAGCTTGATGACGAATTGGCGTGTCGGGTTGTTTTGTAGCTTTAAAAATAACCACCAAAAGCACTTCCGGAGGATCTATTACAGAGGACAATGCTCTAAGATGCTTTCGCTTCTTTTTCCTGTAGATTGTTTGCGTTCCGGAAGATCATCTCGAATCGTGCCGCATGTTCACAGTTGGTGCCGCGCGATTATCCGGTAGAAATTACCAAAGAAGAGCTACACTCGGACTGTAAAATTTTGGAGGGAAAGTTCCTTTCGCCACTGGAAATCTACATGCCCGGTTTGGTGCCGGATGTGGCACAGAACGCACACTTCCAGATACTGTTGCCGCTCCGGTGGAACGACGAGCGATACAAACCGATCTGTATCCATCTGGCCGGTACCGGTGATCATGTAAGTAAAGTGACAAGTTTGGTATATTATTCAAAATCCGAGCAATCTATGTCCAGTACAATCATTTGTATTTTCTTTTAATAATACTTAGAAATAATGACTGTTTATTTGCTCTCTACTTGCAGTACTACTGGAAACGACGGAATCTGATCGCCAAACCGCTACTTAAGGAAGCGAATCTCGGTGCGATAATCCTAGAAAATCCATTCTACGGTTTGCGGAAGCCAAAAGAACAGCGGTAAGGTTGTGTTTATTAAAAAAAAACAACTTAAATTTTATGCATTTTTGTAACTCATTGTTCCTCCATACATTTTTCCAGTGCGTCCAGTTTGCAAAACGTGTCGGACATCTTCGTCATGGGTGGTTGCTTAGTGCTGGAATCGCTCGTACTCCTGAACTGGTGCGAACGGAACGGATACGGTCCACTAGGCATCACCGGTCTCTCGATGGGAGGACACATGGCATCACTCGCCGCAACAAACTGGCCCAAACCGCTTGTACTCGTCCCATGCCTATCCTGGTCAACCGCCTCATCCGTCTTTACCGAAGGCGTCATGAGCCATTCCATCAACTGGGACGTGCTGGAGACGCAATACTTTGCGGATGGTAACTTCCGCGAGCGGCTGTCGAAAATGGTGACCGTAGTGGATGACGCATTCGTAGCCGGTAAGCATTTCATACAGAACTTTAACCAGTCGGTAGAGGAGCTACGGTTAGACATAAACGAAACGAAGGATCTGGTCTGTGGCGATCCATCGTCGGACGTCAATCTGACCGTGATACGCGAAACGACACCGGAACGGGAGCAGAAACAGTCGAAAAATCTCATCCACATTAATCGGACGAACGCGCTCAACTTGTCCGAACCGTTGTTGAACAAGCTGCTTTCGAATGTGCGCTGTGAGCTGACGCAGGAGGAGATTGATGAATTGAATATGAAAATTCATCTTGCACTGAAGCGCCACACCGAGGAACTGCAGCAGGCGGAAGGAAGTTCAGCAGCCGCTAGCAAGTTGATATTGGAGGTGAAAGCAGAAGAGAAGGGTATAACGACGAGCTCAAAATCGGTTGGTTCAAAAATTATGGAGTACATCAGCTGGGGCTCATCAAACTCCTCCTCAACGTCCACATCGGACGGAGCGCCGGAAGAAAAACGTATTCCGATCGATACGACCAAGCAACGGTGGTGGGAACGGGAAGCGTTACAATTTATGCGTGGCATGATGGACGAGTGTACGCATCTGAAGAACTTTTCCGTACCCTATGATACTTCGCTTATCATTGCGATTTGTGCGAAGGACGATGCGTACATTCCGCGAGATGGTTGCACCAGTCTGGAAGACATTTGGCCGGGAGCTGAAATCCGTTACCTTGATGCTGGCCACGTCAGTGCGTACGTACTGCACCAGAAGCTGTTCCGGTCGTGTATTATTGAGGCGTTTGAAAGGGCAAAGAAAAAGTGGGTCCCCGAAGCTGAACGGCTCTGTGGACAGGTGAACGGTGTGGCAACCGGACCTACGCCCACGATCGACAATCTTCCCGAACCGCCGACAAAGCAAGGCTAGTCGACCAGCTTGTTCGAACTACAAAGGGTAGTTCAAAAGCCAAGGGGAAACCAAAGACACGTCTAACTGGGAGAACTCCCACAGACAGCTGGCAATTCCTCCAAAGACATGGGAATACATGGGGGGGAAATAAGAAACAAGTTCCTTACGTTTGATAAGGAATAGTGCCTCGAGTTTCGAGAGTACTCCACAAACAGACGAGTGGTTCCGTATGCGCTGGAACGATGACACATCGTTCGCTCCATCATACCACGGTATGATGGAACCTACTGCGACGGAGACAACCGAAAACGCACAGAAATAAAAGCAGCCAATTGCTTTTAACACAGCTGGAAAACAAAATCTGCGCACATGTTACCACAGATCGACGTCGTAAAAGTGTGTGCAAGGTGATAACACAACATAACCGCGTGATCATGTGGTAAAACAAGAGATAATGAAAGAGAAGTGAGATAGAGAGAGATATAACATTCTGATTTTTTAACAGCTAGAAGATAAAGACGAAGACAGGCCGTGATGATGCGAGAAAACAGAATGAGAGAATGAAAATCAGGAAGAAATGTGTGTTTTTTGCCATTTGTTTGAGATATTTACACAAGTCATTGATCATTACGCACAATATGCTCATCTGTGCCACGTGTAAAACTATTCATTGTTTACGAGTATTTTACTTAGATTATTCAAATTTAATCGCTAGTTACGGTCGTGCTTGTACCATTGTTGTACCATCCTTTGATAATTCGTGTAATTTTGTATATTAATTTATGTACTGTAACTTCGTCTGCAAAGATTCGTTTACGCTGCATAATAAAGTTGTTACAGTAAAAGTGTAAAACATTTTTTACTAAAATGGTATTTTATTTGGTTACGATCACGAGAAAAGGGCATGATTTACTCGCATTTACAAGTAACAAATTGATGTATTTTGGTTAGTCTTAACACAAACAAAAAAACGGTCATTTTAAATATGAAAGAACAGCAAACGAACGTCAAAATATCGCCACGCGGTTTTGACAGCACCGTAACAAAACATTGCAAAATTGAAAACGTTTTTTTTCTTAGTGTATTGTTTTGTTGCTTCTGTTGTAAGTGATTCCAGTATACGCAATCGTATGGCAAGTAAATATGCTTATGGTTGGCATCAGTAGGTTCTTCCAAAATGATTACTTGCTTTCATGCTCACACGTCGCTATAATATTCGTATTCTAGTGTAGTTAACCCACCGTCAGTGTGCGTCTGAGTGTAATCGAACGGAACAGGTAAACGGATCCTTTTCCCGGCCCGTTGATCGTACCAAATTGCGTCCGAGAAACACAAGCGCTGGGATTTGTGTTTCTCGTACGCCCTGTTCGCTCTCTCTGCTGGTATGATAAAGAAGCACGTTTTGTTGGGTAGAAAAGGAGCAAAGTTTTAAGCAACCAAAGCTCACAGGTCGAAGAAGTACCCAGTTACATAAGAATCGAGAAGAAGAACACATCCCCCAAAACAAGGGGGCGAATGAATCTCGGGGACTCACGGACGGCTAGTGCTAATTAAGCGTTATCTTTAGCAAACGGTCCATTCAACAGGCCGCTTGTTCCGATATCATCCTAGGAGAGGGACAAAGGCTATAGATATTTACGGCTTGCTATAAATTGTTTACATCATCCGGCTGAACTTCTCACCCTCAAAAGATACTTCCTTAGCCACGGGTGGGTTGTTTTACATAGTTCGAGTTCTCGTACGGTCATCATTGTCCGGCTGGATTGGTGCATCGATGCAATGATGCGTCGCCATCTGACAATGACCTTAATTCAATGGATCGCAGAAAACAGGATTTGTTTTGATCAACGATCTCAAGAATAATGTTAGTGTTAAATGATGGTCCCTGTTCTGTAAAACGACTTTGTTGTGAGCATGCCCTTTGTGTATGATAAAACTCTTTCTTCTTGTGTTTTTCCTTAGGTCAATTATTTATATTTTTGCCGTTTCTTTTTCTTTTTCTCTACAGCAATCTAGACGCAACAGGAAGTGGAATTCTCTACCAAGGATACACTAGAAAATCCGAACCCGAACGCTGCAAAACGAAAGCAATCAAAGCAAACCGACTCTAGGATCAAGTGAGAGTGAGTATAACACCAAGGCTGGAATCAAACAAACATCTCCTTTCCCCTCACACAAAACGGATTGAAAGAGAGAGAGAGTCTTCCGGTTAGGCGCCCGCGAATCTCCTGATCTAGTATTCCGAATGTACTAACTGTGCTCTCTCTCTCTTTCTCTCGTAAAATCGTTCCTTTGTATTATAGTTCACAGCAGTTCGCGCACTCGGTTGTTTATAAAACAGAAAAACATCTGTTTCGCGTGGAAATCGCGCACCACCAACCCATTCCCAACCCTTGGCAGCAGCAAGGGTTGAACAGCCAGGGAGAGGCAGCGGGAAAGCGGACAACAACGTATAAAGCACGACGCAGCCACGATGAGCCGGCTATTCGGTAGTAGTAGTGGTTCGGTGCTCGGTACGGCCGGAAGCAAAATGTCGACGTTCCGCAAAGTGACCCACTGTATCTTCGACATGGATGGGCTGTTGCTCGGTAAGTGGTGGTGAGCGGCATTGCCGGTGGGTGTGCGGAAGGAACGCAACTCGTTCGATCTCCTCGGTGTGGTGTTGTGATTCGCATGCACCTCTGCATGATGCACAAAAACTGCATCAGTGTCAGTGTCAAGTTTGTTTAGTCGATGAAATCGTGATGCCCTGGAATGCATGCACTATATGGGTGTACGGTGGTGCATTTTTGGAAGTAATGTTAACACATGTTGCATCATGCAAGTTGTATTGTGAAGAACACTTCCCTTCTCTTGCTTGGGTTTTCGTTTGGATGCAGCAAAATTGATTAAATATCGAACCAACAAAGCGTGAGTTTGTACACGGCACCGTACCCTTGGAAAGGGATACATTATCTTGCGCAGTTTTGCTTACTAACGAACGAATGGTAATTATTATCCAGCTACAGGCGATAATTAACAATTAAGCATAAAGATGTTGTCGGTAGTCTCCAGACACCTTGTGCAGCACTCTAGCAATTTGGTGGCGTAAAAGTCTTTTTGCATTTAAATTCGTTCCCGCTTTACCACGTTTCCCCTAAATTCTTACTCGCTAATGCCTACGATGCTTGAGACAACATGAGGTGATAAGAAATCGCACCGATAGTAGACCGACTGATGCAACCACTTGAGTTAGACTACGTCACGGATAGGGAGAGCATGCTTGCTCGTTTACTAGTAGTGGAGTGTGGTGATGGAATCAATATTTAAGCTTATTGCAGTCGCAATTTTTAAAGGTCAGATTGTGCTTGGTTCAAATTTTTTATTGTATACCTGAGACAGCTGTCCTTTGTGAACGCACTGATTGATACATACGAAGCAAACAGCGCCTGTCTCAATCATTATTTGTAAGTGGTTGATGTTTGGAATCACTTTTAATATACTACTAAGGCTTTCTAATTAAATAAAAAATTTTACATCAATAACAAGTAACAAATTTTAACTTAAATTAAAATATTTGACAAGGAGAAGAAAATAAAACAATCCAACTCCTATCGTTTGAAATATTTCAATAGCTTCATCATGAAATATTTCATTTACAGTTTTTGATTTGCTTGATCACGTGCAGAGCACAATCATAGCAGGCCATGTAAGTCTCGCGCTTTGTTCCTGCTTACCCTTTTTGTGGGGACATTGCAAACGGGCCATTCGAACAATGTTGTAATCTAACGTTTTGTACGGCTGGGGCGGTGGCATTCGTATTGTCCGGCCAGACACGGAAAATCTTTACACGCAGGTAACGCAATCGATCGCGGAACCGTACGGCAAAACGTACACGTGGGAGATCAAGCAAACCATCATGGGCCTTCAGCGGGATGAAGCGGCCGAAGCGATCGTAGCCGCACTAGAGCTTCCGTTGACGGCCGCCGAGTACGTGCAGATATCGACCGAACGAATAAACCGCGTCATGGAACAATGTCAATTGATGCCAGGTAATGTAACGGCACAGTATCGATCCTCACTAATGTCGATCCGTGTGGTTTTTCTTTCTTTTTCTCTTTCTTTCTTGCTTTTAATTCCTCGCCCTCCCCCCGCTCCACTGGTCCCTTCCGTTTCGTTGCGTGATTCCTGTCCCGGTGGTCGTGCACACAGATACGGAGAAAATCTATGAAAACATCTTGCGTGATCTGTTGAAATCGTACAACGCACCGTACCCGTGGGCGACGCGCATGAAGGTGATGGGCACGACGGAACAGCGTACCTGTTCGATACTGGTGGACGATCTGAAGCTACCCTGCACAGTGGATGAGTTTCTGGCGCGATTCCGTCGCGATCAGTTGCTACATCTTGGCCGGGCGCCGCTGATGCAAGGTCAGATTCGAACACCGGTTGTATCGGTGCCAGGCTTTCCTGTATTCTGTTACAATCCTTTTCGTTGTCTTTCCCGTAGCTCTATCCATTCCTTTGCACTAGCTTTAATATCCCTTCTACCAGATCGATAGTAGCTGTTGTGTGTGTGTGTTTGTGTGAAATTCACATTGCTCGGCAATTCATTCATTCTTTCCTTTATCCGTACGTATCAAAAACCCAGGTGCGGAACGGTTGGTGCGTCATCTGCACAAACACAACGTACCGATTGCGCTCGCCACCAGCTCCGGGGCCGATTCCGTTGAGGTGAAGACAAAAAACCATCGCGAGCTGTTTGAACTGTTCGGCCACAAGGTGATGGGTTCGTCCGATCCGGAGGTAAAGGAGGGTAAACCGGCGCCCGATATCTTTCTAGTCGCAGCCGACCGTTTCCAGGACCGTCCCGCACCCGACCAGTGCCTGGTGTTTGAGGATGCACCGAACGGAGTGACGGCCGCAATTGCGGCTGGCATGCAGGCCGTCATGGTGCCCGATCCGCACATCGAAGAAGAACAGCGTAAGCACGCCACCATAGTATTGAAATCTCTCGAGGACTTCCGCCCAGAGCATTTCGGACTGCCAGCTTTTACGTGAAAATCTAAATAGTGTTAATCGATGCAGCTGTCATCGCCGCCACCGCCGCCACCGCCGCCACCGCCACCGACGGTCTTTGTGGGCTTTAAGCTCAATTTTAGGAAGCGCACCAAGCGTGCGAAATTGGTGCAGTGCAAGCGAATGATTCAATCGCGTAGGAAGCGCACAAAGCATTATTAACTCGGAGGGAAATCGAAACCCGACTACGGATTGATGGTGTATTGTTTGGTTTTGATTCCTTTCTCCTGCACAGCTTTCGGTGCGATTTATTATGTCGTTAGAACGGGGGATAAAGAGCTTGATCGTCGCGTATCAATGCAGAGAAAATAAAGGTACAATGTTGTGATTGTAGATAAAAATGTGTGAAAGTTTTTCGATTATTTCATTCGGTTGATATCACAGTCCGAAGAAGTAAAGCTTACACAGTGCACCGCTTTTGAAATCGTTAGTTTTATTTGGCTGCGTACGTAGGTTACCCTAGAGCAGCCGTGATCGTGACGGGTTTGGCTGCGTACTTACCGTTACTGTTTTTAAACATCGAAGCAGTTATGTTTTCTTTATTCGTTACCAAGCAACGTGATCACAGTATTGATCACGTTAGTATTGATTAGTAAAGGGGATGTTCCATTTTAGTTTACTTTATTAGTTTATTTTCAAAAAGAAACGAATCGAACATGGTGGATTCTTTAAATCTACTTCAACAAAAAATGAAAAACTTCACAGTTTCTGTCCCTACAGGAGTTGTTAGTCGGCTTTTCTCGCCCATACAGCAATATTGTGGATCAAGGCCCTTTCTTCCTTAGAGAGTGATCACAAAAATTAGATCACGTCGGCCCCCCAATGTCTTACTAGACTTGCTGATACCTCGCAGATGAGTAATAAGCCCTCACTACGGGAGAATGGTCTGCATGGGAACAAGCTTTAAAACTACTTTACTATTTCAAGCGTTGCTTTCGTTGTAACTATGTACAGGAAAACAAAGTATTCGAGTGCACGTTTTAACGTTCCACTGAAGCAACCGTAAGAACCTGATAGGTTCGGAACAAAATTCTCATCACTAGTAACAAGTAAGGCCTGCGTCAGGGAGATGGGCTCGCCTGTCTCCTATTCAATTTGGCGCTAAAGAGGTGTTCATCCGTGACTCGTAGGTGGAGAATTCGAGAACCATCTTCCCTAAGACAACCTAGATCCTGGCATACGCTGATGATATAGACATCATTGGTCTGCGGCTCTCCCAGGTAGCAGAGGCCTACCAAAGGATCCTCAGGAAAGCAAAACCTCGGGTTGTAGCTTAATGAGGCATCAGCGGGTCCTACGAAGAAATCCGGAACTTCGTGAGGGTGACGTACGGATAGGTGATCGCAAATTTAAAGTCGTTCAAAACTTCACCTATCTCGGGTCAAAAGTCAGCATCGAAAACGGCATAGAAACGGAGTTGCGCGCTAAGATGCTGGCGGCCAGCCGGTCTTTCTACAGCCTGAGGAAACATCTCTCCTCAAAAAACCTGTCGCGACGGTCGAAGCTGGGACTGTATCTCAGCCTCTTATAGTCTCAGCACTCACATACGCCTCTGAGACATGGCGGCCTTGTCCAAAAACAGACGAAGCCCTCTTAGCCTTAGTGTTAGTGGTGCCTTAGCTCTTAGTGTTCGAGGGGAAGATGCTCAGAAGGATCGTTGGCCCCGTATGTGTGGAAGGACAATGGAGAAGCCGCTACAACGACGAGCTGTACGAACGGACAGAGGAGGCGTGGTAGCCCCAGTTTGAGGTGGGAGGATGGTGTGTAATCATCTGCCATCAAGGCCGGGATAACGGATTGTCGGACGACGGCGTGGGACCGTGAGCAGTTCCGGACTCTGATGTGGCAGAACAGGACCGCAAAGCGGTTGTGGCGCTTGAAAAGTAAGTAAGTAAATAAGTAAAGCTTCCTGATACATTACCTTTTTGTATTTGGTAATATAATTTGCAAATATGATTTAATATTTCGGATAACATTTCTCTACCCATTCTCTCTCTCTCTCTCTCCCTTTAACAAACAAGTAGTAAAAAAACAAGACAGTTACTTTATCTTTATCTAATACCGTGTATATATTTGTAATATGTATAATATTGTATTTACTTAACACTAGAAAAAAAAAAATCATTCAAATCGCATTTGAACATTATCTTCATCATTTTGCATCCTCTTTTCAATGATCATTGTTTCGCTTCGGTTGTTTTGTTTTGTTTTCAGCTTCTTTTGTTATTTCATCCCTTCATCTCACCCATGTGTAACTTCACATTTTACACACACGCGTACACACACGCACATCTTTTTTTTCACATACATACGAGTACGACTTAGCGCGTGCTTTTACCACTTATTTTGTTGTAAAATTGTTTGAAGCTGCTTTCGCTCCTCATTTCCGGAATTTCGACGCGCTCTTTTAGCATTGCGCAAGAGTTTAAGTGTGTTGCGATACGAGGTGGCTTGCGTGGTTCCGTGTTCCGTCTGTTCACAACAATCTGGCTTTTGCGAAGGATTGCGTTACGTGCTTACGATTAATAAATAGTTGCTTTGTTAGCTTTCGAGCCCTTCTTGCTCCACGGAAGGTGGAAGAGGAAGATGCGTTGTGGTTGGTTTCCACCATTCATCCAATATTACAAAACAAAAAAACAATAACAACATGACATGATAGCACGAGCTTTAAGCTTTCATAAATATACACAGTTTAAACCGTTGGGCGAAAAAGCACAAACACAACAATGAACAAAAATGGCGAGAAAACGAGGTGTGTTGCTAGTAGAGAAGGTAATTTAAAGCAACGAACAAACGAAATTTACCTCAGTGCATTTAAGTTCGTCTTTCACGTGTTCACCACCCTTTCGCTTGTGTGTGTGTGTGTTTTGCTTTAAAATGTTTAATTTTTACGTTTGAGTTTTGTACTGATGAACGATTGACGCTCTGTGTTCGAAAGGCGAATGTAACGAATGTCAACGGTTAACGATGCTTACGAGGATTGACGGATTGAACACAGAGAATAGCAAAACAATAAAAAGTAGAGACACACACACGGGGGGGCTGTGTAAGCCCGTGTATCACAACAAGTAGCTTGCCAGCTTTTGTGAACGTGATGTTTGAGGGCTACAAAGGACACGATGCCGATTCCCGTTTGCTGTCGGGTTTTATGTTCGTAATGCAATGAAGAAGGGCTTTGTATGTATGTGAGTGTGCTGGACGTGTACGTGTGGCTGTGTGTCTATTACACCCGGGGATGATAATGATCAAGCGCGAAGCGTTACACGATCAGTTGCCGGCGTGGTACATGATTGAGTGAGCCGTTTCGACCTCGCGCAAGCTGGCCGGTGTTGTGAACTAATATTGATGATCATGATCATGATCGTGATGGTGGAGAGCTTAAAGACGAACGACGACGATCCACGCGCCCCGATCGTAACGTTCGTAACGTGGCGCGCACGGCACGTGCGACAAGGATGTGTGTTTTCCCCCTGTTCCTCTTTGCTGTTCTTTTTTGTTTGTTTGCGTGTGTGTGTGTGTTCGCTTGTACTGCGTTGGCCGAATAGGGAAAATTTGCCTAAATTTAGTCGAACACGCTGTAAACAACACGAAACATGGGGAAATTGGGGAGGAGGCTCCACTCATTTAATGCTTGTTTGTCACTCGATTTTTACCCTCTGTTTGAAATCTTTGCCGGTCTCACCCGTTGTTTGTTTGTTACTTTTTTTTTTTTTATTCTTCTTCAATGCTTTCTAACATCTCTCGCATTTTTATCTTTTTTGACCTGTTTCTTTTATATCTTTTTTTTTTTTGTTGGATTCGCAGGTTTCTTTTTGTTTCAGATTTTTAAATTGTGTGAAACATTTTTAACAAAAGGCTTTCAGTTTTTAGTTGTTTTTTTTTTGTTTCTCTCCATTTCCCACAGAGTGACCATACTCTTGCTCTTTTTGTTTTTCATACGTCTCTCTATCTCATTTGTTTTTCTTCTCTCGCACTCTTACACAGTATGTTTTGTTTTCTGTGTGTTTTTATATATTTATGCTCAACAGCTTTATCTTCTTTTGCTCCGCCAGCTTGGTTTTATATCTTTTCACGCATTACACACATTTTTTTCCCACTTTTCATTTGCTCTTTCTTTTTTTTTTTTTGTATAAACATTCTTTCTGTGTTAGCTTTCTTCTGTTAGTTTGCATGTTTTACTTTCTTCGTATTGCGCAACGGGTCTCTTTAAAAACTATAGTACGATTTTATCCTTTCTGTGTTTAATCTGTGTTTTGTTTGTTTGTTGTGTTTATTTGTTGCTGGTTTTGTGTTGTGTATTTTTTGCCATTTACTTTTTTCTGTTTGTCGTTTTGGTTTAACGCCACGGTTCATCACGCTCCATCACGCGCTAGGAGGGTCCCGCCCTGTGTACCGTTATGCTGTGGGGTTTTTTGAAACATGTTGCCCCCCGCCCCCCCCAACATGATGCAAAAGCAACGCAACTAATATACATATATAGTGGTTCTCTGCCGACGAGGCGTTCCTTAAACTTAAAACCCCTTTTTTGCTTTACTTTAAACAAATCAATTTTTACTAAAATAAAAACTGCCGCCAGGTGGGTGAATATTGAGACGCGGATAGTGAGGTAAGGAAACGCAGCAGAAGCCGTTAAGGAGAACGATTTAAAAAAAATGGTAGGCAAAATAAGGGCGAAAAATGAGAAGAATGCCCATCGACCGGACCAGGACCCCAGGTTGATTGGAGATGAGCATGGTAATGGTATGGCTGCTGCCACATACACAACACTCGGTTGCCACCCGGTCTCTATTTACAGCTGCATTTTGCATCCTCACATCGATTCCTGACAACCTACATAAACTACTAATTGTGTTTGTTGCAGTTCGGTGCCGGGTCTGTGGCAGGGTTTACTTTGCGAATTTTCTCTTTCCTCACTTTCTCTTTCCGTTCCATTCTCACACATTTCTGCCTTAGCTTGATCGGATTGGTTTGTTTTGTATGGGTTGTTTTCTGTTTAGTACACCCTGTTGTGAGAATATTTTTGCTTTACGTACAATTTGTGTAGTTAGAAGAAAGAATGGCAAACACAGGAAGCAATAAATAGTACTGTCCTAACATCAACAACGAGAACAACATTGACAAACGATACCCTTAACGCGCGTCACGCTTCCGCCACGATCGTCTTATTGTATTATACTCTCTCTCTCTCTCTCTCTCTCTCTCTCTCTCTCCCTTACCCTTCATCCTTTGCTTTCTCTGTGTGTGTGTATATGTGTTTAGTTTGTTACTGTTGTTCTATGCTTCCTTACCTACTCCGGTAGCTTACTTTCCCGCTCTGTTTCACCCACCCGCTTCCATTTCTTTAATCCATCTTGCATGTGTACATATTTTACATCTGGTTTTGTTTGTTTTATATGATTTTTATGATTGTTTGCATTTTGTTTTTGTGAGTGTTTGTTTGTTTGTGTTTTTTTTGTCTTAAATATTGTATATATATATATATATATATATATAGATCTCGGAAGGTGTACTGGTAAGTTGATTATGCTGCATCCTTCTTCCCTTTTTTTTTTCTTTTGCTTCTTCCATGTGAGCGGTGTGTGTGTGTGTTGTGTTGTATTACTTAACGTAAAAATATATCTCTCTGCGCATCTTCTATTTTTTCTATCTTGCTCTTTGCACTCTCCTTTTGCTCTCTTCCCAGCCCATTTATTCTTCACAACGTCTTAGGGTTCCTTAAGCGACAAAAAAGAGTGTTTTTTTGTTTATTTTTTCATAAAGGGATTTTGGGGTAAATAAATAAATAAATGTGTTTTAATAAAACGAGAGAAAAAAAACAAAACTAAACTATGAAAAAGTATATTTTAACTAAATTAACAACTAATGCTTTGTTTTGTATGTACGTTTGAGTTTTTGTTATAGTGCGTGTGTGTTTAGGGGGAGAGGGGGGGAGGCATTTGTATGTAATAAATGTTAATATCAACCATCACCAGTAGGGGCGAAATGATTGAAATGGTGTAAAATTGAACTAACTTAAAATGTCGAAATAACGTATCTGCTATCTGAAGAGCCCATCAGCAAGGCTAGAGGCTAGAGCTAATATAATTTCATTTCTTTCCCTTTCCCATTTTACTCCTTTCTAGACTCACTTTCCAACTCAAAATGGGTAAGAGCAAGAGAGAACTAAAGATGGAGGGCTCACTAATAATTGTTTCGCTTTGTATTGTTTTCAAGCTACTACTAAAAACATATTTGCATATTTGTATTATATTATGTAAAATGGTACTTTCGTTTCACTTAGCAGTTAAGAAGAGGGTTGAAACAGGAAGAACAGCAAGTCGTGTCGAGTGGATAGATAGAATGCGGGAAAAAATTAGTGAAAAATGTTTAAGCAATTTACAAGCATTTAGAGATAGAGAAGCAATGTAAAAAAAAACAGGGAAAATAAATCAGAATAAACTTCTAGCCAAGGTGGCCTGTTAGCTTCGATAAATATAATCAGTGCTCTACTAAACTATTAATGTAATCTTAGGTATAAATGGCAGATAAATAGAGTGTGTTTTGGGGGGGGGGAGGTTCTGTCACACAAATCCGACAGACGGTGGTGGCTTGTTTGTATGTTTGTTTGCTTGCTTGTTCCCGTGAGTAATCAGCCACTATCAGGTAGTGCCGTATAATTGTAGCTAATAATGCTAAAGGGTAAACGAATCTTAATTGAGCTAGATTTTGTTTTTGCCACAGCTACAGCTACAAACATCAGGAGTAAAAAGGGGTCTAAAGATAGAACAGCAAGAAAAAGGCAATCAAAAAAAACAGAAGGAAAAGAAAAGCAAATTAGATAACAGTAAAAGTTGGGAAAGAAAAAACCAGAAAACATATTAAAGAAGTGACAGACAGAGAGAGAGAGAGAGAGAGAGAGAGAGAGAGAGAGAGAGAGAGAGAGAGAGGAAGATGAAACCAAGCTTACAGGGAGGGGTGGACTCTTATAATCTTATGCAAAATCTGGGCTTACCGGGCTAAAGTAACATTACCGAGATACTCATTCATCGTTACATAATTGGCCTTGGCATTTAGGTTTCGTTTTTGTTTTGTTGTGAGTTTGCTTACATTTCTACGGGTTTTGTGTTTTTTTTCTTCTTCTTCTGATTTCTTTCCCCATTTTCTTTGCTTCCTTTGCAATTCTTCAATCTTCAAAAGCACACAAACAAACGATCATAGTTTCATACCATAACAGATAAAGAGAATTTACACAAAAACACACAAACAGTAGTAATAATGATGACAATAATAATAATGCACAAATGTTGCACCGATCATACGTAATGTGGATGTGTGTGTGTGTGTGTTTTGTGTGTGTGCTTGTGTGTAGCTGTGAGTAACAGTGCAACGGGGAGGGAAAATTGTAACAAACGTTCTGCATGGGAAAGACACTTTGTTTTGTAGCTTTAGCTTGATTAATTTGTTTTGTATTTGTTTGTTGTTTTCTTCTTCTCCGAATGATAAAAGGTAAATTTAACAATTTAATTTTTAAATACATACGTTTAGTAAAGAGTTTAACACGCCAAACAAAAAAAAAACGGACAAAAAAACAAAAACTAAATTACGAGAGTAAAACAAATAAAAAAGGTAAAATAAATCCTCTGCAACCAAACCCACTTACACAGAGGAAACAGAGGTAATGATGAAAAAACAGGCGCTTTCGAGTGTTGTTTTGTGTATATAATGTGAATGTGTTTGTATGTTTGTTTGTTTGTTTTTTCTTGTTAGTAAGTTTAGTAAAATAGCAACTTTTTTTTTGCAACTCTTTTCTTTTGTTTGTTTGCTTGCTTTTGTAAATTATTCTTAACAGTTTAGAAAAATTGAATGATAAAACAAAACAAAAAAACGAAAAAAAAAAAACAAACAAACCACAACAACATATGCACTTGTTTGTCTCCATGAAAATGTGTTTTGTTTTGCTTGACAACTAACAACTAACAGCTTAATATATATGTACGACGTAACTTAATCGAAAAAGGTGGGTGAATTATCTGTCTCTACATTTTCTCTCTCTCGCGCTCCTCTCTTCCCCGTCTTTTCGTTTCCATCTTCTTCTCTCTTTTTTTGTTTTGTTTTTATATTTTCTTATCCTTTTCTAACTGTGTGTGTGTGTGTGTTTTTTCCCCCTCTTCTCCACTTACTTTTATTACACTTTTTAACCACTTTTGTTTCCTTTTCTCATTACATCTTAGGGATTCGTTTCGATAATCTTAGCTTTTAATGCTTTAAAGGTCTCTTCCTTTCCTTCTCCTGTACATACCGCTTTGTCACGTTGATTTTTACTGCTTACTGTAGTGTGTTCTGTTTTGTGGTGCACTGTACAAGCTTAATACGAACAGAAAAAAACACACACACGAGAAAATAGTATTAAAAATCAATAATCTACGGTAACCCCAGTAATAATGCGCCATATTTTGTTCTCTTGTTGTTTAACGGTGTGTAGATTTTT
The DNA here is from genome assembly GCF_943734695.1 of Anopheles maculipalpis. NCBI lineage: Eukaryota > Metazoa > Arthropoda > Insecta > Diptera > Culicidae > Anopheles > Anopheles maculipalpis. Next base: position 41,596,267 of record NC_064871.1, on the reverse strand, counting down.
TGCTGTTGTGTGTTTGTGTTTTTATATGTGTAAAATTTTGCTTCCTCCGCTAGCTTCTCCCTCCTGCTTCTACATTCCTCTTTCCTTTAACACTTTCTCCATCGCTAAATGGATATGCCGTGTTAGGTTTGTTTCTTTTGCTTATTTTGTCTATCGTCCCATCAATTAGTGGTGGTCAGTCCCCTCAATCAATCCACTGTCCTGCTGTGCTTTTTTGCGCTTCTCTGTTCTCTATTGTTTTATTAGTTTGAGTTGAGCGACTACGTACTTGTGCCGTTCTCCGTTCCCCTCTGCCTGCCTGTTGCTCTGTTTGTCTATCCAACGCTTCTAAAACTGCAACCGTACGCGAGCGAGCTTCACAATCTGTTTTTGTTTTGCCTCACACAGCCATAGGGGACGCATATCTCGTCGTGTTTGTAAAATGGTTTCGATACGATTACCATGCGGGAGGGTGCGTGCACGTGTTTAAGATGTGGGAAGGTGCTGGTGAGATAATTTATACATACAATTTAGCTTTTCACTTTATATATATTTATATGTATATCTATGTAAGAACTGTTCTTAGGGTTAGAGTTCGAACGATACTGCCTTTATTTCTGTACGGTTTCCATCGTTTTATAATTTCGCCAGTGAGAGCCGTGAGTGACCGTCACTTTTCACGGGGGTCAACAACTTATTTCTTACATTCGGCCGTCCTGCCAGCTTTTACGCCTCGGAAAAGTTTTAAGTTTTCTTCCCCACTCTCTGTTACCTCTAGCTCCATTTTGTCTTGATTATACGCGACATATCTCCATAACTTCATGTTTGTCGCATTTGTGGTTGTGATATTGGGTCCTTCTCCGTTACCTATCCTTTTCACTCTGTATCTTTCATTCCGATTAACCTTAATAACTTCGTAGGGGCCCAGAAATTCACTTGCCACTTGTTTGCCTGCAATAAACTGAGTTCTCTGAATGGCTACCTAATCGCCTAATCCGTACGTATGTTCCGTTTTACATTTTTTATCGTACTGTTGCTTATAACCTGGTTGTGCCTTCTCTATTGCTTCACGATCTTCCATTCTCATTTGAATTCGTTACATAAGGAAACAACAGTTTTGCATGATAATAAAACGTTCGTCTTGATTGATGCTTATGTTTAAAAAAAAAATTAATCCAGAAGTTTTAAGAAAATCATACGCTTTTTACCAGGGATATTGTCATTAATTGTCAAGATGTCAGTGTTGGATGAAATCTTAAATGGAAAAGATTATAGTGTTTTGTTGCATCATGTAACTAATGCACCTCAATCTCGAGAATGGAATGATCAGGTATTTGAGAACCTCAGATCTAAATTCTGGACTGAATATACAAGATCTGACAGGGCCGTTGCGTCTAAAGCCTCTGAGTCCTTCGTTCATTGGTACAGCGGGGGGTTAACTAAACCAGAAAATTTGATGAATATCATTCTGTCCATGCTGTCCACTAAACAATGACTTGAAATCATGGGAGTTTGTAGAAGGAACAATGGGAACTAGTACGGCAAGAGCTACATTGGATCAACTAAAAGTTGATTCGCTAGTGTTGACGACAAAGGAGTGTTTCACATGGAGAGACACTATTCTAGAGTGCTTAAAAGAGCAAAAAACAGAGGCTGATAAGTTGAGGGCTGACTATACCATTTGCTATCTCTCATATTTAGCATTAAATTTGATGAGACTAGCAACAAAAGATTTATGGTCCACATCCAATCATATCATTAAAACAACTGATGAAAGAATTCGTAATTTCTTCAACAATTCAAAAGATCAGAATGCTCAACCTAATTTCTCCATATTGGTCCATCCTCCTCCGACGTATCAAAGCCTGCTATTTTTTCAGATCACCTTTAACAAGAATAGTTCATTGTTCAAAAGGATAATGTGGGGGATTGTCTATTCTTTCACGTATGGAGAAGATTCATTCTTCAAAGGAATATTCAAAGCATCCTGTGTCTTATCTTTGAGTTATACTGGATTGTCAACTCTAAATTGGTTTCATCGAGCAATGGCTTGCCAAAAAATGAATTTCCAAACCTTGACGAAATACACGTTTACAGAAAGAACGGAAAAGTTTTATTCTGATATACATAAATTTTACAAAAAAACAAGAAGGAGCAGGCTCTCAAGGGAAAAGTTGGATTTTTGCGCGATTATTCGATGATGAATATCTATCAGAATGGTCTGTGTCAAATTATCCGTATGAGACTGCCCTATGGGTAAGTCTGATTGATAATCAAGAGGAATCAGATCACCCAATTTGGAACGCAATGCACTTAAATCCAACATCAGAAAGCTTGAGGTCTCAAGCCAGAGAGTATGGAATGGCCTTCAAGGAAACAATTACGTCATTAAAGGAGGCTCATGTAAACACCAAAGAAGCAGGACTAGTAATGGAAGTGATGAGGAAAACCCGAAAAGCGATCAAAAAATTTTTTGATGAAAAAGAAAATAAATCAGAAGAATCCCACTTCTGACACCAAATGTAAGAACAATACGCGTACAGCTCGAGGAGTGTGGTGAAGACGTGGATAGTGTTATTGTTCGCAAACAGCATAGCAGGCGGTCGGATTGTGTGCGGACCGACGCGTTCCGGGCCGGATTGCAGCAGCGGGCGAAAACATAAGCATCAATCAAGACGAACGTTTTATTATCTTGCAAAACTGTTGTTTCCTTATGTAACGAACTCAAACGAGAATGGAAGCTCGTGAAGCAATAGAGAAGGCACAGGCCTGTTAAAAGAAACAGTACGAACGCCGATCCCGGCGTAGGCATCCGGGCCCTGGCGCGAGACGTTGGCGTGGCCCCGAGCACCGTCACGGTGGCGTTAAATGAGGACCTGCGGTACGCGTCGTACAAGCGACGTAGGGGACAGCTCATAACAGCAAAAACGCGCGAAAAGCGGCTTGCTAACGTAAAGCGCTTGCTGAGATGGCTGAAGCACCCGGCGCAGCCAGGCAAATCCAGGTGAAGCCGTGGATTGAGACGGTGGCCAATGGGCGGCCGTACGTTTTGGCAGGGCAGGATTCTGCACCATGCCATACGGCCGTAAAAACACGCCAATGGCTCATTGCCAATTTGGACCGATACACCAGCACCGACGTTTGCCCACCCAGCTCCCCTGACCTTAATCCTGTGGATTACTTTGTAGGGGGGCACAGTTGAGCGGGAGACACCAACAGGGCGTCCTGCAATACAAAAGCGGAGCTGGTGGCCAGAATAAAGGCCGTGTTTGTGGCCATCCCCAGGGACATGGTTGTCCGGGTTTGCGCGCGGTTTCCGGAAGCGGGTGCAGGCGGCCATCGACGCGGTTCGAATAAAAAATGCGCCAAACATGGTAAGCTAAACTTTGCAGAAAATTTTGTTTTGTTTAATATTTAACACAAATTTGATAAAAATTCCTTTCCTATTCCCTCAGAAACTGTCAAATTTATCTCGAACACCCTGTATATTACTTATGCTCGCGCGTTCGTTTGGTTTGGTGCAGCATTTTTCCTTACGATAAAAACGTTCGCCTTGATTGATGCTTATGTTACAAAAAAAAAATTATATTCTGTATAAATATTAATACAGAAGTTTTAAGAAAATCATACGCTTTTTACCAGGGATATTGTCATTAATTGTCAAGATGTCGCATCCATTAACAAAATCTACAGTGTTGGATGAAATCTTAAATGGAAAAGATTATAGTGTTTTGTTGCATCATGTAACTAATGCACCTCAATCTCGAGAATGGAATGATCAGGTATTTGAGAACCTCAGATCTAAATTCTGGACTGAATATACAAGATCTGACAGGGCCGTTGCGTCTAAAGCCTCTGAGTCCTTCGTTCATTGGTACAGCGGGGGGTTAACTAAACCAGAAAATTTGATGAATATCATTCAGTCCATGCTGTCCACTAAACAATGACTTGAAATCATGGGAGTTTGTAGAAGGAACAATGGGAACTAGTACGGCAAGAGCTACATTGGATCAACTAAAAGTTGATTCGCTAGTGTTGACGACAAAGGAGTGTTTCACATGGAGAGACACTATTCTAGAGTGCTTAAAAGAGCAAAAAACAGAGGCTGATAAGTTGAGGGCTGACTATACCATTTGCTATCTCTCATATTTAGCATTAAATTTGATGAGACTAGCAACAAAAGATTTATGGTCCACATCCAATCATATCATTAAAACAACTGATGAAAGAATTCGTAATTTCTTCAACAATTCAAAAGATCAGAATGCTCAACCTAATTTCTCCATATTGGTCCATCCTCCTCCGACGTATCAAAGCCTGCTATTTTTTCAGATCACCTTTAACAAGAATAGTTCATTGTTCAAAAGGATAATGTGGGGGATTGTCTATTCTTTCACGTATGGAGAAGATTCATTCTTCAAAGGAATATTCAAAGCATCCTGTGTCTTATCTTTGAGTTATACTGGATTGTCAACTCTAAATTGGTTTCATCGAGCAATGGCTTGCCAAAAAATGAATTTCCAAACCTTGACGAAATACACGTTTACAGAAAGAACGGAAAAGTTTTATTCTGATATACATAAATTTTACAAAAAAACAAGAAGGAGCAGGCTCTCAAGGGAAAAGTTGGATTTTTGCGCGATTATTCGATGATGAATATCTATCAGAATGGTCTGTGTCAAATTATCCGTATGAGACTGCCCTATGGGTAAGTCTGATTGATAATCAAGAGGAATCAGATCACCCAATTTGGAACGCAATGCACTTAAATCCAACATCAGAAAGCTTGAGGTCTCAAGCCAGAGAGTATGGAATGGCCTTCAAGGAAACAATTACGTCATTAAAGGAGGCTCATGTAAACACCAAAGAAGCAGGACTAGTAATGGAAGTGATGAGGAAAACCCGAAAAGCGATCAAAAAATTTTTTGATGAAAAAGAAAATAAATCAGAAGAATCCCACTTCTGACACCAAATGTAAGAACAATACGCGTACAGCTCGAGGAGTGTGGTGAAGACGTGGATAGTGTTATTGTTCGCAAACAGCATAGCAGGCGGTCGGATTGTGTGCGGACCGACGCGTTCTTGGCCGGATGGCAGCAGCGGGCGAAAACATAAGCATCAATCAAGATCTTGCAAAACTGTTGTTTCCTCATGTAACGAACTCAAATGAGAATGGAAGCTCGTGAAGCAATAGAGACGGCACAGGCCTGTTATAAGAAACAGTACGAACGCCGATCCCGGCGTAGGGATCCGGGCCCTGGCGCGAGACGTTGGCGTGGCCCCGAGCACCGTCACGGTGGCGTTAAATGAGGACCTGCGGTACGCGTCGTACAAGCGACGTAGGGGACAGCTCATAACAGCAAAAACGCGCGAAAAGCGGCTTGCTAACGTAAAGCGCTTGCTGAGCTGGCTGAAGCACCCGGCGCAGCCAGGCAAATCCAGGTGAAGCCGTGGATTGAGACGGTGGCCAATGGGCGGCCGTACGTTTTGGCAGGGCAGGATTCTGCACCATGCCATACGGCCGTAAAAACACGCCAATGGCTCATTGCCAATTTGGACCGATACACCAGCACCGACGTTTGCCCACCCAGCTCCCCTGACCTTAATCCTGTGGATTACTTTGTAGGGGGGCACAGTTGAGCGGGAGACACCAACAGGGCGTCCTGCAATACAAAAGCGGAGCTGGTGGCCAGAATAAAGGCCGTGTTTGTGGCCATCCCCAGGGACATGGTTGTCCGGGTTTGCGCGCGGTTTCCGGAAGCGGGTGCAGGCGGCCATCGACGCGGTTCGAATAAAAAATGCGCCAAACATGGTAAGCTAAACTTTGCAGAAAATTTTGTTTTGTTTAATATTTAACACAAATTTGATAAAAATTCCTTTCCTATTCCCTCAGAAACTGTCAAATTTATCTCGAACACCCTGTATATTACTTATGCTCGCGCGTTCGTTTGGTTTGGTGCAGCATTTTTCCTTACGATAAAAACGTTCGCCTTGATTGATGCTTATGTTACAAAAAAAAAATTATATTCTGTATAAATATTAATACAGAAGTTTTAAGAAAATCATACGCTTTTTACCAGGGATATTGTCATTAATTGTCAAGATGTCGCATCCATTAACAAAATCTACAGTGTTGGATGAAATCTTAAATGGAAAAGATTATAGTGTTTTGTTGCATCATGTAACTAATGCACCTCAATCTCGAGAATGGAATGATCAGGTATTTGAGAACCTCAGATCTAAATTCTGGACTGAATATACAAGATCTGACAGGGCCGTTGCGTCTAAAGCCTCTGAGTCCTTCGTTCATTGGTACAGCGGGGGGTTAACTAAACCAGAAAATTTGATGAATATCATTCTGTCCATGCTGTCCACTAAACAATGACTTGAAATCATGGGAGTTTGTAGAAGGAACAATGGGAACTAGTACGGCAAGAGCTACATTGGATCAACTAAAAGTTGATTCGCTAGTGTTGACGACAAAGGAGTGTTTCACATGGAGAGACACTATTCTAGAGTGCTTAAAAGAGCAAAAAACAGAGGCTGATAAGTTGAGGGCTGACTATACCATTTGCTATCTCTCATATTTAGCATTAAATTTGATGAGACTAGCAACAAAAGATTTATGGTCCACATCCAATCATATCATTAAAACAACTGATGAAAGAATTCGTAATTTCTTCAACAATTCAAAAGATCAGAATGCTCAACCTAATTTCTCCATATTGGTCCATCCTCCTCCGACGTATCAAAGCCTGCTATTTTTTCAGATCACCTTTAACAAGAATAGTTCATTGTTCAAAAGGATAATGTGGGGGATTGTCTATTCTTTCACGTATGGAGAAGATTCATTCTTCAAAGGAATATTCAAAGCATCCTGTGTCTTATCTTTGAGTTATACTGGATTGTCAACTCTAAATTGGTTTCATCGAGCAATGGCTTGCCAAAAAATGAATTTCCAAACCTTGACGAAATACACGTTTACAGAAAGAACGGAAAAGTTTTATTCTGATATACATAAATTTTACAAAAAAACAAGAAGGAGCAGGCTCTCAAGGGAAAAGTTGGATTTTTGCGCGATTATTCGATGATGAATATCTATCAGAATGGTCTGTGTCAAATTATCCGTATGAGACTGCCCTATGGGTAAGTCTGATTGATAATCAAGAGGAATCAGATCACCCAATTTGGAACGCAATGCACTTAAATCCAACATCAGAAAGCTTGAGGTCTCAAGCCAGAGAGTATGGAATGGCCTTCAAGGAAACAATTACGTCATTAAAGGAGGCTCATGTAAACACCAAAGAAGCAGGACTAGTAATGGAAGTGATGAGGAAAACCCGAAAAGCGATCAAAAAATTTTTTGATGAAAAAGAAAATAAATCAGAAGAATCCCACTTCTGACACCAAATGTAAGAACAATACGCGTACAGCTCGAGGAGTGTGGTGAAGACGTGGATAGTGTTATTGTTCGCAAACAGCATAGCAGGCGGTCGGATTGTGTGCGGACCGACGCGTTCTTGGCCGGATGGCAGCAGCGGGCGAAAACATAAGCATCAATCAAGATCTTGCAAAACTGTTGTTTCCTCATGTAACGAACTCAAATGAGAATGGAAGCTCGTGAAGCAATAGAGACGGCACAGGCCTGTTATAAGAAACAGTACGAACGCCGATCCCGGCGTAGGGATCCGGGCCCTGGCGCGAGACGTTGGCGTGGCCCCGAGCACCGTCACGGTGGCGTTAAATGAGGACCTGCGGTACGCGTCGTACAAGCGACGTAGGGGACAGCTCATAACAGCAAAAACGCGCGAAAAGCGGCTTGCTAACGTAAAGCGCTTGCTGAGCTGGCTGAAGCACCCGGCGCAGCCAGGCAAATCCAGGTGAAGCCGTGGATTGAGACGGTGGCCAATGGGCGGCCGTACGTTTTGGCAGGGCAGGATTCTGCACCATGCCATACGGCCGTAAAAACACGCCAATGGCTCATTGCCAATTTGGACCGATACACCAGCACCGACGTTTGCCCACCCAGCTCCCCTGACCTTAATCCTGTGGATTACTTTGTAGGGGGGCACAGTTGAGCGGGAGACACCAACAGGGCGTCCTGCAATACAAAAGCGGAGCTGGTGGCCAGAATAAAGGCCGTGTTTGTGGCCATCCCCAGGGACATGGTTGTCCGGGTTTGCGCGCGGTTTCCGGAAGCGGGTGCAGGCGGCCATCGACGCGGTTCGAATAAAAAATGCGCCAAACATGGTAAGCTAAACTTTGCAGAAAATTTTGTTTTGTTTAATATTTAACACAAATTTGATAAAAATTCCTTTCCTATTCCCTCAGAAACTGTCAAATTTATCTCGAACACCCTGTATATTACTTATGCTCGCGCGTTCGTTTGGTTTGGTGCAGCATTTTTCCTTACGATAAAAACGTTCGCCTTGATTGATGCTTATGTTACAAAAAAAAAATTATATTCTGTATAAATATTAATACAGAAGTTTTAAGAAAATCATACGCTTTTTACCAGGGATATTGTCATTAATTGTCAAGATGTCGCATCCATTAACAAAATCTACAGTGTTGGATGAAATCTTAAATGGAAAAGATTATAGTGTTTTGTTGCATCATGTAACTAATGCACCTCAATCTCGAGAATGGAATGATCAGGTATTTGAGAACCTCAGATCTAAATTCTGGACTGAATATACAAGATCTGACAGGGCCGTTGCGTCTAAAGCCTCTGAGTCCTTCGTTCATTGGTACAGCGGGGGGTTAACTAAACCAGAAAATTTGATGAATATCATTCTGTCCATGCTGTCCACTAAACAATGACTTGAAATCATGGGAGTTTGTCGAAGGAACAATGGGAACTAGTACGGCAAGAGCTACATTGGATCAACTAAAAGTTGATTCGCTAGTGTTGACGACAAAGGAGTGTTTCACATGGAGAGACACTATTCTAGAGTGCTTAAAAGAGCAAAAAACAGAGGCTGATAAGTTGAGGGCTGACTATACCATTTGCTATCTCTCATATTTAGCATTAAATTTGATGAGACTAGCAACAAAAGATTTATGGTCCACATCCAATCATATCATTAAAACAACTGATGAAAGAATTCGTAATTTCTTCAACAATTCAAAAGATCAGAATGCTCAACCTAATTTCTCCATATTGGTCCATCCTCCTCCGACGTATCAAAGCCTGCTATTTTTTCAGATCACCTTTAACAAGAATAGTTCATTGTTCAAAAGGATAATGTGGGGGATTGTCTATTCTTTCACGTATGGAGAAGATTCATTCTTCAAAGGAATATTCAAAGCATCCTGTGTCTTATCTTTGAGTTATACTGGATTGTCAACTCTAAATTGGTTTCATCGAGCAATGGCTTGCCAAAAAATGAATTTCCAAACCTTGACGAAATACACGTTTACAGAAAGAACGGAAAAGTTTTATTCTGATATACATAAATTTTACAAAAAAACAAGAAGGAGCAGGCTCTCAAGGGAAAAGTTGGATTTTTGCGCGATTATTCGATGATGAATATCTATCAGAATGGTCTGTGTCAAATTATCCGTATGAGACAGCCCTATGGGTAAGTCTGATTGATAATCAAGAGGAATCAGATCACCCAATTTGGAACGCAATGCACTTAAATCCAACATCAGAAAGCTTGAGGTCTCAAGCCAGAGAGTATGGAATGGCCTTCAAGGAAACAATTACGTCATTAAAGGAGGCTCATGTAAACACCAAAGAAGCAGGACTAGTAATGGAAGTGATGAGGAAAACCCGAAAAGCGATCAAAAAATTTTTTGATGAAAAAGAAAATAAATCAGAAGAATCCCACTTCTGACACCAAATGTAAGAACAATACGCGTACAGCTCGAGGAGTGTGGTGAAGACGTGGATAGTGTTATTGTTCGCAAACAGCATAGCAGGCGGTCGGATTGTGTGCGGACCGACGCGTTCCGGGCCGGATGGCAGCAGCGGGCGAAAACATAAGCATCAATCAAGACGAACGTTTTATTATCTTGCAAAACTGTTGTTTCCTTATGTAACGAACTCAAACGAGAATGGAAGCTCGTGAAGCAATAGAGAAGGCACAGGCCTGTTAAAAGAAACAGTACGAACGCCGATCCCGGCGTAGGCATCCGGGCCCTGGCGCGAGACGTTGGCGTGGCCCCGAGCACCGTCACGGTGGCGTTAAATGAGGACCTGCGGTACGCGTCGTACAAGCGACGTAGGGGACAGCTCATAACAGCAAAAACGCGCGAAAAGCGGCTTGCTAACGTAAAGCGCTTGCTGAGATGGCTGAAGCACCCGGCGCAGCCAGGCAAATCCAGGTGAAGCCGTGGATTGAGACGGTGGCCAATGGGCGGCCGTACGTTTTGGCAGGGCAGGATTCTGCACCATGCCATACGGCCGTAAAAACACGCCAATGGCTCATTGCCAATTTGGACCGATACACCAGCACCGACGTTTGCCCACCCAGCTCCCCTGACCTTAATCCTGTGGATTACTTTGTAGGGGGGCACAGTTGAGCGGGAGACACCAACAGGGCGTCCTGCAATACAAAAGCGGAGCTGGTGGCCAGAATAAAGGCCGTGTTTGTGGCCATCCCCAGGGACATGGTTGTCCGGGTTTGCGCGCGGTTTCCGGAAGCGGGTGCAGGCGGCCATCGACGCGGTTCGAATAAAAAATGCGCCAAACATGGTAAGCTAAACTTTGCAGAAAATTTTGTTTTGTTTAATATTTAACACAAATTTGATAAAAATTCCTTTCCTATTCCCTCAGAAACTGTCAAATTTATCTCGAACACCCTGTATATTACTTATGCTCGCGCGTTCGTTTGGTTTGGTGCAGCATTTTTCCTTACGATAAAAACGTTCGCCTTGATTGATGCTTATGTTACAAAAAAAAAATTATATTCTGTATAAATATTAATACAGAAGTTTTAAGAAAATCATACGCTTTTTACCAGGGATATTGTCATTAATTGTCAAGATGTCGCATCCATTAACAAAATCTACAGTGTTGGATGAAATCTTAAATGGAAAAGATTATAGTGTTTTGTTGCATCATGTAACTAATGCACCTCAATCTCGAGAATGGAATGATCAGGTATTTGAGAACCTCAGATCTAAATTCTGGACTGAATATACAAGATCTGACAGGGCCGTTGCGTCTAAAGCCTCTGAGTCCTTCGTTCATTGGTACAGCGGGGGGTTAACTAAACCAGAAAATTTGATGAATATCATTCTGTCCATGCTGTCCACTAAACAATGACTTGAAATCATGGGAGTTTGTAGAAGGAACAATGGGAACTAGTACGGCAAGAGCTACATTGGATCAACTAAAAGTTGATTCGCTAGTGTTGACGACAAAGGAGTGTTTCACATGGAGAGACACTATTCTAGAGTGCTTAAAAGAGCAAAAAACAGAGGCTGATAAGTTGAGGGCTGACTATACCATTTGCTATCTCTCATATTTAGCATTAAATTTGATGAGACTAGCAACAAAAGATTTATGGTCCACATCCAATCATATCATTAAAACAACTGATGAAAGAATTCGTAATTTCTTCAACAATTCAAAAGATCAGAATGCTCAACCTAATTTCTCCATATTGGTCCATCCTCCTCCGACGTATCAAAGCCTGCTATTTTTTCAGATCACCTTTAACAAGAATAGTTCATTGTTCAAAAGGATAATGTGGGGGATTGTCTATTCTTTCACGTATGGAGAAGATTCATTCTTCAAAGGAATATTCAAAGCATCCTGTGTCTTATCTTTGAGTTATACTGGATTGTCAACTCTAAATTGGTTTCATCGAGCAATGGCTTGCCAAAAAATGAATTTCCAAACCTTGACGAAATACACGTTTACAGAAAGAACGGAAAAGTTTTATTCTGATATACATAAATTTTACAAAAAAACAAGAAGGAGCAGGCTCTCAAGGGAAAAGTTGGATTTTTGCGCGATTATTCGATGATGAATATCTATCAGAATGGTCTGTGTCAAATTATCCGTATGAGACAGCCCTATGGGTAAGTCTGATTGATAATCAAGAGGAATCAGATCACCCAATTTGGAACGCAATGCACTTAAATCCAACATCAGAAAGCTTGAGGTCTCAAGCCAGAGAGTATGGAATGGCCTTCAAGGAAACAATTACGTCATTAAAGGAGGCTCATGTAAACACCAAAGAAGCAGGACTAGTAATGGAAGTGATGAGGAAAACCCGAAAAGCGATCAAAAAATTTTTTGATGAAAAAGAAAATAAATCAGAAGAATCCCACTTCTGACACCAAATGTAAGAACAATACGCGTACAGCTCGAGGAGTGTGGTGAAGACGTGGATAGTGTTATTGTTCGCAAACAGCATAGCAGGCGGTCGGATTGTGTGCGGACCGACGCGTTCCGGGCCGGATTGCAGCAGCGGGCGAAAACATAAGCATCAATCAAGACGAACGTTTTATTATCTTGCAAAACTGTTGTTTCCTTATGTAACGAACTCAAACGAGAATGGAAGCTCGTGAAGCAATAGAGAAGGCACAGGCCTGTTAAAAGAAACAGTACGAACGCCGATCCCGGCGTAGGCATCCGGGCCCTGGCGCGAGACGTTGGCGTGGCCCCGAGCACCGTCACGGTGGCGTTAAATGAGGACCTGCGGTACGCGTCGTACAAGCGACGTAGGGGACAGCTCATAACAGCAAAAACGCGCGAAAAGCGGCTTGCTAACGTAAAGCGCTTGCTGAGATGGCTGAAGCACCCGGCGCAGCCAGGCAAATCCAGGTGAAGCCGTGGATTGAGACGGTGGCCAATGGGCGGCCGTACGTTTTGGCAGGGCAGGATTCTGCACCATGCCATACGGCCGTAAAAACACGCCAATGGCTCATTGCCAATTTGGACCGATACACCAGCACCGACGTTTGCCCACCCAGCTCCCCTGACCTTAATCCTGTGGATTACTTTGTAGGGGGGCACAGTTGAGCGGGAGACACCAACAGGGCGTCCTGCAATACAAAAGCGGAGCTGGTGGCCAGAATAAAGGCCGTGTTTGTGGCCATCCCCAGGGACATGGTTGTCCGGGTTTGCGCGCGGTTTCCGGAAGCGGGTGCAGGCGGCCATCGACGCGGTTCGAATAAAAAATGCGCCAAACATGGTAAGCTAAACTTTGCAGAAAATTTTGTTTTGTTTAATATTTAACACAAATTTGATAAAAATTCCTTTCCTATTCCCTCAGAAACTGTCAAATTTATCTCGAACACCCTGTATATTACTTATGCTCGCGCGTTCGTTTGGTTTGGTGCAGCATTTTTCCTTACGATAAAAACGTTCGCCTTGATTGATGCTTATGTTACAAAAAAAAAATTATATTCTGTATAAATATTAATACAGAAGTTTTAAGAAAATCATACGCTTTTTACCAGGGATATTGTCATTAATTGTCAAGATGTCGCATCCATTAACAAAATCTACAGTGTTGGATGAAATCTTAAATGGAAAAGATTATAGTGTTTTGTTGCATCATGTAACTAATGCACCTCAATCTCGAGAATGGAATGATCAGGTATTTGAGAACCTCAGATCTAAATTCTGGACTGAATATACAAGATCTGACAGGGCCGTTACGTCTAAAGCCTCTGAGTCCTTCGTTCATTGGTACAGCGGGGGGTTAACTAAACCAGAAAATTTGATGAATATCATTCAGTCCATGCTGTCCACTAAACAATGACTTGAAATCATGGGAGTTTGTAGAAGGAACAATGGGAACTAGTACGGCAAGAGCTACATTGGATCAACTAAAAGTTGATTCGCTAGTGTTGACGACAAAGGAGTGTTTCACATGGAGAGACACTATTCTAGAGTGCTTAAAAGAGCAAAAAACAGAGGCTGATAAGTTGAGGGCTGACTATACCATTTGCTATCTCTCATATTTAGCATTAAATTTGATGAGACTAGCAACAAAAGATTTATGGTCCACATCCAATCATATCATTAAAACAACTGATGAAAGAATTCGTAATTTCTTCAACAATTCAAAAGATCAGAATGCTCAACCTAATTTCTCCATATTGGTCCATCCTCCTCCGACGTATCAAAGCCTGCTATTTTTTCAGATCACCTTTAACAAGAATAGTTCATTGTTCAAAAGGATAATGTGGGGGATTGTCTATTCTTTCACGTATGGAGAAGATTCATTCTTCAAAGGAATATTCAAAGCATCCTGTGTCTTATCTTTGAGTTATACTGGATTGTCAACTCTAAATTGGTTTCATCGAGCAATGGCTTGCCAAAAAATGAATTTCCAAACCTTGACGAAATACACGTTTACAGAAAGAACGGAAAAGTTTTATTCTGATATACATAAATTTTACAAAAAAACAAGAAGGAGCAGGCTCTCAAGGGAAAAGTTGGATTTTTGCGCGATTATTCGATGATGAATATCTATCAGAATGGTCTGTGTCAAATTATCCGTATGAGACTGCCCTATGGGTAAGTCTGATTGATAATCAAGAGGAATCAGATCACCCAATTTGGAACGCAATGCACTTAAATCCAACATCAGAAAGCTTGAGGTCTCAAGCCAGAGAGTATGGAATGGCCTTCAAGGAAACAATTACGTCATTAAAGGAGCCTCATGTAAACACCAAAGAAGCAGGACTAGTAATGGAAGTGATGAGGAAAACCCGAAAAGCGATCAAAAAATTTTTTGATGAAAAAGAAAATAAATCAGAAGAATCCCACTTCTGACACCAAATGTAAGAACAATACGCGTACAGCTCGAGGAGTGTGGTGAAGACGTGGATAGTGTTATTGTTCGCAAACAGCATAGCAGGCGGTCGGATTGTGTGCGGACCGACGCGTTCCGGGCCGGATTGCAGCAGCGGGCGAAAACATAAGCATCAATCAAGACGAACGTTTTATTATCTTGCAAAACTGTTGTTTCCTTATGTAACGAACTCAAACGAGAATGGAAGCTCGTGAAGCAATAGAGAAGGCACAGGCCTGTTAAAAGAAACAGTACGAACGCCGATCCCGGCGTAGGGATCCGGGCCCTGGCGCGAGACGTTGGCGTGGCCCCGAGCACCGTCACGGTGGCGTTAAATGAGGACCTGCGGTACGCGTCGTACAAGCGACGTAGGGGACAGCTCATAACAGCAAAAACGCGCGAAAAGCGGCTTGCTAACGTAAAGCGCTTGCTGAGATGGCTGAAGCACCCGGCGCAGCCAGGCAAATCCAGGTGAAGCCGTGGATTGAGACGGTGGCCAATGGGCGGCCGTACGTTTTGGCAGGGCAGGATTCTGCACCATGCCATACGGCCGTAAAAACACGCCAATGGCTCATTGCCAATTTGGACCGATACACCAGCACCGACGTTTGCCCACCCAGCTCCCCTGACCTTAATCCTGTGGATTACTTTGTAGGGGGGCACAGTTGAGCGGGAGACACCAACAGGGCGTCCTGCAATACAAAAGCGGAGCTGGTGGCCAGAATAAAGGCCGTGTTTGTGGCCATCCCCAGGGACATGGTTGTCCGGGTTTGCGCGCGGTTTCCGGAAGCGGGTGCAGGCGGCCATCGACGCGGTTCGAATAAAAAATGCGCCAAACATGGTAAGCTAAACTTTGCAGAAAATTTTGTTTTGTTTAATATTTAACACAAATTTGATAAAAATTCCTTTCCTATTCCCTCAGAAACTGTCAAATTTATCTCGAACACCCTGTATATTACTTATGCTCGCGCGTTCGTTTGGTTTGGTGCAGCATTTTTCCTTACGATAAAAACGTTCGCCTTGATTGATGCTTATGTTACAAAAAAAAAATTATATTCTGTATAAATATTAATACAGAAGTTTTAAGAAAATCATACGCTTTTTACCAGGGATATTGTCATTAATTGTCAAGATGTCGCATCCATTAACAAAATCTACAGTGTTGGATGAAATCTTAAATGGAAAAGATTATAGTGTTTTGTTGCATCATGTAACTAATGCACCTCAATCTCGAGAATGGAATGATCAGGTATTTGAGAACCTCAGATCTAAATTCTGGACTGAATATACAAGATCTGACAGGGCCGTTGCGTCTAAAGCCTCTGAGTCCTTCGTTCATTGGTACAGCGGGGGGTTAACTAAACCAGAAAATTTGATGAATATCATTCTGTCCATGCTGTCCACTAAACAATGACTTGAAATCATGGGAGTTTGTAGAAGGAACAATGGGAACTAGTACGGCAAGAGCTACATTGGATCAACTAAAAGTTGATTCGCTAGTGTTGACGACAAAGGAGTGTTTCACATGGAGAGACACTATTCTAGAGTGCTTAAAAGAGCAAAAAACAGAGGCTGATAAGTTGAGGGCTGACTATACCATTTGCTATCTCTCATATTTAGCATTAAATTTGATGAGACTAGCAACAAAAGATTTATGGTCCACATCCAATCATATCATTAAAACAACTGATGAAAGAATTCGTAATTTCTTCAACAATTCAAAAGATCAGAATGCTCAACCTAATTTCTCCATATTGGTCCATCCTCCTCCGACGTATCAAAGCCTGCTATTTTTTCAGATCACCTTTAACAAGAATAGTTCATTGTTCAAAAGGATAATGTGGGGGATTGTCTATTCTTTCACGTATGGAGAAGATTCATTCTTCAAAGGAATATTCAAAGCATCCTGTGTCTTATCTTTGAGTTATACTGGATTGTCAACTCTAAATTGGTTTCATCGAGCAATGGCTTGCCAAAAAATGAATTTCCAAACCTTGACGAAATACACGTTTACAGAAAGAACGGAAAAGTTTTATTCTGATATACATAAATTTTACAAAAAAACAAGAAGGAGCAGGCTCTCAAGGGAAAAGTTGGATTTTTGCGCGATTATTCGATGATGAATATCTATCAGAATGGTCTGTGTCAAATTATCCGTATGAGACAGCCCTATGGGTAAGTCTGATTGATAATCAAGAGGAATCAGATCACCCAATTTGGAACGCAATGCACTTAAATCCAACATCAGAAAGCTTGAGGTCTCAAGCCAGAGAGTATGGAATGGCCTTCAAGGAAACAATTACGTCATTAAAGGAGCCTCATGTAAACACCAAAGAAGCAGGACTAGTAATGGAAGTGATGAGGAAAACCCGAAAAGCGATCAAAAAATTTTTTGATGAAAAAGAAAATAAATCAGAAGAATCCCACTTCTGACACCAAATGTAAGAACAATACGCGTACAGCTCGAGGAGTGTGGTGAAGACGTGGATAGTGTTATTGTTCGCAAACAGCATAGCAGGCGGTCGGATTGTGTGCGGACCGACGCGTTCCGGGCCGGATTGCAGCAGCGGGCGAAAACATAAGCATCAATCAAGACGAACGTTTTATTATCTTGCAAAACTGTTGTTTCCTTATGTAACGAACTCAAACGAGAATGGAAGCTCGTGAAGCAATAGAGAAGGCACAGGCCTGTTAAAAGAAACAGTACGAACGCCGATCCCGGCGTAGGCATCCGGGCCCTGGCGCGAGACGTTGGCGTGGCCCCGAGCACCGTCACGGTGGCGTTAAATGAGGACCTGCGGTACGCGTCGTACAAGCGACGTAGGGGACAGCTCATAACAGCAAAAACGCGCGAAAAGCGGCTTGCTAACGTAAAGCGCTTGCTGAGATGGCTGAAGCACCCGGCGCAGCCAGGCAAATCCAGGTGAAGCCGTGGATTGAGACGGTGGCCAATGGGCGGCCGTACGTTTTGGCAGGGCAGGATTCTGCACCATGCCATACGGCCGTAAAAACACGCCAATGGCTCATTGCCAATTTGGACCGATACACCAGCACCGACGTTTGCCCACCCAGCTCCCCTGACCTTAATCCTGTGGATTACTTTGTAGGGGGGCACAGTTGAGCGGGAGACACCAACAGGGCGTCCTGCAATACAAAAGCGGAGCTGGTGGCCAGAATAAAGGCCGTGTTTGTGGCCATCCCCAGGGACATGGTTGTCCGGGTTTGCGCGCGGTTTCCGGAAGCGGGTGCAGGCGGCCATCGACGCGGTTCGAATAAAAAATGCGCCAAACATGGTAAGCTAAACTTTGCAGAAAATTTTGTTTTGTTTAATATTTAACACAAATTTGATAAAAATTCCTTTCCTATTCCCTCAGAAACTGTCAAATTTATCTCGAACACCCTGTATATTACTTATGCTCGCGCGTTCGTTTGGTTTGGTGCAGCATTTTTCCTTACGATAAAAACGTTCGCCTTGATTGATGCTTATGTTACAAAAAAAAAATTATATTCTGTATAAATATTAATACAGAAGTTTTAAGAAAATCATACGCTTTTTACCAGGGATATTGTCATTAATTGTCAAGATGTCGCATCCATTAACAAAATCTACAGTGTTGGATGAAATCTTAAATGGAAAAGATTATAGTGTTTTGTTGCATCATGTAACTAATGCACCTCAATCTCGAGAATGGAATGATCAGGTATTTGAGAACCTCAGATCTAAATTCTGGACTGAATATACAAGATCTGACAGGGCCGTTGCGTCTAAAGCCTCTGAGTCCTTCGTTCATTGGTACAGCGGGGGGTTAACTAAACCAGAAAATTTGATGAATATCATTCTGTCCATGCTGTCCACTAAACAATGACTTGAAATCATGGGAGTTTGTAGAAGGAACAATGGGAACTAGTACGGCAAGAGCTACATTGGATCAACTAAAAGTTGATTCGCTAGTGTTGACGACAAAGGAGTGTTTCACATGGAGAGACACTATTCTAGAGTGCTTAAAAGAGCAAAAAACAGAGGCTGATAAGTTGAGGGCTGACTATACCATTTGCTATCTCTCATATTTAGCATTAAATTTGATGAGACTAGCAACAAAAGATTTATGGTCCACATCCAATCATATCATTAAAACAACTGATGAAAGAATTCGTAATTTCTTCAACAATTCAAAAGATCAGAATGCTCAACCTAATTTCTCCATATTGGTCCATCCTCCTCCGACGTATCAAAGCCTGCTATTTTTTCAGATCACCTTTAACAAGAATAGTTCATTGTTCAAAAGGATAATGTGGGGGATTGTCTATTCTTTCACGTATGGAGAAGATTCATTCTTCAAAGGAATATTCAAAGCATCCTGTGTCTTATCTTTGAGTTATACTGGATTGTCAACTCTAAATTGGTTTCATCGAGCAATGGCTTGCCAAAAAATGAATTTCCAAACCTTGACGAAATACACGTTTACAGAAAGAACGGAAAAGTTTTATTCTGATATACATAAATTTTACAAAAAAACAAGAAGGAGCAGGCTCTCAAGGGAAAAGTTGGATTTTTGCGCGATTATTCGATGATGAATATCTATCAGAATGGTCTGTGTCAAATTATCCGTATGAGACTGCCCTATGGGTAAGTCTGATTGATAATCAAGAGGAATCAGATCACCCAATTTGGAACGCAATGCACTTAAATCCAACATCAGAAAGCTTGAGGTCTCAAGCCAGAGAGTATGGAATGGCCTTCAAGGAAACAATTACGTCATTAAAGGAGGCTCATGTAAACACCAAAGAAGCAGGACTAGTAATGGAAGTGATGAGGAAAACCCGAAAAGCGATCAAAAAATTTTTTGATGAAAAAGAAAATAAATCAGAAGAATCCCACTTCTGACACCAAATGTAAGAACAATACGCGTACAGCTCGAGGAGTGTGGTGAAGACGTGGATAGTGTTATTGTTCGCAAACAGCATAGCAGGCGGTCGGATTGTGTGCGGACCGACGCGTTCTTGGCCGGATGGCAGCAGCGGGCGAAAACATAAGCATCAATCAAGATCTTGCAAAACTGTTGTTTCCTCATGTAACGAACTCAAATGAGAATGGAAGCTCGTGAAGCAATAGAGACGGCACAGGCCTGTTATAAGAAACAGTACGAACGCCGATCCCGGCGTAGGGATCCGGGCCCTGGCGCGAGACGTTGGCGTGGCCCCGAGCACCGTCACGGTGGCGTTAAATGAGGACCTGCGGTACGCGTCGTACAAGCGACGTAGGGGACAGCTCATAACAGCAAAAACGCGCGAAAAGCGGCTTGCTAACGTAAAGCGCTTGCTGAGCTGGCTGAAGCACCCGGCGCAGCCAGGCAAATCCAGGTGAAGCCGTGGATTGAGACGGTGGCCAATGGGCGGCCGTACGTTTTGGCAGGGCAGGATTCTGCACCATGCCATACGGCCGTAAAAACACGCCAATGGCTCATTGCCAATTTGGACCGATACACCAGCACCGACGTTTGCCCACCCAGCTCCCCTGACCTTAATCCTGTGGATTACTTTGTAGGGGGGCACAGTTGAGCGGGAGACACCAACAGGGCGTCCTGCAATACAAAAGCGGAGCTGGTGGCCAGAATAAAGGCCGTGTTTGTGGCCATCCCCAGGGACATGGTTGTCCGGGTTTGCGCGCGGTTTCCGGAAGCGGGTGCAGGCGGCCATCGACGCGGTTCGAATAAAAAATGCGCCAAACATGGTAAGCTAAACTTTGCAGAAAATTTTGTTTTGTTTAATATTTAACACAAATTTGATAAAAATTCCTTTCCTATTCCCTCAGAAACTGTCAAATTTATCTCGAACACCCTGTATATTACTTATGCTCGCGCGTTCGTTTGGTTTGGTGCAGCATTTTTCCTTACGATAAAAACGTTCGCCTTGATTGATGCTTATGTTACAAAAAAAAAATTATATTCTGTATAAATATTAATACAGAAGTTTTAAGAAAATCATACGCTTTTTACCAGGGATATTGTCATTAATTGTCAAGATGTCGCATCCATTAACAAAATCTACAGTGTTGGATGAAATCTTAAATGGAAAAGATTATAGTGTTTTGTTGCATCATGTAACTAATGCACCTCAATCTCGAGAATGGAATGATCAGGTATTTGAGAACCTCAGATCTAAATTCTGGACTGAATATACAAGATCTGACAGGGCCGTTGCGTCTAAAGCCTCTGAGTCCTTCGTTCATTGGTACAGCGGGGGGTTAACTAAACCAGAAAATTTGATGAATATCATTCTGTCCATGCTGTCCACTAAACAATGACTTGAAATCATGGGAGTTTGTAGAAGGAACAATGGGAACTAGTACGGCAAGAGCTACATTGGATCAACTAAAAGTTGATTCGCTAGTGTTGACGACAAAGGAGTGTTTCACATGGAGAGACACTATTCTAGAGTGCTTAAAAGAGCAAAAAACAGAGGCTGATAAGTTGAGGGCTGACTATACCATTTGCTATCTCTCATATTTAGCATTAAATTTGATGAGACTAGCAACAAAAGATTTATGGTCCACATCCAATCATATCATTAAAACAACTGATGAAAGAATTCGTAATTTCTTCAACAATTCAAAAGATCAGAATGCTCAACCTAATTTCTCCATATTGGTCCATCCTCCTCCGACGTATCAAAGCCTGCTATTTTTTCAGATCACCTTTAACAAGAATAGTTCATTGTTCAAAAGGATAATGTGGGGGATTGTCTATTCTTTCACGTATGGAGAAGATTCATTCTTCAAAGGAATATTCAAAGCATCCTGTGTCTTATCTTTGAGTTATACTGGATTGTCAACTCTAAATTGGTTTCATCGAGCAATGGCTTGCCAAAAAATGAATTTCCAAACCTTGACGAAATACACGTTTACAGAAAGAACGGAAAAGTTTTATTCTGATATACATAAATTTTACAAAAAAACAAGAAGGAGCAGGCTCTCAAGGGAAAAGTTGGATTTTTGCGCGATTATTCGATGATGAATATCTATCAGAATGGTCTGTGTCAAATTATCCGTATGAGACTGCCCTATGGGTAAGTCTGATTGATAATCAAGAGGAATCAGATCACCCAATTTGGAACGCAATGCACTTAAATCCAACATCAGAAAGCTTGAGGTCTCAAGCCAGAGAGTATGGAATGGCCTTCAAGGAAACAATTACGTCATTAAAGGAGGCTCATGTAAACACCAAAGAAGCAGGACTAGTAATGGAAGTGATGAGGAAAACCCGAAAAGCGATCAAAAAATTTTTTGATGAAAAAGAAAATAAATCAGAAGAATCCCACTTCTGACACCAAATGTAAGAACAATACGCGTACAGCTCGAGGAGTGTGGTGAAGACGTGGATAGTGTTATTGTTCGCAAACAGCATAGCAGGCGGTCGGATTGTGTGCGGACCGACGCGTTCTTGGCCGGATGGCAGCAGCGGGCGAAAACATAAGCATCAATCAAGATCTTGCAAAACTGTTGTTTCCTCATGTAACGAACTCAAATGAGAATGGAAGCTCGTGAAGCAATAGAGACGGCACAGGCCTGTTATAAGAAACAGTACGAACGCCGATCCCGGCGTAGGGATCCGGGCCCTGGCGCGAGACGTTGGCGTGGCCCCGAGCACCGTCACGGTGGCGTTAAATGAGGACCTGCGGTACGCGTCGTACAAGCGACGTAGGGGACAGCTCATAACAGCAAAAACGCGCGAAAAGCGGCTTGCTAACGTAAAGCGCTTGCTGAGCTGGCTGAAGCACCCGGCGCAGCCAGGCAAATCCAGGTGAAGCCGTGGATTGAGACGGTGGCCAATGGGCGGCCGTACGTTTTGGCAGGGCAGGATTCTGCACCATGCCATACGGCCGTAAAAACACGCCAATGGCTCATTGCCAATTTGGACCGATACACCAGCACCGACGTTTGGCCACCCAGCTCCCCTGACCTTAATCCTATGGATTATTTTGTAGGGGGGCACAGTTGAGCGGGAGACACCAACAGGGCGTCCTGCAATACCAAAGCGGAGCTGGTGGCCAGAATAAAGGCCGTGTTTGTGGCCATCCCCAGGGACATGGTTGTCCGGGTTTGCGCGCGGTTTCCGGAAGCGGGTGCAGGCGGCCATCGACGCGGTTCGAATAAAAAATGCGCCAAACATGTTAAGCTAAACTTTGTAGAAAATTTTTTTTTGTTTAATATTTAACACAAAATTGCTTCCTAAAATTCCTTTCCTATTCCCTCAGAAACTGTCAAATTTATCTCGAACACCCTGTATATTACTTATGCTCGCGCGTTCGTTTGGTTTGGTGCAGCATTTTTCCTTACGATAACCTCGATTAAGCTATCCACGGTATTAGGTATATGATGAGTTTGCTGTTGTTACACCTTACGTTCGCTGCTGTTTCTATCGAAACGGTCACGGTTTACTCTTCACTAACAACACGAAAAAACGGGAGAGGAAAATGACACACAAACGGCGTCGAGACTACTACACACACATACACACATTCACTCGCGCACACACACACACACACACACACCGACACGCTCTGTAACTACGCATACGTGTAATATACCTTTATCCTTCTGTCTTGCCTTATCAAATCTTGTACATCAAATACATCCATTCCTTGCACTTATTCCCAACAGCAGTAGTGTGTGGTAGAATGCTTGGCGTCGTAGTTTATTGTATGTGTGTGTGTGTGCGTGTGCGTGAGTGCGTGTGTATGTGGAACCTGTCGGATCCGAGACGATCCTTACCAGCCAACACACCTAGTAATTACGTTAACTACTAGGTTTCTGCACTTCGCTAGCGTCAAACATCGTACAAAAAGCGGTAGATGATTAAAAGGAGAAGTAGTAATGTTTTGGTTGTGTTTGTTGTTTCATGCTTTGTATGTATGGTTTTTCCTTTGTTGTTGTTGTTGTTGAGAATTAGCGTCACTTTAGCGACTTAGCTTAGCGACAAGCAGTGCTCGTAGAAGCTGCAGCGTTATCACCTCTACGCTAGTATTTGCTTTTGTTGCTGTCGTTTTTTATCCAATGATTATTAGCCATTACAATGTTTACCATCTTATTTACCATTACCATTATTCCTTAAACTCCGGAGTTTTGTACATGTAAATAGGCAAAAAATTTAGTCTTTTCAATCCATTTTTCTCCGCTTCATGCCGCGTGTTGGTTTTCCCTCACATTGCACCTTCACTATCTTTCACTCTCACTTTCTCTCTCTCTCTCTCTCTCTCTCTCTCTCTCTCTCTCTCTCTCTCGCTGGATACCCGTTCGATTCCAAATAGTTGACGTGTACTTGTGCTAAAAGAAAAAATCGGTTTGCAATCCCCTAAAACACTTTATAAGGATCCGTATCCCCAACCTCAGGAGTGATGCAATTGAAAGCCTTTTGTTTTGGGCACAAAAAATTAAAAAAAGAAAAACTAGAGATAAAGAAAAACAAACAAAAACACACTCTGCGCGTGCTCGGCTCGATTAAGGTGCGAATTTCATTAATCAATTTGCGAAATCAATTTGCAGCGTTTTGCATTTTCTTCTTTTCACTCCGATCAAATGTATTTGCTTATCAGTTTGCTCACGATTGTCATTTTAAAAAGCAGTGTACGGCTGACAGTGAAAGTGTTCGAAGTCGCTCCACCGCTCCAGAAGATCGAACTTTTGACGTGTGAGTTTCGTATTAATTTTCGCACATCGCATTTTTGTTGCTTTTGTTAGTTTGCCGTAAAATTTAGTTGCTTATTGTTTGTTTTTCCCCATCTAATTTTAAATCTATTACACTCTTCCCTTTAGTGGGTCTGCCCCTTAAAAAAAAACCCCTTATCTTTTGCCCTTCTCAGTGTTTTGTGTTTACGCTTGAATTGCTTTTCTTTGCTGCGATAGATTGGATTTGTTTGCGTTTTGCGGTATAAGGTCCCGAGACCGGCCATTATTATTGGGTTTTTGGTGTTTTGAGAAATAACTGCAGCAGCTTCCAACACATTTGCAGTCGATTGCAGTACGAAGAGTTGCCCATTCTTCGTGGTTTTGTCGTTAAGTGCCGACGGGAAAGCAAACAAAAAAACCCTTCAAACCAACACCCTCCTCATTGTGCCGCTCTGGTCGATAGGATAGACAAACAGACAGATAGACACAGGTGAACGACGAACGACACGATTAAAAATATGTTTCTTTTTTTAAATATACAAATATATGTATCGAGCGCGAACAAAACACAAAAACAAAATTAATGAACAGTTTTACAGAGATCATCAGTTGCAAAAATTGCGTCGCTTTCCATTGCGCCACCCTAACCCAGCTTTTTTTTTTTTGAAATTCAGTCCAACACACGCGCACAGACACACACACACATACGTACATACATGCATTCTCAGATGCATGAACGTGTATGCGCTGATAAATCTTATTACGAAGAGACGGTTGTACAATAGTACAACCATTAAAAAAAAAAAAACCCGATAATGGCGAGCAGATTCGAAGGTAACAACGCGACATTTGATCCTGAACAAGTTTCTGACCACCAACAGCATATGGCGATGAACAGCAACCATTTTTGTGTTTCTGTCTCAAAAGCTCCCAACAACAGCTTGATGAAAAGCTCTTCTCAACACGCTCCAGAACCGGAGCATTTGCAGTACTTTGTGAGACCCGAGAGTGATTGAAGTTTCGTCGCAGTGACGATCTTAATGAATAGTTTCGAAGGGTACTAAAAAGGCAAAACAAAAAACAAGGTTTTCCCCTTCATTTTCCCGCAGTAGTGCTAACAGACTAGCCGCGGGTATCACATTTATAAAAAAAAGCAGATCGTTTCAAAAACAATCTGGCGCAAAACAATGTTGCTGTTGAAAATATCTTTCTCTCTCTCTCTCTCTCTCTCTCTCTCTCTCTCTCTCTCTGTGTCTCTTGGTTGTGCAAATATTCGACAGATGGTGCCAGGTAACAAGAATTGCAACGAACCCGCAAACAAGTGTTTCAGCAAACCAAACACGATGGAATGCTCGGTTGGCTCGGTTTGATCGAATCAAGGGAGGTAACCTAGTGATCGCTAGTGATCGTCGTATGGCGTGTGTTTTGTGTGCAAATGAACGATAGGGGGGGTTTGCTTTGTTTTCTTTAGCAGTGCTTTAGTACTTGGTAAACATGGTAAATAGGAGTTTTAAGCTGGTTTTGCCTGTCTGGTGATTTTTTGCTGGTTTGGCGCCCTCATCAACTCTTTGAACTCGTCTTTTCGTCCCTTTTTCCTTCTCATCACGCACTACAACCACACACAAACGCCGATTGGTCGATCGGTAAGTTTTGTTTTTTTTTTGTATATAAATTGGTTAGCTCAAGACGGCTTCTCGATGGCGATTTCGAGCATTCGATTAGATTAGCATTCTTAATGGATTGCATTGTCTGCTGCACACGTACTTATTATACTCCTATTACACATAGACAGTTGGGTTTTTTGTTTTGCTTATTCGCGTTTGCAGTAGAACTTACGGTTACGAATTTACGTTTATACGGTTTTACTTGTGTTTAGTTTACGTTTTGCTGTGTTTGCCACCTTCGTCGTGGTTGCTTACTATATGATTTGCTTACACCATACACTCGTCAGCTAACTGCCTGCTCCCGGGTGGTCAGCTTATTACCGTTCTGCACCGAGCACCTTTCCTGTTGGCCTGTTCTGTGTCCCATCAGCTTGCTGCACTTACGCTTCGTTCCGTTATGTGTTTCCCGCCCTCCCCCCCCCCCCCCCCCATTTTCATTCTTCCATTGCTTCTGTTCAAGTCCAAGATCATCTTTTGCCAATCCCATCTGAACAGTGTTCTTTCCCATCCCGCGATTTTTTTTTGATTGATTTTCTTTTAACTCATTTTTCTTCTGTCGACAGAGTTTATGTGCTTTAAACTTATTGGCAGTGGTATGAATGTTTTTTTTCTTTTCCTTTTCTTTTGCTTCTCATTCTTTCTCCCCCCCCCCCCCCCCCCCCATCTCTGGTTTGTATTCCCATTGTTCGCTAAAGATCTTTTATGTGGTATCTTTGTGGTGATGTTTCACCCCGTGGTTTTTCCTTTTTTTCCTTTCTTTTGTTTGCTTGCTTACCCAACACCTTCTTAGCACTATCTTCGGCTCCACGGTACGGGTCGAGATCATATTCGAATCGATCGACACGGAAATCGGAAATAAACCAAACCTCGATGGAGGCGCCCAGTGTCTGTTAGAATGCTCTCTGCAGTGTGGCAAAAAGGGCTATCAGTGTTCGGCACGCGGGTGCTGTATCGCATACACGCACATGCTACCATCCACTAGCACTGCACCGTTCTCCAGTAACCGATCCTTCCACCGTTTTTCTCCCAGTCGTTTTGCGATGGATTAACCATCCAGAAGGGGGATTTGTGTTTTGTTTTTACGGACGGTATTTAGATATCGTTTTGTCGTGAAGATTGTTTCAGTTCAGCCGGCTGAAAGGATGGTTCTCGAGAGCGGGAAGGAAGCAAAGATGGCGCAAGAACGGATGGTGAGGCTTTTAGTTTTTCCTTGCCGTAAGGTATATCATTAACCGCGACACAGACGCACCTGGCGCCTCCATCATGTGTGTCGATCGGATTGGGAGAAACCAGTACGTTCTTGTCTGCTTCTTTTCCACATCTTCTGTTAATATCTTCTCCAGTGCTACGATCGTATTCTGCCAGTGCTCACTCTATTACCCAACCGTGTTCCGGTTAAGATTGTGTGAGTGTTGTTTTTTTTTCTTTTTTGTTTGTTTTTTTTTCTTCTGTTTTTATCCGCATTGTTAAAAACTAAATCAGCCTTTGATGTCTTGTGGTTTTCGTATTTCGTTTTTTTTTCTTTTTGTTTTGTTAAGATCTTGTTGTTTCACGAGCGAATGGTGATTTCACTCTCTCTCTTTTACTGCGGGACGCTTGCCTACGTTAACCTTTCTTACGCAGTTTTAGTCTTACATATTGAGTTTTGTTCTTTTTTTTTTTCAAACTATCTTTTACTTACGGTTTTTTGTTTGTTTTCTCCATCGTCGATGAGCTGGCGGGTGGTTTTGTTTTTTTTTTTTCTTTTCCCCGGGCTTGAGTTGTCGTACACTCGTCAGTCAGGCGTAATGCACCGGAAGTATCGGAAGTACTGCTTGCTACGCGGAACGGCCTGTCTGGGTGCGTGTGTGTGTCAATCACACTGGTATACACCGACATTCGATGGTACGCGTTAGTACTACAGTTGGTTGGCTGCGTCACATCAAACCACCATGCCCGGAGCACGTGGACGAGGTTGCTGCGGTTGTGCGTACTGCACACTGAAACGGTGCGGTTGTGGCTGCTGTTGCTGCTGGCTGTGCTGGTTGTGTAGGAGCAGCGGCGACGATGGCGCTGTCGGCTGCAGTTGAAGATGCTGCGGCTGCAACTGGATCACCTGCTTGACCATCGCCACCGTCGACGAAGACGATGGCAGCGGTGGAGGCGGCAGGCAGGATGTTGAGGACGAGGAGGAAGAGGATGACGACGACGATGACGACGATGACGACGATATCCACAGCGACTGTGAGGACGATGGCGAAGTAGAGGGGGCGGCGATTCCCGGTGCTCCTCCACCTGGCGGACCGACTGCCGGTGGTGGCAACTTGGCGCTTGATGTTGCTGCTGCTGCTGCTGCTTTGCGGTTGCCGGCGGACGGCTTGGATCAGTCGCCAAATCGACTGCAAGCCTTCTTCCACTTGCACTGGGTGCACCACTGATCCTTGTGATCCATGCCGTACACCTTGCGGCACTTCTTGTTCTCGCCCCGTGTCCTCCGGTTCGGTGACACCGGTGAACGGTGTTGGCCGCTGCCGGCACTCCCAACGCTGCTACCGCCACCGCTCGAGCTCGGGCTACTGCTGTACGAACCGAGCGCGATTGCACCCGATGCACTCGCCGCACCGGCCAGCAGCTGATGGTAGGCGGCAGTTCCGTTGTTGGCACTGCTCGCACCACCCGGTGACAGCTGGATGTGGCCGAGCTGTTGCTGGTGGTGTTGCTGCTGCTGTTGGGCGGCCTGCGCCTGGTAGTGGTGCTGGTAGTTCGGCGATGGATACGGATACGACGCCGACGGACGGGGCGATAGTCGCACGTGTTTCTGTGGTGATGTCTGTTTGGTGAAGACAGAGGGGGGGGGAGATGTTAGTAAAAGGAAACCAATGATGCTGGCGCGTTACTTACCGGGCTCACCTGGGACCAGGTGTAGTTGTGATGGATCAGCGGGGAAACGCTGCTGTGTGGGTTAACGGCACCATTACTGCTGCTGGTGCTACCGTTGCTGTTGCTGCTGTTACCATTCGAACCGGCGCCATTGCTGGACGAGGTGCCATTGCTGCTGCCGCTGAGGGCCGCCCCGGCCGGTAACGGTGGCTTGATTGAGGCGATCTGCTGCTGTTGGGCTTGATGTTGCTGCTGTTGCTGGGCCTGGGCCTGCTGCTGGAGGGCTTGCGATTGCGAAAGCAATCCCTGCCGGTAGGTGCCAACGATCTGGCGCTGATATTCGGGATCCTCGTGCGGGGGTCGTGCCATGTCGCGATGGCTCAGCGTCGGTGGCGAGGGTGGATTCGGCGCGCTCTCGTCGCTCTCATCCTCGGTTTCGGTGAAGAAGAAATCCTCCTCGTCGCTGTACTCGTTCGGCTTACGAGGGCTACGAGAAAGAGAGAGAGCATGTGGAACGTGAAGAAAGAGAGTAAGGTGTATATTACAGAGATTCTTAAGATACGGAGAGATAAAGCGGAAAACATGCCGAACGTAGACAAACTTACCCAAGATGTGCGTTCCTAACGTGTTGAGTGATTTCGGGACATGTAGTATAGATGACGCCACAACCTTTCCAGGTGCATTTAAAAATTCGCTGACTGACCTAAAGGTTCCGAAAAGAAAGAGAAAGAAAAAAAAGGAATAACATCAGTGAATGATTCCATTAGGTCGTAGCAGGACTCATATTCCCAACTTCAAACTTCAAACACTACACTTATGATAGTGAAAGGTCAGCAGCAAAGAAGTATGAGAGTAACAACATCAACACGCAACATTTGCTCGATTGCTGGAAGCTCGAGGAAGTTCTTACATTTCGCCCTTTCGGTTTGAACACTTGCGTCCTGCGTGCGACGCAGGAACGCGACATTAGCACTTGGCCACTGGCCATGTTGACCATTCACGCTGCACCCTTTAGCACTCCCGTTTCTTTTGTTTCCCCCCCCCGTTCCGCCTCCTCCCCCTCCTCCCCTCACACACACACACACACACACGATCACAGGAGAGAATAAAAGAAAGCGTTTCTATTCTCTGACGCAGCTTCGCGTGGCTGCGTCGTTGCCGCTTGCGTAGCGTCACGTTACTGGTACGGGGTCGCGTTACAGAAACGGTCGTGGCCGCTGCGTTTTGCCGATAGGGCTGCTTGTACGCCACTTTCACACCGCCAGGGGCCCGCTTCTGCTCCGAAAGCCCGTTACACGGTGTTATTTTGGGGGTGGTTTCGGGGTCCCCACACAACCCAGAACCGCAACCGGAAGCGTGGATCTTCCTCAACCGTGCGCCGGGATGTGTGGACTGTACGCGAATGGGTCGCGATGCGAATTGCGCTTCACCTAACCTACTACTGCCACCGACTCCACCCTCCGGAGGATTCTTTTTTTTCTCTCCCTTTCTCTCTCTCTCTCGTTTTCTCCATCCTCATTTCTGTTCCTTCGCGTTATTTTGCTTTCGGGGTGACCTAGTTTCGTGTTCTAGCGTGCGACAGGGAGGGTGAAATGGAATGGATGCTTTACATACTTTACTCCAGGCGACTAGCGCGAGCTGTAACGAGTTCCATCATGCGTCCTCATACAAACACACACACTCAGTCGATATACTAATACACCCACGGGGAACACCCTCCATTCTACACGTCACTCCCCCGTACGTCTCATGTACTTCCGCTTTTTAACGGCTTGTTTACGGTGTGTTACATTGTTTACTTGCCACCAGGCCGATGTCGCCAAAGTCAGTCAGGACTTCTCCAAATTCCCAACAACACACATGCAAACACACACACACACACACACCCGTGCATCACTTCGTTAGTTCTTCCGGGTTCCCAGCAATAGAAAGCAAAAACCCTTATTTTCCATCCACGAGAATTTCCCCAGTTGCCGGTTTTATGTCTTCGTGTCCTTCCAGCTATCGAAGGGAATCACCATCCCAGTAACAAAAAAAAAAAAAAAAGCTGTACATAACATCCCTCAGGAGCGTCGTGCAGTACATAAGCGCATCGGCAAGAAACCGGGCTACAATGTAATACACACTATGGCCAATCCGTGCCACATACGGCGCACCCGAACCTGTTTCGCGCTAGTGTAACCGTTCCGAGCCGTTATTACGCTACCCGAAAATGGTCAGGTTCGGATGCTAGCCAGAGTGGCGAGCTGGTACACAACACAACTTCGTCCTGGTGACCCACTGCACACCGGCACGTACGTGTTTGTATGCGTGACTCCAGTTTAGCCGAGTCCCGATTCTTCCTTCCCGATGCCGATTCCCGGCACGAGTGTGTTAGTGCACAGAATGATTTCGAATAAATTGCGCGCGCTTTTCCCATTGTAATATCTCGGATGTTAGGCAGGGATGTGTGTTAGGAAAAATGGGAACAAGGGAAGCTTTTTTTTTTTACATTCTCCCTGCCGGAACTCGGAGAGAAGCCGGGGCTGTGAGCTGTGTGTGATCTACGTTGGACGGTGGGTAGTGAGGTGAGACGTTACATTACCTTCCCTATATACACAGCCACACACACACAGCTTCAAAGCGGCTGAATGAAAAAGCTGTGCGCCGGCAGTACCGGCCGGGAAAACGCGTCGTCCGCTTGTGCTGGGCACAAGTCGAACGGTCGCCCTCCACAGAACGTCCATCGTGCTCATGCGTCACACTGTTGTCGGTCAGCCATGTTTTGGTTCTGTACCATCTGTTGGGTGCAGAGGGTACAATATTGCGCAGGGCCCACGGTAACTATGTAAAGACGGGTGAGACAATTGGGCGAGATGGATGGATGGATGGCAGGATGGTTTTTGCTCAATTTCCGGCCGGTACTAAGATTCGGCCAACGACGGCATCGCTGCGAGTTAATAAACAAAGCATAAACCCGGCAGCGCGTACCAAGCCCGACCAGCGATCTTACAGCGATAGCGCACCGAAGACACAAGATGTCGCACACGAAATGGCGCTCGAGTTCCTGCAGGAACGAAACTTTTCACCGTTCCCACTTTGGCGTTATCGATTGACCTACTTTTCGCGGGGAGGGTTGGAAGAACAAACAAAAAAAAAAAGGCATTGTAAGCGCACTACACACCGGGGCTTGCGGGCGGCTGCGGTGTGTTGGTGTGTGAGTTTCACCAGGTTCCACCATTATGTACCATGAGTTACCGAAAATTTGTTTTTGTTTATAATTTGACGGCTTGGTGAGGGTGGCGCTTCACTTGGAGCTGGAATGAACGGAAGTGTGTAGCCCGAAACGGCCTCCGATCAGTGCGAAACATCTTCCCGAATCATCACACAAGTTCCCAGGAGTTTTCCCTCGAGGAAGCGTTCGAATGCTTATCCTTATCGAAGCCTTATGTTTTATCGTAGCCCTGGACGGGTGATTGGGGCTGGGATATGTTTTTCTTTGCGATTAGCTAGCAACTGATCGTGGTAGCAGGCGAATTTGCACACAACTTTGATTGGTCGCTCTTTGCTAGATTTTGATCAGGAGGCAAGAATTTGGAACGCTTGGAGGGATGTTTTTGTTTTGTTGTTGCTGCTAACGCCATGATTATTTATGTCCTATCGCAACATGGCCAAAGTTCTGGTGTTTACATCGTTGGTACTAGACTTGCGCTGGCCTGGTTTCGGGAATGTGTTTCATCAGCTCGAACGCTCGGAAACTTTTGGGTGTTTAGATATCCAGCAACAAAGGGCAACACCACCGTAAGGTAACCGTAACCAGTCTGTAACGCTTCAGTAGCGAAAAGGTTTCCATTAAGCTTTGCTGGTTCGAATAGAATCTTCAACCGAATACTTCATGACAAGCCGATTTTAAGACTCCCTCCCCTCCCTAGTTAGGATCACAAATTATAGCCAAAGGATAAAATGTATCCTATCATAAAATATTTCACTCGATATCACGACTCTGCTTATCTTGTTGGCCAGTGCCAGGAGCCAATGCTGTTCCTTTTACGGTTGACCTAATTTCCCTTCAATGGGTTCCTTTTGTAGTTGGGAGCCACGTTAACGCCTTTATCACTGGCAGCAAAAAATCTTCAGTGGCGATCGTTTAGCACGAAACAAAGAAAGATCTGTGTTCCATCCTCGGCTCAAGCCTGCGACGCTTTTTTTTCTCCCTTCTTTACTACTAGAGTTAGCCAAATGAAGGTTCGCCCCAAAATATGGGTCAGCTATGTGCATTGTTGGGTAGCAAATTTCGTGTTCCTGACCACAACTTTTGAGTGTCTGTGTTTGTGTGAGTGTGTGTGCGTGTGTTGGCTGCATATGACTGTTTTGTCCCTTACTAGCTTACGGCAAGCGGCACAAAATGGATGCATTTGTACGGCCATTTTGTGTACGGCCCCCTATACTGAAATTGTGTTACTGTGTAATGGGGTCAGCGAATGCAGTTTTCCATTTCTTGTTCCTCCCTACGGTTGAAAAACTGGGAGCTGAAAAAAAAAACCATTGCAAAATTTTCGGTATCAAGTAACGTACCTAACACCCTTTGCCCCCTCCTCAAAGGGGTCTCCCCTAGGACCTAACCGTTCTAGTGACCTACTTTCCGTTGCGTGTAGGATATTGTGGTAAAGAAGAAGCATGGGGTGCATCCCTTTTCCAGCCCATATAAAAAGGGATTTAGATTTTGATTGCCTCCCCTGCCTGCTGGACATTTTGGACAAAATCCTTAGAATATTACAACGAAAGGGGGAAGAATATTCTTGATCTTACAGACGCTTCTCAAGAAAGGTCAAGAGGCGACAGTACCAGTTCAAAAGAAAGTTGTTCTGACGTTAGCTTGGAAGTGCTTTCGAGAGTGGTCACCAAAGTGATAAAACCGAAAGAGAAGCCATATTCTTTACCCCACACTAAGGAAGCTTATCTTCACGGCAGGTGACGACAGCAAGTGGAAAAAGTTGAGCGAATAACCGTGGATAATACCTGCTTATATACCGTTGCCTGCTGATTAACAAGATGAAAGTATACGCCATCCAGGGAGCGTAGAACCCATTGTGTTCCAACTAATTAACATGACAGGGTTTCACTTGAACCGATCTTCACATCCTTTCTCGTAACCCGGCTAGTCGTATTGCCGCATTAGGTCTGTCTGTCCATTGACATAATAACTAATTGCATGCACCGCTAGCGTGCTTTACCGAGCTATCGAGAGAACTTCAAGCAGAGCGTTCGTTTGATGTTCATCATACAAAGTACGCTGTAGCTTTGTCGTTTGGCGATTGGCACAGTCATTTTTTAATGAAGCAATTATCCATCAAATCCTGCCCCATGCTCTCGTGCCTGTCGGATCGATTAGTGTGTCCTTGCGCCGTAAATACAGCAAAAAGGGTAGACGTGTTTCAAGGTTTCGTCGGGTGGGACCCGGAGGGTCGAGATTAAATTTTAGGAAAGTTCTATAATTAGACTTATAGCCCTTTGTCGTTCGGGGTTCGGTTGACTTACGCGCATTTGGGACAAGGGGGTTAGACCAATTTTCCTTTGCATAACTCCTTCACCAGGGTTCCTTTTTTGTAGCTGCGTTAATCACATTAAATTGTGTTCCCCATTTTTTTCCCCCATTTGATAATGTATCTTCTTTGACAGCCTGTCAGCTTTTGTTGCGAAATTTGAGAATGTTCCTCGGCTCTGTCTAGTGCGAAATTTAGACAAATATCATTCGATACATTCGAGTTTCTGGGAAATCATTATCGTGCGGCAGAGTTGTCTACTAATTCAATATTGAAAAGTGAAAACCATGTCCTGTGCGTCGTCTGTTTCCTGTTAGAAATTTGACACGGAACGGTACTGTTTGGGGGAAGAAATTTCGGCAGTCAACTCTCTACCGGATTGTGAGTAAGCTACCGCAATTAATGAACCCAAAACCTATGGCTGCGGTAGTTAGTCTGTAAACAACATTCGTCACCATCATCATCGTTAGACGCTACAGAAAAAAGAGCCACCGGAAAATCGCAGGAACGAAAGGTATATTCCATCGTTACTTTCTCACGCAACGAAGCACGAAATATTGGGCATTACCGATGTCGATGGTCTGGAACGATGGTAGGGAGGTAGAGCAAGCGAAAAAGAAGATTTGCCAACATTTCGTTCCTACACCGCTTGCCCGCTTCTCTCAAGAATCCCTCGATTTCGAACCTAATTCATCATCACCACGATTTTTTGGCCCACCAAAGGCGCTCGGATCGTCTGCAGCAGCAAACGCCATATAATAACAACAAAAACGACTCCCAATTTCGAATCACTCCGCAGCGCGCATATCACTCCCAGCGCTACACAGGCAAAGCCGGCATGTAAACATGCTTTTCCGAAAATTTCTTTACTCCCACCCCCCTCCCCCCCGGCGGGTCCTCGTGTTGGCCGAGCCGAGTTCGCGGGGAAAACTGTTTTGGGTGAAAGTAAATAATGTAAACGCCACAATTCGAGGATGATGACGGTGATGATGATGGTAGAGTGTGACGGCCGGGGAAAGAGGGGACGACAAAATCGATTTTCGCTTCCCGCGGGAACATATTCCCTCAGTAGGTGGACTAGGTTTTATATACAAAAGTGGGGTAAACAATTGCCGAGGAGGAATGGGAGTAATATCCGAGCGCGCGCAGTTGGCATGCAACAAAGTAAGGCTAGGTTGCGTTACAAACGCCGTGTGTAACGCTGCGTAACGCTCAATAAAACGACGCTTGTAAGTCTTAATATTTTCGTGTTCATTTAATAGTTTTGAAAATATTGTCATAGAAGATTGATATTGAAGAAGGCATGAAGTTATAATTTAAGTAAAAATTAGAAAAAAATTAATTATACTGCTATAAACACAACATAAAATGCTAATGCTAATACCAATGTGCTTATGAAGCACTAATCAAATGCAAAATGGAAACAAACTTAATAGTAAAAATATTTCCTTTCCTAGAAATTGACCGGTTGCCGGCTACCGGTTCGCAATTTTGTTGCATGACTTTACACACTCATCCTTTTTTTTCCTAGCATTCCGCCGACAGTAGTTCCTGACGCTCTTCACCGAATGGCGTATTTTCCAGTAGTAGTGTTGGTCATGATATTCGTTACACGGTGACATAATAGTGCAGCTCTAGTAGCATAGATCTCACACACACACACACACACACACACACACACACACACACACACACACACACTCTCTCTTAACAATACCAAAAAGGGACCAAAGATGCCGGGAGATTTGCTCCCGTGATCCCGAAACCTAGTTTTGGCGTTGGCCTCACCATCCGCAGATGATTGCGCAGGTGGCCAAACCAACCCAATGGTGGGAAAAGCGTCATCGAAGAATCGCGATTTTCAGTCTCGCTCTCTCGCTCTCTATCGAAAATGGCGAAGTCCTTTTGTTGTCCTTCGGTGTGAGTGTTTGGAATGTGTTTTGCCGGTTCGTTCGTGGTATGTATCTGCTGGGCATTCCACAGCAAAACATTCCACCATCGACTGTCGCGAGAACAAGACAGCAACATCGATTCGCATTTTCGCCAGAAATAAAAAAAAAAAACGCCATGCTTCGTGCACTTCGTGGCTCTCGGCCAAACACATTCGCACCACTAACACAGTTCTCACGCCTGCGAGAGAAAGCGCGGCCGTACC
Organism: Anopheles maculipalpis; assembly: GCF_943734695.1. Lineage (NCBI taxonomy): Eukaryota > Metazoa > Arthropoda > Insecta > Diptera > Culicidae > Anopheles > Anopheles maculipalpis. The sequence goes on along the minus strand of NC_064871.1, from coordinate 41,559,659 downwards.
GGGCGAGAACTTTGTAACGCAATGTAGAATTTCTTGCGGTTGGTTTTGGAAGCTCGGTGTCCTGATGACTTTGAATTCGGTAGCCAAACAGCAACAGAAAAAAAGGAAAAGTGCCACAAGAAGGGGAGCGACCACGGGCAATCTCGGGCACGAGCGAAAAACGAGATGGAAAAGCTCCTTCCTTCGGGAAGCATTTTCTTGGCAATTGCGCGCTGTTGTTGCTGTACGGGAAATGGATACCTGTGAGAGCGTTTCGTTGGGAAAGCTCTAGGGTAGCTCCTTGGTTCTTGGTTCCAAGTTCTTGAGTGATGCGTAGATATGTTAACATACATTTTCAAACACACAGCTCTCTGCTGCACATCTCTCAATCGGGATACGTTTTTGCTCATTTGCGCTCTCCATCCACTCAGCAAGAATTTGTTCCCAATTTGTGGTTTTACACCTGACCTAGGAGCAGGCTCGTCTTACAGACCCAGGATCGGGAAAAGAATATGCTCAAAGGTTCGGAATTTTGAAGATAAACTTGATGCAGAGCTTTTGCGTTGTCTTTTCGTACAATATTAGCCATTTGAATAACTATGCGTATTGGAACATAATTCAGCAGGAGAGATAGCAAATCTTTCCCGTTCCTAGTTCACCTACATTCAAAAGTCATTAACAGGGAATCCATTTCATTCCCATAATGCTTACGGTTTTTGGCAGCACTCCTTGCATAAGCCCCGCTGTTGCTGGTGTCGTCGCGCAGAAACCGTAACTGCCGGCACCGACACCGACCCCAAGGGTCGCCGCTTCCGGGCGCCTGCCGTGGGACGCCCCCGACGTCGTACTGCTTCTCGGACGCTTTCTTGCTGTCCGCGCGGTTGGAGGCTCTTCCGGGGGCCACAGGCCGCCGAACGGCCGCTGACGCACTAACGCTGGCAGTAACGCTGTGTCGTACTGATGACCCGCACCGTACAGCACCTCGCCCCACATATAAACGCCACAAGCGCCCCCGACCCCGGGGGCTTCGGACTTGGACTTGGTCGGTCGCCTTTCCTTTGGACTTTTAATGTTCTGGTGTACCCGGGGTTTTGCACTTGACACTTGGAGGATATCTGCGTCCCTCGTACATTATTCAGGTACGAAGTTTTCGTTCCGGGTCAGAACGTGATACTTTTGACAATACAACAAAAAAAAGTGGGGTTGGGTTTAGAGATTCATTGCCTTTTGTGCACCGATCAGTCACTCTCTCTTTCACTTGTGGCACGGAAATCAGTGTTGGAAAAGAAAACACCTTCCGCTATGATCACTTTCTTGGTTATTCGTGGTCTATTAAAGTCCTTAAACGACTGAATAGACACGCACGACTATTCAATAAACCATTCGAAGGGGGAGACCAATGGTTGGGCCGGAAACTTGATTCTGATTATAGTCAAATTGGCACACTCCGGTTGCTGTTCGCTTGCGGGTGGAAACCACCCATGCCGGATGTGGAAACACAGTTCCTATTATTATTAGTAGTACTAGTGGCGCTAGGGTAACCTTGTGACCTTTTTGTCGTCCCTTTTCCCGGTTCTCTCCCCAGTCGGTTTTCCCGTTTCTCGCGGATGATGGATTCCTCTTCCCCGTGGGAAGTTTTTCGCGAATACAGTACACACACACACACACTCGCAGCGAATCAGTACGAAAAAACTAAAACTGGTGATAATTCGTAACCGTTTCCTACACCCGGACCAGTTTACGTAGTACTGGCGTGCGCGCTATGGCGTACTGGATGCCGTTGAGCGAAGAAATGAACGAACGCACGAACGAGCGCTACGAACGGCTTCTACCAGATAGCCTCCAAAGCAGCACACCAAGCAAAAAGCCACCAACGGCAACAACTACAGCAGCAGCAGCAGCAGCATATCCCAGAGACAGTCGTGTGACTTTTCCGAGCACAGCCACACTCACTCCGGATGGGAATGTTCTCTCAGGGCCGTACCGCACCGCTTCCATTCCGATCGCCATTTGCCTAGACGGACGTCGCCGGCGTCCGCGACGTCGAATTCGTCCCCCCACTCCCGCTTCGCGGCATGAGCCAGGCTGCGAAGGAAGCGGCAGTATGTTCCGGGAAATGCTCCAGGTGACACATTCATACACACACACACACACACACACACACACACACCCATCTATCCCGTAACGTCGTGCCGAATGTTTGATGAGGACATACGTACGGCCCGGCATGTTACCGGAAGGCGGAAAACCTCCCCCAGTGGAGCTTTCGCTGGTGGTATTATTGTTTTACTTGGCCCGGCCGGTCCGGAAAACGGTACTGCGCAGGTCGGTTGAATGGAAAGCAAGCAAAAGGAAGAAAAAAAAACATTGGAGAAAGGAACACGTTTTCCCAGAGAGCAAACGAGAGTGGAACTGTTGGAGAGCTTGAGAGCTTTCGCGTTAGAGTCCGGTGTACCGTAGCGAAAGCTTTTGGTTTGCCGATAGCAGATAGCAGCTGGGAGAGCTTCCGGTTTTTCTCTGACAGCAAGAGCGAACGAATGTGATGCAAAAGAAAGAGAGCATCGATGAGAGACAATCTCAAAGGCTTTTCCGCTCACGAAAGCGGGCCACGGTTTGGCAAAGATGCGCTTTGGGGGAAGAAAACTAATCCATCAACATAAAATGGAAGAAAGTATATTTTTATTTTTCACCGGCCGGGAAACTCGCCCACTCTCTGGCTCGGCTTGGGTCTCTCTTGCCAAGTGTTCGCTGCACTGGTCTCTCGCTCACCAACCAGCTGATGTTTATGGTGAGTAGTGCTAGGGAGTAGTGGAGGGAACGGGAGTCATTGGTGCTGTGGTAACACGTATTTTTGAACCGGCAATGGCACACCGGACGCCATATTGACCGTGGGAGCTTTCAAAACGTCATTTCGCATCATCGATCGATCGATCGATCGTCACAACACGTATTACTTCGCTTCACCTTTTCTGGGCAGAGTTTTCGTTGAATGTTTCCTTTCAGAAAAGCTGTACCAGTGATAGGAGTATAACGAAAATTCTTAAATCATGTAGCATAGCATTGAGCGTGCGTTTCACCCGTCACATGCGTATCATTCAAGGTCATGCACGCTTTTACCGGCCGGTAGATTGGCGGTTTCGCGATTTGCACCGTGATGTAGTATCCCTGTGCGAGGGCATTTACTACGCAGGCTCGGCTAGCCCGCAGAACGAAGACGAGCTTTACGTACTTCCGGTTGCCTCGTCCTCGTCTGCCATCTCGACGATGATGGTAGAAGTGGTTTTGTTTATATTTTCTCCCGACTCATGGCGGTTTTCAGTGTCGGGCGTGTATAAATACTTGTAGCATTTAATATTTTTGATAATCGATTAAAATATAAATAAATCTATCATTGATTTAAAACAAATTTCTTATTCCCAATTTGTTGTATGTTTTTAAATACATTGCGTTATAGAAAATTGGGAATTTAACCTTTCAACAAATAGAGCAACCAATTGAGTGGAATAAAAACGTGACAACCCCGACCTTTAGAAGATCCCACCGTAACGCCTTATTAAAATTACCCAGCCAATTACACACCCACACGCTAGCCGTCTGTTAGTCCCACACAGACGACAACACAACCACCGCATCCGTGTGGGCAAAAATTTACTTTGACTCGAAGCTTCGGTGAAAAACCACTCAAAATTTACTCACGCGAGTACGCACGTGTCAATCCACCGTCAGTCGAATCAGTTTAGATTTAGTTAAATAAGTGCAAAAGGAATCGGTGGTCGGTTGCAGAGCTGGCTTCTGTGAAATGCTACTATATTCCTCTACTGAAAGGACGAAATCATCGATCCACCCAAACTCAAACGGTTGCACCTACGCACGATGCTGAATGAAGCAAAATTCATAGAACAAGACAAAGTTGTTTTACTATGGTGATTTATCGTTGAGCATAAGCTAATGGGATGCGAATGCCACAGCAGTAGGAGCTTCACGCAGAGATTGCAAAAGATTGGCAACTAACTTTTGCACAGAGCAATGGGTGTAAAGTAAATGCACATTTCATTCACTTCCAATAATCCAATCAACTTTTTTCTGGAGCACCGGTAATAGAGCAACGTACGATAGGACTTGGGCGTACATAAACAAGACATTGAAAGATTAAACTCAGAGTTCATCTGTTTACCATTTTGACGCAACCTCAAGAGTTATGAAGGGCTCAAATTACTCAGGAGATTAAACTTGACTGACGCATACTAGCGTAAAATCATTGTACGCTAATGCGACCTCCAAAAATGGGTTCTCTGGGTTTTTTTTTCACAAGAAAATATTGCTACATACCATTCTATAGCCGAAGGTATGAGGATTTAAAAAATAAACAATATCAGTAACCGTTGATGCTCTTTCCGTTCGCTCTTTGAGGCATGGATTTCAAACTGTCAAAAATGCAACATGAGACGCTGCTGACTCATAAGTACGCCGGTGTCGGGGATGCACCCCGACCTGATTAGGGGAAAGATCACTGAACTGACCCGATCCCCGGGACCCGCATTCAGAAGGCTCGCATCTTGAACGCATTCTTAGCAGACACGCTGCTGTTGCTGCTGCCGAAGATGCTGTCGGCCGCAGTATTAGCGGTCGATGAACGCAAGAGTCTGTTGTTACTCGCTTCGCTGGAACCGGCGAAGGGTTTCTCGATCATCGGTTCTCCTTTCCCGTATTCGCCCATTTCTGCTGGTCGAAATAATATAATTCGTCGAATCGTGTCAAAGGAAGCATTTTCCTTAAGCAAAAGGTTACGAAGACTACAGAGCAGAAGCAGAAGAGCTGCCATATTTTAGCTGCTCTTTTTTTTTCATCCTGCGTCCCCGTGTTGGTTTTTCTTGTCCATGAAAGATAGTCCCGGGGCCACAACTGCATTGCTTATTAGCTGGTAAATGTTTATTCACGCCATCCTTCGATTTGGTACGTTCGAAGCGAAAGGATCAACCGTAGAGTTTGGCTAGAATGTTCGGTTCGATCTGTGTCTCAAGGACTTCCGGCCATTGAGTGTTACGACCCCTGATGCAATCATTGATGCTTGCTGTCTGCTTCATTCACCACGGTGCATCTCCCGCAAAGGTTTTTATAACAATTTTACGATGTGAAATACCACCATGAAGGACAAAAGGTAAGGAATGAAGGGCAGAAATGTGTAAACGAAGGAAACAGAGTAAGGAATTCCATTACGTTGCATTGAGAAAGACGATCGGTCAGTGACAGTGGCCGGTTGCGTCCGTTGTTAACAGCTGAGAACTAAACGTTAAGCTGTAAACTCGACCCTGCTGGCTGCCACTAGTTTGCTCAATACAAACGATCATTTTTTGAACTCAACGCTTTTGTGTGAGGTATTCTTGTCCGTTCGTTGCCCTCCGCCACTCGAATGATCACTATTATGTTGGTGGTTGAGCATTTTTTTTTCTCTCCCTGCCACCCTTTTATCACCGGCGCAGCAGCGCATTAAGAGCGGGCGTAAACGTGACTCGGGACCCGGTAGATGGGTATTCATGTTGGAGCAAACAACAATAGCTAATCCCAATCCCAATTTCAATTCCCATCCATCCGATCCTCACTCAGCCAGCCAGCAGCTGATCCGGGTGAGGTGTAACTGGCTTACCCGGCATAAGTCCCGGCAATTCGTTTTTTTCCCCCCTTTGGAGAGTTAGCTTTTTTGCTCGCTTCCACACCACAATTGCCGAGAGATGTCGGGGGTGCCGACGTAAAACGACCGCGAGAACTTCACTGCGGGTGCAACGGGATCAATTCCGGTTTTTGGCCTCACCGAAACTAAGATCTTTTTGGGGTGTTGGAAGCTTTCTGGCGGAGGTTCATTTGTATGTGTTTTGCTCGGTGCGCCGTTGGATTCGGCGGGTGTCTAGACAGAGACTCGTACGCATCTTCCGGTACGTTAGTGCGGATGGTGAACGCAGTTTTCGGCAACGGCCGTCGTTTCTTTGCGCCGCCATATTTAATGCTTTAATGATTGTGATTTTTGGCTCTTGCTTGAAGGTTTGGGTTATGCCCATTTTGAGGGAAGAAAATCTTCGAATCAATTTATGTTTGTATCGAACTTCATTTTAATGCATCTTGTAGCTGTTTTTTTTTTTATTTTCATCATACAAACAATCGTTCTGCAATTTTCTCAATCTTCTTCTTTGGCTTAACCTGTCATGCCAGACATCGAATGGCTTACGAGACTTATTGACATTACATTGTTGGACAGTCAGTCCTAACTACGGGGGAAAGGTCTTGATTTGAGTTTATCCCCAATCCTGCCGTGTGATGACCGACCATCTTTCACAATTGTTGAATTATATATTTACAGTCTGCATTAGTTCTATGCTCGAACTTTGTCTTTTCTCGTCCGCAAGTTTTTAAGAGTTGCTTTCCCTTGTTTATCCATCAACCCTCGTAAATTCATTTCTACGCGTACCCTCATGTTTCCATTGTTCCAAACCATAGGCAATGAAGCTTACGTGATCGAGAAACAAAAAAGAGCGCACTTCCTGCGAGTCAGAATCCTGACATTCACCTCCCTTTTCCCCCCTTGTCTTTTTCCATCAACCGTCCCTGTCTTCCGTCTACGTGCCACAGCGCGCACTGATCTCCGAGCATCCCTTTTTAGGGAAGTTGCACCTTAAAACCGATCGAGCGCGGGTTCGTTGCCCACCAGGGTTACTGCTGGGCGTTGCTTACCTTGAAAACATTTGGAGCGCAAAGAAAGGGTAAAACAATGTAGAACGCGGCCCGCTCGGTCTGTTAACAACCTGCCCCAAGAATCAACGGGCTCGGAGGAAGAACACCCCAAACCGCGAAGGTGGTTCCTTCGCGAGCAAACACGGGCGAGCAATTTTTGTTTTGTTTTTGCACGTTCCCTTTTTTACTTTTGCTCGATCAGCTCACTCCACAATGCGCGAGGCCACTGACCGGACGGGGCTGGCAGCGCGAATGGTGAAGCGCAAGAAAAATGGTTCCAGCCACCGTCTGGCGCATCTGAAAATGGGTACTCGTCCCGGTGCCAATTCCCGGGACCCCCGGCATCAACATCCCGGCTACCGGTAGTCAGTGGACGATTACAAAAAAAAGAAAGAGGTAACAAACCTTCGTAACAAAACAAAGGCCAAGGGGAGAGACCGAAAATATAAGAAATAAGTTTAAAAAAAAAAGGAACGAAAAAACCGGTCAGACACACAGAGCAGAACAGAACGCGCGAGCGAAGGAAATATCGTAACCGAACGTAAAAAGCACACAACAAAAACTGATGATCACGGGGTCGTCCAGCGGCGTCCGCGACGCTACGTTCGCGCACTCGCGGACCGTGCTCTCTATTTCTTCTGCCTCGTCTTTGTCGTTCCTCCCTTTCACGATCCTTCCTTCAGGGGGTGTGACATGGTGGCGGGAAAGGACGCCCAGCCAACGAATCGAAGGGCGATGGCATCTTGGCGCGGTCGGATGTTGAACCCTGAGTCACGAGAGAAGATCGTTCACTTCCAACAGCCAGCCGGCACCCACACACACACACACACCCAAACATACAGATCAACCTCCAAAGAGGATTCGTTCAAAAGCGATCGCTGTTTTGAATTTGTTTCTTATGTCGTTTTTCTTACTTCTTCGTGTTGCTAAACATATTCTCCCTGAGGAAGGAAAAAGTTCATTCTATTTCACCCCCCAAATTATCTGTCTCTCCGTTTTATCATGCCGGTTCATCGGTGCACTGTTTTCGCTGTTGGAAGATGTTTCTTCTCTCGTCAGATTTTTATGTTAAAGATGTTGCTTTCGAAGGAAAAACACATCGATTCCACACACGAACACACGCAAGAATGGTTTTTGGGTGCGTAGAAAATGCCGGCCGGCGTCATCAACCGATTAGTTGCGCATAGACACAGTACAGCGCGTACGCATACATACGCACAACAGCGGGTGAATATTCTTTAAAAAAATCCCAAGTCGAAGGTCACAGGTCTGAGTCCCTTTTTTCCCTTGATATTATGATAACGAGCAGTGTGTAGTCTATTAGCTCCCGGCAACAGATGGTTAGTGGCCGGCCTTTTACCAACTACCGGTTTCACCGTCTGCAGATTATACGGTGGAGTTGATAGCAGCAGATCAAGTTTCAATTTTCCACCCCCCCCCCCCCCTAAGAAAGTAACAATCTTCGTGGTGGTAACAGAACACCAGTTGAATTTAGTGTAATTTTGAAGGAAAAGACTTACTCCAAACGCACGATCCTTTTTATGGCGATGACATAAGGCACGATTAATCATTCTTAACGTCATTACGCCGTTCACCATTTTGGCTCACTTATCTAAGCACGGAAACACGGAAAGAACGATCATGATTGTTGTAAAATCAGAATGGATGAATTGCTTGGTGTCACCATTGAGTCACTGCCCAGTTGTCAGGTGTCTATGACCTCACTGGGTGACCCTACTTTGCCGTGTCGTGTCATTGGCGTCAACCGGTCCAATCGCCTATTTCTGACGTTTCACATCAGAACCAAATGAAAAGTGGACTCTGAAGGGTGATCGAGTACTGGCTGGACTCATTGTTTTCCTTGCACAGGTCATTGTCCTCAATCGTTGGAAGGAAAAAAAAAAATTGGAGCGTACCAAAACTACGAGAGCCACTTGACTAGTTGCACCTGTGGAGCCTTCTGCTGTTCCTACCTGCTTCTTCTGCACTTTCTCGTTTTTGTGTTCTCCTCTTCAAACATAACTCTTTATCTATTACATCCTCTCCAAATATCCCACTCCCAATACTTCATGACCATTGGCAGTTTCTTTGGTTTTTTTTTTTTCTTTCTGCCATTTTACAGGAAAGGGTCTGAGAATTGGCAATGTTACGACGAGTTGTGTTGGCTGCAATCTAGCAGCAGCGGTGTCTATTATTATCATCACTGTTACCACTACCACCAGCACCATCATCATCATCATGAACCAGAACTCCTATCACCCTCCCACTTCCCACCCCTGCCCCTGGGAGGAGTGAAAAGGGCCATTGTATTATTGATGGGGCAAACATTATGCCGTCGTCCTCGGTGCAATCGTTTTCACCGTACGGCTGGTCAGTTCCCCGGCCGGTCTACGCGCCGTGTTCGCGGTTACCCATGTTTCCAGGAATTTTCTTGCAGCACGCGATCCCGATCTACTGGTGCCTTTGCTGCTGCTGCTGCTGCTGCTCTGCTTCCGTCCAACCTTCCGTCCAGCCAATGCCGTACACGTACAACTAAATGTAGTCTACATCGCCATGTACATTACAACCTGGAGCGCTTGTTGAAGATGCAGTAAGTTGCTTTTGGGACCCTCGCAGTGAGTGTGTGAGGTTTGCACTCGCTTGCATCATCTTACCACTGACACGCTGTCACCTTCGCGCGTCCATATGCATCGAGGACAAGGACCTCAACGGCACCTTCCGCCTCTTTGCTGGCGCCCGGGGATTGGGTGGAGAAACCCAGGAGGTGAAGAAGAAAAAAATTACACACACACACACACACACACACACACACACACACACACACACATTGCAACGGGTCCTCAATATGGATCGTTGCGCATCATGTATTTATGAGCGCGAACTGGCGTATCGGCCCAAAGAAGGATCGGAACTTGTGAGGTGAGTTTCGCTCGAGGCGCAGATAAATCGTGCGTGATTTTCATGCACTTTTCGTTCGCGTGGCGTCATGCATATGCGAACATTGACCACTGTTGCAGTTCCTTCCGCTCCGTCACCTCCCCACAGAGCGGCAACCGAAGACACCGTTATGGTGGGCTTTTTTTTGTTTTTGGTAGGCAAATGAGTTGAATGTTTAACATGTAAGAAATTCTTGGCGTAACTAAAACCCCGCATGACACGGAACATGCTTCAGAAAAGTGTCCCTTGGCTCGGTGGCTGGAAGTAGGCCGGCGTCAGGTCGTCCGGTACAGCATACCGGTGCCTGCCTGCAGTTGCAACTTAACTAGATTTCCGTGCTGGGCTGCAATTACACGCCCCAGTACCTTCTTCGCCTAACGCTACACTAACGAATGCAGTTTGATGAGGAAAAGCTACTCGGAACGGGGGTGGGGGAGGAGACTTGCCTCGGATATTCGTCCATTTTTCTAGTCTTTTTCTTCTTCCACTCCCCTCCCCCTTTTCTCTCTCTCTCTCTCTCTCTCATTCTCTCGATCGATCCGACCCGTTACTCGGTGCACTTGCATCGGGAGGAAAGTTCCATAACCCCTTTGTTTGCTGGACAGTTGGGTGCAGTGCGGGGGGGCAGGATCGCTGCGGTGCATTTTCCCTAGAAAGTGATTATTTCCACCTTCCCTTCACCTTCGCGGTTGTCATCGACCGGTTTTCCCGTGCGGCTTACCGGTCCGATGGAAAACCGGCCCACTACACACAGATTGTGAGTGACTCGCAACATGCAGCCCTTCTCTCCCCCACTCGCTCGCTTTCAAATGTCGATGATCTTCGCCACAACACACTTGTTATTTATTACTGTTTCTTGCCACCCCTACGGGAAGGGTGGTTTAGGGTTGCGGGTTGCCACTTTTATCGAAGCGTTCCAGTTGCAATATATACACACACATAGACACATCGATTGATGCTTTTCCCGGAATCGTGGCAAACGATTCTATGTGTGTCAACGGAGAGTCGGATGTGGGGGCAGGCAATCATGAGAAATTCCAACTGTCCAATCATTTATGGAGATCGTTACCGATTGGGTCCAGTGTGTTTGTTCCACCGTTTACTTGCCGGGTTCGGTGCAGCAATCGAAGAACAATTTGCTGATAATTTGAATATAATAAGCGCTGGTTGATGTGTATTTGCACCAGCAGCGGGGCCAATTGCACACAAACAGTGCAACCGAACGTTGTCATTGCATGTTTTGCTTGGACAAACACGTGGAAGGGGGGGGGGGGGGACTGTGCTAATGAAAACACCGCAAATAATTAAATTGATCGTGCAAAATTGATTTAATAAAGCTTTAAGTAACGAACGCGGGATAAGAGTTACACTTAAGTATTTAGTGCCTTTTCATTTCTTGTTAGGTCCTTTTGTATTGCGCCTTAAAGTCATTATTTTTAACACGAAAAATTACTCCAGCTTACAGGTGGGTATGTTATGTAAGAGCAAGTAACTTATGAAATGTTTCTGGTGATGCATTTTACCGCAATGTGTACACTCTCATGCCACAAATGTTGCTTCAGCGTGTTGCTTTGATAAGCGACCAAATAACACAAAAACATTCACCCATTTTAGAAGCTTCGAATCGGAAAAAAGTACACATCCCCCTCACACCACACAAGTAGTGCTCCAAATTCCATTTATTGAACCATATTTTACACACCGTCAGCAAACAAATGGCTTTAATGACTAGGCAAAAGTGTTGGAAATGTAAATGCAATGCAGTAAATGGCTTGTGGTTTTTAAGTATCCAATTGCTGCAACCTACGACATGCATTTGCAGACACAAAACAGTGAAAGCTGATGGGACAGTAAACGAGTTTGTGTGCGTGTGTGTGTGTGTGTGGCTGCTTTTATTAGGTGCAATAAAAATCCTGACACACTCCCACAGTTATGGAGAGGCAGTTGAGGCAGGTCGCGTGTGTGGTCGGTTGCAATTGAAGTAAGTAGTTGTTGTTTACCTTTTATAATTTACTTAGGAAAAACACTGCACTTTTTGAAATCCCTTTTCAGTAAGTAATTTGTGTAGGTAAGGATTAAAAGAGTAACAATTTGCATTGTTTCATTGTAATGAGGGTTGAGCTTTAAAAAATATTAATGTTTTACCCTTGGAAAAGCATGTTTGTTTGATTGATTGCAATTTTATATAATCGTTTCGTGGATAAATAAATAACTTTGGCTTTACAATCGATTATTCCAACAACCACAAAAAAACAAAAATCGTTCCGTTTTCACATTCCTTCACCAACCGTGCGCGTTCGTCGTGTGCGTTTGTTTAATGCACTTTTTTTGTGTGTGTGCTATCCTGCAAACTGCACGCAAGTGCAACCGAAAACTAAATGCTTGTTTGTGGTGCGCGGTAGGCAGTGGTGAGGAGGGGGGGGGGGGAGGGGGCAAACGGGCGCAGTGGAAGGTAACGAGTGGGGGCCCGAAAATTTTCCCTGACCTTGCCCATCGTCCGACCGACGAATGAAGGTCAAACACGTGCCGAGTTGGAGCAACGCTTTTGGTTTTCCCACCGTTTGTTGCCCACCACCCTCCGCCCCCCCAGGGACGTCCTCCCCTTCCGGAACGTCGTTCTGCGGGCTTGTTGGCTTGCGATGCAGCTTCATCAACCGATTCGGCTACCGATGGAGGAATATCGAGCAAAAAAAAAAAAGAAAAAAGGAGAGAACCAACATAGAGCAACGGTTGCACACTGGTTCGCATGCGCACACACCATGAGCACACGATGCAGCTTTTGCAGTGTGCATCGCATGCATCGGCGTTTTCGCCGCTAGCCTTGATGGGATAAAAGGAGTGCTACGAAAATGCTTGATGTATTTTTTTTATATATTTCAGATTTAAATGGTTGAATAAGTGAATGATTTGACTTCAAATGCTAAGCTTGCGTCTTAGCCTGGGGTCTTTAGCTCTTTAAACATGGAAATCTAAGTGACAGAAATCCGTTTTGTCATTCGTGTCACGCGTGTCTGCTAGTAGTCGGCGGCTCAGTGAATCCTAAACTAGTGCCAGACCCGTTCAGAACTCGTACATTCGCATTTAAAATCACGGCTCGATGCAGTCATTTCAGATGGGTGGTCTGCAATAATGCTTGGAGGCCAAACATAAAAATCAATAGGACCGGTTTAATGTTTTACTTTTTCTTTTCAAAAAGCAAATAATTAGCAAACACCAATATCAACACAGCCCAGTAGCCATTGTGCAGGAGGGATTGCTTTTGGGTGTCGTACTGGTGCCATGCCGGGACGGAAATTCGATCGATGGCCGGGCGAAAACGGTCTCATGCTAACGATAATCAGAGCTATTCCCATCAGCTTTGGTTTGACGGTAGCAAATGAATGAAATAAATGTTAAACTGCATGCAGGAGAATGGAAATGGAAGAATGTGTGATGCATAAAGCAGGGACGGAAGCGAAAAATAGCTGCGACCGCTAAATAATGCCACCCTGCAGTCGCTCGCTCCAGGAACAAGGAGCAAGAGAAAAGGACATTGGATTTTGGCTGAGCGTGAAACAGAGACAACCAACTATGCGATGAAACTGCAATGAAGGTCAAACACGCGCGCTGCTTTTTTGCTGCTTGGTCGTTTCAAAGCACGGTTTCTATGGGCCTTTTTGTGTTTTTTTTTAAATTATTTCTAACCCGCACAATCTGCCTTTTCTTCAGTGGGCGGATGACGGGTTTGGTGGGTGGCCTTGTGTCAGCTTTCTCAGTTACAGGCGGCATCGGTCGCTTTTGTTGTGGAGGTTTTTGCCACGAGCTAAGGCTAAAGTCACTAGTTTTACGCTAAATATTCCATCCATCATCACGCGACACGATCACAAACACACCCACATTCAGTTGGGGGGAGGAAGCCCGATGGGGACACGGTCACGGACATTATGTTTATTGGGTGGCCCAGCCTCGAGTCAGCTGCTTCACGTGTGACCGTTGACTAGCTGGTCACGATCAACTATATTATTGTTGGAGGGTTGATGATTTGATTGATGGAAATATCTTTATTGCAGGCTTTAATGGCTACAGTTTTGTAAAAAAACTGTAGGCTTTAATTAAAATCCTTTAGTTAAAATAAACTGAGCTTAAGCCAATCCGTCCTACGTCAAACGCAAGTTTAGCATTACATGAAAAAAATACAAATTTCTAAACCAAAGCAGCAAACAAAGCAAAGCATTGCAGTTCTAAATTCGTCAAGCGAAGCATTTTTCACGTTCAAGTTCAAGTTCATTTTCACTTGCATTCCATTTTCGCAGTTTGCACCCTTTTCGCAGCAACACACGGGGCGGAAAGCCGCAATCCGATGTTCCGGCACTGGTATCGATCCGTCCGTTGCACTGGTGCACTATGCATTCCGTTCGCCGAGCCTTCCATTTCGCAACTATTGCTATCTTTCTTTCGTAGTCATCGGCAGCCATAGCGCACGGAGCGACCCACAGGATCAACACCCGGCTTGGGCAGTTTTGTGCCAGTTTCTCGTGCGCTCGTAGCACAAATCTGCATCTGTGCTCTCATACATCATAATCATCTGCCAATGCAAACTCACATACATAAGCACACACACACACACACCCGAAATCCGACGAGTGTAGTGGTTGGAAAATTGTGTCAGCAGATAATTTTGCTTCCGCTTCACACACCTATGCTACGGACTACCCACGGGTTTTCCATCGTGTGCTTGCTCCCGGTCCAAACGCTCTCGGAAAAGTTGGGTCTGAAAATAGCTCTCCGAGGCTTCTTTGGTGATGAAAATTGCACAAAAAATCCTGACAAGGAAACAAAATGCAGCTTAAGGCACCCTACCGAAGCTCGCTGTTGAACATTAGAGAACGAGGCTGCCGTGGAAATCAAGGTCATACTGGGACGTTTCCATTCTTTGGGTCACTGTGTGTGTATGTGTGTGTGTGTGTGTTGCAGCAGTTGCATTTAGTCGCACCGGAACTTGCCTCTCATCAACGGTGGAAAGAAAAGGAGCGCCTGACAAACGATCATTAGACGCTTGGCACTGGCACTTGACTCGACTCGCGAAAAATCGATTGAACGCTAGAAGGTTGGGTATTTCCACAGCAGAAAAAAACGAATGCAGCTCCAGTGTGCTGCCATGTTCTTTGTGAAACATTAGCAAGCCAGCAAAGCTGACTCTCTATCTATAATTGACCTCGATTTGCGAGGAAGTACAGCTGGTTTTCCCATTCTTGCTCGTACGCTTTTGCTGCCGTGTGAGAATGGTAGGAAAATTTTCAAGTTCAACCGAAACCCGGTTCGGAATTCTGGCAGTCGCGGGGCCGGAATGCCGATGCACGTTCGTGCATCCAAAGCGCATCCAAGCGCACCTTGATTATGCATTCTACCGACACGCGTGTTTCTTTATTGCTTGTTTCCTTTTTGCAACAGAAAAATGGGTTTGTTCTTGCAGTTTTAAAACGGGTAAGAAAAACCCAACCTCGGTGGGGAAACTCGATGGAAACTATCACACATTGGAGAGGTTTTTGGGCTAGGAAAAAAAAACATGCGGACTGTTTCCAGATGTCGAAAAAACAAAAACCCCTCCGTTGGTCACGGACTGCAACAATCATCCGCCAACGTGTCCTCGAGGTTTTGAAGTCGTGCTCAAATGTATGAAACTAAAATAATAGCAACACTGTGCACAAACACACTCACACACACGCACACAAAAACACTGTACAATCGCACCCATTGCAAGCCCTTTGTATAGTGCCAAAGGGAGGCAAAGGTTGAGAATAAAAACAATAGCAGCAAACAACACAAAAAAAGCAACACTTCAAGGGAACTTCAATGAGAAGACCCCCCCCCCCCTCCCCCCAATCGTGTGGAGTGCTGGAGCAATGGAGAAATGAGCGGGGCAGCGCTGGCACGTGTCATGCGTTGGTAGTGGTAAGATGCAGCTTTTGCGCACTGCATACTGCACTGTTGGCGATGTATGCCACCAACAACCAACACACAGCGCGGCACACCTACTACAGATATTTGTGACGGGAACTACGGGTAGGGGGAAGGCGGGAACACATTTCAGAATGCACTTCAACCAGATGCATCCAATTTAGATACAACGCGTTGAGGTGAGATTGTGACAAGCGATATAGTGTGTTAGAGAGTAAGAGGGAGAGAGAGAGAGAACAGGAGATATGGTGTGTGTGTGTCAGAGTGCAACCAGGAACGGGGAGCAAGTGCTAAAATAGCTCCATCACTGCCACCGGCCACTGGCAATAAAATACGACCGAATGTGAGGAAGCGAGCAAGCACAACAGCACACAATCGTTTATGCAATCCAGCCACAAAGCATTTGCACACTTATCATCCACCGATGCTTTAACCGACGCGCTCTAATCATTGTGTGACCTAGTGGTGCCACATACGGTTGCCTCGCCACTGTGGTAGAAAAGACAACAGCAACAAAAAATGCATCCAATGTCACATTATTTATTCAACAGGGAACAATAACTGGAGCGACTGCAATGACATCCTCCAAAGAAGCGAGACACCAGCACCACACACGTGTGCTGAAAGGACGGGAGAAAATAGAACCTCTGCCGCTCTGGCATTGGCGCGAGGATCCAAAGCCTCATACATATGGCGCACTGGAGAGAAGCATGCTCAAACTGCTGAGGTTGTTGTTTGTTTATTGAGTGCGAGATGAGATAATCCTGGCACACGCCACCCGATCGGTGCAACGAAAATGTCTTCCCCCGTTTTGCTGGACCGAAAACCGCGTCGAGTGCACGGAACGTCAAGAGCCCCGTTGCGTAAACAGTTTCGATTCTCATCACAGGTCTTGGGTGTGTGTGTGTGTGTGATTTTTTTAACTAGCTTTAAACATTCTTCCCTCGACTAGTTCAAGTCTATTCGACATAGGGAAGTTTACGCTTCTGGCATTAACGAGACAACGGATGAATCGTTTACCATCCGGACACTTCATGCTGCTGATAAGAAGTTAACGAAACACGCAACCGAGGTAAGCGCTGGCGGCTGCTTAAAGGACTACGCGCATGTTTTCCCATTGCAGTGTAGTCATAACATTCCAGTGCAAGACGCTCACGGTGTGAAACGATCATGATCACTGGTAAACAGAACATCCAGAAATTAATTTGAGACAATAAAGTTGGGGAAAATGCATTGCATTTTCACAACCGTCCCGCCAGGAAGCATCAAGAGAATCCAATCATCATGGTTCAACCAACAATCGGCCGTATCACCTTCGCAAGCCAAAAAAGCAACCAAAAACAACCCTCCAAGACTTCTAGCAAAGCTCTGGCAAACTCGTCGACATTGACAGCTAAGTCAAGTTCGTTCCAAAGTAGGTTCAAAATTGCAAATGCTGTAGCTGTTTGGTTTGTTTGTTTTTTTTTTGGCTTAGGTTTTATTCCGCACCTCGACGCCAATATCGGAAAAGGAAAACCCCGGCCATAAAACTGTTCAGCAGAATGCATTTATTGCACACATCGGCACGCCGTTGTAAAAGTGTTGCGAGGGAATCTCCTACATGATTTTTTTTTGTGTTTCATCTTTTCAGCATGCTTCAAAGATGTTCCACACCGACCTTGCTGATCAGTAAATAAAAAAAAAAGCAATAAAGCTGATCGTGATCCTTCCGGCAAAGCTTGACGGTTCCATGTCTGGGCCGGCGGGCATCAATAAAATGATTCAAATTCACGCGTACCATACATGCAACCAAAGGGGGGTGAGCTTCAATCGTTCGAGTGACACTGTGAGATACCACCCCCCCCTCTATTATGGCCGTGCGTCATGGGGTTGGTTTTTTTTTTTTGCATGTGAATGGCAGATCGGTTTGCGGATGCAGATCGGCGTGAAATCTATTGCCCCGCCGTGTGGTGCGAGTCGACCGAGGTCCTATCGACCAATCAAATGCTGCAGCTGAGGAATGGGTGGCAAGGATGAAACGGGAACTTGTTGCAAATCAACCTCTAAGCGTAAGCACATTTTCAAGGTGAGCGTATTTTTCCGCTGCATTTGTGCAGTGGGGGGGGGGGGGGGGGGGGTATCATTTATTATGTGGCAGACAAGGAGCTGATGGGAGGCGGAAGACTAAGCCAATAAAGGGGGAAAAAATTGGAAACCAAAAATACATTCAAAATCGAACAAACCTACTCATCATCGTGAAGCAAATTTGAACGTTGCACAAGAGCAAGAGCGGAAAAACTGACACTGAACTGAGTTTAGATTGCGAACATTGGTGAGCTATGAAAGTGTTTTTGAGGAAGGTAGAAAAATGCAACGTGAGTTTTAATAAAACAAGCAATGGTGCGATAGCTTTTTGAGGCAAAAATTACTCTATAATTACATTAAAATTGATAAAAACGTTAGAATAGCTAGCCGTATCAAGGAAGCATCGCATTCCTAGTCGCATAAAGAGACGCAAAGAATTGTGGTTGATGCAGAAACACACCTGAGTCCCACCGATACCGGTACTGACATCTTCCATTCGCCACATGGACGTGAGAAAATGAGCAAATAGACACATTCAGTGGCTATTTATCATTGCTGCACTATCGTCTTGTTATGAATTATTTACTAGCACAACGCCGTCACCTTCCGTCGGGTTTTTACAAACCGTTTGGTGCTGCACGGTAGATAAAACAGTTTAATTGACTTTTGTTTTTAGATTTAATACAAACAGTGCAAAACTTTGTTGCAGATGGTGCTTTCCCGAACGGAAACGATGATCAGGTAGTTTTGTTTTTTCGCAATTAGCCACACTAATGGCCGCGTTGGTCGCGTAACCGCTTTGACACGTGCAGTATCGTGCAATGCATTCAGTTGTATGGTATCCACCTATGCCTGTGCCAGGGCGGTAAACACGAGCCAAGGGCAGCACCAGGCACGCTGAGCAGCTGAGCTGTTGCTCATTACAACCACAGGCAACAGAGGCAACAAATACTGTAAAAAAGGGGAAGGAAAAAACAACGGCAAAAACCCTCCAGACCCGTCAACTTTACACACACACACACACGGTGGAGCACTCCAGAACGAATGTGGCCATAACATTGGCCACGCACGGGCGACAGTACTCGATGCCTGCCACCGTTGCGATATGCGATGCCGGTTGTTTGTGCAAGCGGCACAACCCATCGCGACGCTGGCCGTAAACAGCCACACTCAGCTGATCTCGCTGCCCGATGGTTGAGCAAATGAACTTGAGGTTTTATGTCCTCCACCAAAGGCCACACAGCACACGTGCCGCGAAAAGGAGGGGGGAGGTGAGAGCCCCCCCTCTCACCTTTTTGTCACCTGTTAAACGGGCAAGTTTACCGGTGAGATGGAGTGATCTGCGTTGCTGGGGGGAAGATGATGAGGACCCACATCAACGCCAACACACGGTGACACGGTGCATTTATAAACCTTGACCTCGTTATCCGGGTTTGGAGAGAAGCATTAAGGAAAAGGAAAAGCCCGGTAGCTTTGCCGGTGGTGCGATCATTGCTGAAACTGAGGATCCTCTTCGGGCAGCTGTGTGCAAGTCTTCGGATGGATGTTTAACAAACCACCATCAACTGCATGTCAATCAGAGCTGTCAAACCGGGCAATCGCTCATGCCCATGCGTATTCCCGTAGGCACTAGCCCGTCGTGTCTCCGCGTTGGCATGAGCAATCGATCAGCGATATTATGACATACAGCGTACCTTCTCGCCATCTCGCTCTCCGGTAGTACGTACACGTGCTTCACGGTGCATCTGTCGCTGACGAATGGGTTGGATTGTTACGCCACCGCAAGCTGTGTGCTGTGGTCGAAAGCAACCGCTCCGTTCCCGGCACTAATTGGCGGGGAAGGCCATTGTAAAACCAAGGGATTCTGCTGATTACCACCTGATGATGAAGGCGAACACAGGGAGCGTTTCTCTCGCCAAACTCGATCACCTCCATATGACCTTTAACCCCCCCCCCCCCCCCCCCCCCCTTTGGCTCGATTATGACACCCGAGACAACCTGGTGGATTATGTCAATGTTGTGGACAATGTCGGCGACTCGTGCACGTGCACGATAAGTCGCGTGTTCCAACACCAAACATTGTCTCGAAATGCATGAAAGTAAATTATCCCACCCGCAAACACAAATGGTTTGAATAAATTTAGCTAACTTACCCGACGCTTTCTTGGCATGTCCTCCATACCGATGCCTTCGTCCGAAGTCGAGAGGGACGTGGTGCGTGCCCCGCGCCCCGTACCGCTCGCTGCCTGGTAACGGCCATTGTGATGATGATGGTGATGAGTCAGCTCGTGCTGGTAGTGGTGCGTCGGTGGTGTGGAATGTCCATCCTCGCTCAGCGGCGGCGAAGTCGATCCGGTGCTCCAGGAGGTGGTGCTGCTGCCCGAACTGGTGCCAAGAATTGTTTCATAACCTGCGTTGATGGGGGAGCAAATGCGCGGAAGCGTTAATATCGAAGGGGAGGGGCCACTGAGCCGGGCCTGCACTGGTCCAGGGACCTACCGTGTACGGATGAGTTCGGTGAACAGGACAGGCTCATAAGTACCAGCGCGGCGTTGCATTCGTCCATTGGGTCGTCGTCGTTCATACTGTAGTACTCTCGATCGTCCTGTGAGTACGAGGGTCGCCGTTTGCGAGATCTGTTGGCAGGCGAAAACAAAGAAAAAAGAATGAGACAAGACGATCGCTAGCGGGGTACTGTGCGTGACAGAGTAAATTGCATCGGTGCGTTGTAACAAGTGTCAAATGCAAGGGTATGTGGGTAGGAAAACATCGGCAGAAGACATGTTTTTGTTGCTAGAAATAAGAAATAATTCTAACAATAGGTTAATACAGTTGAGCTTACTTTTTTAAGAAACACAACCAGATGCTTTTTTTTAGTAAGAACGGCTTGGACGAATTGTATTTGTAGGACTTTATGAATACCACCGTAGTGCGATTAGTCAGTTCTCACTACGGGGGGACGGTCCGCGGATGGGATTTGAACCCCGGTTCTGCCGTATGAAGACCTGCGCCGCTGTCGCCTACACCACCGAGTCTCCCCATACACCCAGATGCTTTAGACACTACATATCATTAAAGCTCCGAAATAAATCTAGGCCAACCCGACAAAAATTTCTCTGCCCGGTAGCGTTTCCTTACCGTCGCCGGTTTATTAATCGTTCGGCACACCGCTTCAACCACAGGGTATCAGTCGCCGCAATGGATCGGTCGGTTGTTTGTTTGTTTCGGTACGTCGCACGTTGCATCGAAACTGCAGCAGCTAACGATGCAGACGCGTACCACCTTCTGTCGGGGTTGTTTTTGTTCGCATCATGTGTGGCCTTTTTTTTGCTCATACTCTCGAAAACAACAAGAAATACAGTACACCACTGTCTCAAGAATGGAAATACGTGTTGAAGGAAAAAGACAAAGCTACTCCAACAACCCCAACAGCAACAACCACGGGCGACGAAAACAGCCGACCGGGTTCAATGTATTATCGGTCAATCAACCTATTTCGGGGTGTGGATTTTTTGTTTTGTTTTGTTTATGCCTGCTGATGCATGGGCCTACTTGACTAGACTACATCCCCCTTGCCTGTGCCCTGGATTGAAGTACATCTAGCGCAACAAGGGCTGCCGTTGTTTTGCGTCTGGTAGCGCGACAGTGTCAAGCAGTGAATACAAAAAAAAAAAACCCCACCCGAAGTCGTTAGGATCGTACAAATGTTACCATTGTGCTTCACTGTATGCGTTCCACATTTTCGATTAAAGTTTAGATCAAGTTCAAAGCTACAATCGGATAATGACCGGCGCAGATAAGAGAAAGTGCAATGGGCAGGCAAAAACACCATCAATGTAAGGCTCAATCATTACGATTCCCGACCGAAACCGGGCCCACCACAATGCACAATGCACGTTCGCTTATCATCGTCAGATGCCTCCACCGTGCCATTGCGTAGTGTGAGGTGCGAGAGTAACAATCCAGAAAATTGCAACCACCACACTTATCAGTACACCCGAAGCGCAACAACGGCAAAATGCAACGGCTGCATAGGCTTATGTTTATCTCTCCACTGAACACTTCTCGTATTTTCTACTTCGCAGTATATCGCGATTTATGTTGTTTTTTAATTCGATTTTTTTTTATACTCTTTATCATTACTTTCTTCTTCTTTTGTTGTGTCTTGATTCGGATGGCCTTCTCGTTGCACCGGAGCGGAGTGCGGAAGGTGCGATAATGTCTGGTCACCACCTTCAGCATTGTGGAGACCAATCAATGGATGCTACATGGCATGGAGAAGTCGTTGGCCGCGAATCCATAACATTACCCTCTTCTCGCCGGGCACACAATCCATCGGATGGGAAGGGCTTTGTCCGAAGAGTTTGCAGCCGAAGTTTTGCTGCTGTTGCCGTGGTCAGTATTTGCGTCAGGGATTGTTTGCTTTTACTGCTGGATTTGGGCTTACTGATAGGTTTTCTTTACGTTCTCTCTCTGCTTCCCTCTCTCTCTCTCGCTTTACGCTGCATGTCCAGAACCACAAAGCGAACCATGACCGCTAATTTGACCGAGGCTATCTGATTTTGCAATCGCGAAACTCGATGTCGACTGTTGTCGTCACTGCAGCTGACCAGTTGCAGCTAAGATAATGGACACTTGCAAGGAAGGATTGGTAAAAGGGGGGATTTTTTATATACATCCAATGCAACGAAAATGGTCAATCGCGTATGTTTTGTAATAATATGAACTGTCATCTATACCGGCTATAAGTCTCTTTGCTCTGTGTGGGTCTATGTTGAAGTAAATGACGCTTTTCTGCTTGATCCTTTGTGGTGATCGGCAACAAAAACCCATGCACATGACTGCAAGCCAGCAAACCATTAGTGCAATCGTCATCGTTGTACGTGGTACGGAGGCATGAATAACGTACCAAAGGGAATTTCTTATTGCGTGCACCGTTTTGGCTTTGTAATGATTGCATGAAACTTTCCAATGGTTTTGTCCATTAATCATGATAAGTAGCAACAAGAAAAAAATGAAGCTTGATACCTAATTATGAGTAGCCACTTTACTAATGAAGGACAATTCATCTGAAGGGAATAAATATTGCAGTTCGGTGGTATTAATGTACCATTGCATTGTATCCACCATGACCTAAGTTAACGTGACACAGAACCATGTAGCACCTTATTCCAATTTCACCTTCCAGGATTTTCCGCCGCGCCGTTCTTTCAAGTATAGTATAGCCAGCTCTCCATTTTGACAGCCCACATCCACCGTAAAGTCTCTTGATTGAAGATTCTATTTGAACCACACCGTTCACCTCACCCATGTGCTCCAATTTTCCAGAACCGTGGGCAGTGGTGGGTGATAAAGAAGGTGGGTCGATCCATTTTCTGCAATCGCCATGGATCGCTTTGAAAACGCAACCTTACCCAGTCATATCGTTCATCGTCGCCGTCTAGCAAACGTTTAGGCGAGCATTGGCGAAGATGAGAAATGCTGCTCGAAAAGCACTTGCGCCGAAGGTCTCGCGAGATTCGGTTGGGGTAGGTTTGTTGACCGACTCCAAACACGCATCTGACGATGGCGACCCCCGGGCACATTCTTTCCCGAAATCAATGACCAACAAAAACAAAAGAGTCAAGCTCCCCGAAATGGGCTGCGATATCCAAATAAAGCATGGCTCCAATTTCTGTGTCAACAAAAATCCTGCAGCTCATTAAAACGGATTCCCCATCGAGAATGTGGTGTGGAGGTTGGGGGTGGTTCTTGTGCAAACGACCTCTATCGAAAGCAATGGGGAGTACGCTTTGATGGGGAGTTCATCGTCATCCTCACTGGGATGATGGTTCTATCGAACATTAAGACCGTTTCGACTGTCTGATTTTGTGGCGCTTCCATTGTCACCCGGTCGGTCTGGATGGAGTAACCCTCTGGCTTTATCAAAATGGCGTCGTTGTCTTCATCCCGTAAATCCCCGAAGCTGTACGTTAAAATCTCCAACCGTCCTCAAAATCGGTTTCGGAGAAGAACTATCGAGATGGCGTTGGGTTGCGTCTGGAGCGAACCTGGCTTCAAACACTCGCAGCATAGCTTGTAATAAGGTTAATCGAAGTGAAGCCCCGACCACAATTTTGGGATGCGGCTGCAACAACAAATCTAGGCCACCAGACAGGTTGAACAGACTCACCGAGTTCTATTGCCCGTGTCTGTCGGCGGCTGTGGTTACTGCTGTAGCTTAAAGCACTATTTTGTACGCCCCTGTTCAGACATTCCGTCTTGGTTGCCCGCACGACACACGGTTCCCACACCTTCCCAAACACCCGTTCAAACACTTTAGAAACGATTCGTACTTCTCCCGATGGTAGTAATATTTTATTATCTTCCAGCACTATTCGGCATGGGACCGGGGCATGGTTGACGCTGACGGAAAACCCCACCCGTTGCTATCGTCTCAGACGGTTGCACAAAATTTGGCTCCAAAGATGCAGTAAAAAAAAAAAAGAAAAGGTTGAGCTGAGAAAAACACTTTTGGCAGACAACCTTCAGAATACCGAAAAAATGGCAGCAACGCCACCCTGCTGGCAGTGCTTTTCGTCAATTCCATTTTCATAACCACCACCATTTGCCATCGGCAACGCGTCGGTAACTCGTCGTTCTCGAAGCATGGTGACGCTCTCCGTTCACCGACGATGACGGGCATCGTACGTGGGGATGGTAAGTGCACCACTGCTGCGGTAATACATCTAATGCATCTGTGTAACCAAGCTCGATACTAAAAGCTAACACACCAAATGAATTCAAACGATCGAACCAACCGTGCATGGGTAGCAGAAAAGGAGCAAGAGCGCAACGAAAGGCGAACGCGAAGAATCTGCAGCGGACGAAAACGCAATTTAAACCTACCGAAACCGGAGCTGCAGACTATGCAATCGATGTTGGTTGCTTCTTTGTATTGTTTTGCTTTTGTCATACTTGTTTTTTTTTTTCGTTTGATTTGCTTGTGCTCACCCGGCACACTGACTTTGGCTGACTGACGTGAGCTCTGTCGTGATCGCATCATCACCTTCAGCTGACCTTTCCAAAAAAGCTGCAAAGTTGCACGCAGAAGCGCAATCGGGGCCCGTCGTTTTATTTTGGCGATTTGCTGGCTGGGGGTTTTTTTTTTCCTCCCTTCTTTAGGGGTTTTCTTTCTGGCATCGTTCTGGTTGGCAAATTTTGAGTGTTTTTTTTTTGCGGTGGATGCGTGCACGTAGTGTGCGGACAAGCATAAAGGACAACCTCAATCTGGACCGATGGCATTGCAGCAGTAACACCGCAATACAGTTTCGATTGGACAAAGCTGTAACGACGGTGGAGGTTCAGCTTTGGACCATCCCTGTTGGTAACCGGAGTCGCGGCTTAGGCTTTTTAGAAAATGTGTGCCTTAGGTGCAGTGTTAAGTTGGTATTTACACCACAAAAAAAAGGAACGAATCGGTTACAGTGATCTATATATGAAAGTGATCTCCATCGCAGGGACAAATTTCGGGAGCTCAGGTGTCTTCCAAATGCATTAGAGCAAGGGCCCAATTTCTGGTTAGGGGCAAAATGGGTTTCAATTTTTAGTGCTTTGCGAACCAATTTAAACGTGGAATATTTTGAATTTAGCTTCCAGAGAAATGAAACTTGAAAATAAACAAAACATATTATTTGATTGAACTTTTTGACCACGCTTAATTATGAAACTGAACTAAAACAACAGACAACAAGCAAATCAAAGTTTAATAACAAAGAACCATCGATCGGCAAGTAAGCAACATTCCAACCAAGATAAACATAACGTTGAAAAAAAAGCAATAATTCCAGGAACAGCTAAACCAGACGGCCAATTGGAAACCGAAAGAAAAAATGCAAGAGTTTTTCCGTTTTAACTTATGCACGCCATTCATTCAGTTTCGGGGGCTTTGGGGGCTTCATTGTTTGTTCCATGGAATGGCGCGACGAAATCGTTTTTTTTTTTTCGGATGTAAATTGAGCCTTTGTCCTACCGTAATGGACCAGACTGAGCGTCTACGATGCACACAAGTGTTGTTGGTGCCAAACCAAAAGCAGGCGAAAATCGATACGGACAGCCGTGTGTGTTACAACAGGTTCCATCTCCAATGAGATCTAATACAAAAGGGGGTTTAAGCTACTCTAAGTCGATTTAAAGTGAACAATCTGTTGTGAGATATTACAATCAGATAATTTAGCGAATGTCGTAATCGGAAGTGCAAGAATTAAACGTCACAGATCATGAGAAGAAAGGCTTGAAGTAAAACACGAGTAGAGAAAATGCGTCATAACAGCTGTTTTGGGAGCTCTCGATATGCAAAAACACATGTTGATGCACGTTGGTGACGAACGTGTCCGACACTTACTAGCGACCAGCGACAGATATCACGCGTGAAGTAAGGTTCCGTTTTGGTAACCTTCCGCAGAACCTTATTTTTTTCGTAAGACAAAACCAAGGAAATGAAAAAAAAGCCCAGACAGTGTAGTCGTTCTGTTTCTAAAACGAAAGCAAGAAGAGTGCAATCCAATCTCTACCCAACGCACAACAAACCACCAGCCTTAACTCGATCCTGTGTGGTGTGTTGTCCTTTCTTCATCGCTGTGGCTATGTGTTTTTGTCCAACCCATTTCCAACGCCACCGTCCCTCACCTGTCTGGCGGAATTCTCCGCACTAGTCAGCCAACCGACGGCCACGGTTCGTATTCGACCTTCAGTGAATGACAAACTCATCCAAAGGTCATGGACATTTTCAAAGGTGGCGCAAGCTTTCGGGGTGCTCCAAAAAAAAAAAAACGGTGGTCCTTTTTCGGTTTTCCGCCACAGGCGCGTTCTCTCTCTTTCTTTGGTTTCGATATGAAAATGTTCCACCAAGGGCGTATGGCGATAAAGCGAACTGGGGTAGAGGTTTTGGGAAATTATGACCTGCTCCGAACCTCAGTCGCAGACTATCGGGGGAACAAAAAAAAACTCCCCACCCCTCGCCAGCACGAGAAGTACGGAGAACTGACGCCTGCCAGACGCATCGGGGAGGATAAATTTAACCTACGCCAACAGAAAATCACGTCCCTAATGCTCGCCGGTTTTGGTGTTGATCGGTCGGTAAACTGTCTGTGGCCGTCTGGCGGATAAGTATCGACCTGCGACCGGCGAAGAAAGCTCCCAGCCAAACCGAAACGGTTGAGGTAGCAGTGGAAAAATTAACACACAAACTTTCCACCACCTAAGCTTCGCTGGCGCATATTTCCAGGCACGCGAATCGGTGAACAGCTGGCACAGGGGAAGGAAAAATTTGCCAACGAACGTGTTTTCGTTGGTTGCTCTAGGGGTGTTGGTGGAAAGAAAAATGGTGTCGTTGCGATGAAATTCTAGCTGCGTATGCTACTCAGACAGCATCCTCATCGTGAGGAACGAATGAATTGTTGTGCAGGTTAGGTACAGGTGGCATAAAAATGGATTGCAATTTAGTGGAGCACAGTTGACGGGAAAAAGTTTCCCAATCAATAGGACAGATAGAACGCTGTCTGTGGCGCGATGAAAAAGTGCTATTCGATGTGTGAAGTGAAAACATGGCAAGCGAGAGATAGAGAGAGAGAGACTAATGAGACCTTTCGAGAGGGTAAAAAAGAAAACAAATGATAAAAATTGTATGCTGGACATACGAAATAAAGAACAGATTCGGCACTAAACCATGACCACGGTCAATAGTGCCAGACGAAGCGAAAAGCATCGTTAAAAGCTTCCAGCTTCAGACACAACACAACACAACGGAGAGGAAAATGTTTGTTTGGAGAGCATTGAGTGATCAATAGACGTATGACAGGCTGCCCTCCGGATAAGAGTAATTTAATTTTTAAATAATAATTATAAAATATTGAATCCAAAACTTTCCATCTTTCACTCATTGTGCAAGCAAAACTCCCATTCGCCAATGAAACCGAAGTTGGACACAACCTTGGCATCATTTCGATGGAATGGATCAAGGTAAAACGGACCATTTTAGGGGCAGACCTTTCCCCGGTTCCGCACCATTATTCATCCCTGACCTAGTCACTCGATCTTACTCCAAACCGTAACTTCCCCGTGTCGTGTGCGAAGGATTTCTGCTATATTGCGTACCTTTGGGTGTGCTTGTGTGGGAGATAAGTATCATCATGTACTGTGCGCACCGAGTAAGGCACAAATCATTAAGCTCCATTAACTGTCCAGACAAAATGCCATGAAAGCAGTCGGAAGGGAGCACCACGGATCGATACGGGTATGCGGTAAAAACGGATATACAATGCTGTCTGTGGGCCTGTGTTTCGAATTTCTCTTTTTTGAACGTTTGATACTAGAAGCGGCATAATTAAAGACATGCAAATATTTGTACGACGAAATCATCTTTTTTTTCCCATTGCAGGAAAAGTGATGACTTATAAATGATTAAAACATGTGTTTTAATAAGCAATCCTTGCACCCCAAAATCGCAGATTTAACTTGCGATGAGTAAAGTAGCTTCCCGTGCATAGATTACATCATTTGAGGCCAGACAAAAACGATTGGACTTCTGAAAAGAAAAAGCCGTTCCTATTCGTGAAATGACTCTGTTTCGCTTTCTTCTGCATCGAATTCGGCAACACCCCGAAGACCGAACGGGGCCAAAAATAAAGAGTGCTGACATATTTCTCTATTTTTCTTCCTTCAAGTACTTTTCCTTCCCTCCACAACCTAACGGGGTGGGAATCGGTTCGGATTAGGGCGAATGGAACGTCGCCACGATGGCTGCTAATTTGGCACCAATCGCATCATCATATGTGGTCAACCAATGTCTTTAGATGTGCAAAACCACGATTAGCGCCGAACATTTAAGCAACAGCAGCGGAAGCGGGTCAGTGGAAAACAAAACAAAAAACGAAATGCAGCAAAATCTCTCAACCGTCCCGTGAAAAGTGAAGTATGCCAAAAAAAAAACCTCCGTTAGCCAAAAATGTACAGACCGAAAAAAGAAATAATAAGAAAGAAAAACCACCTTGGAACGGATCCATCCCAATGGGAGCAGCCCGTCGTACAGATCGGACCGAATCAGTCTCTGTTGAAAACATGTAAAGAAAACTTGGGGGAAGTGCAAGTGAGCTGACCAGGTACCGAGGTAGCGAAAAAGAAAATCTAAAGCCAGTCAACGCGAAGGAAAACCAGCAGCTAGCAGCGAGCGAAAGCAAGCGTTACCGTAAAAGAAAACAAGCAAGAAAAACAAACCCCAAAATTCGCAACACTTCGCTTGCGTGGTATTAAATCACCCCCAAAAGCGAATGAAACGAAAACCGTGCAAAAAAAAAAAATAAAACCCCCTCCCGGCCTGTAGCAGCATACCGGCAACAGGCGGCATCATGGGTTTGGCGATCGCGCGTCCAACGATCGACGCAATGTTTGCAAACCTGCTTCCACTCTTCGCAAGTGTTTGCGCATTTGTGTGTGTGTGGCTGTGTTTTCGCGTGCAAAATATGTTCGCCAAAAATGCCCTGACCTTGGGCAAGTTTCGTTTTCTTTAACTGTAGCTGCGCATCGTCAGCGCATTTAAAAAAAAACAGAAAAGAAAAGCAACAACCAAACAGCGAGCGCGAATCGCGAATTATTGCGGTCGGTGCGCTTTCCACACTCACTCTCGATCACCTCTTTTCTCTTTCACCCCGTTTCTGTCTCGCTTACGTTCGTATGGCCGTTCGTTCGCACCCCCTGTCAACGCGTCGCGCGCCATAATGATCGCGTTCGCAAAATAAAAAAGCGCACACGCACACGATCATCAAGTTCCCTTCGCATCAGCTGGGCTGGGTTTTGTAAACAGCTTGAAAGCAACGCAAAAAAAAAAACAGATGATCGTTGCACGGCAAACCGATGCGAGACGAAAATTCGCAAATGAACAGAAAAACGAGAGTGCACGAGACGGACGGGAGTATGCGAACGACCTCTTTTCCGCCGTGCTTGTGTTTTCCTTCTTTTTTCGCTTCGCTACCTTTTTCTTTGTATGTTTGTGGTAAATTTACACATTTTTTCAATTCAAGTATTTGTAGAATAAATTTATTATTTTGATGGATTGCTCTGAACTCTCAGGATATAACCTTAAATCCTGAGTTTGATGTAAAATCCCACTATTTTGTACAAATCGGAAACGAAAAGTCGAAAGTAAAACAAGCAATCAGTGCAAGCTACACGGTACACACTGTTTCCCACATTAACTAAGGTGCTCTAGCTTGTTTTATTCGCGTATAATGAGAGCATGCAGCAACTGCAACAAAGAAATTCATACGCTTAGCAACGGGCCAACGAAGAGAAAAGTAGGACATTAGCAATAGAGTGGTGCAAAATGGCCACCCAGTTTTTTTTTTCGTAGAAAGAACAGCTGCAAGATGCATCGGCAGAGGAGGGTAGATCTGCTCATGATCGAACCGGATGTCACGGTTGAACGGAGCGGCGAACTGTGCCAGCGATTTACTAAGCCGGCCGGCCGGCCGGCCGTTTCGTGCAAAGTATTGGTGCAGTCAAGTCAAGTCCTACCCGTGAGTCATGCAGCTGACCGAGTTGAGAAACGTTCCCGGCAACGTGACGGTTATGGTGCATTAAATCATGCACTTCACTTGTTATGGATGCGCGTCCTTCATCGGCACAAGGATCGGTACACACAAAAATATCGAAACAGTTGCGCGTGTATTGGCAGCGAGCCGATCCATAGTGTTTCGCGTTTGGCGTGCCTTAATGAGCGCGAACAGTTGAGCAATTTCACACTTGGTCTTTTGATACCTGTATGAGAGATCTTAGATGCATTTCAAGTGCCTTATGTTTGACGTAACCTGTCAAAAGGGTGTGTTTGTGTGTGTGAAAAAAGATGGACGGTTCAGTGCTTGACAGTAACTTAACCCGTTTGCATGAGTGCGTCCAAATCCTTTGACGACCTTTCGTTAGAATAAAACAACTAGGAAACCCTCTAGTAAGAAGAAGGTGAACCACGCAGCTTGAATCGCTCAATACGACACACGCATCCCATAAACAGTCGAAAAGGCCACAAATGCCACCCCACCAGAACGTTTGATGGAGAGCTCGTGCCACGATGCTCGGTGTCGGCGATTGAGCTCAAGATCGCAGAAGTATGGCGCCGAATGTTCGACATAAAATTGCTGCCACTACTTTCGACATTACAAGACAGACAGCGACATTGTAGGTGCCGGAGACATCTGGACACCAAAACTGGTCCACCTTAACCATCAGCCCTGATCTTTGAATGGTTAGCAACATTATGCTTTACACGACATGTACGAGCTGTCCCGCCAGTATTCAACCAGTGCACAAGGAACAGGTTCCGCAATGGTTTGTCACTTGTGTCAGGACCGTGCTGAGATCCGATTAAACATATGCGCAATGCCTACACTTACCCGTTCTGTTGCGTCAGTGAGAATGGCACATCGATGCTGTTTGATTGTCGTCGACGATCGCCGGCCATATCCGCCAGCCGGGCAAAGTCCGTATCCTTCTCCTGGACGGCCAGGCGCTGAGAGCGGCGCGATTCGAGCAGTCGAATTTCTTCCAAGCGCTTGGTAAGCTCAATCGGAGCCTGCAGGAAAAAAAAAAATGGAAAGTAAAGAATAATGTGGATTATGAAAATAGTTTTGACTGCAGCTTAAATTTAGTATTTAAATCATTTGCTCTATACAAGTGCTCGACGTCACCTTATAAAACAGTGCTTTGATAATCATTGCAAATGACAGGGCTATAATTTAACAACAATTTTATGGTCTCTGTCCGTCTGACTCACGGAACACGCACACCACAGGGGGAACCGCTGCATCCAATGTCGGAGGAAATAACCACCAGTTATACGGATGGCGAATAAAGGTCACCGCCAATTGCTGTCGGCGCTCTGATGTAATTCCAGGTTGCAGCGCTTTTGGAACGCGGTGCATGCTCGACTGACCGGCCGATCGAACGATGACGGGTCATGTCCGCAATTCGCTAAATTTGGACACACGGTACCATGTCATATTTTGTCCTATTCCCGAGGCAATGTTCGACATTCAAACCATTCGCCAGTCGAATCCGGCTTCGGTGGAACTGTATGCGTTCGGTGTCCTTTGTTCCGGCAGTTTCCGTTCGAGACTGAATAGCGATGTGAATGATGTTAAGCGGCAATATTCGAAACAAGGAATTGGGCAGCCACGAAACATGGCATACCTCAGGATGATGAATGCAGCACAAAGTAGGGGAACAACAAAATTTTGACCGCAGAGACAGTTGATGCAAGTTAAGAATTTGCATCACGCTTCGGCGAAAAACACTAAACACTCAGTAATTGCTGCTTTTGTACCTTAAGATCTCAATAGCGGATACCGAGGGTGGATTAAGAAGTCAAAACCTTCAACAGCAATCGCTGTACACCATGCCCATGAAAGAAAGTGAAATCGAACAATGGAGAAACCATGAAAGGCGGTGGTGGTGATGAAAAATTACGCAAAATGTTTGGTTCAGGTCGCATCAGAGGCACCTGTGCGAGCACTGCGAGCCGGGCTGTGATGCACAGTACGACCGTGGCTTAAATCTGCGCTGTCGAAATTGTGCGACGTAAGAGACTTTCATTTCTTTTCCATTCCAAAACCACACCGGGGGACCGGAGAGTTTCGTTGAGTTTTCATTTTCAGTACCATCACCAACACCACGCAACCAAAAGGGAACATTTTCCTTGCCTTCTTCGGCACTCTTAGCATCGTATTTTCAGCGGCAATTCATCATCGCTTTTTATCTTGGACCCTCACTGGTTTGCTGTCAGCCAAATGCCACCTCCCAAGGGTGCGTGTTCATCTGCGTCCGGCCTTAAGTGGGCAGTTGTTTTATTTGTTCAATCCTGTAGCGTCGTTGGTAGCGTCTGTCCCGATTTCTATTGCAGCGATTTCACGACACCTGTTGGCAGTACGCGCGGTACGAGATCTTCAACAGCTGATTGACGGGGTCCGTGGGTCCAGCACGATTGCATGTCCGTGACGGACGGGACGGGTGAGGTGTGTTCGTTAATGTCAAAAATCCGCTTGCTGTCGCCCGATGGGGTGCCCGCACCGGCTGCTTTATGCATCGCTGATCGTACGAAATGTTTCGTAAGGCACAAACAAACCGAGTAGAGAGAAAGGCATCGGAAAGATCGTGATGATCGACCGTCGGTGGGAAAGATGCAGCACGAATTGATCGTCTGTAAGCTTCAATTTACTCGCTTCCTACGCTGGGCAGCGATTGCCAAGAATCGGTACAGTGCTGTTCCAAGGTGCTTTTGTTCCAGGTGCTGGCTTGCACCTTGCATGGGACGCAAGCAGGGGGGACCGGGAACCGGTCCACCTTGATTGTCTACCATTATCGCACGTTTGAAGCGTCGTATCGGCCTCACTTTCACTGCGCAGCTATGAAACGAGCTGTTCCGAAAAAAAAAACAACAGACCGAGTGCTGGAAAGAGGTGTGTTTGTGTGGCTTCGAAAATGGTGATCAGGAAATGGAAAGTAAAACTGTTATGTATGACACAACCACCGAAATGTTGGGGTGCTTTGAAGAGTGTACGCGTCAAGGGAATGGGGCGAGAGTTTCACCTATTTCCGGATGCATAGATGTCAGCGCTGAATAAACAGCAGACAACTCGGTTTACTTTGGTTTGAAGCGACGCGCTGGTACACGTTTTGTGGAAGATTAATTTCTCGTAGTCGCATGTCATAAAGAGACAACAAGACTTGCAATGATTGTTTTACGAGCTTCTAGCGTTTGTGCCGCTCAAGTATCGCCCTTGATGACCTTCATCTTGACGTTCAAACTGATTCCCAAAATTGTTTGCACTTGGCAAGCGTTGTTCGAATTTAGTTTGGTGTGTGTTCTGTGTTGGATCTTGGCCCGGGTTTAGATTGTTCCTTTGCTTCGTTTCTTGTTTGTTGCTCAAAATATTGCGGATATTTCATAATAGTGAGTTTTTGTGAGGAAGGTTTTAAAGTGTTAAGTATATCCAACCGAAATTACTGCCACATGTTCCTTTTTACTACTTTTACATCATCAGCCGTATTCAAGATCATGTAGCCTCTGGTACATGCTTAAAATGAGTTCAAGCAGATCATGAAGAATGTTTCATTTTATTGGCTGATAATTTTACTTCTCGCTACGATTTCAGCAACAGCTCAAAGAGAGACACAAGAAAAATACAAATAAAGCTTTCTGCTGGCTGCGACAGTAAAACGAACTTATCACTTTAAGGTGCGCATATTTAAAGCCACTCAAAAGCGAAAGGTTGCGAGCAAAAACGATCCATCCGTCAATTGACGTTTTTTAAATAAGCAAATGAATGGCCGGCTATAAATCGAACAGATGTCACTACGTACGGCCAAATCACTTTGCTTTATGTTGCGGTTTTATTTTCGTAAGCCATAATACCACTATTTGGCCGTATACTTTGCCGGATCAATTAAGGGACGGGCCGGCCTTTTCCTTTTTCCTTGTGCCGGGAAGACAAAGACAACGGGCCCGTTGGTGGTCAGCTGATGGAAATTGCTTGCCGACTCGCTGCTGCGAAGTGTGGCCGGCAAAGTGTGAATGATGAGCAGCCGCGGAGTAGTGAAGGGATTTAATTGTCCACCCAGCGCGTTGTGCTTCGTGAAGTTTCGCGTTGTTTTATCGTTTTTGAGGGCACGATTACGCAGCACGATCGTTGAATCATCATTTCGAATGGCAAATGATGATGATTTTTGTTTGCTTTGCTATCGAGCGATCGTTTTGGATGTTTCGCGGTTTTATGATGGACCCCCAGCCTCGACATTACTTTACATCTGTGCCGTTGCTTCCATTCGGAGACCAATAATATTATCAGATTGGATCCAAATTGGAAAGGAGAGAAGATGCTGCAGATAAGTTGAAAGGAAATCACACTCTTCGGTGAGTTTCGTTGCATATCCAATTGCACCTGAAAAGCAGTTGCTTTAAAAATGTTTAATGATATTTAATATCTTTCTTCATTTCGATGGTATGTTGTTAATCCCACCATCACTAAAGGGAATGTTGATGGCAAAGAAGAAGCCAGCCGGCCGGTCTGGGACTGCAGCTTTGCAAACTATTTTTAATCGTTGCCTGTAGAGGCACCTCAGTGACACTAGCTTAGTTTATTGGGTGGGTGGCGTTGTGTGGCGTCATATAGGATAAAACAAACTACACAAACACGAACACGAAAATAAGTGCATTTGCATCGTGAAATGCAAAACCCCACTCTCCCTCTCACACACACACACACATCAATGTTGCTGCATGAATTTGGCTCAAGGTACGAAAGAGATTTGCAGTAATTTTGCCTCAACTCGGTTGGACACAGATGCTTCGGTGGTGGAAGGCGAAGTTGTTTTTAATTCTTGCCACCATCGAAGTGGCCTGTTTTGAATCGGTCCACCTCAATTTCGGATACCGAGTAAACCCACCCACCACTTCCACAACTCTCCCCCCCCTCCCCCTCCCACACCACGATCAGAACAGCGTTTGACGTGCATGTATTATTTTAAAAATAGTTCAAATCCGGACCCCTTCGAACGGTTCCGAGTGCAGTGCCGGCCGGCCGGCACTGCAAGCGAAAAAATGCAGTAGACAAAAACGGCGGCTGAAAACGAACGATTGCAGAACGATTCCACTCGCTTGACCCAGTAAACGGGGCCCGTGTTCCAACAGTTTGAATTAATGTTCAAATCAAGTTTGATTTGTTAGTAACCGTGGGGTGTGGTTTAGAACGGACGGACCGGGTGAGTAAAGCCGATCCGTCTAGTTTTGAATGCAGCCATCAACAGTTTTGTGTTTTGGTTTTTCTCAAAGATTTTCTCAAGAGGACGGTTTGGCGGTTCGAATAAACAGAGGACACGTACTACGGCGAAGGTGTACACTGCCATTGCCGGCACATTGCTCGTACCGAATATTTTTATATATAAATAAATGTAAACAGTTGCATGTTGGTCGATGGTTGCACCGGCCATCCGAGTGAATGTTCCGTTTCCTAGATCTCCCACTACCCGTTTGTGTTGGTGACTCACACTACCTCACCCGTTTACAAATGAGGCCACTGTAGCAAAGGGGCCAGTCTGCAGGGAAATTAATTGCAAACAAAACCCCCGGTCTACAGACTTCGATGTGCGGAGGGCTTGAAAAGGGAGCAAAACTGCAAACATTCAATACAAGTAACGAACTGTAAGTGGTGCGCTTAAATGCGCAAAACAAATTCTTCACCCTAATTGACGGGGAAAACTTCGCTCGGCGCAGAGTTCACTTAATCTTTATGGAATATAATCATACTTTCGCAACCCTGAACCAGCATCCGCGGCGCAACGTCAGGAAACTCGACTGTATCCCCATACTTCCCGACAATAAAGCCTCTGACCGCTAGAGGTCAAACCGTTGCCACTTTACCCCCAACGGGAAGCGAACAGATTAGATGATTATGATTTATGACCATGGCACGCGGAGTTCACTGGTGCTGCACCGAACCCGGGCCGGGAGTGTGCAAGGCTGATTTCCTTTCTAAATTAAAGCCAGTTTGACAGGAGGAAAAACGAAAAAAAAAAAAGAGCAGAACACAAAAAAAGCAAAACTTCAGATTTATATCCAACAGCAAACCGGACGGCGGTATTCCGCTTTGTTGCTTAGGCACGGCGCGGCTGCAGCGGTTGCTGCTGCTGCTGCTGCTCTCGAAACATTGAGCCCGTGTTTCTCAGCAACGACAACCCGAAATGGTTTAGTAACACATAGCAACGATATGCAGTTTTGCACGCTGTGTGCAGTTTTGTGCTTGGCTGGCAACACTGCTAACCGCTGCCGGGGTGAACCACGTTTTCGAACCATGTTTTCGAAGGTAAGAATAAATTTCAATCGATTTGACGGTTGACTATGGGGCGACGCCAACAAGAACGGACGCTAAACATTGAAGGGTCGCGGGTGCTGGTGGTCACAACCTCCTCCGGGGGGTTAACTGATTGGAGCGAGGCAGTGAAGGTGGGGTTCACTGGCGGTGTAATAGCTCGTAAAAGTAAAAGTTGTCCTTTCAAACCTTTCGCAGTATAAAGAGCCCGAAGTTGGACGCTGGTTTTTGTTTGCCTTCAAAAAAAAAAAAAACGGAAAGCTCCACAGTTAGGTCAGTGCGTGAGCTCAAGATCTGCGGCCTCATTTAGGTGTGCTTGATCGTCGGACTGGAAGTTCGCTAAGCAGACAATACTTTTAGTGCGGTGCGATTAGCCAAGAACGCCCTCAAATTAACCCGCCCGCTCCAGAGTCCCTAAATTGTCTAGAGCGTTTTCCTGTTCAAAAAAGTTCCTTCTCATTTCTACACAGGGCTTGTCGAGGTGTTGTTAAAACTCGGAAATGGTCTTGCCTCTTCGCTAAACACACGCTACGTCCGTAGATGGAGTTTTACTTGTGCTGCGATTTTCCACCCGATTCCGAGTGGCACAGGAACTTGAGCATTAATCATATGTTGCAAAGTGCATAATAAACAATGAGCAGCATCCATTCATATCAAGAGACTGTGACAGAGCTATACTGCCGGACGGTTGTGTTTTGTGGAAATCTCTCGTGTGCTACACGTTGCAACTCATTGCCAAGGTTTTATTCGTCTAGACCAGCAGCATGAATGTCTTCGGTTGTATTGTTGACGTCGCCTTACAGGCTCTTGCCCAGTGTTACAACCTGCTGACAAAAGGCAAGGACCTCGCATTGAAATTTGCCTTCCATTTCCCGGAACGACCCGTTTGAAGGAAACTAGAGTAAGGGTAGGGTTGGAAGCAATCTGGAAGGCTACGATAAAATGAATAGCAGTTGCAATTACATCTGCTTGCATGAGGACACCCTCCTGCGCCGAATGTTGAGGGTATTTGATTTTTGTCAGAAACTGTTGGAAAGGTGTGGAAAATCTGATAAAATCAGCATGTTGAAAACACTTTTCTCTCGTATAGCAAATAATTATTCAATAAAAGAAGCTTTAAAGATCGCAAATCGAATCGAATTGACTGGGTTCGGATCATATCCGAACCCAATAGGCAAGTACTTCATCACTCGAATCATATCTGCATTGCAGAAGGAGAAAGTGTGTAATCGATAGCTGATGGAAAGAACTAACCATTACCATTGGTTGGATAGCTCTCATCAACAACACTCCGCCTAGTATGGGCCATTGCACTACGGAGGCGAGTGAGTCAGATAAGTGAGATATGGGATCAGTCTGATACCGGAAGTGCGGGCAAAGTCCGCAGAAACTCAAAAGCACAAGAGGAAGGAAAGCAAATCCGTTTCCGTTTGTGCGCACGAACAGTTGTACGCCATTTCCGCCCGTTAAGAAGCGTCTTATGCGTACGAAAATCGGAACGGATGTAACGTCGGCATCTTTTCTCGTTCATTTGTATGCCCTTGTTCTGGAAATCAGTATCTTATGGGAGACTGCCGTTATGGAGATGTTGATACTGGACGTGACAAAATTGCAGCTATTCATCAGAAAGTGTAGCGATCCTTGAGTGGAGGTACCCACTGATAAGCTCACGTCATAATGGTTGGTATTCCCACACTTGTGTTCTCATAGGGACCATCGATCATAGGGACTCATAGGGACCATTCTCAGCGAGGGACCATCGATAGTTGTCCTACATCAGTTTTAAAATCCGTTCATGTAATGACAAACGTAGACAGGGGAAGACACAAACTTCACCCAAGACGCGCGCGATATTGAAAAACACTTTCCAAAATTTTACAAAACACAAAAGAATTAACCGGCATCCGAAATCGGGCGTATTGCACGTAGCCCCACTTTAAAAAAAATGCACCGTAGGCAAGATTTTGGGCGCCCGAGCGCTACCAAAAAACGTAAAAGCACGTTCGACGGAAGTGCACGATAGCAAAATCTGCCACACCTTTTGCTGTTTCGTGCAGGGTAGGGTGCTGCACGGTACACTTATCCACATGGCGACGAATGTAACGCTCAAGGATGTACAAAATTTCGAGCTCGAGACCGGCCACTTGAAAGCGCCAACCAGCCACAACTCTCGAGTACGTTTGTTTCGAAAGGGGTTTTCCGCGGCCTATGCCAACTTTGCATGGGAAGGTTATCAGAAAGGGAGGGGGGAGGGGGGGGGGTTGGGTTTTCAAAAATTCTCAATCCTCTTATCGGGCGATAATTGGGGGGTGTCATTCGTGTCAGTTTGGGTGTGTTAATTAAATTTGCATCCATGCAATCGATGAGTATTCTTTTTTTTGGAGCTGGACAAGGTGAGGTCTTCATAATAGAGTGAAAACTTATCAAGCAGTACTCGAAATTGGGATGTTTGTCCCAACCTTTACAGAACGCCTCGAGCACATGTCAATTGGAATTCTTTTTGGTTGAAAAAAAATCATAAGTCCTTTTTGGACCGAAGGAGTTTTTCGCTTAATCTTTCTACCATGCCATGTCTCATGTCATGCACTCATGAAGGGCTCAGAAACTCAAAGCGAATAATGGCAAAGAAGTGTTGGCTTTAGTTAGTTTTCGTTTTCCTTTTTTTTCGGCGACTTCAAGTCGGCGACTGCACCGTCTACGGGCACAGTACGTTACGTTGATTAGTACGTCTCTCGGTGTGACTTTTCTTTTTCCCTTGCTTTGTGTGTGTGTGTGTCTTGTTTGGAAACAGTTTTCAATCCCCTCGAGGGTGGCAGGCAGCGTACAGGCGAGATTGGTCCAAAAGTAAAATAATAAAACACTAAGAACACACGGACACGACGTCTGGTGCAACACTTCCGTCCGGGTTTCAAGCCGGCTTACGCTAAACAATGGGAGAAGAAAATATCTACAGACAGACGGTAGAGACAGTTGCACGCATCAGAGGGGGGCACTGAAGGCCATACAGGATGCGCAGGAGTCCTTTTTTATACAGACTGTAACCGGCCTGCATCGTATCAGCACCTTGAACATCCAGCCAGACCAGCGACAGTTTGCAAAGCGACAAGAGGAGCAGCGGCGGCTAAGAGGCCTAAGCTAAGCTGCCCGCCAGATACTTGCGACGTACGGGAATCTTCGTCTCTGTCGGCTTCATCCACCCCATTCCTCCGCCATCGCGCGCACGAAACTAACAATGTGCTCGGATCACGGTGAAGTGAAGTGAGCAAAGACGGTCGAGAGTAGGCCCATCATTAGACGGAACCGGAGGCCCCGAATGCCGACAGCGAAAGTTAATGGTGGGCCTACTGGAGGAATGTCGGGGAGAATTTACAATTTTCGGATCCGTCGCCATTCCTTTCGCACAACTCACCCGTCCCGTGATAAGAGAACGGAGACCGTTGAAACGATGCGTTAACGATGTGAGACAGCCGGGTAGTTGGGACGGTGTGTTGTGTGGAAAACCTCGAAAGCCGGCAAACCCGGGTAAAGATGACACATTTGCATTGCCCGGCAAACGCGCGCCACACGGGCACGGCAAGTGAAGGTCGCCCGTAATAATTGTCATCATTGTTGAGCAACGGGATGCGGAGGTGTTGCGTTAGACGTTAGACAAATTAGAAACCCTACCACCATCGAGAACCCATCGTGAAGGGGGTACTCATGGTGAACATGATGCCGGTGTTTACGATCATTAGCGTGCATTTAAGAAATGAGACTGCAATGTCGCCCGGTTCGCTTTCGGGGAATGGGCATGCGTAACAGGCATGCGAATGAAACAAAAAAAGGGAAACGATGGGCAGAAGGTTCATTAGGAAATTTACGAGACGGTACGACCGGTTCCGTTGCCTATTTGCTTTTGGGGAATTGGTACACCGGCGGCTTAAGGTAATCAGGCGCTGTATCGTGTTTTGGGCGAAAGATTCTTCTGCCAGACGAAAGCCCGCCCGGTGTTGAAAGATAATGAACCAGAAGGAAGTACGCGTGAATGCTTTTTGTGCTCAAATTCTGGACATGTATGCAGTTTTGTGTAAATAGCGAAAAGTCTATTTTGTAGCCATGCGGACAGGATGAACGGTAGCAAAGGCGGCAGTTAAGAGGAAATATTATGAATGCTTTTAAACATAATACAGCACTTCCAAAGGGGGCATATTTGCACTTTCAATCGCTTGGCCTTAGAATTATTCGAATAAAAACCGTGCCGAGGTTTAATTCCGCCCTCGCTCGTCTGGCGATATACGCACAATGATATTTGCACGTCGTAAGCGCTCATTAGGAGCCTCTTATTTAACGCAGTTAGCCTTGTAGCTTTAATTGGTGCTTTATCGCGTACCTAACCACAAAATAACCCAGCTTGTACGACGATAAACACATGTAATTGCAACCAGCAGCCACGATAATGCGGGAGGTACAAATTCAATTTAGTGCAGGACAAGCTCGGCAAGAGCAAAACCATCATAGATCGCATGCACTACACAAAGCGAACGAGTCTTTTATTAATATAGTCGCTTTTGTTGTACAGGAGAGGAACAGTTTTTTGAGCGTATGTTGCAACAGATACGACCTGAAGTGAAGGTAGAATAACATATAGTTTTGTGTTGTCTCTATTACTTCTCGATCGATGCAACACATTGCGCCGTAATATCACGTCCGCAGGCGTACACTAGAGAAGATGCTTACTTCTACAGCCAACTACATCACAGTGCACCTTCGGTGCGTTTCGTTGCATGTGTGTGCAATGCGATAGTGTTGTGCGTGCCGTTTGTGCCGAATGCCGCCACCGTTCACTTGCGCAATTTTGTGTGTGTTTGCGCGAAGGATTGCGCGGAAAACGGACCCATTGTGAGCTTTGTGAGCTCTTATTGGGGTAGATAGAATGGGGCAGAGGGCGAGGACTAGAAGGTGCAACGGGTTGGCAAGGGGAGGGTGGCAATATAATTAGCTTTGCCCTCTGTGTGCACGAAGGAAGGAAAAGGCATTATAAAGACTGAACCGGTTTTCACGTCGGTACTAGGAGCAGCAGCAGCAGCAGCAGTAGTAGCTGCAGTTGCAGTTGAACAACGTTGAGCCGGCGTTCGCTCAATTCGCTCACACACAAAGCAGCGCAACACAAAGCACGGAATGGGGTGGGAGGGGGTTGCCTCCGGTCACACAAAGCCAAAAAGCTTCACTTGCTGCACCGTTGGCGGGGGCTGGTGTGTGAATCGGGGCGGGGATCGCGAATGGCCGAAGGCAATCGCGCAAGGTGATACGGCAATCGGGTGCTGGAAGGAGGGATGGTCGCGATCGTCGTTGCAACAAGATTCAAGAGGTTCGCTCCCCCTTTTTTCCCATACGACCGTATCTCGCTCACTCTCCAACATTGGCAATCTGTTCTAGTACGCTTCATCAAACCCACCAAAAGTATCTCTCTGTCGGTGCATCTAGCAACGCCTTCCCCACGAGCTACAAGGCAGCTGCAACCGCGAAAGACCGACTGGCGGCAGTCGCTGTTTTTGGTTTGTAACTCACACACAAAAAGGTGCCCCTCCGCGAACTACTAATCATAAATGCGATCAACGATGTACGCGGCACTGCGGCACCCGGATGCCATTTTTGCGACTAGCAGCAGGGCCGGCCGGTATGCACTTTTACGGATAGCTCCGACGGTTGCTTTGTCGGTTTCGCTGGAGGCCAAGTGGCGGCAAAGGGCATCGCGATGACGGCAAAGCCTTTCGCTATGCACCGAAGGGTTGAAACTAGACAGATATGCTTCATGATTGCATCACGCTCGATCGGTGCACGGGCGCGCGTGCGCCCGCGAGTCGATGGAGCGAATGAAGGTGTCTTTCCAACTTATGGGCAGGGTGCAGGGGGTTGGAGGTGCGACCGCGAGCAAACGGAGCTTATGAGGCTGGTGATGGGAATATCGTTTCGGAATCGGTTTTGGATCGTCTAAGCGTGTGTGTTTGTGTGACCGCTGGTTCATTATATAAAGTATATCGTTCACTTGATCAGCCTTGAGCACTGCATTGATCGATCGATTCCATCCAAGGCAAATGAAAACCAACTGCACACCACATAGCTTCCTTCTCGGCTTCCCATAGTTCGCACCAGCGTTGCACACCGAAATGCATTTGCATACCCCTGTATGATTTGCAAACGGTGCAGGAATTACTTGATGATCTCTCTCTCTCTCTTCTCTTCGCCCTCCTTACATTGCATCTGGTCGCAGTCGCACAATCGGTTGACGATAGTCAATTGGAAGTTGAAGCCATCGGAAAGGTAAGATTTAAATTTCACCGCTTGCACTCCGCACCGCAAACGCATTCGATCGTGATCTTACCCACGTAAAGGACTTACTGCGCAGTACTTGTGATCGTAAAGTGACGTACGCGAGCTGAGTAAAAAATGAAAATGGGAAGTTACTTTGCATAATCCATTCAACTGCAAGGACTACGGTACAACAGTTCACGCGAAATTGGTCGACGTTAAAGAAAGATTGGCACAGTGAGAAAAGCTCTGAGTATGTGTCGAGCTTCAAAAACTGAATTTGACCTGTATCACGAATCAATTTCGCTGAGAAGGAATCGTCAGCACTATTCTCGGTCGTCATTATCGTCATTATGCGCTTTAGGGTAAAGGCAAGGCTTACTGGTGAGTCACTTCGACAGACATGATTGGGCTCTCCGCGGGAAGCTCCGTAAGCCAACGATGCGTCAACAGGGTGCGTTGCAAACGTCATCGGTTTTACGCTTCTGCGTCATCCAATCTTTCCGCCATGATTCGACTTCCCCAAAAGTTCCGTTAGACGTTTGGGACAGGTTCGGTTGGTTGAAATCAGAGACACTGCTCAAATTTGAAGCCGTTGCAATTAAATACGGAATCGGTAAGGTTGTGTCTAAGTCCTATAGCAAACTGGTTGGTTTTCAGCCAAGAATCACTTTGCTTGATATACCTGTTTGTCCGCGGTTTCTACGGTTCAATGTTTAAGATTACGAGTCAATTTCAAGTCTCTTTTTGACAGTGAGTCAGATTGCCTAAGGATATGATTGCACACTATCTATCCGGTGACTTCGTACCAAGATTTGAGGGGTTAACGTTACAGGTCAAACTTCCCTATAGTCCCTGATGATGGTAGATCATCCCCATTATTTACCTCATCAACACGGACTCCGACAACTCTGTTCCCATCCCTTTCGCAAACCCACCCCAAAAGGAACAAAAAAAAGGCACGACTGTGAGAAACGAGATACTGCTGCTGCGAGGGATCGAACAAACACTATCACTCAGAAATAAGCCCTTCGTCTCGTGGAGGCTTGCACGTGTACGAATGACTGCGTGTTTGTGATGGCGTGATTAGAATAAATTAGCTCACCAGTCACGCAGTTAGTGGGGTAGCGCGAGAGAGAGAGAGAAAGAGCAGGTCACTACCGCGTAAGCGGAAGAAGGACAGCAATAGGATGCATACAGTTAGAAAACTAACGAAGGCAACACGGGCAACAAAACAGGCACGATGTAAAAAGTGCCAGCCGGAAAACGATA
This sequence comes from Anopheles maculipalpis, assembly GCF_943734695.1. Lineage (NCBI taxonomy): Eukaryota > Metazoa > Arthropoda > Insecta > Diptera > Culicidae > Anopheles > Anopheles maculipalpis. The sequence goes on along the minus strand of NC_064871.1, from coordinate 41,515,569 downwards.
ATCGTGATGATGCGTTGAATCGTCGAAACGCAACCGAACCGAGGCGGAAAGCTTCCAAGCTTCCAATTTACATAGACCTCCGGTGGCAAACGCCCGCGATTCGCATTCAGATGTGCCTCGCTGCTACGAGCCACACGAACGGTAAACCGTGTTGCGAAGCATGAGGAAGCAGTGGGCAGGCTGGGGAAACGGGGTTACGATGCACAATCGAAGCCTCTACTGAACCGTATCGTTAGAAGCTATCGCCGCGCGCCGCCAACGAATGCGATTGTTCCACACGCCCATATCGCTTCCACTATCTTTCGTTCGCGCATGTCTTCATCCCTTAAGGCAACAGTCAGGGTTATTTTGTTGTAGAAGGTAGCAAACAGTTTTACTGCTTACATGGCTTTTATTTCTTTCGTCAGACGTAACTCCTTGTTCAATCCGATGCAAAAGGTGCCCGTTAGCGGCTTCTTGCATTCACCAGATTTAACATGAACCAGCGGAAACTTAACGCATTCCTGCTCCGGAGCCAGATTTTTTTTTCGACATTATTCAACCCTCTAATCCGTGGCGACATCCATGAAGACAGCCAAAAATATTACCATCTTGATCGAGACGGTAATGAATTGATTTGAATGATCCGATAGCCGTAGTAAATAGTATTAACGAAGAAGTGATGACGTGCCGTTTTTCTTCTTCTCGGGTGAGAATTGTCATTTGACACGGGACTCGTTGGGTGACAGAACATGTAACAGATTTTATACGAATGCGCACGCTCACAAAGACCGATTTATGGAGTAACTTTTGAGCGATGAATCATATCAACAAGTACTCTTTTCTTATTCCAAACGATTGTGTTCTGTCGGAAAAGAACCGTACGACATTAAACGCACAGAAAGAAGCTATCGACGATCTATCATACCCGGGATGAGTTGACCTTCTTGAACTATTTTTTCCGCCCAAATATGCTTCTGGCAGATATCAATCATTTGCAAGTGTCAGCTGCGATAGAACATTCGCCGTTGAAGCAGGACGGCTGAAACATTTTTCCCCAGCACAACATCATGCCTACTCCAAACTTCACACTTCTAGAACTGGAAGTCTGCTGCTCACATGTCACGCAAGTGGTTGCGCAAGTATCACCGTTCCAACCGTATCGTACCGTTCGCACATCAGTCTCTGATATCTGTATATGGTTCACGTGTGCTACAGAGACAGTACGGGCTCACCCTCCCCCCCCTCCCCGCCGACGCCATCAGTGAGCGGAAATCATGGCAGACTTCGTGGCAACCTCGCACATTCCGGTAGAACGCTCTCCAACTGGAAAATAAAACGCTACCAAGCTGCCACGATGGCGCGGGATGACGCGATTGTTTCTCGCTCGCGGGAGATGACTACTACACGACGATGTTTATCTAACGGTTGTGCGGTAGAGTTTGAAAGTTTGATCGATTGAGCACATATATTTCTTTACCGCGATGTTCACCCAAACACGGACTAAGCGGTTTATTACTCTATTCTTGGGACCACCACCATCATGCGGTGTGAGTGACATGATCTCCACATGAAAAGTGGGTGGAGTTGCGTATGGACAGCGTGGATGAAATGGATCTTTATTGTCACAACGATCGGCTGGCATCCGTTATTTGGGCGCTGCGTTAGCAAAGTTTTGGGGTGTGGGCAAACCATGACCCTTGGCTGATGATCCAAAAACTCACTACACCACATGTGTAACATTTCAACGTGACACAAATATGGCCTCAGACTACGGTGCTGTGTCGTAAGATCATCGATCAAGCTGATCAACCTAGAAGGCCCCCCAAAAAAAGCCCAACCGGGCAATCATGCAAAGAAACAAAAATTCCTCCCGAACCAAATGTTCAGGCGAAATGTCAACCTAATTCTCTCGTTAAACGACCACCGTGCTCCGTTTGGGAAGGTAGCAGTGTGTCCCTAAATGTTCCTTCCCCCAACATCCACCTCCCTCTGTTACATTCCTTCCAAACGGGGGTCTACTAGTTGCCGAAGCACTCGCCTTACTTGAATGAGGTCAAACGCTCGCGCACTGGGAGTGGCCGGTTTGCCGAGCTGGTCTCAAGCGATACCAGGCAAAAAGGCCCGTAGCTCTTGAAGTTGGTGGCCACACAACTCGGCTAATACTAAGTAGGTTAAATATGCCCGGTGTGCCGTTTGGTGGTGGTGGTGGTGGTGGTGGTGGTGGTGGTGGTGGTGGTAGATGTGCAGACAGAGGTCAGAATTAAATGCGCACAGCTGTGCTGCTTTTGTGTGTGCATGCCACGGATCGGTGTGCAGCCGAAAGCGATCCGTTCTATCCGTCGTAACAGTGAAGAACCACCGCTTCATCGACAGAGCAACCGTTTCATCGAGTTTTTTTTTCCGTTTGACTGTTTTTCCATGAAGCAGCGAACTGACGTGTGCCAAAAAAAAGTATAATCCGAGAGGAAAAAAGCACGAGCACTTGCTGCATCTGCTCCGACCATTTCCCACTTCCCCTTGGACACTTCCCATCTCAGCACGGCGTGGTGGATTGCTACCGACTTGACCTAAATAGTGCAGATAGAATTTATTACATTAGACGATCGTGCCTGACTTTGCTCGCCACCACTCGCTACTATGGCGAGAGCTCTTGCAGAGTGCACTGTACAGATCGGTTGTTGGGGTGGTTATGCTGCGGATGCACGGTCACATAAACATCCCTCCGCTTCCTAGTCCCAACGCTTCCGACAAACGTCTCGCAACTATTGGTATGACATTCAGCTACACAGCGAAGCCGCTCCCACAACATTAGAAGCTAAATGTGAAGATTTCGCTTTTGTCAAGCCACAGCCACAGATGCATGTTTCACCATCGATATGCAAAGAAGAAGACAGAACAAAATACTACCTCAAGAAAACCCGATTCCTTGAGTATCAATGCGCGAAGGTGAATTGAGATTTTGCAACCGAACGGCGGGCAGGCAGCTCTAAACCTCGAATGCGCGGCCACCCCGTTCCAAACCCATCATCTGCATCTGGATGAAGATGATGGTGTGAGCTGGGTGATGATGCTGCAAACAGTTTGAGGCCGTTTGTAATTAACTTTTATTGCTCGATTCAATTGGAATCGAATAACGCCGAGTGCTTGTTGAAGTTTTGAAATGTCGATGCCACGCGGACAGGCATGGGAGTCAAGCCGGGAGAAATGTGTGATTATTACTTTCGACCGTGCCCGAGCCGAATGGCAACTTCGATGAATTGCGCACGATACAGGCCATTTTTTTTTGCTTGCGGGTGTTTTTGCTAGGACGATCGGGCTAGTTTTGTTTGTTTATGGTTTGCGTTAGCAACATATTTCTGGATCTTGTCGGATCGGTGGGAGTGTTTTTTTTTCCTGTTTATTTACCAACCTGTCTACATTGTCACCGTTGCGCACCCAATGGTGGAAAGATGGCGCACTGACACAAGGGCTTAGCTTAGCCGATTTCGCTGAGCCATCGCAGCAAAGACGAATGGTGAAGAATTCATTGCTCGTGAGCAATTTTAACGTGGCCAGCAGCTGGCAAATGATCGGTTTGTATGAAAGCGTTCACAATAGGAAACATTTTCAAACCCGACCTCACACGAGTAACGGCGTATCTGCTAGCCCGTTGTCCGAGGGCGAAACCAAAGTACACGCCTAAAAGTGCCACTCATCGGCGGTGGAAAGGTACTACATGTCAGGATTTAATAACCAGCATATGCCCACCACCTGTGTGTGCTTTGACACAGAGTACCGAGCGTGCCGTTTTTGCATTCCCTTTCATTGTTTAGTGAGACACAATTTCCAGCCAATGATGACTTTCAATCACAAGATCGATCGATCTTCAAGTGCTTCCTGGTTGGCCATACAGTGCGAGTGTATTTTAGCGTGGTTTTTTTTTTCTTTACAGTTCATTTCGTGTAGATAGTTGTGTGCCTGAGGAATCGGGAATGACACGGCACAGCTATTAAAGCTGGAATTAAAATGAAAAAAATGCGGGAGACCCCGGCACACAAACACAAACGGTTGCGGTTTTGATTAATTAAACCATCATTGAACAGCGACAGGTTTAATTTTCTTTGCATTCAATGCATCTTTCTATCATGCAACAAGACGGTCGACAAATCGCATCTTAGTTGTGGTCGAGAAAAGTGCATCTTACCACAACCGACTCTTTACTTCGTCCGAGAGTTTAATTTGGAAAGGCAAAAACAAAAATGTCTGAAAACCAATCCACCGTGCCGTGTGGAATGTTGCTTACGTGATTGTTAATTTGTTCATTTCTTTTTCTTCGCTGCTTTCACACAACCGACCGACCGACCGGGTGCCAAACCCCACCCGTAAGATTACCCAATCAGCTGTTCGCGGTACTTGCGACTGGCACGCGCATATTAAAGCGTGCCTCTTGCGTAGGAGAGGAATTGTGCGCAGTGTGCTGTGCGTGTCGTGCGATTGAGGTCGCGACTATCGTGGCGAATGTGTTCCAACTGGTTCCTGCCAAACCGTATGCAGGCACCATAAAGCTGCTTACTGCCGCTTCCTTCCCAAATCACAACCGCAACTGGCTGCACCAACGTGCCTGGTGTTTTCATGTTAAATTCACCTTGAACACCTACACCAACGGTGCGAGCGAGTTGGCGAGAGGGTTTGACGCGTATCTTGGGGGTGAAAAATTAATTGCATCTTAACTCCCTTCTCTACCTCCTTCCCACCCCGCATGCTCTTCGCCTGATCTTCAAGCTCCAAGTCGTCCAACAGTCTCCAACAACGGGCTACCTAAGGACCGTTTGGAAAAATGACACCGACGCAAGAAAACCGGTTAGCTTCCAAGGGTGCTAAAAGGTACTAACAGCGTATCTGTAGCAGCTAGTTTTATGCACGTGTGTGCTCAGCAGGGTGGGTGGAGAACGTTTCCTAAAGGGATCCTGCCCCACCGCGGCCCGGGATTGCAAGGGTGCGAAAAGAAAGGCCACAGCTGCCGCTGTCCGTTCGAGCGCGTTTGTTGCGCAAGCCAGGCTCAAGGTTTTTGAAGGTTTGCCAGCGAAAGTAAGCGGAGAGCAAAATGAGATCAGCTGCGCACGGTAGGAAGGCTTCGGGTGCGTGTTGAAGCGTACGGAAATGGTTGGTGCTGGTGTAAAAATGTATGAACCTAGGACGAGAGACGTGCGCGTGGGACCACAAAACGATTCGTTCGTACCGGTTTTCGAGAGGAATCGATCCGGTTGACAGTATCGTAACGCGGTACAAATGTTCGACGATGACATTTCCGTTCCGGGGTAAGTTATACTCAAAATGCTTTAGGCACCACTTTGCATAATCAAACTGCAGGTTTGGTTTGGATGCTGCTGGTGTATTTTTCACCTACGCTCCCAGCGTTTAAAAATCAAGGTGATGTTTGGTGGGACGACGGTTTTTAGCTGGCGGAGTTTGTCCAGATTTTCAGCAAGAAGCTCCAATTGTATTTTCAAAAAAATCTTGGCTATCTTCTTTATCCTCCCATACACCACTTGTTGCGTTGTCTTTCCACTACTGTCGCGTTCTAGATCGCACGTGACGGAACACGCGCAAGACCTTGAAATTACAGCTTGCCGACAAGAAGGCTGCAGCGTTATCACCGCCACGATTGGGCAAAAACGGAACGCGATGGCGTGGCAAACGTCTACCTTGAACTCAAAAAAAAAAAACCCTTCCACTTTACCGGACGTACCGGACCCGTAGCGTGTCTGATAAGTAAGCAAACCCCACAAAACGTTAGTTACTGGATACTGATAAGGCGCTCGCATCGGTACCCGGTGCGGGCAGGCGCATTAAGGCGGGTGAAAGAGGTTTTTAGCTCAGGGAAAATGATAACCATGTCCCGTGCGAGTGGGTCACCGGAACGGAGCCAACGCTGGCTGAGCCGAATGTCCCAGTCTGGACGGCACCGTAAAGCTGTTTTTGGTGTCGTGGCGGGCAATCTGCAAAACGCTACCGTGAAGCATGCCTGGTTCTACTGGACCATCTGTGTATATAACGCATTTGTTGGTACAGTCGGGAGGGGAGATCGCATTGATGGGTTGTAGGCGACCTTGAATGAGAGACGATTTTACTCTCATTTTCCCAAACTTCGTTCAGTTTTGCAATGTCATTATGCTGTTAGTATTTGAATACTACTGTCAACGAATGTCAGGCAGGAACGCGAACAACTTGCCACGCATCCTTACATCTCTCCGAATGATCCAGCTCTGTTGGGCATTCCTGTCGCTTGTACATGTCTTTTTTGAATAACTTTTTTTAGGCATATTGAAAAATCCCTTATCCCACCATTGTGTTTAAAAATAAAATCTCCATCAAATCACAACACCAACGTGTCCAATCGAAAGTGTGTCACTGCCGTTTGCTAGAGGTCAACACTCACTCACGGTGATGCGTTCTCGCCTGGCAGCGAATGTTACGTTTTTTATGTTTTCTACAGTCTCGTTGCGATGGTCCAAAACTCACCTGTTTGAAGAAAAAAAAAAAAAAGAAGAAAAGAGAAAACAAAACACATTTTAATAAAGTTTAGAAAAGCTATGAAACGAGTCCGGCTAATGTTTGATAGATAGGCCTATGCATATTGGCAATGGAATCCAGCGTATGGCGAGCAGTGTGGCAGGAGGAAGGCGCACGACGTTGGACAGGAAAACAGGTCACAAAGAGGGAACATAAATGTAAGCGAAGACACGACCAGCAATGAGTGTGGAAAGGGCCAACCGTTGTCAAAAATTGATTACTCGCCCTAGTTGGCGACAGCGACACCAAACTGGCTTGGCTTAGAATGCAACGTGGTGCTGTCGTCGAGTCGTCGCAGTCGTAGTCGCCAAAAATCGGCGGCGACGGCGACAACATTCCAGCGCTCAGACTGACCGTCGTAAATGATGATTGCCATAGATTCATGATTTTGGAAAAAGGTTGAAAAAGAGATGGAATGGTTGGAAGAGGAATCGAACAAGGCAGAAGTAGGGAGGGTTGTATTGGGTATGGTTAATTGGACGCATGAGTTTTGGCCCCCGAAGGCGCTACGAGAGTGGCCCGACACCACCGGCGTGTTGCAATCGGTGGTTCGCATCGGCAAAGTTGCAGCAGCAAAAGTGCAGCTACGTTGCACCATAAGACCTCCGTTTGCCTTAGCCTAGGCCTAGATAGTTGCCGTGTTTCCTCGGTCTCGCCGACCCGCCGGACCGAGCTCGTCCCAAAAGGCCACCGCGCCACTGCCTATATCGGTGGTAGGTGGACCAATGTCGACATGGACCTGATCGATGGTACGCGGCCTCCCAACAACAGCTGTTGCTGCAGCCGATTCGTGAAAGCTCGAGTGAAACGCTCAAAATGGCTAAGTGTGCCAAGGACTTTATGCTGGGTGCGCAAGCGCGCGCGCGCGCTGGTTAGGAATTTTGCCCTGGCCACCAGCGTCATCAGCGATGGAGTTAGAGACTTAGGCCAGCCAGTACTAACTGAGCGTGTAGCTGCTGCCAGTGCTTACCAAGGGTGAGCTTCTTGGTGCAAGTTGGTCACATCGATGGTAGAATAGTGGACCAGCCGGGGTGAAGCCGGGTGGGAAATCTGAGATTGTTGAAGAAAAAACCTTCAAGAATTAGTATCTAAGCTAGGTATGAGCAGTTTGCCGTGCAGTAAACCCACATCTGCATTTCAATTGTGTCATACTTGAGCTAGTCCGTGACCTCATTTTTTTGTTTTTTTAAACCAACCATTCGATGGGAAGGTGATTGGCGATTTGAATGGAAATCGCGAAAAGCCTCCGAGGCTCTGCACCACCGCGCGTCTTTGAAGACCACACTTGCAGCAGTTTGCTGCATCGTAACGCTTGTTTGCGCGCACAATTCAACCAACGCATTTCAGTTCCGGAACGAACGGTTGGTGATGATGCAACTGCGTAGCAGCAATCCAGCCTCATAGATCCCCAACCACTCGACCGAACCGTGTGCGCTCGCGTCAATGCAAACGCATCCAAGGCCTTCCGCGTTTGAGGCATTCCCCCACTGCTCTACCTTTCCTGCGTTGCCCATGAGCACCATAACGATGGTGGGGCGTTGTGGAGGGGTAGCGTCAGGGGCGCCATTGACACCGTTGGCGCAACCGGTGGCCGAATTGCAACGACGAATGCGGAATTCGACTCAAATATTTCGATGCTCGTTGGGTGCGGGGGTAAGCAAGGCGCACCTAGCAAGTCGCGACCGATGTCGTTGTTCGCCCCCCCCCCCCCCCCCCCTCACTCATTTTGACAGACTTTTGGTTTGCACCACTAGGGAGAAGGGAAGGTAAACAAAAAGCCAAACCAAACAAACTTCCTTTTGGGGCTCGCTTTGTGGAGGATTTTAAGGCGCCTCACATCCGTATTCAAACGCTCCGTTTTTTTTTTGGAAATGGCTCGTTTAGGGAGTTTGCCCGAAGCGATCCGAGGACATGGAATATGGTTTTTGGCAATACGGCAGAAGGAGAAGGATGTGGTGGATGTGTTTTGTTGCAATTCGTTTTGTTTTTTCCTCTAAAAACAAGCCTCACCGACACTGGCGGAAGTAATGTTGCAATGAGCTGTTGTTCAGAATTGACATTGAAGTTAGTTGCGCAAATGAAGGCAGCTCAGCTCATTGAACACACCTCGTCGATTGTTTTTGTGTGAGTATGTGTGTACATGTATGTGTCGGGGTAGTAGAGCAGCGGGTTTGTGGCTGCACCAAGATCTGTCAATAAGCAGAGTAGAGGAAGCTGATCGGGGTGGCGGATTTTAACTCAGTGAGGTAAGGTAAGGTGTTCGTTTAGATTTCGGATAGCACAAACACTCATGACAGATGTTTACTTCAACACCTAGCCACAAATGACCGTCCTCCATGGATGTCCCTGAACCCGAATCATCCCCAACCAACCGGGCAAGTCGTAAACTCTATTTATCGGGCATTGATTCCACATTCGAAGGGCATCCAATAAGCGCTGACAAAGAGATACTACACCCTTAGCTCTATTTCGGAACACACATACACACACACACAAACACGATTAAAAACAAGGTTTGATTGTGTTGGATACGTGTTTGCGATACAGAGAGGTCAACCGCGCCGAAGATAGTGGAGCTGCTCGACAGACAGGGAGTGGACATGTGCACTCTGGCAGTGCGTAGTGTGTTAGTGTGTGTGTGTGTGTATGTTGAGGAAATCGAATGTCTTAGATATCGTACTACGTAGGCGGTAGTAGCATACCAAAGCCTGGGGCCCTACACTATGCCGATGCCTGCCCGTCCTTGAGTGTTCGTTAGCGCGAGAGCTCTTGCGCGTTAGAGCAAACCGGTCGCGTCCATCCGTGTATAGTACATATGTGCCCTTTTGTGATCGTATATTTGGTGCCGAGCAAAAGCTTTACGGATCGCAACACTACTTTCAAACTACACACCAACTCCTATAACCACAAAACGGGTCTGGTTCTGAGCAACGCTATACTAGCGTGTGCGTTAGTATCCGAGCCGGTTGGGAACGCAGACACAGCAGACCTAACCGAACCTCAAAGGGTTTGGCGACGGTTGCCACTTGTGCGCAGTCGAATGGCGTTGCGCAATCCGAGTGTTTCGAATCATACCGGACCGGGTCGGCGTTGTAGCAGCAGTTGCGGATGAGCTGATGTCCACTGGTGAGAGGTCGACATATTTCGTCATTCATTGCATGTGGGATGATGGTGTGGAGATTTAATTCCTTTACCCCTGTGGTGGTGATCAGTTGAATAAACTAAACTATCTAGTAGCTCTGCCGTTTGCTGTTGGTTTTCATCACACACAGTGTTGACCCCTCCGAACGCGCGGAGAACCGCCTCTCCAGTGTTTGGATCTACCTTTGGCAAAGGTCACAGCACAACATCACACTGATGGAACAGAGTTGTAGCTATTCTTGTTTGGATGTTTTCAAGGTACTACTTGTTGGTTAGTTTTTGGTTGCCGTGGGATGCCTATGTTTCTGGATGATCTCAACATTGACCCCCCCCCCCCCCCGTGTTTCCAACACCTTCGATTCTCACACACTTCCCTTCGAACGATCCGTATCAATTGATGCATGAAATCAAAGCAAAATGGCGACATCAATGTCCTTTCTTTGTGGCATGCTCCCGTCACTGCCGCGTATCTGCTGGTACCAACGCATGCTAAAGGGACACATTTGCATTTGCAGTGGTATGAGTCCGACCGATCTATCAATACGGGTTCAGCAAGGTTGCCCACACGTTAGAAGGGCGTCGGTGCCCATGTGCGTTACGCACCGTGTTCTTTGTTAGGAAGCAAGATAGACAAAAAAAAGCAACAACACACAAACGCGGTGCAGAAGGTGAGAGGTGAAACAGCAGCAATTGAAAATGATAAATGAAACAAGCGCGCCACGTATGTAGTGGGAAAATGTATTGGACAACCAAAAAAACCTTGAAATAATTTTTCTAACCACCACACTCGCGCACGAAGGTCGATCAATGTTGGTGTTGAAGGGAAAAGGGCTTATATCTCTGGGAAGAAAAATCTCAAAACACACGCACCCGCCGGCCCGTTTGGTATGTGAAGGTTGCCGGTGTTTTTTTTTCCCCGCCCTTCAGAATCTGGGCTGGGTTTGTTCGGTGGTACCAAACTTGCATCGAAACTCTGCGAAATAATGAACGCTAAAGGTTTGAAAAATGGCTGAAGCGGGTGGGTAAGATGTGGATGAGGTACTGAGGGACAGTTCTCACAGTCGCAAAGCCGAGCATACAATCTAGAGCACACTGTTGATGATGGCGGCATCAATCGGTCTCAAAGGCGCTGCTGACCACATCGTCCGGCGTCCTTCAAGTAACGGCGGAATGGTCGGAACGTTGGAAAGACGGCAGATAAATCAATGGGCCGCCCAGTCTGGGCGAGTTTTATTGGCAGGAAAACTGTGCCGAACAAGGGAGCCGGGTTTGGCAGAGTTCGGTAGCATGAAAGTAAATTTGTTCACCCATAATAAAATCAGCAACAAATAAATGACAGCAGACGTTTTAGGCATAGTCATCGAGTTGCAAACTAATCTGTGTGTGTGTGTGCAAAGTTCGCTTCCGTTGGAACCCTACTTCCAAAGTAAATATTGCAGCGGTTTGTTCAATGTGTCTTTTCACTTCGCATGCCAAAGCACATGCACGGAATGCTCTTTTTTCCAGGGGAATAAAACTTTCTTGGGTCAGACCCAACGTACACACGAGCCGAGAAATTGAATGCATTTTTTGCCCCTTCTCTCTCGCTCTATACGATTAGGTCACCACCGGCGACCGACTGAGGCAACTTCGACTTTTTGTGCCGTGTGCCGGTTGATTGAATATTTAGAACAAAATTGCAACTCCGGGCCGAGTACAAGTGTCGGGGCTTTCTTGATTTCGTTTTTCGCTACTACCTTACGTTCCCTGTTCCCTTCTTTTCTCCCCGTCACCTCCCTGCATTTATTAGTTTGCGTTCTTGGGAAGAAAAGCGAAGCAGTTGGCAGATGGCAAGTCTTCACCGCTCGCTAATGGCTGGTAAAAAAGGGATTAGGTTAATCGTCATGCAGAATTGCCCTGAATAGCGTGGTGTGTGTGTGGAGTATTGATGCATTCTGGACAAAGCAAAAAGGTTTTCCAGAACTAACTGTACTACAACAGTACAGTAAAAGGTAGTTATTTAACACACTCGAAAAGCCGATTCATTCCGGGCTCTTGTGACGTATAATTGGTTCATATGTGGTGCCCAAAAATGCAAATGCATTCATAAGCAAAACAAGGGCAAAAAGATGGTAAAGCATATGGTGAAGGTAATTATATTGTGCATCGCGTGACAAACAGAAAGCAATTTATAAAACAAAATAGTACAGCGGTATGTGCAAAGGCAAAAAAGCCTCTTTCACAAAACACACACAACAAAATGAAAGGAAAAGAAAGAAGCCAAACAATAAATGGATTAATTTTTAAAGATTTGTTTTGTTGTTGTGTAAAGAAACGCTTGGAATAAAAAGTGCAACAGGAATGACGTAACCAACGCCAACGAAAGCTTTTGCTTGGTGACATTCACAAACACCTGCAGCAAACCAATTTACTCACTAAAATTGATATGATAAACTGCACAAGATTTGTGGAATTTAGTGTAATTTTAATCGCATCGTAACATTATCTGCAGCCAAACTTTGCACGCCAAGTCGAATGGTTGTCTTGTTACTGTACTTGTTTAATCAGATCACAAACAATAAACATTTCTCCGCTCACCATGTACGAAAAAAAAGTACTCTCAACATTAACACTTTTCCGTTTGGTTTGGCGGTGGTTTAAGTGTTTTTTTTTTTTGCATTTGCTTCATGACGGTGTGCATGCAGCCTTTTTTTTTTGCCCTTAATGTTTTCAAAACTCATGTACACGCCCGGTGTTGCTCTGTTTTAATTCATTATTTAGGTTAACTGCCATCATGGGGCAGTACATGCGAAAACTGCAAAACTACAGCCATCCATGACAAGCACTGACAACGGCCACGACCGCCAGATGGCAACGAAGGAGGGTAATTATTGCGCGAGGTTTGCAATTTGCTCAAGAGGCCTGTCTGTTCTGCTCCTTTTTGTGTTCCGCTCCCTCCAGGTGGCATAAACGGTTGAGTTTTGTGTATTTATTTTTCTTCGTTTAATCACTCCATCCACGAAACGAGGATTTGTCATGCACTACACGCATAATGCACATCGACCCCGTATGGTCGGGCTGATGGTCACAGCGAAAAGAGCGGTTACAAATGCACCAAAAACAGCAACGAAAAAGAAATAAAAGCAACCATTTAAATGGCCATTCCAGGCACGGTCGGGGCAGCTTGACGAACTGACGGCAAAAGCCAAACGCGTCGGCAAAAAGTTTGCTTTTTTTAGAATTTATAAAAAAAACTATGTCTTCGCGCATCATTCAATCCATGCAGGTTCGATCGTGCGTTGCACACTTTCAAATCCTTCGCGTGAAGAATTTAAATGCTGTCTCAAAATTCAATAGCTCAAGTTTAAACCCGTCTTCCAACGATCGGCGTGAGGAAAAGTTGGATAAAAACGCTTCGAGACACAATCGACTGTGATCGCTTCCGGTCAGCTGTTGCGTGCGGTTTTTTGTTTGTTTGTAAAGAAATCAATCCACAACCCTACGACCACGTAAGCGTAAGTGGCCTCGCCGGAGAGTGAGGCACGTTTCACACGGTTTCATACAAATGTCAAAAATCACAGGAAAATTTTGCAAACCAACCAGTCTACCATGTGCCGGCCGAGTGGAAAATCAATTCTTCTCTCGCAGAGATTTGTTCCGCTAACCCGTGACACACTTACGTCAGTTTTTCCATGAATGTAGAAGCAGCTTACGAAACATGGCGGCGACGGTGCGCATTAATTTCGCAACGCGCAGCGATGGCGGAAGAAGATGCGCACCAAACAAGGCACTCGTGGCGGTTGGGTGAACCATTTCAACAGCGGCGAACGTAACGGTAACAGTAGGCGCCCCGTTTCAACCCAAAACCTCCCAAGGAAAGCCACACTAAAGGTGCAAAAGTGCAGTTTGATTGAGTAACGAAAGTTGAATCGTAGTAGAAACAGAGAGAGAGAGAGAGACGGAGAGAGAGAGAGAAAGGGAGAAAAATGCTGAACAACAAAAAAAAACAGAGCCCCATGTGTTGAAGATCATCTTTGGGCGGTCCATTTCTTCTGCCGCATTCCATCGTAACCGGCAATCGAACGTCGGCTAGACAGTACGTCGAGTCAACAGACGAAATCGTGCGACCACCACTCACTTTTTCTCACCTTTCCGTCCCTCCATGGGTGCGGGGTGGTTCCCTTTCGTTTTTCCCCCCCCCAACCCAGTCAATGGTAATGGCACCACGAAAAACACAGGGTAAGAAAACTTCCATTCATTTTCATCTATGATCCCAAACTCAGTCTATCTATGTGCCATTTGGTTCATGTCTGCGAGATGATATCTTTTTTCGCACACAATTTTCGGCGTGCAGTTGCGGATTCGCTTAATGCTTTTATTCGGGCATTCGGTTAAGTAACGGAATTGGGAGTGGGTCATAGAATAATGGATACACTTTCTCATTATTAGCAGCAAATGGGTTAAAGCGATGTGCATGTTTTAGTGCAATTGTAGCAAAAGCAGTTGATGTCTTGCGCATTAAAAACAGCTCACCAGAAATTTGTGCAGTTCAGTGATGTTCGATAGCGTCTGTAGGTAATTGCAGTTTGTAAATATTAACACATCACTCTTGGTGTGTCTTATATTACGATCTATTCTGCGTCTATTCTCACGTTGAGGTTCCATCTGTCTTTGCGTGTTTGATGTAGGCATTTAAAATCCAATCAAGGCAAACCGTAGGGGCGACGTATTCCGACTAGACTGCGTGTCCAAATTTTGAGTGCTTTCGAAAGGGAAATGACAAGCACATTTGCTTACTCCAAGAGATGTTTGGGAGCGTCAATAATGTCAATAGACGGTTTGAAATTTTGTCCGTCTGTGATCGATGTTGAAGTTCCATGACTGGATTGATATAGGAGTTTCAAAATTGAGGTCACCACATGGGAGTCTTTGTTTGAGACAGATCTTCACGATCACCTGCAAAACTACCTCTGCACTGCTTCGTTAGGATTTATTGAAATCATTATCAAATCTACATATACTGATCTAGGAAAATCATTGTTTCGATATAGATCTCTAGCTTCTTCTTCTTCTTCTTGGCTTAACGACCTCTAAGGTCACGCACCGGCCATCGAAATGGCTTACTTGACTTGCCGATGCCCGCAATTGGTTAGTCAGTCCTCACTACGGGGGGACGGTCCGGATGGGATTTGAACCTCGGTCCTGCCGTTTAAAGATCAGTGCCGCTGTCACCTAAACCATTGGGCCGCCCCTCTAGATCTCTAGCTTGTTAGCTCTTTTTAAAAAGTGAATGCGATACTGTAGGAAAACTTCTTAGCTTGCTGACTACTGTGGACGAAGTGACAAACAGCGAAAAAAAACCCTTCTTCAGCTTGAAGCACTCATCGAAAAGGGGCTTGTGAAACGTTAAGATAACACACAACCAACAACTTGCATCATTTCCAAAGCAGATCTCTGTTTCTTTTGTATGCTGCTGCAGCTGGATCTCTGGAGCTTCTTTTTTTTGTCGTTGGTTTGTCGGTGCGTGTTGTCAAAACGTGAGCAAGAAAATGAACATATTGTAATCAAAACTGGAGAGAAAGTTTGATTACAAGTGGCAACCTGGGGGTTAGGGGCTCGAGTATGGGGGTGTGAGACAGACAGAGAGAGAGAGAGGACGCATTAAAGTGGAATGAAAAGAATATCATTAAGCGCAGCGTGAGATCAAATGTAAAAAACACACACACAAACAACACACCCTATTCCGCTGATCATCAAATCACTACCGTTGAGAAGAAGCACTGAAGCTCGATCGTCGTCTCAGGCAACGTCTTTAGAGCGCATCTGTTGGCGTGTGTGTGGATCTTCTCATGTTTTATATCGCCAGAAAGTGCCGTTACTTCCAATGTACGCAATGATCGCACGCAAAACAAACCTGTCATAGGGGGGAGGGGGGGAAGGAAGAAGAAGAAAACCACGCTCCGGGAAAGCTCACCGCCCCACACCAAAACCACCGACGTCAGCTCTTTTCCGATCGTGAAGCTTTTCTTACGATCCGAAGCGATCATCATTTATCTGCTTCCCCGAGCGGGTTGCGATCCACGATTGCATAACCGAGCTGAAGAGTTTATGGGAGTGAAAACAAAAAAATGGATAAAATAAACTACATTCACCAGAGTGGCGTTGCATCTAATAAATTTCAGTCCCTTACGCGACCCCGGACCTGCACATTGTAGAAATGGAAGGTCCACAAGTCGCAGTCAACGTG
The DNA here is from genome assembly GCF_943734695.1 of Anopheles maculipalpis. Classification (NCBI taxonomy): domain Eukaryota; kingdom Metazoa; phylum Arthropoda; class Insecta; order Diptera; family Culicidae; genus Anopheles; species Anopheles maculipalpis. The sequence goes on along the minus strand of NC_064871.1, from coordinate 41,499,668 downwards.
ACAAAGTTTCGGTTTTTTAAAACAGTGCCGCGCTCGATGCAAAAATTCATGGCCACCAGCATGCGATAAATCTCCATTTGCTGTCCGAAACTCCTTTTGATGGACATCTCGGCTGCACTCCCAAGAGAGAAAGCGAGCTGAAGGAAAGCCGTTGGCATCGCAAATAAAACATGTACATGTGAAGAAGTGTAATAACACATGGAAAACAGCAATGAAAATGAGCAATTAAACAGGTAGTTTGGCTGTGAATTATCATATTAAAATCATCGCTTTTTTTTCTTGTTGGTTGTTTCCGTGTGGAGAGCGTGCTTTTTCAGTGCTGTTGCAGGAGAGTATTGAACTACAGTTAAATTGAACGATTAGCCACAATTGCTGCGAGAGAAGAATATCAGCAGCTTTGATAGCTCTGACGTTACCGGCTGAAAACACCAGCAACGGACCGAGAGGTTAGACCGCCTCTCACACACACCAGATTTATACAGCGAATACCACCCCCTTGTTTTTGGAGGCAGTGCGTGCGTGCCGTGTAACTGTGTTTGCGTTGACCTCAAATTCAAAGCACCAAAAATTCGATTCGGTCAAGCTTTTCATTCCCCAAAACTCGCCTGTACAGTGCCACCGGACAAGCGCTCTGGCGCGGGGCTGGCTGGGGAATGAAAGCAATCTTAGGGAAACCGCTTGCCTGTTGTGCTGATTCGCGGCATCAAGGAAGGGTGGGAGGGAAAAAAGCAAAAGGGGCCTCCCGTCCCCCCGTGATGGCAGGCTAGAGGAAAAGTTGTCTAGAAATGGCTACGCAGCGATGCCAGCCGCGAAAAGCAACGGTTTCTGGTTGCGTTGATGCGTTGTTGTATTTGGCGTGTCGTTGTGTACGCGTCCCCCCCCTTCCCCCCACCCCATCTCTGCCTCCAGTATTACCCCTCACCAGCGTAGTCGCTACATTCGCTTTCGGCTCAACGGACCCGCAGGATGGGGCATTTACGCGCCTCGCCAAACAGTGCGTATTGCTGGAATGATGAGCTGGCCGGCAACGTTTTCGCTGTGGCTGTGTGAGTGTGTCTTGCGGTTTTGCTTATTTTTCTTCTTCAAATTACAAAGACACACAGCGAAAAAAAAAACATCGAGCGAGATACACCGTTATCTTTCGGCGTCCGGTCGCGCAACAGTTGTGCGCATCGTGCGTCCCCACCGTGTTCGGTGCGACGATCAGGCCGCAGGACGGTGTGCGCAACGTCGCACGGGTTACGCATAATGTGTTTGATTTTGTTCTCTTATGTAGGTTCCTTCCCAGCGGTGTCCAAGCAGGTTAGGGAAAAAAGGGTGTATTTCCTTACTTATTTCTATCAGAGTTTTTTTTTTTTCGTTCAACCCCTGATTTGCTTCGAACGCACCCAACATGGCAGTGCTTCCCATAGTAGGCAGCATAATGGGGGTTGCTGCCGGTGCGTGAGTGTATGCGTATTTTTCCATATCTTTTTATTGGTTAGTTTTCGGGGGAGAAAACAAGTTTTCCCATCGTACGGTGCGTTTAGAAATTAATTGCCATTTTTTCTTTAACTCTCGCCCCATCGTTGTTGGAACGATATAATCTAAATAAGCTATAATCTGGATTTTTTCATACTTTTTCGGTTTACCCCATGCACTCTTCAGTGCTTTCGTTTTTTTCCTACCCTCCTGCAGCCCGATTTCCCATTCTGTACCCATTATGATGCTAATGTTGATCACGATCAACAGTGATCGCGCGTGATCGTTAATTATCATTTAACTTTTTTTTTGTCATGTGTTTGCTTTCAAACAGATTGAGAGATAAAATAGCGTAAAAATATAATTTTAAGGAAACATTCACAATCAAAAGAAAATAGAAAACAACAGTAAAACGATGAAATCAGACAATGAAATACAAATAATCGTGCCTGCGATGTAAACAGCTAAAGCACACAATTAAATGTACCATTTCCGTATGAAAAAGCGGAAAATGCTACAAGCACGAGTGAAGGATGTAAATCGAAGCGGCAACCGACACAATATCCCCACCATGTGTGCAACAGGAAGCTTTTTGTCGGTAGCCGGTGATGCGCAACACGGCAACCGTGTCTTGGATCCTTTGCTCACCTGCCGCAACAAGAAGCCGGTATCGTTTTGTTTCTGTATTTGTACATTTCACAGCGGAAATGTGTAATCACTGAGCGAAACTACAAATCACATTAGATCGCCGTCACTCAAACGCGCTCCATTTTGACTTTTGATTGATAATAAAAAAAGCTTAAAATTTTCCATTTATATAAAAGTGTTGCAGCTTAGCATAGGCAAACAAAACGGCATACATTATCTACCAAAATATTGTGTTTTGAAACCAAAACCGATTCACCCTCCTCGCTCACTTTTCCCTTTTTCCCGCGCAAATAAATCCGACGGTGAAAGTAGCAATCATTTCTCCGCTTTCCCCCGTGCAGAAGCAGTTGGTGGGGACGGTAGGGTAAGGTGTAAGGGTATTATTTTCTTGCCGGTCTGTCAAACCAACACCGGAAGCAACACAAAATGCAGCACCCAAAGGTGAGGTGAACGAAACCCAGTCATAACGCTTCCGGTGCGGCCGACCGACTTCTTCCAAGCGTTAGGGAGGGCGTTTTGCTCCATCGGTGTGTGTGTGTGTGTGTGTGTGCGCGTTGGTATGTGCTTGTCGTGCCGGCAGTCGTCAATCATTTGGATCGCCGAACAAGCGAGGGTGTTTTTTTTTACATATTATACGAGAAAACAAACTTTTTACATGTTTTGCTGTAAGTGTTTAAGATCATAAGAAGCGATCCATTTGAGTGATGCGCTCTAACCCCGTTAGGCACGTCATGATATTGCGTGGATTTTTTTTTTTGTGTGTGGTGTACCACCAAGTTGCGTGAATGTTGGAGTTCCACACGCTACCAATGACGCGCATTCGGCTTTTGCGCTTCGTTTCAGTGTGTGCGAAGGGTCGCTTATAGACTGATCATCATCAGTTTACCCCAATAAAACACACCCTCGTTTAAACATCTCTCTCTCTCTCGCTCGCTCGCACAGCTTCTATGTGTGTGAAGAATATATTCATTCTCCACCACATGCATGTAATTGCGAGACTACTGGCAAGCGTGTTGGTGTGACATTGCGCAGCAACACAACAAGTACGCAATCGGACAAAGGGCAACCCACCCTCGACCGTCGCAACGCTTAGGGCACAGTTGATATTACAAAAACGTTGTTTCCTATTCTATCAATCCATCTCGCTCTTTCTTTCTCTCTCATAATAAGCATAGAAAATAGAGAACCAAAAACCTCAATCAAACTAGACGAAAGAATGAGCATCCGCGACTGATCGCGACTGACCGGCGTGTGATTCGAGCATGAGTAAGAATAAAATTCATCCACACACACACACACACACTAGCACACCACAAAAAACCCGCATACAAACGTCTTGTTAAAGCCGGCCGGTGGTCAACCGTGCTGGCGGCGGGCCAGCACATTTCGGAACATCGGTGGCCCGGGTGAACGAGCATAGAGTGATGATGATCATCGGGCGATGATGCTGATTTGGATGGTAATAATCATCGTCGGATTGTGGCTTTATTTACATGTTTGTAAGCGTGTGGGTGCGGTTTTGTCAATGCTGCTGTAGACCGTTTGGCATTGGTGTGAATGCCGGACTAAAAATACAGCCAGCCAACAAACAACAACGCCATTCTGGCGGGTTAATAATTGACAAAGCGGGTTTCGCTGCACTACAGCTGCTTTCTGCTGTCAGAATTTGAAGCTGACTGACTTACATGTTTTGTTACGGATGCGATCGCCGTCATCTTGAGCCGGTCGATCGGATCTGATCGATCTGTGCGACCTTGGAACCAACACAACCGGTTGTGCGGCGGCTCGATGTGGGCGACGCCGGGCACACGCTAAGTGCGCATGATCAAGTAACGTATGCATCCAACGGAGCTCGTTTTGCGGGGCTGCGTACGTGCGTGCAGACTTGGGGAGTGGCATTCGCTTGAACTGGAGTAAAAATTCTTGCACACACACGCACACACGCCCCCCGAAAAAAAAACAAACACTCGAAAAATTTAAAAAAGAAGCTTAGTTAGTGCTTCGTTTGCTTCGTTTATATTGTTTTCAAGGCCGCCCCAAAGCGTATGATAACGCTTGCTGTGCATAGGGTGGTGACTGGGAGTTGACGGTTTCATCGTTTTGGGGCCATTGGAATGAAAAAAAAAGGGAGTTAGTAAAACAACTATCTAACATCCTTAAGTAGCAACTATCCGATGTTGTCTGCTGACGTCATACGTTACAGACAAACATAACCACACACAAACACACACACATGTAGATACTCTCTTCCGCATGCCGGCCGGCAGCATCATAAAAAAGCCCTTATCACCAAACCCCCTTTCTACCCATTTGGACCGACTGTTCTCGGTCGTTCGATTGAGGAGAATTGTGTAGGCGCTCACGCGGGTGTACGTGTGTGTGTGTGTGGGATTGTTTGCGCAACTCATGTCGCGGTCGAATCTCGCACATCGTCATCACAATAATCACACGCATGTAGTTTCCCCCGCTAGAAGCCGGCCGGTGCTTGAAGCAACGGGGTTTTCTCTGCGGCAGCCGGAGCAAGACCGCAGTAGGAAGAAAAATGGCTCCAGTCAACTCGCAGTGCGTATGACGCTGTGTTTTTGTTTGCCGTCGTATAGAAAGAGTGCCGGTAACGTCGGTTATGAGTGCTCCATCGGGTTAGAACAACAGCCGCCGTAGCTTGCCATGTGATCTAAATTAAATGATTTGTTTGTTTAATGTACAAATTGGCTACCATCAAAAAAAGGGGGATGAGAAATGAAGAGAATTTTTATAAAATAAAGTTGAGCGAATACCTCAAACAATGTTCTGCATCGAGCTGTCCAACCGGTTTCAGAAAATCGAAGCCTCAAAAGTTTTGTACGAAAAAATGTCTTCCGTGTTGTAAAAAAAAAGACGCCGTAATGCAAATTAATGGTGGCAAAACTTTCGACACACACATACCACGCGATGTTGGCAGTGGGTATAAGTGAGTTCCGTTATGTTAGGTGGGGGAAAAAAATGCGATCCCATCCTGTTTCGCATCGAATCATTGTGGTGGTGTGAAGGCTGTGGACTTACTTTCAAAAAAATATTGTACAGTAACAACCGAAAGAAACCTCCCCCATACCCCCGTGAAGTAGTAACAACAAACCTAACCTCACTATTCAACGAAATATTAATTTTAGAGGTCAACTCGTAGCCCATAGCTCAATGCATCAAAACAACGAAATAGTCAAGCGACTCTGGTGTTGTAGATGCCCGAGGGTCAGGGGTGTGATTGTTGTATGTTTTCTGTTTTTGTCGCCAATTTCGTGCGAAACTAATGACCTCGTGCTCCGCAGCACGTTGTAGTGATCCGTGCGGAGAAGTCCGTGGACTAATAATTAAGCTCAAGGTTTTGCTCGCCTTGAATCCGAGGCGCACACACGACTAGCAAACCTGTATCGAATACCGGCTCATTATCATAAGATCAGCAAGCGATGAATGAAGCGCTTTGAACGTGTGGCATCATAAATAAACAAAGGAAACTGCGTCATTTAAAACAGTCCGAACAGTGCAGGTCCAACAAACCTTGCACCTCGCACGATAAGCGCCGAGTTCACTGGGACAAACCAGGGAGCACTCTTGCGGACAGCCGTACGCATTCGCGAACTTTATCGAATGATTGTGGATTAACTTCATACACATCTACACAAAGCAGCATTACACACAGCTACAGGCAGAGTCTAGAAGTTTGTTTGATGTTCATTACGAATTCATTTCAATCCTTCCGCGTTCGGTGGTGGTGGCGTTTCGGTTCGATCTTGCCAATTGGTTTGTTTACATACGCAGTATCGTGTCACGATCTTAGCCCGATCTCCACGATCATCCCCACCGGTTGCCCCAATCGTGAAGGGTGTAGTGCTACGGCCTTATGGGGATGGCCGTATTTAAATGCGATTTTTTTTGCCGTTGTTGTTGTCATCAACCGTACAGACGGACTACCTCAAGGTCTAGCCGATGGTTTCCACGGTTTCACTGGTGGTTTGACTACTACTACTACTAACACTCTCCTCGAGAATACAACACAAGTGCCATCACGTAGCACACTGCCCCGAAAGCACGGATTCGAATCTTTCAAGGCACTAACAGTGGTAGAAGTATTTGTGTTTGGTGCGCTCACTCGCACTGAAGCCGATGTAAGCTGGGTGCGAAAAATAAAACATGACGACTGATCGAAATGCCGGACGCTGATGGGCAAACGATGACGTAAGCATATCGGGCATTCCCTAGCTGTCGTAATGATGGGTCGTCAGAATATGCTGCCCTTGCGAGTTGGTGGATTTTACACTCATTTCTTGTACTTTTAGGCACTTGCAGTGGGTTCGAGAGCTGAACTCATCCTGTTTCCGATCTACAGCTTGCATCCCTCTCTCTCTCTCTCTCCCTCCATCTTCTACTTGCTCTATTTGTAACGACTCAGCCTGCATCAGCCGTTGGAAAGGCCTTGCCCTTTTAAGAACAGGAGGAAATCAGCTTCGCAACGCAGAGCGCAACGGAGCAACAACAAGAAAACCAGTCACTCGTGCGAAAATGTCGCTTTTAAAGCATTGCGTAAAGGTCATGGAGAGCTCGAGCGGAGGAACGCGAGTGATCGCTTCAATGCCTCTTCACACCGGACGACACCGGGTGTTGGTTTTTTTCTCGTTTCCACGCTCCACGCTCCTTCCTTCTTTGCCTCAGCTACAGGTCCTCTAGGGCGTGCTGCATCGACCGAGCTATCCGCGAACGATCCAGATGAAATTTTTTTTTTATTTGGAGCAACCCACCCGAGAGGTGCAGCGAAGCCTATTAATCTCATTGCCATTTAGCGTCCGATGTAACAGCGGGACGGAAATTTATAGCTACAGAGATACACTGTTTTATTGATGTTGATGGAGCTTATAGCATTTTTACTTCGATCAGGAAGGATTGTGCTGACTTTAAAACCCTCAAAACTCTGAGACAACTTTGCTTGATCACCTACAACTGTAAAGCCTGTCTGCTTAAGGGGCTTTGTTGTTGTATTTCATTTGCTTTACATTTATTACGCTATCATTGTTGTTGTCGAGCGATTCATCGCCCAAGCATACGACCCTACGCACTTTGCTAAGTGTATAAATAGCAAATGGGATACATCGAATGCAAAGGAAAACCACTGAATGGTTGTGGTTGATTTTCTCCAATCTACCGAACCGACTAGAAACGGCGTAGCATGGCGACGAGAGGTTCCGAGGGACGCTCGGGTGAGGGCCAAGCTATGAAACCGTCCATAAGACGCCTTCGCCTTTCTGCTGCAAGGTGTTGCTGGTGGTGGTCGCTGTTGTCGTTGTTTCGCTGTACGGCGTAGCTGCTGGGTGGGAAGATGGTTTAAAAATAACACCCCTGCCATAATCATACGCGACGCATGTTGTTGGCGTGTGTGGAGCGAGCGACTGTCGTCGTTGGGCCCTCACTTGCGTCTGACGTCATGGGAAAAGCGCATCCTCCGGGCGTGTGCGGGAAAAAACCACTTGACCAGTGGGAATGAGCGTAATCGAAGGCGAAAGGTGGAGTGGAGTACCTGTGAGGCACAATTTGCCTAGGACAGAAATAGCATCAGCAACCTGTCGTGGCGTCCCGCTCGACTCGTTCGGGTCGATCGCTAGGTGTACGATTCATTGATATTTATTTGCCATTATTTTTGCGTATCGGTGGACATGTTAGGGAATATTTTTACTTTTATTAAGAATTCGCCTTTTCGGGGAAACATTAATGTGTTAGCCCCCCCCCCCCCCCCCCACCCCAAACAGAGCGTTGCACCCGAATCAAATATCTTTATCGCCTTGCGCTCAGCACAGCGAACCTCACCACGATCCAGCTGCAAAATAAAGAAAATCAATCATCAAACACAAAGCCGGAGCTAGAAAACAGTTGCACTGTTTAGCGAATCTACCGCAAACAACAGGCCCGGTTTCGCTGCAAAAAGCAAGCAAGCAAACTCGCACACACACACGTACGGAGGGGTAGGAAGAAGCTAAACGCAATCTGTAAAATGCATAACGCTCGTGTCACACACCACACCACTCTCGGCTCGTCGTTAGCCGTTCGGCTGTCTCTCGTCGAGGCGTCGAGCAAGTTGAAGGTCGGTCATTGGATTTTTTGAAGGACAGGACCCGTTTGTCAGCTGCACCGTGCACGGGAAAACAAAACTGTGGGAGGGAGATTGCAGCGACATACAAACAAATATATGAGCACACAACACAAATAAGCGCACGAAACGAATATTAGCGGGTGGTTACGAAACAGCAGCACCGCCAACACACAAGAAAACAACCAACGTATAGAAGAACCGAACTGAACTTGGCTGAAGTTGGTTGGGGGTGATGTTAGAACGCGAGCATCCTGGGTAGAAACGGGACAGTATGACCACGATGACAAGCATATGATGATAGTAGCAGCAGATGAAGCCAGTCCCGACGACGAGAGGAAGAAAACAAGTGCAATTTCGTCAAACACAGCCATTGACGAGCGAGAGCGAGACATATCGACCGGTGACATTCACCGTGGTAGTCGTCCAAATTGCAATCAGTCAACTGGTGTGGTGCATGTACAAGATTTAATGACCAACAAGTGCAGGACGGCCAACAGACGGCCGGGATAGCAACGGGCAATAGCAATGATTGAAGTAAATACATCATCGCGTCACCTTCCTGCACCGTAACGCACCGTAACGGTCACCTCCGAAGCGGCCGAATCGGTTCTGCATTCGTAACGTTGTGTGGGTTGCGTTTATCGGTAAAAATAGCAAACGCCAGGCATCTTCTGCTCTTCTTAATTGCGCTCTCTATTTGGGATGGGGACAATTTATTAGAACTGCCCATTACTACGATATTTTTTATGTGTGTGTGTGGAGGGGGTGCATTTGTAAGAAAAGCTAATAATAATTAACACATTGCATCGTGACTGCAGTCCAGGTTTTTTTTTCATCGATAACGTAAGTGTGATAAAGCAAACACACATAAACAAACCCTAATTGAATATGTAACGCTCGGTGACTCGCAACGAACGTCATTTGACGATCGCGCGATACCGAGGTAAATTAGAACTCCACACGCTTTATACAGGTACTGGCGTGTGGGGTCCAGGTAATCGACCTTTGGGAAGGTTTACCTGTATATAAAGACGACACATAAAAACTGCCTTTACCCCTTCGCTTCTGGAGCCTGTAAAAACATGTTCAAATTCAACTAAATAGTTTACAGCATGACAGAATGTTTTTACCACAACAGGCAAAAAAAAAAAAAAACAGACATGGCCAGTGATCGATCAACGGTGGTACCCTGACAAACGAACAGAACCGGAGTGGACACACAGTAGTGTGGAAGAAAGAGAGCACAATCAACAAATCGGGTCGATGATCGACGATCGTCCATCCGTCGACGAGCCTATCAAACGGTTTGCACGATTGATCGGGCAAATGATTGCGAACGCGTCCAAATCACGGTGCCGATGAACTGCGCGATGCACGAAAAGGGTGCATGGAAGACAGTGCGCATGAAATGGCACAACAAAAAAAAAAAAAAACAAAAAAAAGGTCGAGTTCAATAACATAACGAACGGACCAATGGGCGGGGGGGAAGAAAAATGGGACAAACACGGCAGAAACAAAGAGAAAAAAAAGGCCACCTCACGTGGCCATTGAACGGTTTCTGGAGGAATGAACCCGTCCCGTAGCCTGTGTTGGTTTAGATTTATATTCAATTGGTCGCACAGTTTGTGCTGCTTATCAGCTGCGACCCGCAAGGTTTGGCCTGTTGGACATGGTTTTTTTTTTTCTCCGAGCAACTAGCTCGGTTTAATCAATACGCTAACACACACGCAAAAATTCACTTCTGCCAAGAGCTAATCAAATGTTGTAATGTGTGTTGGCCCAGTTTGCTGCGAAAACTTGCACCGAAACATAGCAAATGCAAAACTTACCACCGTTGCAGTACTGATGCCCATAAAAGGACACGGTCTTTTGCGGCCCACACACACACTAGCACACTAGCACACTTTGCACTGGTAGCGTCGTTTTACAAAATCAAAGCAGTAGTAAGCGCACAAAAATTGAAAACCACCCAAAACTACTGTGACCTGGATAAGTGTGGGAGTTTACTGTAAGCTCAACCTCAACGTTTCGCCACACGATGGAGGCTCCTGGTGTTTCATGCGAACGCAAACCATCTTAACACACACACATACATATAGACCCGCTTGTGCTATCCTGTTTCTTCTTTTAATTTGCAATCTCGACATCTGTCTTCATCCTGTGTTTGCGTGTGACCTTAATTCGACCTTAACCTATATTCCTCAACAATCTTGCCATGAGCAGACCTGTAAGTTAGCCCGACTGTAACCAAACTGTGTTTGCTGGTTCGGAGCAAGCGCCCTAACTTCTGAGTAGGCAAGTTCAAAACCGAAACCTTCGGAGGTTCCAACACGAATCTTCAGAAGATTTATATCAGGGAAACAAAAGAAGGAATAAGCAAAGCTTATGGTGTTTGTTAGCATAGGTTCGGTTGTAATGTTTATTCTGGAAAGGATTGGCTTTCATGCATGTATTGTACAGCACCCAGAATTGGGTCACAAATGAGAACAATCCCCATCAGGCAGGTTCGTACGTAAAAAAAGGCAATATCGCGCACGCACCATTTTCTCACTTCCTGTGTTTATGTGCCTCCTGTGTACCCAAAAAAAGGGCATCCATTTATTGCTTTACCAGCCACACAGGCGCACCCATACATTGAAGCTCACAGGCGCACACACGAACGGGAACGTGCGCGCATGCACTTGCCACCGGTTCGATTCGGGACTGGAAGGAGGATTGACCTACTTTTGTCCATCTGCCATCTCGTGGTGTAACACACGTTACAATGGATTCGTCCACCGGTTCTAGGTGAATCCGCCATGTTGAATCTATTTGCGAGCTACTGTCTTTACTGCTGTGTATTCGAGCTCCCTTTCCAGCACAGTAATGTTGGGAAGATCCTTCTATTGTGTCTTTAATTTTGCCCTTCGCCTCACAAACACATACACATTTGAGCTGAACGATCAGACTGCTCCCCTTTTTGGATGTTTTGCTTCTTTTTTATTCTTTTTGCCCTCCATGTAATGTGGGTATGTAAAGGCAGAGATAGGTATGGGGTTGTAACGAGTCGCGCTTCTCCTTGACCTACTTTTGCGAGGTACACACGGCAGTTGTATGTGGAGTAGGTACGACTGCGCTCGTGCAATCGAGTAAGAATATAGTAGAAACAACAGGAAAAATTGGGGCCGAATAAAGGTGGCAAATGGTGGACTTTTCAAGAACGCACTTACACCCCTTTCTATTGCTGGGAAAGGACCTTATTTTTGGAGAATAAAATTCAGTTAATTAGACCTTCAAATTGATGTTTGTGCGTTTTCAAACAATTTTAGTCATTTCTATTGAAAGCTACCCAAATTCTTGGCTTAAAAATCAAGAGTTAAAATGAGCATTTTAATCCTTCCGTGTCTTTCACTTGTCAGCAATTAAAAAAGGGTTTTAAAGGAGGAGAAGGATTTCAATTGAGTCTTCTTTGAACATTGAAACTGGGACAAACGAGTAAGGCAACCTTCGGACCATTTAATTGACATTTAAAAGGATTTTTGTGTGTGTTGAGGATTAAAAGATTGAATTAAAAGATACTAACCTCTTGCGTAGCACCATTCGTCGCACCAGCAATGCGCACCTTCACCTCGTCCTTCAGATCGTCATGGGCGATCACCTCGCCCGTATTCTCCCGTCCATTGTACGTGAGGAAGACCTTCTGGCCCGGCTTCAGCTTCACGTCCTCCATCCGGCGAAAGCCGCGCCCGATCAGCTCGGTTTCGCGAAACTCGCGGGCCAGCCCAAGCCGCGCCACGTCCTTCATGTTGTCGAACGCAACCGTGTAGCGGGCGGGCGTCGTTAGCCCGGGCAGGATGTTGCCCCCGGTGCGGCCCGGTTCCTTCTGCTGGTCCGAGGCCGTTTTGACGAACTCGATTTTGCCCGAGTACCAGATCCCATCGGTACCGGGCGCACAGACGCGCGTACCCACGATCGAGCGCTTCGCCAGACGCTTGCCGGTGGACATTTTGTTGAGAAAGTACTTTTTCATAAGGGTGGCCGGTATGCGGTCGAACGTCTTTATTGCGGCTTTAACAAACCTCTTCAGGCTGAGGGGGGGCTTAGTTTCCGCACCTTCAACAACACACAGACACGTACAAATAAAACGCTCACAAATCACAGCTATTCTTGCTGAATGCTCAATAAGCAGCTTCTCTCACTCACCAAATATCACCGAATTAATTCCGAAATTGCACTCTTTCACGATCACTCGTTTTTCGGGGATAGGTTTCACACTTCCTTTTGATTCTTTTTTGCTTTCTTTTTGCTTCCTTTTTTGTAACTGCCACACACAATACAATTTATCACACATCAACTTTGCAACTTCGCTTTGCAATTCACTTCGCACCAATGCACTTTTCTCACTTGTTGGCTTGTTATTGCGATCTTGCGCATCGAATTGTTGAACCAATACTGAACACACTGTATTCTCTTTTCCTTTCGATTCTTTTTCCCAAAAGCGCTCACACTTTTATCAAAAACACACACACACATTCACAAAATTCGGCTCAATCAATGCAGTTAAACTTGTGTCGTATTTTTAGAGGAGCAATTTCCAACACTTTCCGAAACACTTTTTTTTCCACTTTTAGTAGGGTTTTTTCTTTCTGGCTTTCTTTTCGCACACTGCACAGTTTGCCTTTTTCACCAACCACCGACCAACTATGCGAACAACTTGTCCAGATTGTAGTAAGCCTCGTTGATCGAGCTTTTGCTGGCAGAACCACCACCGTTCCCGGTAGCCAAGTGTGTCGGACGACAGGCGAGCGCTTCGTGCGCTAGGAGCAGCTGACAGTGGTCAGCACCGTCGAAGAGGCCCGCGACCGTGGCCTGGTTTGTGAGTCCGGCTAGCGACAACGACGACACGCACGTCACAGCACCGTGTACGGTAGAGAGTGGGCCAGCGGCTTCAGCAAGAGCAACATCGTCGCACTGCAACAGTGGCAGTAGCTGCAGTTGTAGATCGTACGCACTTGTTCCGATCCTGCTGCTCAGTAACATTATTCGGCATGTGCAGGAAAGCTTGCCGAAATTGGGAGGGGGGAGGAGGTGGTGTTGAAAATGTTCTTTTCGCTTTACTCTACCAGGTGTGTGGTTCACCACGATATGCTTTCAGCTTGCCAGTTGCTGGTGTACTGTGCGAAAGAACGCACCGCCTGCTAATACTTGCTACGGTAATGTTGATGTAGGTCCTGCGAAAATGTTCGCCTCTCGCTCTCACATTCACTCGCACGCACACACGGTTTGGGGTACACAAAATAAAAGACGATTAAACGAAACACACCAAATTCGCTACCCTCGTTGAATCCGTGATATTCTGGCGGGGCGGGCTGTACGAACAACAGCACCGCTAGAACTGGAGGCGTCAACCACCGCACAAGGATACGATTGTAATGTGATTTATGCTGCTGTACGAGGCTACTGCGATTGTTTTCCTGCCTTTTGCACTATCACACATTTATGTAACGCTTCGTAACGTTTTTCTTCTTGTGTTTTGTTTGTTTTTTCCTTCACTGCAAGCCAGCTTCACTATTTTCACTCTTTTTGCGTACGAATGCTGTTGTAGGCGGCTGCAAACTGCCACTGCTGGAGTCGACGGTTAGGAATGCGGCAAACACATTCACGCCGACTTCGAAGGCAGCTTACAACACACACGGCAACAACAACACTCTCTCAGCGCACCGCGGACCGCCAACGGGCTGAAAGCGCAGGAGGATAATTGTTTGCTTTCTGTAGTTGCCGCGTCAAACGGGACGCTATGACGATTATGCTGTTTTTTTTTGTGTTGTTTTCTAAATTGACCACTGTTTTTTTTTTTTGCACACTTTTGTTATTGTCAACGGGGTGTCGTCGTGTTGGTCGTGCTGGTGCTGCTAGAAAACACACACACAGAACGTACAACCAACCAACTGCACACGCGAACAAAAAAAAAAAACGAAACAATCACACACACGCAGCTCTGGAGCTTTTGGATACACCGAAACGCGATGGTCCTCGGCGTGCAACAATGGATGCGCGATTTTTTTCCGGTGCCGGCCGTTGTTTGAAGCGGTAGCGCGCACAGCTGTAATGAGTGTATTTCGTGGCGGACAGTGTACAACAGTGAGGGAGCAACCTTTACTCTCGGCAGAAGTCAAATTTAAAATGGCGAGCCCGTTCCGTACGCTTCCGTAGCGGACCGCTGTCGTAGCGGGCAAGCAGTCGCGTGTGTGTGTGTGTGTTAGTGGTGGTGGTTGTACGCTTTTCTTCCCCTCCTCGGAAAGTGTTCATCCGAGTGTTCATTGCGTTCCCCTCCATGTAACGCGAGCGAATGCAGCGCGCGTCTTCTTGTTGCCGCTGCTGTGGCCTGTAGTAGTGTTGTTTGGTTTCTTTGTGTGATGGCGCGTGTGCACGTGTGAGTGCGTACGGGCGGCCATCGCGGAAAGGCGAAAGCGAATAGGAAGTTGTTTGTTTGTTTGCCATCCCGCTCACCCGATTCGGGTTTCGGGAGGGGGCTCGGCTTTTGATGAAGCTGTGTGCGAGAGTTTGATGTGCTTGTGTGCGTGAATGTCAGATTGATGTGCTACATAATAACGGGTAGTAACGGCAGCAGCAGCAGCACCAGCAACAGCAGCAGCTGATTTTCCGATGCGTTTTAAGAGGCGAATGAAGACCGCTCGCGCTACTCCAAGTCCGCTATAAAATCAACAAACATTCCGATGCGCTTTTGCTCGTACGGGTAAGGCTAGCAAGGCTCGTCGCTCGGCGTGAAGGTGGTTCAGCAATAGTGGCACCATCTTCTCGGCCTCTACAATCCGCTCAGCTGGTTGCGAACGTTGTTTCACAGCTCATGTTGGTTCGTGGCTGTAATATTTTGCTTCCTTTTTCCTTAACTCTTTTGCCTGCCACAGTAAACATGCTTACGTCCAGTTGCGTTGCGGTTTCACTTAAAGTGTTTCTTTTTCTTAACTGCCTTCAAGCACTTGAAACAGTGTCTTTTTCGTACATACATGCATATGTGCAATGGATCTGTGAACCGATATGCAAACATGGTACGCGTGTCGCATGTTTGTGTATTTTGTTTTAACATATGCACTCAAACCAAGCAAAGTGCTTCGAACAGGTATGTGTCTTTATTATTTATTTCTCTTTCACAAACATCAATCAGCATCATCGAACCTCACAATGCTGCGTGAAATGACACGCATAATTGAGTAATGTGTGCCGAAATCTGTTGCTCTATGCGTGCTTGTTCTGATTTTTTATTCCTATTAGCAACCACGCTGCTCTTTTCTTATTGCTGGAATGGATTTATTTGCAATGGACCAATTTTATATTTTTATTGTCTTAAAAAAACAGTTTCAAAATAGCATATCAAAAGAATTATGTTTTAAAATAAATCCCCTTTTAAGTTGACGATAATTATTGGGACAGCAGTTGCAAATTTCAGTGTCTACAACACTCCACGTACCAGAGGGTAAGGAAAACAAAGACACAAAAAAAAACGACTAAAACAACCCCGTTCCGAAGTATTCATAATAACTGTAATATAGCGAACCACCTCTGCCTGGGAGCTGCTTTTCCCTTTTCCTCTCGAATGCATGAGCATAAAATGTAAGAACACCAATACTCTGGCAAAACCGGGAGCGAACCATCATCGCACACAAGCACAAGCACTGCATGCAACACATACACACATCCACATGTATCCAGAATCCATGCAAGCTCTCCACAAGCGATGGGGCCGCACTGGAATGGGGCCACCGTACACAGTATTTCCCTCCTGCGCCATTAAATCCTCACCACTGGCGGTCGCTTGTTCGCGCATCTAGCAGCTCCCCTTCCCCCTCCCCCCCCCCCCCCTTACCCTTTCCGCCACCCATTTCTCGCCCTGCTTCCATGGAAGCTGAAACGCCATGCTCAAGGCAACAGCATAAAGACCAACGGAATCGAATGCGGTGGCGAGCGATCCCTCTCGAGGTGTGAGGGCGGGATTGTTTGGTGGGGGAGAAAGGAGCAACATTCAACCACACACCTCACCCGTTGGGGAAGGAACAGTTTTCCTTTCCTGATTTTTCTGCTTCGGTTCGGTCTCTAAACATTATGTTGGTGCGCGAATGGTGCGCGCTGGACGAACGCAGCACGAGTTTGGCTCGTTCGGAGGGTCTATGTATATGCTCGAAACCCCCCCCCCCTCCCCCTCCTCCCCTTCACCCCTCGGCTCCAATCGGTACCATAGCATAGCAAAACCTTCTCCTCCGAGGTCTCTCCATCACCCATTGTTTGGTGCCTGTGTTCCTGCGCCAGCGCCGCTCACAACATTATTAAATCTCACGCGGTTGTGCTTGGGAGGCAAAAATAGGCTGAAGGGGAGCTGCTGGTATTCGCTCCCCCCCCCCCCCCCCCAAACCCCCTCCCCATTTAGCTCGAGCAACACAAGCAAATTTAACTCACTCCAGCTGTTTGCAGGCGAGAGTGCTGGATTACAACAGTCCGTAACGCCGAGCGTAACGCTTGTGTTACAGGAGGGGAGGGGGCTAGAAAGGCGTTACTTCGTGCAAAGTGGGAGCCATTTTGGGCCACGGGTTTGTTTACGTTTTTTTTTTTAGTCGCAAACTGAATACGGTTAAGGGTATGAATTTGGAGCTGCTTTTCTAATAATAAGCAGTAGAACATTCGAGAAGGAAATGTTTTTGAAAAGTTGCTATATAATATTGTGATTACAGTCTTATCTTTACACTAGGAATGGGGTAGAACGGGATGTGGATAAGGAGGTGCGTGAAGAAGAGGAAGAATGGGAAACAAGGGAAAGGGCATGGGGATAGCTTCCGCGTTACGATTCGTGTTTTATCGAGCAGCAATTTTCGGAACCGGCTTTCGCTATGTAAATCGTCAAGGGTGTGTAGAGTACAGAGGGGCACAAGAATTCCTCTGTCGGTTTGCTGCCTTTTTGACAAAATGGTTTTTAATTTGAATTACTACATATTTCACACCAAAAAGCTTGTAAACGCAATTCAAGAGTAACACAGGCTTGGCTTTTTTTTTAATTTTATATTGAACTCTGGACAAATTAGTTTAACAAATCTGCATTAAACATCCCTTTTGTTTGTTATAAAATTGGCGTAAAGTATTTAAGTATTAACTACAAAGCATTAAGCACAAATTTGCATCGAAACTACAGCGTTATTAACTCGTCGTTATTCTTGGTCGCGAACTCGTCGAACAAGCTTTTGCCCCACTGTACTCTACAAACATGCATGGACGTTATTGGCGAGTTGTCATCGTATTTGGGGCACGCAATTCCCCCAATGGTGTGCGTGAAACCAACAGGATATACGTGTTTCCTTGCCTCGACCGTGCACGGCCCGTTCTTCCGGACCAAAAAAAAAAAAAGAAAAAAAAACCCCACCAACACTTTTCCCAACATACCCAACATAGGATCTATGCGAAGAGTGTAAAGGCGCTTTAATATGGGTGTGTGTGTGAGTGTCTGTTTGTATGATGATGGTTTTCATTTCTTCATGCAAAAAAAAAGCGCATGCGCTCGTGCGATTTTGCGGTAGGTCACTTTTTGTTTTGCACATCTCTCGCTCACACCGATCGGGCCGCTCTCTCGCTCGCTCTCCCGTAAAAAGCGCTCATGGGGTTTTCGCGATCGCGTTCATTGCCGGTGGTGCGCGTTTGCCAATGGCATCCTTGGCACGCTCGTACCGTGTACACACTTGCTAAGCTGATGTGTGTGTGTGTGTGTGTTGTTTTGCGTTGCCATTTTTGGACCCCTTGGAGTAGAGCGGCCTCCACCGTATTAGCGTAAGCGGCCGGTTTCACTCTTGCTGTACTTCCCGGTAGTGCGTGCTCCGTCACGGACAAATGACGCCAGAGGGTTGGTTTGGATGTATGTTTCTTCATTATGGAGGTTTTTTTGTTCCGTCCTACAGCTTATCGAATTTGGTCACCACGAAACTCGGACTCCGCTGCCGCTCTGCGATGCATCATTAATTAGCACGAATGATGACGACTGTTTACAATATTTCCGAGCTGGCGAGCTTTAGCCGTAAGTAAAGCAGCGTACCACTGGCACATGAGGGATGAGGGATGGTTTGGACGAACCTTTGCGATTTTTGTTGTTGCTGTTGTCGTTGCTACTTCCTGCTGCTACTATTTGTCAGTGCCCTCGATTCGGCGTTGTTTTGGCGTTGCGCAAATTTCGCGCGTAAGGTGTTATCATGTTTTCTATCAACTTGGGAAGGGGTTTTTTTTTGCACCGAATTTACACTCTCATTTTTACGACACCTGGCGCTGCGCCCGTTTGCCGGCATGATGTTACAGTTTTGTCTACGACGACGTGTTGGTCGAGGCATGATTTTTTTAGGTAGTTTTTGTGCTTAGTGGTTTAATTTTGTTTCCATCAACTTGCTTTTATGAGTTGCTTACGCGCCCATCAAGTTATGCGTTACAGCGAAGTGAAGTGACCACGCACGATCGCGATTAGTACGTGAGCTGAAGACGATAGCTTATCATTTTACATCTGGTCTGATTTCTTGTAAATGTTGTCTTTTTTTTTCTTTTTCCCATCCATCAAACCCGAGCGTCAGACAAACGTGCAACAGATTAAACAAAATAAATAAGAGAATTAAATAATAAATTAAACTATTCGATAATTTATGCTTCTCCGTAACAATGTAACAACCCTCGCCCGGGCAGTTGTGCATATAAAATCGCGACGCAATCTCTCACTAGCGGAGGGAAAAAAAATGGAAAGTGAACCAAAACCGTGTGTGCAGTTCGGAAAACAGGCCGCAAATAAAATGGTCACACTTTTATAGTTCACTTCAACAGGTTGCCACCAGCTTGGACACGGCTGGCGTTACTTTATGACTACGGTTGTAGAGGGAAATAAATCAACTACCAAAGCACACTGGCCGTAAAGCTTACCCAACCGTGATCATCCACCCGGGGACCCCCCCGTCGTGCTTTGGTGGGAAATTATGCTGCTGGGGAAATACCGTTTTATGGAGCTACCGAGGAGCTCCAAGTCCCTGAAGACAAACGAACAAAAAAAAAACGACATTTTTCTTTCCGGCCCATTTGAGCAATTCTAGTGCGTGGACATTTTAGAAATGGTTGCTTGGGCTTGTAAGAGGAAAGACTACTGAAGGTTACTAACTATTGCCGACATGTCATGGACAAATGTTTCAGGGGAAAAAAAAGAGAGCAATGTAAAGGTCTTACATTAAACATCAACAGAGGCCGCAAAGTAATGTCATGTTGAAATGGTTGGGCTTGCAGTTACAGGCAGCCTAAGCTTCCTCGATCAAATCGTAAAGCGGTACAACCATTAGTATGAAAGCGAAAAGTATACAAAAAACAGCTATCAAAGTGACTTATTTTGTCAGGGTTTCTTGGTGTCTTCTGATCCCCAAAATTTCCCTATAGATATAGTCCATTCGTAGCTAGTAACTGTTAAAAAATAGCTTTGAAGAATCCCATCAAAAGCTGACTAAAGATCTCGCTTCAATGTTATGCTAAAAAAAAACTCTGAAAGCAAAAGCATACCCACTTCGAAGTTGCAGAAAAGACCTCAAAAGATCCACTCTTCCCAACTCCGCATACAAAGCTTCAGCCGGTAGCTTGAGCCGAAATTGAGGTTACGATCAATCCCCTGTTCGGGCTCCAAAAGCATTAGGAAAACTGGCGAGGGTTGACCAGTGGGTTGTGGGAAACTCAGTGGATGGAAGCGGCCACTCCAAACGTGAACAAAACTAAGACGCAAAAGCGCTGCCCGTCGATTACGGCATTACGGATGAAATGGAAACAAGAAAAGAAAGTGTAAAGCCGGGCGACATCCGCCGATCGGTGAGAGTTTGATCGTCATCGGTTAAAGTGGCTTTAAAATTCATCCCGTGGGTATCGAAGATCCAGGGTCCAGGCTTTCCGATATGCATCCAACAAGTCGTTGTGCTTTTGGAAAGCTACTTTGTTGTTATCTTGTACTAACCTCGGCATAGATTCTCTTTTTTTTTCGAATGCCCTGACGACACTGCTAGACATTGTACTCTTTATATGACAAATAGTTCATGAAGCTACAAATAACATCAAAAAGTGAAAAAAGGGCACGTGTTGGTAAGCTCCCCAACAAAGCTTACACGTGCGCTCCAACTCGTGTGGATCCGTGGCTCTGGCTCTCGATGTGGCCACCAAGCGAATTGCGAAAGTTTATCTCACCCAAACGTGCGCTGAACCGCTACCGAATCGCTCTCTTCTTCTACCCGAAACCCTCCATTCCCATCCTCTGCGCCGTCCCACAACAGGAAAAACCTCAGTAATTGTGCCTCACAGCTCAGGTTTTCCACCCAACCATAGTGGCGGTTTTTTTTTTTCTTCGTCTTACTCGCATTTCCCCATCACGAAGCTCCAACCTTACCAACACACACATACACACCATCGCAAGCATTAGCTTTGCCTATTATTGTTTCCTACTTTTTGCGCTACATTTTCTCGCCTAACGGTTTCGTTCGTAGCGCGGTCAATAATGGCGAGCTACAACAGAAGCCGCGTAGCGTAACGCAACCATCCTAAGCCACCAGATTTGATGGGGAGAAACAGCGGGGAAGGGGATGGAGGGCTGGGGGATGGCAAATGTTGGCGGGTGTGCTGGGTGAGGGTGGAGCAGGTGGAAGTACCGTTTTCTTGATTTAGGTTTTTGCCTTTTTTTTGTGCTCTCTCACTCTCTCTCTCTCTCCTTCTCTAGTTTCTTTATGTTTCTCTATGCATTGGTTCAGCTATGCATGCATCCACCTTCCAAGCACCCACCCACCCGACAGCGCTTTAGTTCGCCACGCAGCAAAAAAAAAGGCTCACGTTTTTTATTTGATCACACTTTTGGCCTCGTTCTAATTTGTTGCATTGCTTAGGTTTAACGATGCAGCTTCGGTACGATCGTGATCGTGCGTCTCCACAATACAGCCATCGTGCTTGTACTTGCTTCCACTCTACAGCCTTCCAACACCCGAAGGCTTTAACGTGAGAGGGCAAAAGAAGATCTCTTGTGAGCGATAGAAAGAACAACCACAAGCGAACGAGCCGGGCGAGGAAAGTGTCATAAAACTGTGCAAAATAAGATTTGACGTTGCACTGTTGCACGCAAATCATTATGCAACCGGTGAGATCGATCGTTCAGCCAACACTACTTTGAACGATGAAGTAATGTGATTTTGAGGAGTTTTTATGAGAACTTGAAGAATTATTTCCTGGATGGTTGGGGGACTTGGTTGAAGTTTAAGTGATTATAGTAGCAAGAGATACATCAGTAAGCAATCTATGGCTGAAATGAGTGTAGCCATTGTCCCCCCATAGGGTGTGGAGCATACACTTTCAGCAAGAAAACATTTTCCCAAACGAATTTCCATATCAAAGTCACACGCAGCATAATTCACTGCTTTAGTTGGTAGTTTGCATTGAGCCGCTCTCTCTCACCCTCCAATACCCAGCTCTATCACTTCCTTATCGTCTGTTGAATGTGTATGTGCTTCCCACAGCTGATCGTAAACGCGGTTCGGAATTTCGGTTTCAAGTTTCACTTTCCATTGCTAAACCGGCAACATTCAAGTGTGGTGTGGCCGGCCGGCCGGTTAACCCGGCCACCGACTGCAACCGGAGCCGACTGCACTTGGTAACGGGAACGGGCAACATTTTTTACAACCGCGCCCTACCTTTGGATCGAATGTGCTAGAAGGTTTGGAAAAATGTTCCCTTTCCCTTTAACTTTCCGTTGTGGCCTGCCTTGTTAGTCTCGCACCCAAGTACTGTGGCGTTTGCTGCTAGTTAAAGCTGCTTGAATGGAGCTGTTACGCTGTTACAGCCGAAGCCACAAAACTCAATCATCAGCGCTATCGAAAAAGCACTGTTGTGTTGAGCGGGGAAAATGCAATTGCGGAAAAGAAGCGGAACCGAAAAAGCTTCTTCGGACCATCTAAACAACGATCCGTGTTCCGTCGCCATCATTGCAACGAACGTGATCGACTCTCACTTTCGTGCTTTGTGTATGTGCCGCAAAACTGCGCTAACCCTCCCTTTCCTCTCCTAACATTGGTCGGTTTTATTTCACGATTCGCGCGTTTTTGGAAAAAAAGAAAAAACAAATAAAAAAAACCTAAACAGGCACACACATACATGTGCATGATACACGATCGCTTTCGCTTGGATGTTGTTGATTTTTCCTTCTTCTTCTTCTTCTTTTTCGTTGTTGGTGTCCAAAAAGCTACCACCAAAGCGAGCATTGCGTAGCGATGTTTGCACGATACGGCTCACTACATTCCGCGAGGTCCGGCGATGCGGCCTGTGTTGCTGGTTGGCCTATGGCCAATAGCGCGCTTGTCTTGCCTCCTATTGTGCAGCCTTGGTCGGTTTGGTGTGTGCACCGTATGGAGCCACCAAGCACAGAGTGGTCATAGGGTGTTTTTGGCCACGCACATTTAGCAATGTTTGTACGCATAACTCTCTCGCATCGTAGTCGTAGCAAAACAAGTTTTTTTTTTTTTGCTTTTACATTTGTGTTTGGTTCGCGGGCCCGCTTTTTCGACCACTGTGGACAGCGTGGGGCGGAGGAGAGAGAGAGAGGCCTGAAGGAGAAGGCCTGAAGGACGCAGATGATGATGATGATGATGGTGGTGTCGCATTATGGTTACACGCATGCGTGCATTCCTTTAACATTTTTTCGGCAATGGGAAATGGAAGGTCGAGATTGATTGTGTTTGTTTTCATTAGAGCTATGCTGGCTGCCAATGTTTGACTTATGCTAAAGAGGAACTACCTAACTCATGCCCGTCGGCCGCTAAACGCATTAGGTAGTTTAAACATGTGAAATATGTGGAATATATTATATTTCAAATTCACAACACCGTCACTGTTAGACAAGAGACAAGTGGCTCAATTTTAAAGTGGTTTAAAGGCTTCTTGCGGGGGTTTTTGGGCCGACCGATTCACTACAAACGGTTGTAATCAAGGACAGCAAGCCACTAGAAGAGCCACAGCAATTGACATGGGCATATTGGTTGCTCGATTGGTTTCATTTCATGCAAGGTTAGAGCTTTGATTGATGAAGCAGCAAGGCAACATAGGTGAAACGGTTCGTCTTGTAGCTGCACGTGAAGAGAATCACATCAGAAGAAGCTGGTGAAGTGATAGTCTTTGCTGGTG
The DNA here is from genome assembly GCF_943734695.1 of Anopheles maculipalpis. Lineage (NCBI taxonomy): Eukaryota > Metazoa > Arthropoda > Insecta > Diptera > Culicidae > Anopheles > Anopheles maculipalpis. The sequence goes on along the minus strand of NC_064871.1, from coordinate 41,476,249 downwards.
GGATACTGACATTCAGGGCCAGAAAGAGTTGTGGTTCCGAGGGGTCGAAACGAGGGGAAGTGTTTTGTAATCTTAAAATCGAGCTGATCGGTGATCTAACTTTACAGGGTGACAATTTATTGAAGTTGGAGAACAACTGTTCACTCTGGACAAAATGCGTTAGCGGTAATGGTTTTGGGAGCTATCTCTACCAAAGGGAGGCGGCCCTTTAATCAACCTCCCTTCGATCATGGCCTCTTGAAACCTAAGAAGCTAAGAACTTGTTTTGGCAACGACAGCTTTTGCTTCTAAAGGGATTCAGATCTAACCCATAAGGCTTCGATCGTTCAGGAGTGGTGCAAGAAGCATTTGACCTGTTTCATCGACGCATTGGAATAGCCTGCTTCGTCCCTAGATATAAGCGCGTGGAACTTCAGCATATGGTGATCGGAAAGTTGGGCGACGTCAAACATTTGAATTTGAACGGATTGAAGAGACTGGTTTTTTAAAGATATGGGACGTAATATCGGATGAAGCTGAGCGTATGGCCTGCAACGATTTCCAAAAAGCGTCTAAGGACTACGTCTGAAATGTCTTTTACGTTAAAACTAAAATAATAAATAAATTGAGAAACACAAATTTCTCTCAATGATCGAGAAGAACTGGAACGATGTTAGGAATGTAAAAAACATTCGAACTCCAGTTGCTCCCATACGGAGCATGACAGTATCGGGCTCGGACTCTGTCTAAAACTTGCTAGATCCTGTAAGCTGCAATTGCAAAGAGATTCCTTCTTATCATTCTGGACCCATGCATGAGAATGAAACGATGGTGGAGACGTTGATCTTGCAAACTCGCCATAAGACGGACCATGCTCCGTTGAGCTGGTCATGTCATGAGAATCGTACCGAACAACCTATCCTGCAAATGCTTTATAGAAGGTTTCGTTCACACCGTTCCTCCAGGCTGTTCCTAGGCTGTCTGTGATATTGGGGACTTCGACAGCAAACCTTGGTAGAAAGGTGTAAAGGATCATACAGTATTAGAGTCGAAGTCTTGGTCTAAATTTCTGTAAGTAAATACGAGAATGAAGAAATGTCTATATGGCAGAATCCTTGAGTGTTTCCGAAGATTTCTTTGTCTTTCGGCATGGAAGGATATCGCCAATTCCTGTTCTATGATTGAAAAGTTATATCACGATAAAAAATGTGTCCAAATCATGATCAGTGCTGAGGGTTGAATTTTGTTGAAGTTGCTGTAACTGTGTAGGAATAAAATTTCCTGTCCAGATTTACCCCTCAATGCCAAAGCCAGCATAACCAACCGAACCGATGAAACCTACCCAACCATTACCCAGCATACTTTTGCGCAGCTTTAGAAATCCCTTCACTAAGTAGTATCGAATTCCTCCCTCAACCGGTTAACATGCTTTTGCCATTTAATTTGTTTTTCGCTATCGGAATGCGAATCCTCTCAGCTGCCCCACCGGCATACCTGCATACCAGCCCGAACGACCAATCTAACGCGTCCGCGGTGGTGTTGTGCCTGTCAACTGGAAAAATGATGTTCCTTCCCGAACATTCCTCAACGCAACGCGGTGCATTGGCAGCACCTGGCTGGGTGCAAAAGAATTCCTACCAAACACAAGACACACCGCATCGTAAGTGTAGGCCCGGTACCTTGTATAAATCAGCCAGAATTCCTGAGGGCTCATTTTCGCTAAGCCTAATCCACAGAGTCTCACCGTCCCACGGTTGTGTCAACGTATGTTGCGCATAAGAGATCCTTCTTCGCCAATACTTGGCGCACAGGTTTGCCAAGGGCATCACAACCGTGTGCCTGTCAAGCACAGCACACACACACACACAAACTATAGGCGGACATATTTCACCGGCAAGATATAGCCTGTCCGCAGTATCATGGCTTCCAGCGAATACTGGCAGGATGGGGACGTTCACGGGTTTTGGTACGCTAAGACGGCGGACGGTGAAAAATGGTGTTACGAAACTTTCACGATTAGAAGAAGTGAAAGTGTTGCCCGCCCGTGCCTTTGTGGTGAGGGGTGTGTGAGTGTGGCGGGCATCCCACAAGGGGAAGGGGTTGGTTGTTGCTGTGGCAGTTCGTTGCGGTTCCCCCGGGACTGAAAGACAAAACCTGAAGCTACCATTGCAGCTACCTGTGCAGTCGATCGTCCGGGCCGGTGCATCCACGGCGTGTGCAGGACGGGTTTGAGCGTTCCCGTCCCGGGGGCGGCATGCTGAGCGTGTCGAACAAACAAGCGCAGTGGTTTGATCCCCGTTGGACAACCCCGTTAGAGGGCACTTGCACACGATCGCTATCTTGAACGCCTCCCATGGAAAGGAAATGAACATTGCCTGCAGATATCGAGCCTTATTCACACAGCCACGTGTGTGTGTGTGTGCCTGGTTCAGGTTCGGAGTAGCATAGGGTGAGAAAGCTTCCGATTCGAATACACCCGGGAATGCCAGCTGGTGAAGATTGTCCCCACAAGTCAAGTACTAATTCGAATTGTCATGCGCATCGTCACATCGATCGAAACTGTTGGAGTTTTTTTTTGGTGTCGAGGGACTTGAAATCGGTTCCCCTTTTCAGGCTAATTACTCGCTGATTAGCGTTGAATCCGCTACGGGACCACGGGCAAGTGAAATCGTCACCATTTCGTTCCCATTTTTCCTTACCAAACGGATGCGAATTCAAAACGCACACGATCGCGCACGCACTATCGTATAATCCGGCTACGAAGGTTGACAGTTTGGTTGGTGCGGCACGTGGCATTCGAAGGGAAGCACGATGGGAGGCACGATGGTGGGACGTTATCTAATTTTACGCAATCTCACCGTACGGCGTGGTAGTAAAATAGCCAAAATGGAAAGTAAACTAGCCCCGGCGCAGCAGTGTTGGCAGATTAAAGCGGGAGCGTGGCATGGTGGTCCGGTAGACCTTACCTGTCGGTTCGCTCGGTCGCTTTTAATGAGCGTTTCGATAAGACGCTGGACACCGGTAACTAGTTTCTAATTTTGCTTTAATTAGTGCCCGATGCTGTATTATACAATGTGCAGACGTTTACGGTCGGCGGTTTAGCATGCATTAAACCGATTTCCGATCGACCTATTTGATTGGCTTTCGATCGGTGTCTCGGGTCTAAGTGCGCAACTCGTTAGTACGATAGGTACTTACCTGAGCTGAATTGAGCTGAGGTCTTGCCCTTCTAGTCTTCGCCTGCTGTATGGCCTTTTCTGAATCCGAGAAGTATATGAGCTTGTGACCTGTGCAAGCAGCTCGGCTGGGGAAAGATATTGAAGTTTGAAAAAGTCAGGACAATGTACGAAACTTCAGGGGTAAAATTTTCAGATCTGTGATAAAAAAGTGTGAAGAAAGAGTTCCCAATTCAAGAGGAAAAGTGAACTCATATCTAGATCTTTCTTCTGGTTTCGGTTAATAATGTGTGAGATGGTGGTATTGGTTCATACGTCTCGAGAAATAGGACGAAAGTGCAGCTGCCTACAGGCGTAAAAGAAATCAAAAGGTCATATCATCCGAAGCCCAATATAGCTTAGAAGAGGCATCAATCAGCATTTATATGTGTGAGTCACAAATATGCGATCTGTACTCAGTTAACTTCAGTTTACAACATTTTCTAAAAACAAAATAATATTTGTCAAAAAAATGTTTCAAAATTCATTGCTTTGTTCGTTCGCGTGCGGTTCGGTGCTCTGTAATTATGCTCACACACCAAAACGTCTGTGTAACGCTGAGGGCCCTTCAACGTCCTTACACTTCCGCTTCACGTCAGACAGGGGCCCAGGGGCTTTTACGTTTGTGTTTTGGGATCGATTGGGATTTTAAGCCACATTTTCCCTTTCCGAGTACGATCGAACAAACGAATAGACAATCGAGTCTGTACATCAGCCACCAGTCAGCATATGCATAAGGTGCATCTAGGAAGGTGGTGTGTGTAGCAGCAGCAGCAGGTGGGCTTGGTGCTTTGTTGATTTTTTCTTCTAATATTCCAATTCTTTCTCCTTTCGGATGCGCCTTACCCATTTCACCCTTATTATTTCCCCCAAAAAGGAACCATGTTTAGTTCATCTGCGGTGGTGTGTATGAGGAATCTTTGCACAATGAAGCAAAAAGGACGAAATGGATTTTTTTTTCACTTTTCGTGGATAGAAGATTCCCCTTTGCTTTCAATGTTGTTATTTTTTCTCCTTTGGGAAGGCATTTTTTTTTCAAACAGGTTGGAACTTTGATTTCGAATTTCAATTTTTCTACCTGCCTGCAAGGAAAACGATTATGAAGGACTTTGTCGCATGTTTACGTGGGTGTGTGCGTGTGTGTGCGGTTTAATAAATGTGTGTTCCATTTTCGGATCGTTTCTTTGGTGAGAGTTACAACTTGGTGCATAAAATATACAAAAAAGAAGAAAGATAATAAAAAAAGGTTGTAATAAATGATAGCAGCAATAAAGAATAGTCATAAAGCTACGTACAGACATTGTGGAAAAAAACAAAAATAAACTTCCACAGGAGTAAGCATCCCGCACCAAGGGCAAAACAAATAAAATCAGACACAATTGACTCATTGCTGCAAGAACAAAACTGCCGACGTGCAAAATCCATCCTCAAGTGACTTCTACATGAAAACAATCAGGACATACCGACAGTTTTTCTATCGAAAATCACCCACTGGAAAACATTGTGAAATTCCTTCCCTTTATCCAGCGGGAATCGATGGGAATTTCTTCACGGCGAATGAAGTTTTACCCGTCCTATGGTGGTGTGTGTGTGTGTTGGGAACCATTTTTTTTTTTTCAACCCATCAGCAGCAAGTGTAAGCGAGACAAAAAAAGGACTCTACGTTTGATTGTGGTTTCGCGCCATTCGCCGGCATTTTTTGTGATAACTTCACCAACACCAGCAAGGCAGGTTCATTCGTAGCAAAGGACACTTCATTTCTGCTGTATGCGGCGAGCTGTCATCAACGCAACATAATTGTTGTTGTTCATCTCGAAGGAAAATCATCAAAGAGAAGCGAGAGAGAGAGAGATTGATAGAGAGTTGTTTTAAGAGAGGAGAGCAAAATGTCCTTAAAATTCATGACGTTCTTCTTTGTGGTAAATATGTGGCGTTCATCCTAACACACATATCCGAGTCCAGGACTTGAAACGCAACGATCACGCTGCGTCCTTCCCGCTGGTCACCTTCCTACCACGCGGGAGTTTTATTTTCCCCTTCGCTAAAGGCCTTCGTCTAACCCGATTTGGGATCTTGTTTTTTTTCTTCCTTCTAATACTTCGGTTTGTTTATGCTGCAACTTCTCCCACAGAGCAGTAGCAGTAGTAGTATTGGTGACAGGTTTCAACGAACAAAGTGCGAGGCAGAGCATTGTGGCCAAATATTCCAGCTTTTTCGGGACCGCTGGTTGCTGTCCCGTGACGAGCATGTCCTTGATTTGACCTTTACACGCACGTTGACGAACCCGATGACTGTAGAATGTGGGATAAAACTCCCAAAAATAAAGTCCTTTCAAAATTTAGCTTTGAGACTCAAATAAATGGAGAATAATGTTGTGGAAAGGTTAGAGAAAGTAGCTGAGCCTCCTAGGTACCAATTTAAAGTGTAAGATAATACATCACTCATCATTAAATTGAAACCTGATACAAAAAGTAATTATGCTTTTCAGCTATGTTAACATGTTTGGGAAAGAGGTAATTGAAGTTATTTAAAAAAAAAAACCTTTTTACCCATTAAAAATAACCAATTATGCAAAATATTATTCCAAATTTTCAAGAAACTGGGAAACGAGTTTCACGAAGAATTCTGAATATAAATTGCTAGCAAATGGGGAACTTTAATAGCTCCGCTCTCTAACTTTATCGAAATTGTTCGATTTACTCGACTTTCTGCTCCACCGTATTGAGTTGAGCAAAAGCGAAAAAAATGGCCGCTTGTACAGCTTCCAAGCGAACCAAGCGATTTACTTTCTCCCCCTGGCACGAACCCATTACTTCCACATCCAGCGCAAGAAGGGTTTTAGGGTTTGACCTAAACTACGGTCCGGACACTGGTCCGCATCATGCCGGGTCGGCGATGAAGAAACCAACCCAAAACCCTGTCTTTCCACCGAGATGAGAAGTCCACTGCTGTTGCTGCTTGTTATCGCCCGCGGGTTTCTCGTGGGGGCCTCAACCGAGGAGTGCAGTCCCCTACACTAATCAGACAAAACCAAGACCGGCCTGGGGCAGGGAATATGTGTTTCGTTGGTTTAAAAATTAGGTCACACACATTGACGCACCCTCTCGCAGGTCGCAAGCGAAACAAAGAAAACTGAAGCGAAAATCAACTGAAAGAATCGCTGCCATCGCGATTGCCACTTGCCACCAGCATCTAATACGGCATCTATTCGAGGGTTTTGGATCTAAACCACTCTTTCTGTGCCCTTCCTACCGTGCTGATCCAGCAACACTTCAACTGCAGCCAGGAAAGATTTGTTGTTATTGCTTTCCCGCTTCTCTTTCCTCCAGCCAGTTGTTGCCAGTGCGCTTGGTTGTGATGCCACAGCTGGAGATGGAGTTTTCCGATTAGTTCGGTAGAGTGGATGGTCCCTTTTTTTCTTCCTTCCGAAGCTGGAGCTACTACGTAGAATATCTCACCCGCAAAAACCATTTCTCATGTCCCCGTTGTCGTCCCGTGTCGTCGGACGCAAACGACGCTCGATTGATATCTTATTGCGCGTCAGTCGGGAGCTGAGTGCGAGTGCGTATCGTGTTGTAAAATATGTACGCCATACAAGTATTGGTAGCATCTTCCATCTCTTATCGTGCTTATCGTGCTGCAGGACGAAAGGGTACGAATGCTCCCGGCGAACCGCTGTCGTTCGTTCGTAAACGATCGCTTAGGAGGGTATGCGCTGTGCTTTCACTTTACCAAATTTAGTACTACGCGGAAGACCGTTTCCCACTTGATGTGCTTCTGCGTACGGCAGCGCGAACTTAACGGTTGCGTTCTCAGCCAAGAACCAAGAAACGCTCATCCCTCCACCTGGAATGGATGGTTTGGTTGGGGGATGGAGTGTTTGCAACTGTCACTTCGAGAACTGCGCTTAAATTTGCATCCCCTGACCGCAATTTGGGTCATGCTTGATATGGGCACGGATCAAGTCCCATTTCCCTCAAGTGGCGAGCGTCATAAATTGTTGCCTGGCAGAACCCGAACCAACCATGGAGCACTGAAATCTACCCATTTCCCCGATTGAACGAATGTGTCACAAAACTTTCAGTTCGATCTCATCTTCGGTTTTTCTCATCTGCTTTGTATTCTACGGTGCCGTACCGAAACCTATCCACCGATGGCCGTATATGCAAAGCGTGGAACGGGTTTTTCGTTAGAAATCGTGGCAATAATTTTTTAACGATTTGTGTATTATGCATCCCCAATCGTTCGCCCTAATCACGCTCCCTGACAAAAGCGGTGCGTGGCGAGGAATGGTGCCGAAAAATATTAATTTATTCATGAATGCCTAATAAACACTGGAATCATAAATTTAAGCTACAAAACTAACGACCAACGGTTCGATCCGATTTTGATTTACAGGCCGGATTGTTTTGATGGTGGGCAGGTATAGGTCTAAAGGCGAGCCCTTTCATTAGCCGAAATTTAACAGCGTGATAAGCGAAGGTAGATTAGAACTATGGTTCAGGGTTTTATTGTGAACGTGCATAGCGCCATTCGATCACATACGTACGCCACAGACGGGCGGCTTAGGAGTCTAATGATCAATCAAATAGTTTATTCCGTATCAAGGTTTGTTTGTTTTGGTGTTAAACAGGACCATGCCATTCAGCTTCCACTGAGACAAATCAAGAAATTATTAGAATGCAGTTTCAAAAATCTCCGTCCGATCCGCCGTCGCGCAACTAATCGCTCGTAAGATCATGAATCGAGCCATCCGATCGTGTTCCGGGTAATTGCGTTCTATCTGGTACAGGTTGTTTGTGGTTGTTTGATTGAATTTCCGGACTTGCACTGGACAAACCATCGTCACCGTTTCAACTTCGTACGTTAGGGATGTCGTGACCATATCTCAGGGTTTTGTTCGGATCGTAGCCGTGACATCTTATGCTGCGTGTGACCATGGCCTAAGGCTGTCAAGAAAGGTCAATCATCGGAAGCTAAAAATAGTGACCAATCGGTCTAGAAGCTCTACAAGCGTTTGTGTAGTTGGTGTTGGAATGGAATTGGAGTGTTAAATTTGTTATTGACAAGTCAATGCATGGGAAATTTAGATAAGTTTTTACTTATGTACGGTGACACTAGAATAGACTTAACAGATTTGAACAAAGCTCGGTCAAACTTCAAGGACTTTTGCTAGTACATAAGACTTTATAGAAAGCATTATCGGGTGCAAATAATTGGAAACATCTTCCAGTCACGAAGAGCGATATTCTTCACTCTTTAACTTGCGAAATACGTACAGTTTCCCTTCAGGATGACGCAGAGAACATCGGCAAAACCATAATGACCGAATTTAGCTGTCCCGCAATCCACAATTGCCCGCGGGGTCGAACGCATGTACGCACTTTCCATCGTAACGCCCTCCTTCAGGACGCAAGCCCGCCCACGGTGCTCATCATTCGACGCAAGCCAACAATTGTTTGTGACGTAGTTGAAATGGTCGATATCAAATACGCAGATCCGTAACGCTCACTCTATCTCCCCATTTATCTTTTATTCTCTCTATCCGTCTCTCCCTTCAAACACGATACGATACATTATTGCAGCAAGCGGATGCGAAAATTCGGAACAGTACAGTTACCGATGGGAATGTCTGTCGGGGAACGGCGTTGTAATTTCATGCAATGATCAGGCCGAGAACGTGCCAAAGTGGAAACAGTTAATCGGTGGCTTGCAGAGCGCTCATCCGTACCGCGGTCCGTTCGGGGTTCGGTTTTCTCTGGAGCCTTCATCGAATCAAACGCACACATTTAACAGGCTCAGGAACTAGTGAGGTCCAACCAAAAAAAACAAAAAAAAGGGACTGTGACATGCGTTTTTGGTTTGTTGCTCCACCGGGAGGACGAACTCGACGCTTGGACGAATTCGGAAGGTTCATCACAATGGATACGATGGGCAATGAAATTCCCCCGGGGGGTAGGATGGAGGGGTGTGTGTGAAAAGGGAAAGAAAAAACCCGGTACGAACGCGTTACTTTCGTAGATTATCCCTAGACGATGTTTCCATCCCTCGATCCGTTTGTTCGTCATAAAATTTACGCTTTTGTCCGTAAATCTTCCCCATGAAAATCGTCCATAATTGTCAAACTTTTATACAAAAATAAAACATTGTATACTCCATGTTAAAATGATATCAAATCAAACGATTACAAAGACGCACAGAGATAAGTGTGGCCACCGTAAATACACAAACCCTCATTCCTTCCCTCAATCGAACAAATCTTCACACCCGTGATGCGTCATACTCAGAAATGTCACGCAACACAATCTTACAAAGCAAAGGATCCTCTCATAACCGAAACATCCAGCAAGCTGGAACTGGAAGAATGGCCGAACCAAAGATAGGCTTCACCACAGACCACACAATCGGGGAGGATTGCCGGGCACCGTGTGTGCGGGCAGAGCAGAAGAGAGTGATTTAATTGAACTGATAATGGACGGTAGATCCGGCTGTGAGTGACTGCATTATGGGATTTTTGCTTTGTTTCTGATCCGGCCAAAGCCAATGTGCGGCACGCAAGGTATGTACGGGGTGGGCTGTGTTTGTGTGTTTGAGTGAGTGATTTTTGTGCTTTTCTTTTTCGCTTATTTGCCAATCGAAACGTGTTGGCTTGATTAAGTTCGCATTAGCGACAGGAAATCCCCGATGTGCCGACTTTCGACTTTTGCTTCGGAATCGGCCAAATTGTCAAATATTTTATTTAACCCTAAGATAAGATACAACTTGTAATATAGGACGGTTTCTATCTCAATGTTCTAAAGCTAAAGTACAACTCAACGATGTAATGCACTACTGTACTGAACCGTTCGGAACAGGTTCATGCATGCATTGGACGAACAAAGCCGATGCATCTGTCCCGGTGAGGGATTGTTCTATACCTGCAGCCACCGGGGAGGTAGGGCCATACATAACTTGAGCTGATAAGAGGCCGTTTACCTTGCAGGATTTGATGAATTTTCGGGGCATAGTATCTGAAGACAGCTTCACGGTAGCAAGCCATATACAGCTTGATGAAGTGCATGGCTGCTGGAATAGATTAGAGCCAACGCATGGAAGCTCTAAGGGTACGAAACACAACACGATCGAGCACTTAACTTTGAAGGTTTTGGAGATTTAATGACGTGTACGTTTGGTAGAATTAACATTTGTTTAAAGGTCGATGGCATTTTGTGATGTTTTCCAGGTATTCAAATGAGGCCTCATTTGAAGCATAAATGCATTGAATCAATCCTTTTAAATACACATACAAAACAAGGATTTCTTATATGAAGTGAACCCTCTTTATTGTAAAATTATGCATTTATTTTATTTATTTATTTACAATGGATTATGACGGTCCAGTGCCGTATTGTCAACACCGCTTGTGTTGAATAAATTTAACATTCTTATTAGTAAGGGATTTCCTCCTTATTCTTTACCTTATCCCGGGCATAATCGGTTAAAATTATGCATTTATAATACAATTATTTTTGCTTTGCTTCTTGAAAAATGGAAACCCCACCAGCCGCAACTCAAGAAGCGTTTCATTCGTTGTATCCCAAACAAACGATCGCGATAAGAAATGTTTAACCCATGACACACAACAATACGACGCATCATTTTGAAGTGTTTTTTTTTCATTCTGCTGGTTTTCTCAATTTCATTAATGCGACATCACGATTTGCGTTTGCAAGGGTAAAAACGTAAAAGGTTAAGCAAAGGCATTGCACGAAAAACAAAACGCAATCTGTGCCGGCTGGGGAGTAAATAAAATCATTAACCACAAAACCCCTAACACGTCACACGTCGCAAGAAGTTTAGGGACAAAGACAAAACTCCGCAGGCAGCAATAGGCAGGGAATTTCCAACGCTAGCACGACGTGTGACGTATTGACGCCGGTGGGTGTAGGGCAGAGGATCTCATTCATACCAAAAATGTTCGCGTCATCAAGAGAAAACATCCGGTGTGTGCTGTTTCTTCCATTTTTTTATATTTTTATTCCGCTCGTTATCGCTCCGGTGCTTCGCGTTTTGGTGGCTCCGATCCGGCGTGATATGGCAGGTTTTGTGCAGGTGTTTTGCAACGGTTCAACTACTTCTGCCATTTGTTGCGTTTGCGTTTGCTGATACGCATCTTCTTAGCGGCACTTTATGCGTACGGCATTTGGTGCGATACGGCTGCGTACGTCGTAATAGAAAATATAGCGAGACGCATCGCATACAAACCCCGGTGGAGCAAAACAACGGGGGAAGACAGCAGCAGCAACGACAACAAAAACAACTCTCACATCTACCGATAACAAGGGCTTGATTGTGGTTGAAGGCTAGTGTAGAGCCGTTTGTAGGTAAAGTAACGTTAAAACATTACCCTACGGGAGGCGATAGTAATGATGGCGTCCGGCGTGTTAAAAGTAGGAGTTTTTTTTTGCTAATGGAGCTCTTGGGCCTTTCATTAGCGGCCATGTATCTACCGCCTGGCAGCTTTGATTAGACGCATCTGTGCGTTGCAATCCGGTTCCGGTGTAAGCAAACATGGCCGGCCGGCATTTCGATGCAACCCGATTGTACTTTATCGTATTTTTGAGCTCGGTACCATGACGTTACGATATAGGAAGAAAGATAACTGGAGAAAATTTGCCGAACCCTAAAGGCGGGCTTCATTAAGAACATTAATCCATTAATACAATTGAATAGAACTACTAAACAAATACATACCAATAAAGAACAAAACAAACCAAATGTGGGTTAGATATTCCTCTCCACCCCAACGTTAATTGAATCGTGAAAGAAAGAATTCCCTTTTTTTGGAAGAAGAACAACAACTTACACACACGCTAAAAGGGCGTCATAGAATCCGAATCCACGAAGAAGCCGCCTTTCTTTGTTTACATCGGTCCCTTCTTCGATTGACCACGATTCACCACGCAACACACACTACCAATGAAATATTTGTATTAATGTGTGTGTGTGTGAGTGATAAATACAGCCCTCGTGCAGGTGTGTGAGAGTTTATTCTGATCAAAGTAACCGGCGTATTCATTTCTTGGGCCCTTTGTTTGAGATACTGTACACAGCAGCATACTTATGCCTATCGCACACTCACTCATACACGCACACGCACACACACTCACTCTCTCTCTCTCTCCCTCTCTACATACACTTCGTAGGGATGAAAAAAAGGATGAATCTTTTCATGCCTTGTTGTCTTACGTGTGTTTGTGTCCTGGTTCGAGTCGGCCCTTGGTTTGTTTATCAACAAACAACGTATCAGACGGTGAGGTATGGCGGGGACGTTTTTCGGTTTCCTTATTTCAGCCGCAGCTTCATTTAGCGGTGGTGACGCGCCACGCACGCACAGCGTATAGAGTAACTGATATGAACCCGAACCAGGCAGAAGCATTTTAATGACGTCACTGCGTAAAAATATTCAAGCGTAGATTACACACGCACACCGCGGAAACGGACGAATGACACAAGTGACGTGACTGTGTCGCTGATGTTGATATTTTGCTACAACGTCATCATATACATTTTGACAGATGATGCTTGTTGGCGAGGATTTCTTTGGAGCGTTGGATCGTACACAAATCATATTTCTATTAAATTAAATTTCAATTTTCTCTCGACAGTCAATTGCGCAGTTTCGATTGCCGTAAACAACTCATCCCGGGTTGTTTGGAAGGATTTCGTAAAGTGTTTTAAATGAGTTTTACCAAGTCACTGCACTGGAAAGCTAAACCTGCTGCGCCATTTCCTATGCCACGATTGGGGGCTGTGGCCACAAATCAGCAGCAGCATTAACATTGTAGTTTTACCTTCTGCAGATTAGAGCACAACATGGACGAGAGAAAGCGAGACAGCGATAGGGAGAGGATGTGCAAAGATCATCATTCGCGAAAACAAAACCGGTTCAACACATCCAGGAAAGCGTCAACAACAACAAACCCCATCTTCCCATCGTCCTCGCTCGCCACCGTTGTCCTGGCAACGCTCTCTCTCTCTCTCTCTCTCTCTCTCGCACCGGTGTGCGATCCCATTTCATATCACATGATCAAAGCGAGTGTGCAAAGTTTTGCCCGATCGGACGTGGCTGACTGAGCAGCTGAGCATATGTTTGTGTACGTTAGCATTAAAACACGCTCGCGCAGATGAGAGAAAAAGGTGCATTGACTGTAGATCGGTGCACCACAACATCACACCGCTACATATCTGTTGCAGCTCGTTTATTTTCCGTTTTCGGACACACCCGGTGTTTCATTGCCGCACCGCATACGAGATACGAACCCCTCTGCTCACTAACGCGCCGCGATAAGCGGCAACGGCAATCTGAATGCACCGGACAACCGATGCACCGTGGTTTCGTGGCGCGAATAAAGCGAATTATCGCAAAGAAAACCGGGCCACACCACGCCGGGCTGTGTTTTGTTTTGATCCCGGTGGCTTGGTGGCTTTGGCGAACCTAGAGAACCCCGGCATTCCCTCGGCACCATGCCCGTGCCGTGTGTTATAGTGGTTGTGGTTGAACGATTTTCTCGCCCTTTACGTCGCACCAAGCCACAGCCGTACTCGAGAACGGGCGTCGCGTGTATTGCGCGTTTTTTTTTCGTACGACGTTTGGCGCGTCTCGGTACCCCTTCATGCTTATGCTTGCTGTGGGTTGTGTGGATGCACAACGCACCGGCCGCATCCCGGTCTGGATTGGGTCGTTGAACTCGAATTGGTGGCGCGACGCCACTGCCCTTACCGCCTTCGTCCTCATCATCGCATTACCCACACACACACAACACAGACAGAAGGCGTTCGGGGTTAGAGTTTTTCGCGTACGGTTAAGGAAAAACACAGGGGAAAAAGCGAAAACCCAACGCACACTAGTGTAAATGTCCGAGGTTCGGGGAAGGCCAGCAGGATATCGGATCCACGGATCCGAAACCCGGGGGAAAACCATCGGGAAAAGGGGGCATGGAAAATGCTTGGTGTTTTCGGATTCGGAACGCAATTTCTTTACCACCACCAGCATCAGGGAAATTTTTGGTAGTTTGCCCGTTTATTACTAAAGGGGAAAACCCTAGTCCCACCGGGGCATACAAAGAGACAGCAATAGGGCCGGAGAATTCTACTATTTCTGGTGACGTCGTAACGAGTTAATCATGATGATGCTATCGTTTTGAAAGACAAAAAAGGCACACATACCACACACTTAGAGTGTGATGTCTTTGGGTGAACCATTAATAGGCTTCAACACCTAAACATCACCGATGAAAATATTCGGATCAAGCTTAGTGGTTGGGACGAGTCGCCATAAATGTATGTAAACCCTAGCTGCACTCTAAGCAAAGCAAAACTAAAATGCAACCCAAAACACCGGTTGCCGGTCGACTCTCTGGACACAGCAACGCCACAATGTCGCGGCGCCCAGCACGAGATGGGCGCCGAAAAAAGTGGAACAAAACATCAAGACATTGCACTCACCAAACTGCAACCGATCGAGAGGCAAAAATCGATCCGTTCCGTCAACCCAAAAACCCCCAAGAACATTGTGCCGTAAAGGCGAAAAATATTAGTTGCTTTCAGAGAACTTTCAGCAAGATATAAACGTTGGGAATTATGATTAAAAAAAGGAAAAAAGGAGCGACAGAAAATATGTAAATGCCAGAATATTTTGACTGCGCAACAGGACGTAACATTCGGTACATGAAAATTGCATTGCTCATGTCCCCAAACTACATGTAAATGTGAGGATGTTGGCGTGGTGTGAGTATTTTATGATGACGCTTCAAAAAAAAAAACAAAACACCCATACACACACGCACACATAATCACACTCATCCAGGCCCGTCTCGAGAGCATGAAAGACCATCCGAAAGGCACCCAATAAATGTAGCACTCGTCTAGGATTCGTACGTGGACGTAGCAATGGATTTCCAAATCATAGCCCTGGCTGGCGGTCGATGATGGCGATACGAAAATCCGTCAAAGGCCATCGAGCGAGCGTCTAATGTGTGGGCACGGAGACGTGGAATCAAAACAAGCAAATTGCATCGCAACATGCAACATGGAGCGGCCACGATCGGGGTAGAGAAAATAATATAAAAAATAAGCATCACCGTGCTGTGCCGCGTTTGTCTGGTGGTCAGTCGCAATTTCTACTACGCCAAACCCACCATTAGGCAGGCCTACCCGGGACCACATTAGCTGTGTTGGGGATGGCATTGCGGAAAGGAGGGGAAGGGGGGGGGGGTACCCGGTGGGTTCGTTAACTTAGAAGCTGCTCAACGCAAGCCGCAACCAAAGACAAAGGAGACGGCCCAACCAGCAGTAGGGCCTACAGTTCGAGAGGGATCAGGGACAGGGGACAAGAGAGACATAGAGAGAGAGAAAGAGAGAGAGAGAAAAAAACATGCAAACGTAAACAAATGTCGTGTAGCATAAGTGTGTGCTGGAGTCTGGTGGAAAGTAGTGGAAAAGAAAAACAATAAACAACAAGGAAACACGCTCAACATAATGTTGCTCGGTTGCGTGAATCGATGCACCAACACACTTTCCTATGGGAGAATGCAACAGCAGCTCCAAACTACATGTGTGTGTGTGTGTGTGTGTGTGTGTGTGTGTGTGTGTGTGTGTGTGTTTGCATGTGTCTGTATAAGGGTAATAAAATGTTAGCACACACACACACAGCTGCAAACGTTTGTACGTGTTCATAATTGGCATTTGTGCATGGATGTGTGTGTGTGTGTGTGCGAGGCGGTTTGCATGGAAACATGCAGCATAGGCTTGCTATGCTCGTATGGCATCGGGAACCACGCATAGGGAAACCGATTTTCATAGGGATGCAACAAGCGCGCATTCGAACACCTTCCCGTATGTGAATGGAAAACAAAACGTCAACAAATCGAGTTTTTGCCGCTGGAATGGTTTCCCGTTTAGATCTTTCAGTTGTAAAAGTGTCGATGAAAGCCTGTTTTTCAATATTTTTTTTTTATCTTTTACTTTATCAACTCCTCCTTGTAATATTTTGGCCCTTTTTTTATCGCAAAGGAATGCCACAACAAATGAAAAACAAAAATGCAAAACGAAAGTTTTATTTATTTTTGTTGTGAGGAATTTCATTTCGACGGCCTTTTTTTTTCAAAAGAGTCTTCGCAAGTAGCAGCTCACACAAACACACTGCCAGCCGCCGTCGAAAAGGGCCTATTGCGTGCGAAATCAATGCCTACTACGGTGAACACACACACCGATACAGTGGTACAAAGGGCCCCGTCGGTTCGGGCTTCTTTGTGTTTTGACGCTTCCGCGTTACCAGCATAATCAAAACATTAGAAATGTGCGTGTAATGCGCTTTTCACAAATGAATCAACGGGAAAACCGGACAGGGGACAGGATATTCATTTTTGTACAATCACAAAGGGAATGTGTTGTTTTAGTTAACGATTTATGGTAAAGGAAAAAATAAAGTTTGTAAAATATGAAAAAAAAACACACATTTTTTCTCATTTTCCTAAAGCTAGCTAGGCCGTAATGCTTGGATCGGACGTCGCGCATGCGCCCTTCCCGTATCACTCTTCCAGTCAGGAAAGCGGGAAAACTGTACAGCCTGCTGTGATCTTCTTGTGCGTTGTGCTCGATCATGGTTTGGGAATGTTTGTGACATTTCCGTTCCGAGTGTTCATTCGAAAGTGTGCGCCGTTTTGGTGTTCATTTCGCTGTGGGCATTTCTTCCTGGACGCCCTTTTTCGACTACAACACACGCACACACACACACGCACACAACCGACGGTGGTGCATTATAATCATCTCCCAAAGCAAGCATAAAGGAATCGGCATAGGCCGCTGATGTTGATTCCGCTTTATGTTCACTCCAATCGAATCGGATGCATGTGTGAGTGCGTGTGTGTGTGTGGAAGAATGGCTGTACCAAGTTGTTGATTCATCGTCTAACACACAAAAAGGGAGCAAATATTGCAACGCCATATCAACATGAGAGATATGTACCAGAGCCACCGAAAGAAAAGGGACAGGAAAAGTGGCCGCGTGTTGTTTTGTTTACACCGACGAGATGACGCGTCTTCTTCGCGCCTAGTGCCGTCCGCATAATTGTGGGTGAGATTGTTTTCACACGAGGGCGTAAAGCGGTAAAAGTACAAAGTGCTGGATTGTGCCGGCCGACTCGCGTTCTTGCTTCCCGAAAACATAATTGTGTGTAAAATTGAGTGTTTTTCTTACTCAGGCCGTGCTCTCTTCTCTAGCGCGCGAATTGCGTCGCGGCTTGTTTGACCCACATTTCCATTGGGAAGCGCTTGTCAACGCGTTCCACCCCCCCTCAAAACCCAAATGCACCAACACAAGCACACATCTACACGCACGCATCTTGTGGCAAGAACACTTGCAACTAGCAGAAGGGAAAACATTGGGAAAATCAATTCCTATTTTTCTGTTCCACACATTGTTGCACATAGTGTTTTTCGCGCCCGTTTTTGTTCCCCTCAATCATGTAGGAGAGATGGGACGGATGCTACGCCATAGAACACTTGGTTGGTGCTGTTTTTGTCCGTTCCTCATCGGCAGGGCTTTACTTTATCTCTCTTCCCTCGTTGGTAGTATCTCGTGGTGACACGCGTTCTTCGAATGAAGCCGCCGGTCATCAATGGTATCCTACCCTCCGGGGTCAATGAATTCAATTATCAGCCCTATTGCAAAGGGGTAGGTGCAGCAGCAGCAGCAGCAGAAGAAGAAGAAGCAGTTAGAAGGAAGGCAATCACAAAGGCAAGCAACAATTGCCATAGCATGCCGGTTGGTAACTTGGTCGACAAAAAAAAAAAAAAAAAACGAAATACTTTGGCAACATAATAAGCGAGCAAAGCGTCGTCCAGCAATCGAATTCGAGGGTTCGGTCTGTTTGAATCCATTGGACGATGAAACACAAACACAGCACACCACTCCGCCATCAAGAACGGAAGCAAAACGCACGAAAGTAGGAAGCAGCAATTTATTGTGTGCAGTGAAACAATTGGCCCACGAATAGCCGAATTCCGAACCGCACCGCTGGTTATGCTAAAAAAAAAAAAACACAACTTTTAAGGAGTGTGGCGGCGGGACTCCTTACACTTTTGTGTGTCCCACTTTTATTCATTGCCCCGGGACGGATGCATCGACAACACTTTCATGTCAATCGGGAGTCACCATTTTCTTCCTCAATCCGGTCGGTCAATGAACGTTGCTTTTTCCCCGTTCTTTTGTTGCTGCCTTTCGGAAAGAAAGTGGGGGGGGGGGGGGGGAGGGGAAAGAATCTACAACACCATAACCATGCCAGCAACATCAAGACCGGTGCCGTGTCAGTGCTAACGGTCATGGTTCAACGGGCCGGTAAGCGATGACGCAGGGATCGTTTGCATTTCGGTAATTAACACCTTCTGCCGCATTTTATTTGGTTCGGTGTGCTGTCCGTCCGGCAGGAACTTCACCCCACCCCAGTTTAGGCCATCGATACGGTCGAAACTTATCGACATTTTAGCAAAAGTGAAGCAAAAACAAAAAAGGGTTCATTTAGAGCCGCCGGGAGCGAAACATATCCCAAGGAAAGCGTTCCTGGGAAATTCAATGCTATTTATGAGGTTTCCTTTTGTTTTCGTGGTGAGTGCCTTAAGTGCAGGTATTCGGACGGATCGATAAAGGGATTTTAATTTACCGCAGATTATTTTCCAAACTTTAAAAAGGCAGTGCGTAACAAATATATTTTACAAGGTGTAACTAAAACTTTAAGAAGTACTTAAAATTAAATTCAAGTTCAAGTGTGTGCCTAAACAGCAATTTTTATAATTTTCACTGTTCAAGGACAGTTTGAGTGAAAAACTGAACCACAAAATGCAGTTTGCAAGGCCAAAAAAAATATATTTTATAATTATTATTTATTTATTATCCTTGGTACAAACTCAGGCTTAATTTTTAGCATTTTTTCAAACTTTTTTTTTTATTAAACACTTTAAGTGATCGTAAACCTGTTGTCTGTATAGAGTTTATTTAAGGTTTATAAATTTTTGAAGTTCGATTGTCGATTTTAGTTTAATTTCCTAAAACAGTTAATGAAAGTTGCTATGAAACTCTCCTTTTTGTAGTCGCAATTAATACTTCTTTTTGTAGTGTGTTGTTGACCTTTTAATTGTCAGCGGGTTTCAAAGCATAGTTCATTTCATGTGGTAAATAGTGGACAAAACATCGTCGACTTGATAGATAGAGGTTGGTAAGACCTTCAGCCCAACAGCAACGCCAAGGTTGTAGCGACCTATTGTTTCAATCTGACCACGCACACACACACACACACACATCAAGCGGGTGAGCATCACAGCTTACCCCTCCGTTCGCTTTGTCGCGGTGGCGAACGATTCCAAATTATGCACCACTCGGCCGGGAGATGGCGTCCGTGATTCACGCCTGTGAATAGGATTCAGTTCCGCTTTGTCGAATGGCGGTAGCGGCGTCACCATGCGTCACACCTTCCACCGAGATGATCGTCGCACATCAAAACATCCTCATTATCATCTGGCCGTTCGCGTACCATTCCCATGCAGGCAGCATCCTCACGTCCTTGGCCGAGAAGCTCGGCGAGTCGACGAAAAAGCTTGCAGCCGACTTTCTTATCCGCCTTCGAGCTCGTAGGGCTGACCGTACGTCCCGCGGGGCACAAGAGCGCATGAGCCGTGTGAGAGGAATGGGTTTTGATGGTCAAAATTTTAAATTTTCGTTGAATGTCAGACACGCACCGACACGTACAATTCAATCGATGAGTCGAGGGAAAATGTCACGCGCCACACGCGAGTTTGGCTGATCTGTGTGAGGAGTCGTTTGCTACTGTGCGCCCCATTGTTGCTGGTGATAATTGTCGATCACGGAAAAAGGGCAAATAGGAAGACAAACAAACAGCGTTGTGCAATGCGGAAGCAAATTCTGCGAGCCACTCGGTCAGTAAGATAAAGATGCATCTTGGAGACGACCGTTTGCGATGGGGTGGAAAAAATGGTCGGATGAAATGTATGATGATTGTGGGTAGGCCTTGGCAGTTGATGACTTGATGATGATCGTACGGTTGATGTATAAGGGTATAAACTGCCTGCGGAGAGGCACAATAAAGCGTACGTTTTGTGTGTGGAACTGAATAATTTTTTATGTTTATTTAGACAACTGTTGATTGTTTTTGTACAAGTGATTAACTAGACGCTTAGTCATAGCTGATGATACCTTAACTGATGATAGAATAGAGTAATGGACTTTAAGCAACAAGGTTTGTTGTACTCCAGCAGGAGCGTGGTTCAAATCCCATCCAGGCCGTTCCCTCGCTATGAATACGGATGGGCGAATGTAGCCTCACAGACTTAAAGCCTCTATAAATAAACGAAAAATAAATAGTTATGAAGACTGGCTATTCAATTATTTGCTATCAATGAGTCTTGAAAGCCATTCCATAGCCTAGTAGGTCGTTTTATCTAAAAAAAGAGGTTCGCTATAGGTAAATATTTTGTTTTATCACTTATAAATACTTCTTCTTCTTAGCTTAACCACCTCTAAGGTCATTCCGGCCATCGAAATGGCTTACTAGACTGCCGATACCACGCAGTTGGTTAGTCAATCCTCACTACGGGGGGACGGTCCCGGATGGGATTTGAACCCAGGTCCAGCCGTTTGAAGACCGGCGCCGCTGTCACTTACACCACCGGGCGGCCCCGATGGTGTAGGTTATAAATACTTACAAAATAGATAATTTATTTTTGGACT
The DNA here is from genome assembly GCF_943734695.1 of Anopheles maculipalpis. Taxonomy (NCBI): domain Eukaryota; kingdom Metazoa; phylum Arthropoda; class Insecta; order Diptera; family Culicidae; genus Anopheles; species Anopheles maculipalpis. Next base: position 41,455,274 of record NC_064871.1, on the reverse strand, counting down.
CGAATAAATATTTATGAGTCCAAACGACTATTCTTATTTAATGACTATTCTTACAAATAAAACAAAACATTCATCAATAATATTGAAAACACTTGTCAATTTTTTTTTCGTTTATTTATAGAGGCTTTGAGTCTTAGAGACTACATTCGCCTCTCTACTGTATAAAAAAATGGTTTAATCCAATACAAAACTATCGTATATGTGGCTTAAATATTATGGAAAAGTATTGCGATTATGGCAAATGGTATCGCATAAGTTTAAATTATTGCTTAAATTTACTTTGTATAAATTACTGATGCGTAAAAATCTAATGAGACGTTTCTGCTGAAGTTTGTCGGGTGATAGGATTCTCGTGAAATCAGTTTCTAGTTGGCAGGGGGCTCGGTTTGTCGTGTATGCCATGGCAATCGGTGAGGATGTGGCGGACGGTGATGGATTTCTTCTAGGAGGTAGGAGTGTGTAAGGCGGGTATGACCTATACGAAGGCGGGAAAGGACTCGTTGGATGTGGCTGGATTCAATATCTTCCCATGAAGAGGTGTTGTGCTTGATGGGACGGAGATTGTTGCTGAGGTCTACGTTGTGCCAGGTGGTGTTCCAGTGTTGGAAGATGATGTTGAAGCGGATGGCATCAAGGGTGTTGTATGGTTCGTCTGGACTGAGCCGACCATCGTTGGCTTTGTCGTTTCCGTTGACTCCGGAATGTCCCGGAATCCAACAGAAAACGATTGTCGGAGATGCAGGCATGGAGTCTAGGAGCTAGATGTGGAGGTCTTTGGAGGTGCCGTGTTCCAGGGCAGCCAGAACACTGGCATTGTCACTGAAGATGACTTTCGGTCGGTCAGTCTGTAGTCCTTCGTTGGCGGCTAGTTGAATTGCTCTTGCTTCGGCGGAAAAAATGGAGGTGTGATTAGGAAGTTTGATGGCGCAGTTGTCCGTGGTGGTATGGATTCTACAGCCGGCTGAGTCCACATAAACGGAGCCGTCTATAAAGATATGATGGAAACGTTTGTATTTAGTCTGTATTAAGTGAGTAAGGGTACTATTGGCGAAGTGGCTGCTTTTTCCGGTTCCCCGGAGAGAGCTTTTAAGTTCCCAGTCCATGGCAGTTGTACGGAGAAACCAGGGACGAATTCCCCGGTGGATGGATTGGATGATCAGTGATAGTTGTTGGTTGGTAAATGTTTGTAGTTCTGCGTTTGCTGTGGTGATGAGTGCAGTTACGTCGAATCCTTTCTCAAGGATCCGAGCTGGAGCTTCGAAACACTTGTCAATGGTTGTAGTACAATTTAATGATTATATTTTTTCCCACCTTCTGGGCTATAAAGTTTTGCTTCAAAACCTCCTTGGCTACATGATTTTTGGATAAAGTACTTCGATCAAAGCTTCAACGTATGACAATTTTTCCACTGTTAAGAAGAATGCTCCATCCTTAGGATTCCTGTTTCACACTTTACTACGTCCATAACTCTTTTCACAAGTGAGATAACATTATAAAACCTTGAAGCGTATACTGACGATCGTAAGGATCGTGTGTCATCATTTTCAATGTCTTCTCTCAGCAATAATCTTCATAACACGAACAGATCTTCAATTGCTGTTGATATGAAAAATATTCATAAAATATTCCTCATAATAATGTGTGACCGAGAAATGCTGGTGGAACTTTCGTATCACCATATCGGCCTCAATATTTGTTGAATAAATCTAGAAAACAAACCAAAAACTCAACTCTTTGGTTCAATACTCAACACACTATTCGCTAATCGTTGTTTAAAGGTGCTTCTAACATACTACTTTATCTATTAAACAATGCTTCGGGGTCAATCGCTTACAATTGCGCACAAGTTTTTCTTTTGTTTTTGTTCGCTTCATAAGACCATAAACTGAGCTGACCATATTTTCCTTCACACAAGATTGCGATAGCTTTCCTAGGGACACTGGCACAACACAAAGCACACACTGCAATTGAACAGTGCAAACGCACGGGGCGGTTATTTCACCAAGCGCTAGAAAATATCCATCTTGATATTGGTTTCTCGCCCATTTCTCATACGCGTTTAGTGGGCTTATCGGTTTCCACTAATCCGTTGGTCAAATTCAGCGCACAGAACCTCCACCAGCCACCAAATGGGGTGTTGTCGTGCGTATCGTGCCGAAGGGATGCTATTGTTTTCCATTCCCGCTAAGGAAGTACATGTCACATCCGAGATGGTTCACCAGTGTGCGGTCACTAACCATACTTGGATGCGTATTTAGCGAAGCAAGCATGTTGCATTTTATTCTTTGGTGTACAAATCGTACAAATTGTGCCGAGTAGTGGCGGTTTGCCCATACATGGTGGTACACAACACAAGGATAGACCGTACATTAGCCGCTGGGTATCACGCTGCAACAATATTGGAAACACATTCTCTAGCAGCCTCCATTTGAATCGACATTTCACCAAGGAACGCCATGATTACAACAATAATCCCGCCAGCAAATGGCAAAACCAGCATTGTTTCCTCACACACACACACACACACACGAGTCTAGACTGTCTCCCGTCTGCCGACTGGTTTATACGATCAATATCACTGATTTAATTGTCATATTCTAGATCAAAAGCCATCGACAATGACTCATGATTATTTTATCCCGCGCAAGCGTTTATTAGCCCTTGGAGTGTCTTGGTTGCATTCTTCACATGGAACCGCACTGCTAGCAAAGCCAGAGCGCACTCTTACGGCGACCGGTTGACGATAACCTACTTCGTGTGTTTGGATGCACTTAATTGCGATCGCACGATCACTGTCATAATGCGCGCCGGCTCAATTGTTGTCACTATTCATCATAGGCAGTGGAGGAAGAAAAAAAAAAGGGCCCCCCGCACCGTAAATGATCTAGCCTAAAAGATCTAGCAAAAGATGGCCACTAAGACAAGGGCCGCCAATTGTGATTATGTTGCAACGCTCGCGTTGACGGTGGTGGGCCGTTAACGCTAAAGTAAAAAGTGAAATAATTAGAGTCAACGCTAAGATCAAATCGTGCACGGAACCAGCGGTGGAACGATGGTGTACGCCGGAGTACAATGCAATGCACTCTGGCGTCGTTCAACGCGGTGCTTCGGTTTCTGCTGGCTACAATTATGCATTATACGCTCGCTAACGGCGCACGTAATAATTATTACATTTTTCTAGGCGAATATTTGTGAAGCCAAGTGATGCGAACGTGAAGCATTGAGATGTGCGTAGAAGCATGAGTAGCTTCTGAGAAAGTGCACTAACAAATGTCAATGGCATGTACTGAGAAACACTTTGGGATGGGAAAAGTGCGACTGCAGTGGCAAAAATGCGTTCCCTGTTTACCATTTCCAATCATCTCCTTATACATGCACTCATCTTGCGAACGATTGCACCCCATAAACAGTCACCCATTGCTAAACGGTTGCACAAACAAACAACTCGATCTTCCGGTCCGGGGATTCGTCTCTAACTACTACCGCAAAGCGTTATCATTGTCGCGTCATGTAAGGTTGTCGCGCCGAGCAGAGCCTGTTCGACTTCTAAAAAAAAAACCTCGACGATATCGTTTCCGCCCACGAGAAAGCCAACGGGAGCCAACGGGCGGAGATATTTATAGTGTTTAGTGTTTTGTTTTGTAAGGTCTGAGGCTAAAGCCTTGTGCGCTAATCCGGTCATTGACACCACCGGGAACGGCGGCCCCCCACAAGGCTTATCAGGGTCGTGTCGGGTATTTCGACACTCGAAACGAAACCCGCACAAAGATGTAATGGGCAGCTGTTAAAAATTAGCTTCAAATAATAAAACGCTCAGCACTGTTCGGGTGGCTAGCAGCAGTTAGTGCATGCCCACTAACACACTTACTGCCAGGCACGTTGCACGTAAAGCAGCCGGCCGGCTATCGGTCTACGGCGACGTGAGTCACGTGTCGGGGGATGGTTGTGCATAGGTTCCTCTCCCGGCGACCGATGACCGGGGATTGCGCATCGGTAGTATAGTGGAAAATACCATTTCATTTCCAATCCAACAGGCACACAGACACATACTTTGGGGAGGTTCTTTGAGGGACCATAAGGTTGGTGTGTGGCAGCGATAAGTGATCGGCACACGCGGTTTACGTTTGCAGTTTCATGGTCACACAGGGACATACACACGCCCTATCTCATCCGCCAGATGGATGGATTTTATTCTTCCAATCTTGCACGATCGTACGATCTGTTTGGTTGATGCGTAGTTGAATTCGTGACGCTACAAAATCAAGTGCTTTTAGGGAAATTCTTTAATAAGAATTCTCCAACGTATCGCTCGTTTTTGACAGTTAGTTGACAGTTCTTGGTCGGCTCTCTTGTCCTAGCTCCCGATTTGTTTGTTAATGTCTTCACTGTACGTGCCCTGGTTTGTTGAGTATTCGTACTGTGGAGCCAACTGTAGTATTTAAGATTATTTAATAACTTTAGTTTTAAGATATGTTTGTAGAGCCCTTGAGACAAAAGAAAAAATTAATAACAATAACAGTAGTTTCCTTTTTACGCGAATAATGTGCTCTACAGATGCCAGATAATATGAAAAGCTCGTTTATACTGCTCAAAGCTTTACAAGCAAACAAACTAAAAATCCTGTGGCGTCCTGGTCGTGTAGGCGACAGCGGCGTCGGTTTTCAAACGGCTGGGCCCTCGTTCAAATCCCATCCGGAGCGTCCCTTCGTAGTTGCGACTGACTACCCAACTGCGTGGTATCGGCAGTCTAGAAAGCCATTTCAATGGCCGGAATGACCTTAGAAGGTCCTAAAGCCAAGAAGAAGAAGACACTATAAAGTGGAAATCAGAGCCGCATTCTTCAGAGGAATGATGTTAATTACGAGCTCCACAAACTCCTCCCATAAAGGAGAAAATAAGTCAAGTTTCTTATGAAACATAGAAATGTCTGAAAGTCTTCTACGGACAAGGAAGCTTGGACTATGTTTGCTGGGGTTGGGACAATGTTTGCGCCAGCCGGCTCGTAATGTTAACGAAGAGGTGCACTTAAGAATGTGTAAGTTTCCGGCATGCAGTCGTGAGTGACCTCTGGGCCTAAAGCAAACCAAAAATTAAAAAAAAAAGATCTAAAGATTTGTACAAATTAATTGTTAAGAAATTATGGACAAAAGCTTTTTGAAATCTTTAAGCCGTTGGCTCAATACAAAACGCAAATCGGATTTTACAGATAGCTAGTAGCAAAACGTTTTTGCATCGAGTGCGCGTAACTTCCGAAGCTCCTGTACTTGAACGACAATGCCGGCCGGCCGGCATATCTCCGGACGTCGTCAGCCTGTTTGCCGATAACGTGCCCGGCGCAAAACCGCATAGCCGCGTAAACAGTCACACTAAAAGCACACAACAGCAAAGCAAAACACAATGACGGGCCCACCATCATCATATCATTTCTGATTAATTCACTTCATCAACAATCTCCACTCCGGTCAACGTGATCGGCGGCTAGACAGTTTGCCCGCTCGTCACTTGCCGGCATTAGGTGACCCGCACCGAGGGAGGAAAAAAGAAGAAGAAAAACAACAAACTACAGCAAAACAACAACTTACACCAACACAACACAACTTCTCCGAACATGTTGACGCAAGCAAAAATCCACGATCGGCCAATGAATGATTGAAACTGCGGTGCCGTGGTTGAAGCGTGCCCGGTTCAAAACGAACCTAGGCTAGAGGTCACAATCATACAGTTCCTGGCACGACATGTTCTAATTTCTGGCGGTACTACCGATGCAGTACGGGTGGCGCAGTTGTGCTCAGCTGAACTTTGCCCTCCGAATCGCAACACACCGCTTCGATTGTGTCGGGAAGGAAGGTTTTGAAGGTTCATTCAACACGAAACCCTCACAATATCTTCGTGCACGGGCAAACCAAAATGGTGACGCAAAACGTCGTACGCATCGTACTTCAAACATCGTGAAGGGTCACTCCACTTCGGTGGTGGCGAAGGGCAGGCGCCTTCACTCAAGTATTTGCACTAATCCCCGGGTGTATTACGTCTTTTCAGTTTTATCTTTTTTCTGCCCCTCCCCTCTCCGTTATTATGCCACGTGGAAATGAGTAGGGACAGAATGGTGGTGGCAATACAAACCATGCTACAAACAATAACGCGTGGCCATGGAAAATTGGATATCGGAATTCCTAGCATCACGTGTACTTTGCCGGTACAACATGATTCAACGACTTCACATTGCACCGGGCGGTGCTGCAGTGGGAAGTTAGGGCACGCCGGTCGATGAAGTGGCACCACGACGCTCGGCTGTGTTATTTAACGTTTTCCTGGAGCGTTTCATTGTAATGCCACGCGCACCGGTTCGGGGGCGTTATTACGGCACACGGGTTCGAATGGCACGAGATGCTGGCGAAGCGTGTATTTCGAGAAGGGAAAACAAGGTTGACGAATCGCGTGGCCTGTGACCAAGGATTTTGGTTGCAAAAAAAAAAAAACGGTTACAAAATTGGATTGCAAGAAGAGGGAACGGTTGGGTGATCTATTTTTGTACTAAAATGTGACCAAATTTTGCCCCGAACGATCCTATCTTCCATTCTAATTGCCGATGCACTGGAGCATTGCTCGATCGGAAGCCACTGTCTCGCTCTTACAGTACGTTCACTCACAATCTGGCATTTAGTACGATTCGGTTCAAGAAGAATTCCGATTCTCCAACCGGTGTGCTGAATATTCCTTTCTCTTTTGGGTAGATCACGATTTTTTCGGACGTTAAGTGTAAAGCCTTCTTCGTGTTATTTAAAGTGCTCACGAAACCGGACACTTTTGCCCCCTGGAGGGGTTAAGTACTGTGGACGCGCAGTGCGTTCAAAGCCCGGACACTGTAATATTCACATCAAAACACACTGCGCACACTACAACGCCAACGGAGGATCGCCTGAAGCGCCTGAAGCATCGTTTTGTATGCATGCAGTGCAGCATGGAAGCAAAAAAAACACGACAACAACAGCAGGGCGAAAGCGATTGTAACAGCAAATAAGCATAAGCAGAAAAGACAGCACCGCTATCCCTGTCGCTTAACGGTGCTGAAATGTAGCAAAATTATTTCTCTCAAACTTCATGGAGCACCTTTTCTCGAGATGATCTTCACCTCGGCCACCGTACCACCGGGATGTCGAAACTGTCATTTGCACGTGAAGCGATCGCTCTGATGCAAGGCGATCACATTTGACATCTTCAAATGGTCTGCAAGGCTCTCCGCGTTGCTAAACGCTCACATTTAGCTAAAGAAGCCAGGGCTGTCGTCCAACAGCTTCCAAGCGAAAGTAATTGAAGTTGTTCGAAAAATGTTACAAAATCCATCCTGTGTTTTCGTTGTTGTTTTTCCTCCTCTTCTGCCGAAGAACAACAACACCATCAAACTGTATCTCTTCGATTCCAAAAAGGAAATCCTCGTCATTGCCACAACACACATCAACACGATCGCCATCGCGATCGTTGGTTGAAGCGGGTGCAGAGTGAGAGAGAGAGAGAGAGGGAAAGGGAGAGCTAGTAAGGGGGGTGGGGGAGGGGTGGGAGAACGAAAGGGAGAAAGGCAACGCGCTATTGCGTTGACCTACTTTTGTGGCTTGATGCCGTTCGGCGAGAAGTAGGACGTAGTGGGGTCGACCCGACAAACGATGCCCCGGAACATACGGCGGCGGCGGCGGCGAGGTGCTAGAGCATAAATGCAGGTTCGGCTTGGCGAGCTGCCCCGGCCTAGGCTAAGCGCAGAGGCTAGGCCATGGCAATGCTTTAAAAATGCAAATACCAATGACGCGGTAATAATGCTCAAGTTTGTTTGGATGTAGGAAGTTTAGGTTTCGTAGTGAAAGGGGGGAGGACAACCATGGCCTCTGCCTATGCTGCTGTCGCAGTAAAGTACAGAGTGGGGGAAAGGTAGAAAGGAAAGTGGGGAGGGGGGAGGGTGTGCTTAAAATCGCGCAACATCGCGCAACAACAAACAACTCATTCCAACGAAAGCGATCCGTTCGGGTAATGTGTAAGGTTGGCGCGATCGGGGCGGAAATGGTAAGGGGAGGGGAAAAGGCAAACGGGGGAACCAACTCGTTCAAAGAGCACGGTGGATGGAACAAAATCAAAAGATAGCAACATAAATAGAAACACCACCAAAAATAAAAAAAAAAAACATAAAAACAAAGCAAAAAAAAAACACACGATCGTGAATGCAACTTGCAAGTTTGTGTGTGTGTGTGCGTGTTAGTGAGCGTGATATTAATTTTGTTTGGGTTGGATGATGAAGAAGTGATTTGGAAATGTGGAAAGAGGGCGACGGAACGATCTTGCGACGAATGGCAATGGCAGAGCGGAGGGAAAGCCGAAAAATGGTGATGAAATCGAAAAGTGAGAAAAATCTGCACCCAAAACACGAGTACGTGGGAAGAAAAACTGTGAGCGCGTTCGTTTGGGTCTGTGTGTGATTGTTATGTGGAGGACTAGCGGTTGACTATTTGTTCAATGCTTTTTCACGATATTAGAAGGTTAGAAGCGTCGCAGTAGTATTACTTTAGTAGTTCACTTACAACAAACGAAGCAAAAGAAATGCAACGGATTAGAGGACTTTTGAGAGGGCCAAAGTTCATGAAGTCCACTTTGCGTCAGGCGAACATTATTTTCCCCGTATTGTAACGCGAAAATATTTCTTTTTGGGAGAAAGAGCTTGAAAACCATTTGGCAGTTTGAAACACAACATTGTAGCACATTAAACATTATATGAATACGTAACTATGTTAAGTGTAAGTTCAAGCGAGCGATTCCAAGTGACAATCCCACATCATCTTCTCACCTGGACTCTACTAGCTTCAGGCAAAGAAGAGTTTTGTTCATGTATGTCCAGGCCTCCGGTCTTCGATTCTGAGCTGCATTGGTTCATAGGCAGAAATGTTTAGTAAATTAACAAAAAGTATCTTCTACACTAAAGAGCACATCGCCGTGACATGGCCCAGTTAACAATAGATCTCCAGGAAATTCGATCCCTGACTGCAGTTTCCCATTCATGTAGGCAACCGATCTCCGACAGGTCTCCCTTTACCTGATTCAGCCAACGAACTCGCTGGGGGTCGCTGACGAATACCTTCTTGTAGGGGCATGAGTCCGGCATCCTCATAACATGCCCCAGCCATCGTATCCTGCCGGTCTTTGCTACCGTCAGGATGTTCGGTTCTCCGTATAGCTCGAACACACCGCCAAAGATGATCCGGAGGATGGGACACTCAAACACGCCAAGAGCGTTTGCATCCTCCGAAATTAAATAAGAACCATAAAACGCAAATGGTGTATAGAAGTTGGAATTCTTATATATTTTAAATGAGACCTCATGCAAAGAAACTGTTTAGCATTGCTTTACAACAATTACCATTGCCTCAAGGAACCAAATATGAGGTGGTCTAATATTTGGCGCTATATAAAGAATAATAGCTTGTCCTGAAGTGAGAGAAGTAGATTTTACGCCCAAAAGAATGATAAGATCTCTTCCAAGCTTAAATTATACGAATTGAAAATAGTGAACCATCCTAGATGCGATTATTCCGGAAGATCAGAAACCCTTAAGCACAAAATCATAGAATGTAACCGAGTAGAGCCGTTTTACAAAACGATGAAGAACTTTATTAACGAAAATAATCTTCAATGTCCTCCCGTTAATGAGTTCTTAAAACCTATATTCAGCTTGGTTCGACGTATTCTCGAATACGCAAGCATTGTTTGGTGCCCGACTAGTCAGACTTGGAGCACTAGAGTTGAAAAAGTCCAGCGTAATTTTACGCGGTTAGCAGTGAAACGCTTTTTAGGCAGATCGTCAAGTATCCTTCCTTCGTACCCTGCACGTTGCAGGTTACTTTGCTTAATGTCGCTACACGATCGCCGTGCTTTCTCTCAAGCATCTTTTATAAGTGGTTTGCTGAGAAACGTTATTGACTCGCTTGCTCTATTATCTAGAATTCATATGTACGCTCCATCTCGTGTCTCCATCCTCTACTTCGATGTTTTCAGGCGTTTAACAATGCTTCTCACCTATTTGATTTTCATCTTTCCCATCAGTCTTTCCAACGCCTCCTCCTACAATTCTTTGATTCGTTCTTTCCATCCGTGTAGTAGTTTTTTTCCTTTCTGTTTGTTGTTTCTGCAATGCCTAGTTTGACTGAAGCCTATCGATTGTCGTCCGTTTTAGCCTCTGTGTATTTAGTTTAGTTTAATTTTTAAATCATTTTGCAATTAAGTCACTTATATATAGCCCTAGCGGCAGATATTTCGTTTGAAATAAATAAATAAATAAATAAATAATATTTTGAAATAAATGAAAGAGAATTCAAATAATGAAGATATTTGTAAGACACGTGGAACTCGTAACATTTGAGAGCGGCTCTTTGCAGATGAGTCTCGATATCCTTGGACTATACCTAGTTTAAATGTTTGTTAGTCTTCAAAGTGTAGAATAATAATAAATTGGTAATTTTATATTTAATAAAAATTGAGCATACTTTTTGACATGGTGAATTCCAACCATGATTTTTATGTTTGATTTACTACTAAATTTCTCTGTCTATATTTACTAAATTTACTATTGTTCTTGAATCGACACACGATTCTTTTTTATAATCGTTTTAAGCATATAAACCAGTTTAATACACTTTTTTTTAGAGAGATGACTTTGACACCTTGGATCGTACCGTAGACAAACAATCAAACCACATCGCGATGCAAATGAGCAAAAAAGGGCGACTCGTCGAGGGCGTGGTGGAATAATTGCCCAGTTTCCCTCGCTATATCCCAACCCTATAGAGAGTATGTGTAAACAAAAGACGACCCTTAAGGGCGCTGGACACGGTAGCAGTATTCCGTCCGCGGCGTAGCGTGTGTTTAGCATAAATCCGTCTGATTGTGTGATAATTGACGAAGGCAGTGAAATTACATAATGGCCACAGTCAATCCTCCCCTACCCCACACAGCCGAATAGCCCTCAATCCTCAAGCAGTGGTCTAAAGACTGATAAAAAAATGACAAACCCACAACACTCTCATATTACTTAGCCGAATGTATGAGTGTGGTTTGGATGGGTTCTTTTTCTGTTCTCTAAAGTGAAGAATTAATTTAACCACAGCATAAGCTACCACATGCTCACCAACTACCGGATCCGGTCAGTCCGTGGCCTACTTTTGAGCCTCCCACCACCGCTTCGAAATACAACGGTTACACCGGTACTGTTATGTTCTGAGGCCTTGGGAGACCGGCAATGGTGCGTGTGTGTGATGCCGGCCGGATTAATACCATGGCCAGGGTAGGGAGTTTGTTAGATTTTTTCACAACCTCACCTACCCTTCGTTTGGCGGGGATGGAGAGGACTCCTGGCTTGGCCTACACCCTTGATCTCCCCCTCCCGTAATGTGATGCAGCTTGTGCGCCCGTACACAACGATCAGTGGACACACTCATACAAACATCAATGTAAGCACTAAATGGCACGAAAACATTAGAATGGGGACGGATCGTTATGTTCGCTCTCGGCCACGCAAAATGGGTGCAGCGGAAACTTCTAATGCAAATAGCACACTCCCAGCTCATTGCAAACAAAATCTAGCTGCGTTGTACACCCCGGAGAAGCCTGGAACTGGAACGACGACGACGAGCCCCAGCCCAAGCGTTCACTTTCGATGCGGAACCCTTACCCGTTGTGATGGGAAACCGCACGCAAACCGCACGAAATAAAGGAAAAGAATGCATCAAGGCCCCCGTGGTTGTTGGTTAACCAGCAAAGCACGACCATCACTGGCATCCCCGTTCACCGTTCACCCTTCCCTCGCACGAGAACCGCAAATCTTCACGTGGTTTTGACCTCGTTTTTTTGAATGTTTTATTTGAGCTGCTAAGGGGCGAGGATGACTTTTTGTTGTGTTGCTGTACGATATCGGTTGCTGATGAGTTGGTGGGTGGTTCGGTGCGAAGGTGGACGTCAAGAACGGATGTTGATTGGGAGATCAAGCAGGGGATGTTGATTGGGAGATCAAGCAGGGGATGATCGCTTTTGATTTGATGAAGCTCCCAAGTTATAGAAATTATTATACAATGTTTTTGACAATATCGATTCTTCTCCTCTTTGGCTTAACGATCTACTAGGTCACGCATGTTCTCGATTGGCTTACAAGACTTGTTTATACCACATAGTTAGGGAGTAAGTCCTCACTGTAGGGGAACAGAAAATTAATCCTATCCCCTTTTCCCTCCAACGCGCTAAATTTGCTCCGCTCCGATCCGACTCCGAGAGGGTTTTGATGTATTTTCACGGCTTCATAAAAAAAAATCTAATACGCTCCCTAACAGCTCAATAATGGATTATTCCATAACATTTCCATCAAGAATAATTCTTGAGAAGAAGAACAACGATCCACCCCTAACACAGCTATTTGCTATTTCGGCAGCACAACATTTGGATGGTGACAAATAGTGTCACCACATGATGACAAATTCCAGACACCGGCACAGCTGGTTGGCCAACGTCTGCGACGATAACGGAACGGAAATGGGCCGACAATTAGCCCAGCCGGACACCGACCGACCGCTACCATTCAAAAGCAGGTCAAAGTCGTGTCCAGGGTTCCACCGTCTCGGCCGGAAAAATTTTCGCAGCATGGAGCTAAAAATTCAATTAGGAGTGTGAACGAAAATTCACCGCCGCCGGTTGGCGTGAAAGTGACGAATCAACAACAACAAACAACAACCCCATTACTCATGTAGATGGGAGGCAAAATAGCCAAGATGCGTCATAACGATTGACAAATAGCAATATCCGTACTGAATTGTTCCGTGCATATAGGAAACCGCTTTTAAGTATTGTTTAGCTTCACGGTACCACCGCCCGTCCAAGGTGGAGTATAAGTTTTCTACGCTCTTCGGCTCTCTCACTCAAAGCTGTCTTTAAATTCCGACTTTACACATCACCCCGTCTTCATAACGAGCAATGTCACGCATAACCGTAATGGTGGCGTATTTGTACGTCGCCCGTAAGGGCTAAATAGACATGTCTAGGGAAGCCTCATGAACGAATTGCGCTACCTCGCTCCGTCACTTATTCGAACCGGCAGCGCGGCGCGCAAATTGACGTATGACGCGCCATTGCGTCTCTCGGTGCTTTACGTCCATCATGTTCCAGCAGATTAGATCCTGTATGCGAAATGCTTTTGGCTTCCCAGTGCCAGCAGTACACGGTTTTACTTTCAGCAATCAACAGTCCAACCCAACCACGATTGTCACATAAGCTTCAGCCAAGCCTACGTTTTCGGTCCGGCGGTGCTAACGAGTGGTGAGAGCATGGCGTATGACGACGGTTTCTGCAAATCGCATCATTAACGGCGCATTTTCCTGCTCGCAGACTTGTCTTGGGCATTATTAAAGATTCCTTTACCCTGCAATAGACGCGTGAATGGTAGCGATACATTTATTTTGTCTATTTAAATTTGCAATGCAATGCAATGGGGCAGAAGGAATTGATTAACTGATCTTCACACTCCGATCTACATGCTTGATGGCATTTTATCACGATCAACAAAGCAGGCTTTGTTGACATGAAGTCTCGTATCGTCATGGTATGCTTGTGAGTAACTTAACAACGACCTCACCCCAGATCAGGTAATTCCAGACAGTCAGGCACAATGGCCAATAATATCTAGCTCATATTAATTATCGCCACAGTCACAGTACAAGTGGACGGTCACCGAGCAGGGCGCTATGATTCGATAGGTAGGTTAAGTACACGATAAAGTTCTTTTTACACAGCCGCACAAGCACCTTTAACTTCATCATCCTCAGCAACACACATGCCAGCAGATTCGAGTTGGCGCTGACGAAAAAACAAACAACAGGTACCCCCACGTGCTGAACCACCGAAGTTACCGACCAACGGCGACCTAGCAATCCTAATCGACAGGGGTAACGGAAATGAGGACAGCAACAAGTCAGTGGTACCGGTCAGGTCAATTAGGAAGAGCCGGTAAAGGAGGGTGATGGTACCATCTTCGGTGTCTCTCTGCTGTGATAAACAAATAGCCAACGGTAAGGATGGTTACAAGGCGCAATCAGTCAGTGCAGTGTTGTCGTTTCATCGGCAATAAATTCTGGCCGGTACCGTCATGTGTTGCGTGTCTGTGTGTTCGAGAAGCACCCTATCACAAAGCAGCCCACAATCAACCGGTGACGTTGTGGCGTTGTGTCGTCGTCTGCGCATTAGTGATGTTGATAATTGGCCCTCGCTACCCACCGTGCCGTCCGGATCTGATGACGTATCGGCTTCCGTAGTCTGGTACGTTTCCATGCACATTAGTCATCAACGTTGGAGGTGAGTAATTCGTCCAAGCGGCGGGACGAAGCGTAAGACGCGCCAAGAAGATGACGACGCATCCGCAAGAGAGAAGTGGATGGATCTTCAATGACAGAATTGTCATGGTGACGTCTCGCATCACTGTAATGCGTTTTTTATTTTGCAATGGTAAGTAGGCGGTAGAGTACACCGATTGACCTTCTTTCCGTATGGCAACTTCCAGACGGAACCAATCGTTTGCTTTATTGGATAAGTAATTTATTACCTCCAGGCCTTACAACCATTCTAAAGGAGAGTTATCATTTGGCTTAAATTGCCAGATGCTATAAACAGCAGCTTCATGCAACCGGAAGTAAAAAAAATCCCCCGGAGATAGGCTAGGAATTTCCCTAAGTATAAAAGGGACATTCTCACAAAGGAATTTTCTGAGGGGAATTTCTGTTAGCGTTGTCGTGCAATCGATACTCAATACTATGTCGACCTTTTCTGTCTGATTAGCGTGCAAAGAGTGACCGAGCACCGGGAGCTTATGTTTCACCGTATGAGCACTAATTATGTCACATCCACGCGAAACAGACGGCGGTGGTGGTGGCTTACTCACTAACACACCGGGAAGTAAATGTCAAGTTCAGGCTTGTTAACGCGTCGGTACTTTGTTACACTAGGCGTCGAAACACGATCGATAGCAACTGTCATGTGATCTCGAATGCCGTCATGTCATAATGGCGGTTTTCATAAACAAACAATACATGACCAAAAAAAAACCAATCGATCTCATATCGCTTTTCCACTGTTTGCTGCATTTGTTCTTTCTTTACACAAACAGCTGATGATCGTTATGATGGCATGATCGTTGCTTCCGTTTGGTCGATCGATGTATTTCTATTTGCTTGATAGTTTGTTTGTTTGTTTGTGTGCTCAATTACCGCGTTACACCTGTGTGGCGCACCTTCCTCAACCCCAACGGCGGAGGCAAATTTGCCTGCACACATAAATAAGGTTATCACGTTTTCGTCTTTTCGGGAATAATACTTGACACGTGCGTGTGTTGAACGTTGGTTATACGCGCAATCATAAGCAACAGCGAAATGTGTGTGCGTTTTGTTTGTTCTCGAATGCGTTTTCCACCGCAACACTGGGCAACGCAACAAAGAACCTGTCCCGAAGGAAACTCTGCCATTGAAGCTTTACCGGGGAGGCCGGTGCGTCCTAACAAAGAACCTCACCAAACCGGTGTGTGTCTTCGAACCGGTCCCGGGCGATGGTTAACTAGGTTAATGGTAATCAAAGCTGGAAGAATCGTTTGGCTTTTCGTGGCATAGTTTCGAATGTGTGCGTATGTGGTTTATTAAACATCACACTTTTCCGTACGCATAGCAGGTGACAGTTGGGTGAGGCCCATTGCTCATGTTGGCCATATTGAATACAACATTATTGCTATCAACAATTGCATCAACTGCTTATCGGCTGTCCTTATTGCGGTCGGTGGTTGATCGGAACACGAAACAAAAGCTTCAACACTAAGTGAATCCTCCCGGCGTTATCGGGACGTTTCTGAGGGTGGCATTTCACTTCCCACCGATCTAATCTATTCCGTCTCGTCACGACATTATCTGATGCGACGGCCGATGGTGGTGGTCAGTGTTTCGTTCCCGTTTTTCCGCAAACACCATAAACCACACGCACTTTTGGTGATAAGATTCCGAGGATGGAAAAACAACCAACGCTGACCGGAGTCGATGGGAACTTTGCACAAAGCCTGCTCGCTGTATCAGATGTGGGAGCGATAAAGACCAAACTCAGTTTGAAACGAGCGACCCCATCGTGAAAGTACGATTGTTGTGTGTTGTTTTAAATATGATGCGCTTATCGACAAATTGAACCGACCACAGTGTGAGATTAGCAGCTGGCAGTAGCGCAGCGCCAGAACGATGTGCTCGAACACGATGTGTACACAAATTGTTTGTTTTATTGCTGTATAGACAGTCGTTAAATTTGTCAAGACATACAAGGAATGGACAGATGAAATTGCCCGTCAAGATTGGGGGGGTCCGATAGTGTGGACAGTAGTTAGAAGGAAGTTCCTCCTTGGTAGGCCTCATTGGCTTCGAAGGGAACATTTCTTATCACGCTGTGTGACACTGTTGAATGAAGTAACGAATTTTGAATGGTAATCTAAGATGATGTGAAAATTTTCATTTAGGAGAGCAAAATTATAATGATACTTCCTCCAGGCTTTTAATGTTATAAGGTTCAATTGAATATGAAATATGCAGAAAAAAGTGTATCGTCTTCTAGTTGGCTTGCTTCCCACAGATCACGTAGTTGGAGTCAGTTTTCACTACGCGGGAACGGTTCCGCTGATCAAGCGAAATACACAACTAATGCATTAAAAAAGCGCTTTTTTTTAGATGCACGGTAAAATCAATAGATAAACGATACTGCAAACAATCAAATTGCATTGTTTTCTTCAATAAATCCCTAATTCAAGACAAAAAAAAATCCAATTTTTGCCTTATCTTCTTGCGGCTCTCTACCGGCATTCATGCCATAAGTGTCAAAATATGATTTATTGACCTTTTTTCTGTTAAAAAGTCGTCAATTCTTCCCTGATTTTGATCATGCTATTATTCAGATATTGATATCTTCAAATTGATCTACAAAATTGTGATCGGACGGTTCTGATTTTGGAGACCTCCAAAATCTTCAAACGCTCCTTTTTTCCAGCGTTCCTTTCTCCTATTCTGAAGAAAATAAAACGGGATGTGACGTGCTTTTCATTGATTGCGAACCGTAGCTTATGTTGGATGTTCCAGGGGCTTAAAATGGTCGGGTGGCCAGGATCCAAGCTCCCACACTGTAAACTTTCCCTTCTGCAGAACGGACAGAAACTGATAAATATTTGCTCGTTATAGCAGACGATACGACTGTTCTCTGTTTACTGTTCTCGTCCTAGCTATTGTCAACTAGTATGTGGACTGATGATCACCAGGAGGTAGCGTCTTCTTCTTCTTGGCCATGGAATAGTTTACTAGATTTTTAGACGACTCTTCAACTACGAGACTAGATCACGTAGTTGGATTGTCAAGTCCTCCCTACGGGAGACGTTCCGGATGGGATTTGAACCCCGGTCTTATCGTATGACGACCGGCACAGTTGTCGCAATATGCCCTCAGCAATGAGATAGCGAAAGCGCATGAAACATCCAAACATTTTTGTCATTTTTTGTTAATCCAAACGTTATATGAACCTCAAATATTAGTTTAGAAGATTCAATCATCTTAGCTTCTTTTCAATGCTATTTTCAATGTTATTACATGTACATTAATTTGAATGTTAATATTTTTATACTTATTTCAACACTAAGATGAATTAAATACAGCTCAATTTACACTACTATAGAGCTTTACGACACCGAATCATTCTGGACCAATTCACCATTTAAAGGTCTAAGAAATCCATCGAATAATTAATAAATGATCTAACATATCAATTAATTCGTTATGATCAAAAGTTCGTTATGTTACAAAAGATCATGCGAACATGGTGATCTGGTGGCCGAAGGAATCGCTTCCAGATCCAACCCGCACTGCCTTTCCTTTTAAAGAACTGACAGACCATCCATCCGCATGTAAACTAGTTAAAGATGAACAGATGTGGTAGGCTAACCTTTTTAGGTTATATTAGGAAAAGCAAGGTTAACAAAATCTTTAAAAAGAGTCTCGTTGGGTCGAAACTGTGAGCTATAATTCTGTTAAATTTCGCACTCCAGCTCATAACTATGTTTTCAGATGTTTTGGTCAATAAAATAAGTGTTTAACTTTTAAATAGATGACTTGGTAATTATGCTCTACTATCACTTTGCTAAATATTATTATTTTTCTTTATATGAGATGATTAGTTTTTAAATGCAAGCAAATAGCATGAAGAAATATTTTAGCGTTCTGTTTACAGAGCTTCAATGTTTTAATATCTTAAACTTCACTGTTTTGCAGTTAAGATACGCTCGTCTCGTCTTTAAGAAACTAAAACTCTTTTTTAAGAAAATATTTAGAATAGTTAGCGAACGATGCTCATCAATAAGTCTCGCGAAGATCCGCTAGAAGCTAGACTTCATTTGGCCATTGGAGCGACCCATCCTGGCTAGTTGGAATGATGCTTCCGCCCGAAAGGCCAAGTTAAATGATGGACTTCGGTAAGCGAAGGACTCCAGGCGGTCAAGTCTGATATTAAGCACATGGCAGTAAGATTGCTGGCAACTTTATTACAAGCCTTGCTATCAATGGGTTCTCCTTAGCCTCTACTGTTTATTAAGCTCTCTGTAGTAAAATGATTTAACGTAAATAAATATCTTAAAGAATACTGACCTCTGATGCTGATCATATAACACTTAAAACCAATCATGCATATACTAACAGCGAACGATTAAACACGTTTACGGCTTCATCTTCGATTATAAAAAAGCATGTATCCTTCAAATTAATTGCTGCCATTAAACGCTGGCCAATATTATTACTCTGCCATAGCTCTGTGCGCCACGAGAAAGAAAAAAAACCCTCACAGCCAATAAACAATCAACAAATAAACAGTGACATTTTTGCACGGATTCAAATAGCACTCGTGTCCACACTAATCGCTCTTTGAGTTACACACGTTTTGCGTTATTTTTGTTTCTTCGGTGTGTGAGAACGGTTGCGGGCGCTTTATCGGGTTCGTACTTCGTCACGGAAGGATACCTTTGAACTGCAGCTCCAACACGTGCACGGTGATGACGAAGTGCCAGAGAGTCAGAATGAGTGGCATGTGTGTTAAAGTAAAACCCGGCGTGCTTTCGGTGAGAAACTGGCGATAAACAAGCACATAATTTCAGTAATATAAAGATGTGCACCACGAGGGTTTTGCAATGTCACGTACAGGAAGCATTGCATTGGAATACGGGTTGCCGAGGGGCCAGTTAGAGTTAATTGTGTCAACTATCGGTGCTGCCTATCGTTTCAGCGATGGTCACGCACCGGGAAAGCACGAGGTTTGGGGAAGTTAAGATAATTTTAATTTATTATCATACGCGTTTTCTAGCATTGATTAGCGAAATTCTTAACTGGAATGACACGTGTTTTGTACAGAAAACTCTGCAGAAAAAAGAAAAGATCCAAACGAGAATTCAAAACGCTCACTGCTCGATGAATGATTAAAAATTAATCTGCTTTTAATGAAGAAACGATCGGGTCAGGCTGGCAGGGTACAACACACGGCGAGACGCAAGAATTGGGGTCAGCCAAAAACGAAACCTTAATCCCCATTTTGCTTGGTGATGTAGCTTCATCAAGCCGGGGAGTAACAAAAAAAAAGCTTCAACCTCTTCTAATGAGCCACTTGCCACTTTTTTTTTCGTTGCTCCAGCGTTAAAGTTCGCGGTTCGGCCGGTCGCGCGGGTTGTTAATTGTTGTTTATTCCAATCATCGCTCGTTGCCCGACACTGGCACGATTACACGAGATGATGGCCCGGGAATTCCCTCGCAGTGTGGAAGCAGGTTATTGTTTGTTGCGGATGCTGCTACCGCGGTGCGGCGGTGGTGTCCTCCTTTTTGCAGGCTAAACTCACCTCGTGTCCCGGTTTGTGCGTTTAAATGATTAATCCGGGTGAAAGAGGAACGCACACAAAGAAGGAAGAATTACGGACGGTACAGCAGAAAGGATGGAAATGATTTGATTCGGTTAGAATAAGGTATTCGCCATTTATCGGTCGGTGATATCATGTGTGACTGCTAAAAATTCTCGAAATTGGAAAATATTTCATTTTTTCCAAACTCTAATATCGTCCGATCGAGCCACACCTCCTGTAAGATTTCATGAAGCATCCAACACATCGGTCGGCAAAATCCGGAACGCACTGTACGCACTCAGCCTGCTTGATGATGCTTCTTCGTGCAGTGCTTCTTCTGCTTATGGATTACAAAGAATCACTGCTCTTGCCTTCTTCGCCCAGCCGTTGCCACGGAAGAACGAGGGGTCTTGAGATCATTCTGACCGTTGGTCGAACATGATGGCCAGAAAGGAGTGCCGAGACCGGGTAAGAAACAACAAAACAACATAGCGGGATTTCGTTTCAACGTTTTGTGTGCTGTTTGTTGCTTCTTCGAACACCCATTCCGGTTTTCCAGAACCCAGAAGGGTGAAGATGGGTCCATCTTTCCACCCATCACATCCATTCCTCCATAAAGACATCGCCCGCCTTCGTTTTCACCACCTACCATTCAATCCACCCTCGGAGTAAGTTTTGCTGCGCCGCGAAGCGTAAAACGACACTGGAAAGAAGGCTAATCGGATCGACGGCAGGGACGTAACATTCGCGATCGTGTGCGCACGGGCAGCGTTGCTCGTTCCCGTGAACGCCGGCAACACGTTTGCGCGTGCGCCAACACGTTCCGGAGTGTTTTGGAGTTTCAGGCGGTGCTCGCTTTCGGTATGCCGGCCGGCCGGCGTCCGGGCCGGTGTTTGGCCTCATTTGGGTGTCGAATGTTTTGGCTGGCTTAGTCGCTCAGAATTAGACGGAGAAAGGGTGGGAGGAAGTTCGGAGGGTGGGGCTCTTTTTGGAAGAAAGGAAAACGAAGCAATTCAACAGTGGCTACAGAACTAGCGATGGTGTTGATTGGATTGGAGAATTCTTTATTTAAATCAAGTTTTTTTTTCAAATATTCTTTAAGGAGAATGCTAAGCATGTGCTCATGTTAAGAAAATAATTCTAAAAATATTAAAATAAAATATTACCGTTAAAAAAAACAAAGCTGAATCACAATCACAACATAACTGTTAAAACATCTCCTAAATGCTTATCGATAAATGCTGCATTCGGGTTAATTTTAGTTCCCAATTGAAGCACGTATGCTTTCGCTATATCGCACGGAAGTAATAAACATAAAACTCGATTTTAAATTATCTGTATGTGCACCAGGTGGGTGTGTGTGTGTTCATTCTTAATTTTGTTGTTATCTTTTATATTTCTTATCCTTCTCAGTCGATTCATTTGTGTTGAATGTGTTATGGTAAGGTAAAAGAAACATAAAATAAAATACCGTTCTCAACCAACCAACCGACAGTGGTGAGTGGGCTGAGATGTGTAGAAGAATATTTGCAACGGAGAAAGATAGAAATCGCCTTCCTCAATCTTATTCACGTCGATCAAATGCAGTGAAAGATGAAAAAACGATGGCTTTACTCTTTTTAGTTTCAAACTTTGCCCTGCGACACGAAGCCAAGGAAGCAAAAATAGTTTCTTTTGCGGATTCGGATGTTAGATTCGATTGTTTCGTGCCTTCCTCGCGCTGTGGTGATAACAGGTTTGTCTAGCTGTCATAAATTTTACCCCAATATACCCACCCACCAAAATGACGATCATCGTCATCCGTATCGATGACATCGGCCTAGCAAAAATGCAAATGACATCCCATCTCGCCCCTAAGGAGGTCAAAGTAACAATTTCATCGCTTGTTCTGCTTGTATCCGTTTCTTCCTTACAGCGGACTCATACTGAAAGAGCTAAGATAAAAGAATATCAGCGCACAATCGCAAGAGAGATTGAGAAACGATCGCTACTGATTGTTCCTCGTCGGGTTGTAGATTTTTACGATACCACCTTTAGGACGATCCTCCGCTGGAAGAAGCGGAGAACAGGATTGATAATAAATCTGGCGTCCGGCAAACTAACGAGGTTCTATGAGATTCGTTATGACGTCAATCCTGGATGAAATGATGAGCCGGCTACTTAAGGGCTGCATCCGTACAATTATTAGTGCTTTCTTCCTGTAATCTTTTTTGTCGCAATTTCCGCTTTCGCCGGTGCGCGTTTATGAGTTTTTAAACGATGGATTTTCCAAAACATTTTAAGCATGCGAAAAACCGTTCATTTGTCAATTTTATTAGAAGGTAACAGTAGCAAGAAACATCATTCAAAACGATAAAATTTTCTTAAAACATTCCCCATTGAAATTATAATTAAAATAATACAGATAGATTACTGAACAACTAAAGGTTTGGTGAAATAATTTTGTAACGACTATTCTAGAATAAATTGTTTTGTTCGTCTATAAAGCTTCAAAGCATAACATGCTTTTTGTATCGTTAAATTTACAATCATATTTGATTATAAAAATTACAAAAAATCTAACGCGTCCTGAATGCCACGCAACGGTAATTTAAAATTACGTTTCATTCTCGTGGTTGAAATATTTCATGAAATCATGCAACATTTCATTTGAATTTCCACCGACCTAGTGTAGTCAGCGAACGTGCTCCATAATCAATTTTGAATCGTACATTCCACGTGCTTCGTTCCGTCGTTTTTAAAATTACTATTTATTTCATTGCGTTTTTTTATTTTAAGCAGAGAAAACTCAATCACCTAAATGTACAGAACTTTGTCAAGCTTGTTTTGATCACAAGGTACGAAGAATCTTGTTGACAATCATTTAAAACTGGTTGGGTTTTCTTCAATCACTCGGCACATGACGATCCTTTCATTCGACAGGATTTTCTAAACCGTTCTCCCGCACGCTTGCCGTGATCCAGCTAATAAATAGTTTATTTAAAAGCGATAAATACCAGACTCCAATCTTACCAGATTATAATGTGAATCATAAGTCAGACCAAAGAATTTGTTATAAAAAATTGTGATATTTTTTACTTGAGTCACACGTAGTGTTACTATATTAATCATACTATATTATCGTCTTTTTTGTATGAATTTCCAGTTTCATTCACATTATGCTTTTCGTAACTTAGCTAGAAATCATTCCGTACAGTACGCTCACACACAATGTCGGTGTATGTATTTTGGACGATTTATCTCGTTCCCGTTACCTAAACTTGGTCAAAGATCACCGGCTTAACCGCGTAACAACTATCACTCACGTACCATTTGATTGATCCGATCGATACGTGTATCGATTCTGATTGTAACGAGCATTGCACAGTCATTGTAGAAACGCAGAAACCCACAAGGGAATGCCTTTTTTTGTTGTTACACAAATGTGACAACCTTAACTAGTCTAACCTTAACGCTTTTCCATCATCGGATAGGAACGGATGTAAATGATTTGATGCTTAACTCTATAAACGATACATTTGTCACATTATCTGCTACCTGCGAACATATGAATAACGATGCTGGAAAAGATTTTTAGACGTTTTTGTTTGTTTGTTCTTTTTCCAATATACCACCAAAACCTTTGGTTCTACAATTTTCATGCAATAAGTGGGAAACACACGAGAGGAAGCTATTTTCAATAGAAAAATAGCATTCATAAGCTCGGAAATAAGCTGAATGTTGCTAACGAACTAATATAAGGGACGAGATTTGTTTCATTAAAGTGCTATGTACCGTACACAGGCTACAAACGTAGTATCTCCATCAACATACACAGATGTGCAATTACGAAAAAGCGTAACACTAATGTGCCAAATACGAACGTAACATACATGCAATCGCCAAAAAGGCGCGTAATCTTAAACGTTTACAGTCTACAACAGGCTAACATGTGTCCTTACGTTATGAAAAGTGACGTTCTGGTTGGCTGGTCGGTGTTTGTATAAGCAGGTGGTTCATTTCGGTTAGGTGAGCGGTTTTTGTATATACTCGCCACTCACGTCCACATCCTGGCCATCACCTGGGAGGAGATAGTAGTAGCTTACAGGTCTAGTTCTAGCGCTCTTTCGCACGCCTTTCGCGTGCTACGAGTAATCTATCACTTTGGGGAATTGCTTTCAGTTGAGGTGGCGTCACTTAAATCTAAAAACCACCGATCGCTCAGTCACTTTTGAACACGCATCGCCAAAGACGCGACGCAACACCACACTACACGCTAGGAATCTCAGAGTTTTACGAAGCAGTGCCGGCAACTGTCTGTCTGCTCGTTGAATAAATGCTCCCTGGCAAGATACTTCTAGCACAGCATCAGTGATCCCCATCGGACAGGATCACTGCCTGACAGTATGCAGCATTCTCTCTGTATGACGTGTGTTTTCAAGATTTAATAATGGTCGCATTTCTACCCTCGATCAGTGGAGCACTCTCTGGCTCGGTCGGAGGCGATTGTGTACCGCTGTCCGTGAGTGGAAGCTTTTCTGGCTTTTCGAGCAGCTTGTCCACCAACACGATTGCGGTGGCTGTGGTCGGTTTGCCATTTTTCTTCTCCGACGATGCAAGCAATCCCTTTTCGGTCGTAAGATTGAACGATCGGACACCGTTGAATGCTGGTTGATCTTTGGTGCCGATCGTACCGGCAACACGCCGCCGTCGGAAGAACACACGTTCCAGGGGTGTCCAGAGGAGAAGCAGTACGCCGAACACAACCATGACAATGCCGCAGAGTCGTACGATCGATGGAATGGTTAGTGCCTGACCGATTTCTCCCGCTAGTTCGGGAGGCATAATGACGTGCTGTTCGAACCACAGGACGGGCAGGAAGACTCGTTTGACATCAGAGAAGAGACTGCAGGAAGAACAAGGAAAAAATGTTGCTAATATAGATCCTAGTCAGAGTTTCGTAGAATCGCTTGCAAACTCACTTGATATTTTCGTACGGTTCGATCATAATGTTTAGCTGCAAACGAGCGGCAACATCCAACGGAACGGAAGTCGTCTACAAAAGACAGCAAAAAAAAAAGAACAATTAGTACCTAAAGAGCTTTTACTTCTCTACAAACAACACACCGGTTCCATCGACATATAAAATTGATGCTTCTCCTTCGACGGACTCAATCCCTCGACCTGATCCAGATAGAACGGATCAGCACCGTAATAGTGCGGGAACGACACGAACACGGGCGTTCCGAAGCGACAGGACGAAATGTTCAGCACGCCGGACGGTACGATCTCACCCGAACTGAAGCAAGCCGTCTCTGGGTACAGTGTACCATTATCGATCGCCCTACGATCACCCGAATACTTGTACGCCTTCTGGCCGTGGATGGTAACCTCTTCCTCAAAGTCGAGCGGCAAGCTACGGCACATGTCGGGCGTGAACAGCTCAATCGGTTGATCTTTGGTTAAGCCCGGTGGGAAAAACTCGCCAGCCGAACCGTTCAGCATGCCGCAGGTTCCTTCGAAAAAGTTCGTACGCGGTTTGTAGTTCCATTCGCCCATTTTACCGAGCATGGCAATGTCTTCCACACCGGTGTGGATGTTGTAGTGACCGATCAGATCAGCAGAATTGTTACGCTACGAGTGAAGTGGATAGGAAGAGAGCACACTATTAGTATAATGAGTTACTAAACGATGGATGTTTAAGTAATAGTTACCGTGTAGAACCATCCGACACGATCGAATGGCACTTCGTCGGCGTCGAACATGTGTTTTCCCATCAGCACCATGTTATCCTCGTACCCATCGAACAGTAGTTCGCCCGCCGTTTTGACCACGTTTATCTTCTGCTCGTACACATTCAGGCCCAACGAGACGCCTTTCTGCTTGAGATAGCCCCAGTATTTGGATCGCTTTGCTGCCGACTGTAGGACGAAAGATATGAGGATATTAAAGGAAATCTTTCGCACATATTTGTTCTACGGATTGACCTAACTTCCGTCTCAATAATCTAATCTGGAATTGCTCCTTTCTAAAGTACATCAGACGTATAATAACAATTGATGGGAATGATCAACTCTAAACACTCTATACTACGTAAAGCATCAGGTTACATCAACCGATAGTTCTAAAGGGAATTCACCGACATTCGTTAATCAGAAGCATTTATTAAATAGCTTTAATAACCGGTCGAAACAATGCTACCGGTGCCGAGTCGACCGGTACCGCTGACACGAGGAATTATGGAATTTAGTTGCGCAATGTTCAACAGGAGCTTAGCATTGAATGCACAGTAAACATTCTAAAACTGAACTTCCCCTCTCACAAATCGCTTACCACGGCCACAATGTTAATGCTGCTTATCACATCATCCAAGCTGCCATTACTGCCCTCCTCGTCGAAGTAGTAGATGCTCTTCTTCCGATAGCTGACGGTTGCGTTCTCGTCGTGCCATTCAATGTCTATCTTGGTCGGATGCTCGATAAACCGATACGGACCCAACTCCTCCAGGATCGGTTTCGTGGAATGGTTCGTAATGTCCTCCGGATTGGTCCAGTTGAAGAAGTACACGTCCATCGCGAGCGGGAACGGTGGCGATACCCAGGAATCATAACTCCGCGAACCGGGTCGAAGTTTAAGCTCCTGGTTTTGCAAATGATGAAAATGAAATTAGTGACTATGGTCAATTGACTTTATCGATCATTCCAAGCCGGCAACGCCGGTGTGGGTCCAACCAAAATCAACAAGGGTTAATTGGCTGTCAATCGAGTTGAGCGTGTTGGGAGTTTCTCAGAGCGCTAACGCTAACATTCACTGCCACCGTCCATCGATCCTTACCTCTTGCAGTATGTCCTGGAATATGATCGGGAAAAACAGGATGAAGAAGGTACCGCTGGCGACGAGAAGCAATCCGGACGAGGTAAGGATGCACCGCCGGTTGCAAAACTCCTTCACGAGCATGTTGGTGCGTCTTCGGGCTGGGACCTTCGGTTGCGTTCTGCAAAATGGACAACAAGTATAAAACAATTACGATCGTAGCCGGATTTTATCGTTGGTTAATTAAATTGACAATGTGCATCCGTCTGCTCCGGGTGTGATACGATCGTTTGACACAGTTTCGTGATCGAATCGGGTGATAGGGCGCAGCTACACAAAGAGAGATCTGTGCTTTGTGTTGCAATGTTGATCGGCGGGATCTCGATCGCGAGCGTACCAGTTCTCAGCACATGCCCGGGAGACCTCCGTAAGATGACTGTAGGGTGTGACATTATGAATTAACATCAATCAAAATTCAATTTCATCGACCATTAGCCGTGTTGGCACCTTCCCATCGTTGAGCGTTGCTGGTGCCCTTCCTGCTAGCGTTAAACCGTTGAACTGAAGCAGCCTTGAACCAGAGAACCGGAGAAGACATCTTGATGACAAAGTGAGTTCATAAATGTAGATCTACATTCATCGCTCCTCATTACCGTCTAGTTAAACAGCAGTAACAAGCTCGATTACAGATGTAAGATGATTCACATCTCATCTGAAACCGCTTTTTAATCGTTCTTCTGCTCAAAAATAACAATAACTGGTTGGAGTAAAGATTTGCTTTATTCATTTGTTTTATGGTCTTAGATCTTAATTAGCTTTACCAACACACTCCCAAACACAGCAATTGACATTGAGCAAACGATGGGCAGTGTCAACAAACTCGGCCCTTTTCGCAGCCAAAGAAGCTGTGGACGGGTCTTCCAAGAAGTGGTGCTAAAGGTTGCTAACAGATTTGAGATCATATTTAGCATCCGCTTGCCCTGCTAATGATCAACAAATCGGAAAAGAATTCCAGCAGTAAAATAACACACCGCGCCCCACACGTCATTGCGGCTCGAGCGATCGACGCTTTGCGTGACGTGGTTTCATGCTTCGTCGGGTGATGATCGTATGCCAAATACCCCCACAACAACAACAAAAAAAAAAAGTACGCACAATTTTATCCTCTCTTTCGGGCATGCCCAATTACATTCGTAGGCTGGCAGACGATGCTAACGCTGCACAAAACTCTGCTCTTTCTGGTGGTATGTATTTCACAACTTGAGCTTAAAAGCATAGTTTTTTTTTTGTACTAAACACTGCTTCTCTCACTCCCATTCGCAAACAAGTTTGACATTGGTATGACGTCAAGGTCGAACTTACCAACTTTGGTTTGGTTTGGGGCTGGGACTAATCAATCTTGATGAGAAACTAAACGGGCCAGCCCGGGACAGGGCAAAAGCTTCGCCAGCAAAAGCAAAAAAAAAAAGCTGATGGCAGGCTGGCAAGTCGGGAAAACCCTTCTGTGGTCGCATGATCAGGAAATTGTGCAGTATATTAATTGACTCTTGGAACGTTCAAGAAACGCTGTGCTGCAGCGTCACTGTTTAACTCGCTTAGTTTTGTTAAATCATTGTGCTTTTTGTGCTTGAATATCAAACATGTTCTAGGGAAAATTGAATAACAAAAAAAAAAAAAACGTTAGAACTTTAACCTTTTATTTTTGTGAAACAATGACTCGAAACACATGTACAAATACACTGCATTATCTTATTGGCTTTGCTCGAAATACAGTGAGTATAGCAATTAAGAAAGGATGATTAATTTTTGCTCCGTGCCTTGGTTATGTTTCCGTTGATCGTTCGTGATCATTTTGGCAGGCGATCAGTCAATATCGACAGTTCGACAGATCGAAAGAGAGGATCGAAAAGTACAGAAATTGTTCTACATTAGTTAGAAACTACCTATGTTCGTCTCATCTTGCGATCACCCGGACTTTGGTTAGTAATCATTAGCAAATTTCAAACATTTCTTCTCAAGAAACCTGATTAAGGCGCGCGTATATTTCTATACCGAACCATTAGGAGGCTTGATGCGTTGCGAATGTAGTTTTAAAAACTCAAAGCCTTTAGATATAGACGAATAAAAACATTAGGAAGCTTGATAAGGTGAGCCATCTTTCCGCAAATGGCTTTTGTTTTATGCCAAAACCCATCTAACCAAACTGAACCATTTCCAGTGGCACTCCAAACGGCAGATGCTTCCAAATTGTATCGTAATAAAATGTCGTCCCCTTATCCATTCTACAGAACTCGTTTCCCAACACGAAAGGCTGGAATCATGGAAAAGAGCGTGGGTTAATATTAAACCAACCAGCTAAGAACTATAGATACGGTAAACCTGAAATCCTCCACAACATATTGTACAACCCGGCCCGGCTTGGCCTCTATTTTCACCCCATTTAGTCAAGGTCAGCGTTCACTCACAGGTGTTCGAGCGGGATTTGACATATCCTAAAACTCGCGATGTTCTCATAACGTGAGCAGCGTACCAGGGCTGAGATAATGCCGGCCCATGTGGATGTGGATACTTGTAGCAAACGTCAATGTTCATCCATTTATCAGGCTGGTCAATGATACACCGCCATTATTGGTATTATCTTATCGAGCAGCCCCGCAAACCCGATAAGCGTCCGAAAGACGGGCCCGAATTTTGTGGCATGATAAGAAAAGCTCACCAGTAAACAGTATACAACTAAAAGTGACAATGAATGTACACGTAAAATGTGTACAGCAGACAAAGGAGAAGTGGCACGAATTAGGCCTACAAATCTTTCCCTCGTTTTCGATGATCGTACAGCTTATAATTCGAAGTTCTACTAGTACGCTTTTCTACGATTTTCCTAAGGAATCAGCTCATTTCTAGTATGTTCATCCAATAATTCGCTCGTCAATGTTGAGTCAATCTACAGGGCCCTGTAGATCGTATGCACTTTCCTGCAACATACACCAATCTGCCATACGTCACACCCGACCAGTAGGAAGTACGTACCGTCAGTCGATTATCGCGCTTATCTGAACGAACCGGATGGTTCCGAGGGTGTTGGTAAACATTTCATTTCAACCACCACTTTTTGAACCTTCATGCTCAAAAGCTTCGTCACGCACTTCACTCATAATTCAGCCGAAACAGTACAGTGAAGTCGATTATCTCAAGAATAAATAAATGCATCGCTAAAAAGAAAAGCAATACCGAAGGGTTGTGACCTGCGAAATGGTAATAGATTAGGTAGCAAAAACATGCTACACGAGTGCTACCGAAATTGGCACCTTAATTAAATACATACTGTCTAGTTTTGAGGGCTACGCGCTGCTGGAAAAGTGCAAAACAATAACATAACACCTCCTGCACTGCAGACACGAAGCAGTGCAACCGGAACGACCTTTGGTGTGTGCTTGTGTGATTTTTGGAAAAGGTGTCGGTCGGTGCTAGAGGGCATGGTCCGTATGATGGGGGAAGGGATTTAATCACACATGCGGTGGCCCCCGGTGTCACGAAAGTTTGCACTCAAGAAAGCATTCAACAATGTAAGGTTAGGTACATGTATCTGGCAATAACTCCAAGAGAACGGGAACTCTACCGTGAAACGTCATGGAGGATGAGGAACTAGTTTGATATTCAAATATTTGAAACATTTTATTTTTTTCACCATTTTAGAGAGTGGATGACCTTCAAATAATCGACAGCTCTTTGTGCATTCCTACCCAATCAGTGGTTGCATTTATGATAAATAACAAGAAGTTCGCACCCGAATGCCGGAACGGGCCTTGATTCTAGCATGAACCCATTCTCACCTAACAGTTTTAAGTGCCCCTTAAACACTTTATCGGTTATCTTTATACCACATACGCATACGCAGCCTTTTGATGTGTCATTTGAGCGGATTCTTTACGGGATCTACACCATTGAACGATGAGCTAACTTCCTTTTGAAGCCTTTTTGATAACAGTTTGCCATATCATACGTGCATCATACAAAGAGCATGATGGTATGATGGGACATACTGTGGGAAATCGTTGCATAAACTCCCCCCCCCCCCCTCCAGTCTCACGTGCACCAGCTATATCTGATATGCACATGCCTACCATGCAAGACGACGTCACCGAACCGAAACGGTCCGAAAGGGTGTCTCGAGAAATTGAGTTACGACGAATTAGATCAATTGTGTGCGCTTTAATTGGTCAATTGTACGGTCGAGGTGATGAATGCTACGAGCACAGTGCGAAAGGCTTTTGTTGGGATGCTGCTGGTGACCAATGGCGCAAGGTACGAAGGTGCCAGGATCCCGTCCACGGAGGATGGTGTCTGAATCTGGCCCTATCTAAAGGTACCGACTGTCGTCAGCTACCACGAATGGGGTCAATGACACATAGATCTTCCAGCTAGTTCGAGAAGGTTATGTTCCGCGCATCATTCTCTACCACTGATAGCTATAATTCCGGAGGTGATTTATGCAGAAAATGTTTGAACTATCCTTGACAAAATTGCATTTATTATAGTGATATGGTCAGAGATTTATAGCAACCGATTGGGGGAACTCGTTTCGAAGCAGATTGAATCCTTCTACAAAAGTTATTATAGCACGATAGTGTTGGCTTAACGGCACGTTAGTAAAACGATCGCGCATCTTCTTCGCATTTTGGTTAGTCATAGCAATGTAGCATCTCGCTGGAAGCGCACGCCAAACGTGGAATGATGATTCGACACTTTGGCTAGGCCAAAACAAGAAAAAAGTGCCTTCTCACCATCAGCGTGACTTCATTCTTACGTTTCGTTTGTTCCAAACTTTGGCATTGCGGTTTGCGTTCTGTCTGGACGCTTCGCTCGCGTCTCTCCATCACTGTTGTTGAACGGTGATGTTGTAATTGATAAAAGCTACAGGCGGGTGAAAGAGTATTGTTTCACTGCCGCACAGCTACTAATTCTACAAGACGTGGTGGTGTTAATTGTTTGTTTCACTTCTGGTTTTATTTTTTCTTCTGTTCACCCTCGTGCATAGAGTGGTAGTTGCATCGGTAAATCTAGAAAGACATTCGAAGGATAGCTGGTGAAGAATATCGGATGAGTTAGTCGCGTTTTTTTTTGTTTGCTGTTGATACTATAAATATTTGGCTTAACGCTTAGCGGTTGAGGGTATTTCCCGGATTTAAGTCGTCAGCAATATGCAAAACCGAAAATCCAGTTCAGCGTGAGAACACATTTTAAAAATTTTAAACACGGAAATAGAAAGACCACTAATTAGTGCTAATTGATTGATCCATATTCAGTTTCGATGTTAAAATTTTTGAACTTTTGCTACTTAAATTACTTAAAGAAGATTCAATAAGATTCAATTTCTCATCTTTTCCCATTTAGCAAGGTGTCAAAATTGATGAACTGATAGGGTCTCAGGTGTTTCATGCTAGTTCCAAAAAAAAAAAACACACACACACACACACACAAATATCTACCAGATCTTTGACACAGGCAAAAACAGTCCCGATTAGATAGCCAACCTATCCGAAATAGTCCCTTCTCGAAATTAGCCGTTTCCTCTCGATCTCCTCACTCGTACCAAAACCGACCCCAACATGGTAACGAAATTCACCACAACCGAGCAGTTCTGTCTTATCGGTCTCCTCCCTTCCCAAAAACCCACCCCAGTATCGGCACAGGTGTTGCGAAACACTGTGAACCGCGGCTGAGCAGCAAACGTTTGTTTCGCACCTTTATATTATTAGCCATTTATCAGCCATCATGCCACTACAACAGCGTGCGAGCTTTGGGTGACTAAAGCGGTTTGCAATCTGGAACACCTGTTCAAACGTTTGAGCCGTTCCCTCCCCGGGAACGGTTTGGCGGGATGACAGGAAGTGCAGCAATTGTGGCTGTGGCAGACTAATAATCGCTTCACTTTCAGCTTTGTTCCTTCTTTTTTTCTGGCGGAAACATTTTTCACACTCTCACTTAACACCGTTCCGATGTCTTTCTATCAAAAGCAGACGTTTGATGAATGTGCTTTACCCCTTTCCCGGTCCGTGAATGAAGTCACGAGAACGAGGCCACAATCCTGGACCTGTGTAACAGGCGCGATCATCTGCGGATGCGGATCGATTCTACGATCCTCGTTGCACCGGGTTCGTGGTGTTAAAGGATTGTGTCAGTATTTTCACATCACACCGTTCTGTGTACATGATAATGTTTTACATTGGCTTCCTACGTGAACCGTCCCCCCCGAATGCGTCTTGCAGTGCTGTGGTGTATCGCAAGCAACTGATAAGCTTAAAGTAAACGTTATGATTCCTATCCCAGCTCCAGCACACATTCTTTGCAGTGGTTAGTTAGGGTGTTTGTAGAGGAACGCGAATTTAGGAGTAAAGTTCGGGTGAGTCATTTATTGTGGCGCCTCGTAGACTTTGGCGTTTTTTCACACAATAATCAAGGTCGTTGTTTTACTGCAAAATTATAAAAAATAAATAAATAAAAAGTTACCACACGAGTTTCATATGCGTGCATGTCTAAAATATCCCTTTTAAGTCCTTCATTTTGGAATGATGGCATGAGTAGGTCAAGAAAATGAAGAAGATATCAATAAAATATGAACCCATGCATTCCGTGCATCCTTCCAACAAACGATTCTAACTTTCGATTATTCCGTGCCAACAATAGAACGGAAAGAATAATAAGCAAAGTAGGAGCAAACCTTCGTCTATCCGTTTAATGTTATGCGATTGCAAGCAAAAGCGTCGGGGCCTTGTGCACAACCACAAAAAAAACATAAACTCCCTTTCACGATTAAGGAATCAATTTTTGTGAGCAAGCAAGTAAGCAAAGCAGGATTAGAGCAAAATAATTCCGTTTTTGCGCGCTACTAACAAACGCAAAACGCCCATTTTCAAGGCTGTGGACAGATGTTAAAGGTCACCAAAAAAGCTTGTCACACCGCTATCAATTTCACTCGCAGCCATTTTTGTCTACACATCTCAATAAGAAATGGTTTCTTTCTAATACCTACGAAACCAACGGTCGTGGCATATCAATAGTTTCACGTCATTATACAATCGATTGTGGTTGCTTTACCCTGTGCGTCGCCCGCCTTTTTTGTTCCCCCAGCAAAGAACGATCTCTTCCCGCTGATGCTGCTGCTGATTAGAAGGATTCGTTTACGATAGTGTCATGTCACCGTGTCAAACGAAAAGCCGATCGGTGGTTACATTCCACACGTCCGCGCCGCCCCTTCGCCGCCATTTTGGAGGAGAAGTTCAAATAGAAAAAAAAGGGACCATAAAGTGCTTCTCACCCATCGATTGCTTCCGAGTGGTTATTATCTATCGTGGAATGCATTATCAGCAGCAACGGGCAGTGCGGAGAAGATGGGCAATAGTTTCCGCATCGGAGGTTTGACAGCAAACAGCGATTACATTACGGACATGTGGTGACGGCTGGTAGGCCACGAAGGTTGGAAGGTTTGACGAGTGTCGTGTCTCACCCGGATTCTAATCGCTCATCCAGTCTGCCGCGGCTTAGGGTTATGAGTTTTTTTTATGGATGGCAGGCAGGCCACACTAGCCTGAAAGGAACATCCGTTTCGATTGGTTTATTTTCGGTTTTTTCCAACCCAGTTTGACTTCTCCAGAACCGTACGGCTTGTTGCTATAGTAACATGCGTTGAGCGATAGTTTCGGTCATTTAAGATCACATTTCACTGGGTGTTTGAACCGAACGAGCTTAAAAAGATAAGATTGCAGTGAGAGATGGAAGGCTAAATTGGGACGTTCACACATCGGGTTGGATTTTGTTGCAACACACTGATGCACCCCAAACAGCCACTAATTGAGTCTACGAAGAGCACCGAAAGCTAACGCGATAGGGTGGGTTGCAAAGTCGGCCAAACGCTCGTGTTTGCCGCATGCGTGACATATTCAGCTTCATAAAAATCCAATCCAACACAATCAGCCGGGACCTGTGTTGGACCGGCACGTTGCCGTGACATCTAAGCTCAGCTAGAGAAGCAACAAAACAAAAAAAAGCTAAACAAACCGATGGACAAACAGTGAACAAGCCCGGCTTATCGGTCGGCTATAATGTCACTAATCGTTCGAACGTTTGATACGAACGCTAGGAGACAACTCTATCATAGAACCCACCAACAGATAGCACGTAATCTGGCTCGTTACACCCGTGAAGACATCGACCTTTCGGAAATCGTTGTCTGAGAGGAAAAAAAAAATTGTTTAAGAACCTCCATATTTAACCCTCTTAAAACTAGCTATTTAATTAGAGCCAGGTTGAAGTGGTTTTTCGCGAAGTGGATGCGCACTCCAACTACAACTAACCTGACTTTGCCGCAGTCACCGTTGGTATGATTTCCGTTGGCCAGCTGATAGACGGTGGCTTTCTCCGTGTCAGCGGCCGAATGTTGCGTGGATTGTAACATAAAAAGGCAAATTTCGTAGCACTACCACCACAACGACTACTACTAGATCAACACTTCACCGTCGTTCCTTCGCACCGCAACGCGCAACATGCAACCGGTCTTTTTGACTGTCAAAAAGCTGTGTCCTTGCAGGTATCCTTGGCAACCGGTTTAAAACAGGCCAAAAAATTTTATGCAACACAATACAACACGCATACGCACGCACACTAACCCTCCACTGGAACGGGGTTTGTTTTCGCAAACGAGGGTTTTGCGCAGCGACGCGTTCGTAGGACAGGAATTAAGGACACGGATAGAAAAAAAAAAACAGGGGAAACGAATTTCGTCTTTTCTTTACCACGACAAACGCAGCACTAAATATTCCGATGTTTCTTTGTCTACGGCAAAAGGTGAAGATGAATGAGCGTTTCTTTGGATAAATAAGTTTTTCCGGTGTGTGTGTGTGCGTGCTTCTAATTGCACTTCTATTCACTAGAGCAATCGTTACGGAATTGCATAGAATTTGCTACGCATCACTGCAACTACACTGTGACGATGCACCTGCACGCACGACATGCATCCACCAGGATCGTTCAAGGTTAAGCACACAGATCACCGCACGCGCCTAGTACCGATCGTTCGGCGTGATCTTCTAAATTTACTTTACTTGTCGCACTCAAAAAACAAAACACAACAACAAATGTCAATAGAAAGTACCCGCCGCTTTACGTCACCACAGACCGAGCACTCAGAGACGCTGCGCTGCAGATGACAGCCAGAAGGAAAATGATGAAGATTACAGGCCGGTATAGAATTCCGGGTCGCTGCTCCACACTAGCAGCACTGTGCTCACTCGCTGTGTATTTGTTTTGTACTGATTCATTTATCTCGTGAGCTATCTCATCACACTCTGCGTCTGTCCAACCTTATGCACACCACAGCGCCGTTAATAGGTTCTGATTTGATGGCACTCTATCTCCGGCTGGTGGTATGTACGAGAGAACCAGCGACGCACCCTAATTCTGCACCACGTTTTTACAAATATGCACTGCCATATGATTTTCAACCACCGTACAATGTAAAACTTTCGCTTAGCCGAAATTCTTCACCGCGCGCACTTCCGTTCGCAGACGTACGTAACCGACGAGCAGAATGCAGAAGAACCTTACCGCGACGGCGTCCGTAGAATGATTGACCGAAACGCACCGACGGGCGTCGGTATCAAATAGTCCGCGCGGAAACGCACACTCTTCTGAACGCTGATCGTATGCTGCGGATGTGGGGATGGCGGCGCTTGGGGCACCCCTCGCTAATGTCAAATCGCGGCTCTAACGCTGTTGCGTTGGTCTCATCCGCGAAAAAAAGGGAATTCTACCGATAAGGGGCGCACGGCACTGGGAGGCAAGCGGGCCGATTGTCACTATGGGTAAGGGGTACACTGATGGTGCTGTTACAAAAGTAACTGATTTTTTTCTTTTAAATGATGTTAGCAGTAGTTGATGCTAAGCATAATTTATAACCGTAAAAGAATGAAATGAGGAAGCTCGGGAAATATATTTCAACCAAAAAAAGGAATAAAATCATTTTACTAAATACACTTTTCCTAGCAAAAATTCACAGTTTGACCATTGTGCTAGCGGGAGAGAGGAATCGGGTGCCCTATGTTCCCGCACCATACTTCTGAGTCAACACAAAAAAAAAAAAGATTTACTCACCATACATTTACAGTGCGTTGTGCTGTTGTCTCCTTGTTTGAATTGTTTTCTTGCCTTTTCAATGCGCTACTTTATTAATTTATCATTAAAGATTTACATACTTTTTTTTATTTTTATTTATTTCTAATTAATTATGACGGTCCAGTGCCGTATTGTCAACACCGTTTGTGTTGAATAAATTTTATAATCATATTGATAAGGCATTTCCTCATTATTCTTTGCCTTATCCCGGGCATACTCGGTTAAAGATTTACTTACTGTTGACTTTATAATTTCTTAAGTGTTTGGTAAGTCCTTTCCAAAACAGTTAACAATTAGTTAGTGTTAACTCAAGCTATTTGGTTTAAACGCCATTAATTCCAACGTATTTTTTGGAAAAGTTGTTAACGCTAGAACTACCGTGAATTTTGCGCGTCTACTTTTAGCTCTACCGCGACTGGTCAAAATAATAGGCTAGACTGGTGGTTACCAAATAATTCATTGTTATGATCTGGCTTACATTTTCATATTTTTTTAAGTTTTTATACTTATCTTAATACACATTTAAATGGTTGTTTCTTACACCAGCAATGAAAAATTATCAAACAGAAAAAGTCAACAGCGTATCCTGTTGTGTTGCAGCTTCGAAGATTCAAATCGTTTACAGCAACGTGATTAAAGCATAAGCCTTGTTACTGCGATGCAAATTGTTATCTTAATTGCTATATTTTACTATATTATGTATTATCTTATAGTTATATTGCAAGCAATACGTCTGTCGGATATATAAAACCACCTTTAAGTGACGATTTCGCATTGAAATAAGCTGGTCATCGTTCCAAAAACTACCAGTCAAAATTACTGGTTATGGTAGAATTGTTCATAAAGTAGCATAATAACAATATTAGATTAGATTTTCAATTTTTAATTTCACAGAAGTGAACATCCCATTGAATGTGTAAAAGTCATGCATTAACATCGGCAGAATTCTTTAACTATGAAAAATTAATCCACTAGAAATGTATGAAACCAGTCAAAATGAATGGTCCGATAGTTGTAGTGTTAATTAATTATTACTTAAAGATAGTATAAAATAAAATAAATTTAAGGTAGCATTCCCTGGCAACTATTTGACTGACATGACCTAAAAGGCCTTTAAGCCAAATATAATAAATAATAAATAGAAAGTAAAATAATTTTTTTCCAACACTTAATACTCCAAACTTTTCAAACTGTACGCACAGCACTGTACGGTGGTTCGGTTGCCGCGATCGGCCTTTCGGGTCTCGAGCGCACGAGCTCGTTCGTTCGCGAGCTGGCAAGAAGTGCGCGCGAAATTTTTCTACAATTCACGCTCATTAACCACGTTCCACCACGTGCTGCCCAATGCACGCATGCGTTGTCGTCGATCGTACGATCAAATCCGATTGATTGTGACGGTTTCAGTTTAATTTTCACGAAATGAAGTATCAAAAACATTTGCCGAAGCAAAAATGCTCCATAAAAGTTTTGGGTTTTTGCTTGAAAAAAAAAAAAACAAAAAAACGATAATAATTTAAAGCTTCCACCATGCCTCCAAGCGAGCTCATAAAAACACGATGTAAATTGTATGACATTCTACCATTTTATTCTGCCGATCAACTCAATTTACAACACACGCAGAGAACGCGAACTTCTGACAAAGGAAATTCACTAGTATCGGTGTGATTTGTAAGTTTGTATGCAACATCATTTAGAACAGGGCAACCCATTGTGAACGGGCAACTAAGCTAAAGCTCCGTACGTTTGTTTGTTGTTCTTCATTACTATGGGTGTGATGATGAGTGCACAATAGAAGTAGTGGTGGTAGTAGTGTAGCATCAGCGATAAAAGATCTTAAATGGTAAAGATTACTTCGCCTTTTCATTGATTGGGAAGCGTTAGTCGAAAGGGTTTGAAACGCTTAAATTGACACGTGCGAGCATCAAATATCGGCTTGATTAGGCTACCGCCAGTCGAATGCTGCGACTCACGTGAGAACTTGCCGTGAGAAATGCCACAAATAGTTCGCCCGGATCTCAATTTATGAGGGAATTTGTAATGAAGTAATGAAGATACTCACGGACGCAGACAATTTTATTCCAAATAAAGATCCAACGTGTGTTTGTTATTTGTTTTAAGAATGCGACGGTCTTTTAATCGTACCTTGCCGGTATGATGTGTAAAATATCAATCGTAAGCATCGATCACGTGTCAGCAGGCCAAACTCCCTTATACAGAACCGATGCGAAATAGATGCGGCGAGGGTTTCGATTCATTACTACACCGTTGGAATTACAATGTTTTACTGTTAATTAACAAACGAAGCGTTTGATTTTTAAAGCAGCTTGTTTGTGCCGGTTTCTTCAACCTTAGCTGAGGAGTGTATCTGTTCGTCATCATCACGCCACTATTCTGCTAGCTTTACCCGATGAGAAAATACAGTACATTTTTGCAACCCCATTATATAGCCTTTGAGAGATGCAGAACCTCAAACTGTACTACTAGAAGTTAAGCGATCTTCCACTCTAGCGATGTGCGTTGGAGAAATTGCTCAACATTGAGCAATGCTGCTTGTGTATGTAAAAAGATTTTGCCTGAATTATTCACTCGCATTGATTGCACATTATGATGCAAACAGTGAATTAACTGATGCTTGCTTTTGTATGTAATAGAACTT
This sequence comes from Anopheles maculipalpis, assembly GCF_943734695.1. NCBI lineage: Eukaryota > Metazoa > Arthropoda > Insecta > Diptera > Culicidae > Anopheles > Anopheles maculipalpis. The sequence continues at coordinate 41,415,705 of NC_064871.1, read as the reverse complement.
CAGAACAAACTGATATTTTGTTCCAGATCCAAGCCCGGAGTTGAATAGAAAATATTTCCAGGCGTAAGTGTAAGTTAATTAAACCCAATAACTGCACAATGAATTCTGTGAATTTCCTTTGCGGACACTCTACAAAAAAAAAAACCATAATATTCGACTAAACCTATTACACACTGGAACTGTAACAACGTGCGAAGCCATAGACAAAAAAGTGCGCATAACTTTCGCTCACGTGTTCACTGTCTGCGCATCCAATAGCTTTGCGACAACCTCACCAAGCGACTGCCGAAATCACTGTCCAAAATTGCATCAGTGACACGTGGCAGAAGGATATTGAACCAGCACACTAACCAGGCACACGCCACCGATCGATTGCTGTTTTATTTGCTGCTTCGTCGATCACGTCACGGGAGACCGTGCAAAAAGCGTCTTGACCAATCAGGACGCTGCACATGGTTCCCGCGACTTCTTTTAGGTCACGCGACGTACCAGTCCGTTTGCTAGCTAATTAATAGGATTGAGAGTTGTGGTGACTTGAATTCTTGGTGCACAGGTGGACAGGGGAATGATGCAACTTCTTGCGACAGTTTCCTCACACTCTCTGTTCGATGGGTGCTTCAGGATGTCTTCCGCGCATGTCTTCCTTTTTTGAGCCTTTTTTTTTACTAATTTTCATTCTAACGAACTTCTACGGAGGCGATCCACTAAGACCGAAACCACCAACTCCACACAGTCCGGCACTCAGGCCCATTCCGGGGGGAAATTAGATAATAATTCGATTTTCGACCCGTCTCACTACAACCGCGTGACAGCGAAAACCACACCGGCCGACCTTGAGGTTCGTGTGCCGACGACGTCATACACAAGGAAGCCGTTCTGCAGGGTGCATTGTTTAGGAATGGGCCTGTCGAAGCTTCATAAAAAAAAAAACCAGCAACGTAACGGTTACGGTGTGATTCCGGTTGCGGCTACGCGGTTGAGAGGTTTGCTATTTAAACATTGTTCATGCTGCTGCTAAAGATCGCCACACATCACCGGTACCTGCGTCGGAAGATCATACGATCGACCAATTTCACAATGCCAGTAAATTTGACCCGGTCGGAGAGCTTTGGCATTTTCTGGTTCGAGAACGTCTAGAACGCACGTTAAGTCGAGACGATTTGTTGAAGCATCCCTAAACTCTAATGACGTCAAATATCGAGAGAGAGAACAAAATACACAGATCAAAACAAATTAAAAACAGTTTTATTGGAAAGGGAAGTACAGCAGCTGGGCTTTTGGATCGAACGAGAAGGTAACGATGGTGTATAAAACAAAATTAGCAAAATTTACAGCAACACCAGAGTTCCACAACAAGGTAAACGCTTAGAAGCCTAACAAGTGGAGAACAAACGAGAATTAAGTATGTTTTTGGTGTGTAAAAAAAAATCCCCATATTCACCTTCCTTAACCACCTCAAACAACAATCTCTTTCACAATTGGTGGTGTGTTTATGGTGTAGGAAGTGGCCGGAACCAATTCACGGGCGAATACAGTGGATTGGTGCAGTCGATTTGATTGATTGATTGCAGTGGATGTTTGGAATTTGTAAACAAGTGATTTAAATTGAAAAGTGAATCATATTCTTGTTCTTGACATGAAATTAATGATCTGAATCGAGCAAGGGAGTGGATTAATCCGCAAAGTGCGGCGTATCCTTAAAAACCTCGTTAAAGTATCCTCTATAAAATCGTTTCGTTGGTTGCCCGTAGCAGTGTGCGATATGTGGTACATTTTGTGTGTCATTGTGAGTCTTCTGGATCGCAGGACAATGCGCCTTCGGATTGCGCTGCCTACGTTGTTGTCCGAAGTCCAAATCGTACCAAGGCAGCAGAACTCCTCTACCACCTCGAGATCATCGCCGTCAACTGATACTAAAATTCTATTGGCCTCACGTTTCAGTCAGGTGCAACACCTCGGCCTCCGCCTTAGATGTCCGTCCGATGATGTCGATGTCAACCGCGAAGCCAAGGAATTGGAGAGATTGGATGATACCAGCTTCCCAGGGAATCCGTACTGCTGCATGGTGTTCTATGGTATCGTATCCCGCCTTTAAGTCAATGAACAGATGCCGTATGGATCTGGTGCTCCCGGCATTTTTTGGAGGATCTGGCGTAGATTAAAGATTTTTGTCGGTTGTCGATTTGCCTCCAACAAATCCAGCTTGGTAGCTTCCGGTAAAATTTGTAGCAAGGACCTTAAGTCTGCAGAAGAGTATTCGGGACAGGATCTTAGAGGCAGCATTCAGGACTGTGATGGGCCGGAAGTTAGCACAGTCCATCCTGCCGCCCTTTTTGCACACTGGTTGTATGACACCCAGTTTGCACTCGTCCGGTAGTTCTTCCTGGTCCCTAACAATCCTTGCAATCTCCAGGCTCACCTTGAACAGGTCGGCCACCAGCCCATCGGTGTCAGCTGATTTGTTACATTTCAGTTGTTTGCTGGCACTGATGACTTCGTCCAGGGATGGCAGAGGCACCATCGTCATACTAGCTGTCGTAGTGCTGCTCTCCTGTGATTCCTACGACTGGTTCGGTATCTCTTGCATCTGCTCCGTTAAGGTGTCTGTCGAAGTAGTACTTCTACCTGTTGATCACCTCTCGCTCGTCCAACAGGATATCTCTTTCCTCTCGGCACATAGCGATCATGGCCTCAAATGGCTCAAATTACTACAACGTTTTGACTAGCAAAATGAAAAGAAAAATGCCGAATGAATGAGAGGCTCAATAATTCTAATTGGTTACTGTTGAGGTCAGTAGAGTGAGGACCATCAAAAAGATATTTGTCCCAGTAAAATCTGGAAATAAAATCTCAACCTTACCTGATGAGTTTCTGCTACAAGTTTCAACTGCCTGTACAAGACACGATACGAAAGCTGATAGGTGATAGTTGTATGAAAACTGGCGAAAATTTTCGAATGTACCAAAGTAACATCCAATAAGTAGTTCGATTATCTCAACGCTCATACTGGTTGAGTTGGTTTTCTTTGTTCAATAAGTCTGTATACATCACTACTATTATATCATGCAATTTATCGGTTGAGATTATCTGCTGTTTTTGCTCACTTTGCAGCTGCACAGTTTCGTGTGGCTTGTTCTAGTTTGTGTGCATTTTTTCTGCTTACTTCGTACTGCTTTCTGACAACGGCTTAAACTGTGTGACAAACTATGCCATCTAAACAAGACGGTATGAACCCGAATCTTCGTAAATGCTGTACAATTGCTGTTTGGTTCACTTTGCGTAACTTCTCCAATGAGTTGCTCAATCAAAAACTCACGCAGCAATGGGTTGCAATCAAAAACTTATGTTGCAGGCTTGGGTGGGTTCTAAATTTTGCTGTGCTATTAAATATTGATTGCTGATTGGTATTACTAATTTACAATGATTATTTGATTGCGACGGTACCCCACTTCATTTCTAAAGCTGCCACTTAAGCAATAAAAAGCCAAAATGTTTTGTGCATTTGTGACTTTTTTTTTATCATGAAAGAGTTTATGTGACGCGTTATGGCTTTGTGAAGAATAAAAGAACCCCATTTAAAATTAACTAAATACCTCAACAGAATATACCATTTTTATGTGCTTCCTTTTCCAATCCTGTTCTCTAACATACCGTAACACCTTCGTCTGTCTGTGTGTGCGTTCAGTTCATCAGCATTCAAAAATGCAACCGAGATAAGCGATTGGATTTAGTTATAGCTTGTCTGTTTATTCCTCTTTTTATATGCGTACACTACCGTACACACGTGTACAGCTTGATTAGCAAAATTTAATCAACTCAACTCATACGCAAAATATGATAAATTATTAACATCTAATTAATGCTACAGCTACTGCAATGAGACGACAAACGACTGGGCTAAAGCGTATGATTTAATTGTGCCACTTCAAACAACTTCAAATGCTAAAAAATAACCAATCCAGCGTACCGTCCATCCTGTCTGTGAAGCATTTGTGTTGGCTCGTGTGTTAAGATTTGTTGCTGCACATGGCATATGTTTCCGATTTTAATTTTTTGGTAATAAACACACTGTATGAAAAAGCCTCCTTGTAGAATAATGCACGCCTTCCAAAACTTCAACGTCTGCCGGAACGGAATTGCAAGCTATTTCCCTTCTCGTATGCTGGGTATGTTCACATCTGTAATGCTTCCGTTCTACCGCCGTTTTGCTTCATTTATTGTTATAATTTAGGGGTAGGGCACTTTGCAGATTGTACTGGAATGGCAGTGTGGACCGAGTGCTGCATACAAATGAAAGGACTAGTGGCCCTATCAAACAAACTGATTGCTGTTTGCAGAAACAACAAAGGTTCTTTTTATAATACAGAAGAAGCAATTCTAACTCGCTCCGTTCAATGGCTAAAACGAGGATCACACTAAATCTGTACGTACTAAACAGAAAGAAAACTATATAAACAAAGATATTTAAAAAAAAAATCATACCCAACGGTTCATTAAAAATACTAGCAAGAAAACAAAACGCCATATTCCCGCCTGTGTAGGAATGACGAGCGCTAGCTCTATATCACGACCATATCTCCATGTTAGTAGCATTCTGCATGGAAACTCATGCATGGGATCGGCCCACCTGGCACGTCTTTTGCGCACTAATATCGATGAAACATTGCACACGTTAAGCGAACGTCCCGGAATCGGCCCAGGGAGCAACATTTACTCCGTGTAGATCGTTCGCCAGACAGGTTTACGGCTGGTACGGTTACGTTTGGTTGCACTGCTGCCACCGCCGTTCGGTAAAAGCATTTCCGGCAGGAAGTCACTACTCGCTGGTGATCCGATTGGGTCTGCAAACTGTCTCCGGTTGTGTTGTTGCTGTTGCTGGTGATGCTTTCTCTTCCAATTTCTAAGCAAAAACAAGAAAAAAGAAACATTTAGCAGGATGATCGTGCGATCCATCTCACACGGGAAGAAAGTATTACTTGTTCTTTTTCTTTGTGTTTACACCTTGCGCTGAAGCTCCAGCTAGATTTACACCACCCTCGTACTCGGCGGGATAGTGGCCAGCTGAACCAACTCCACCACCAATCGGGACACCTGGAACTGTAAAATTAATATTTATATTAATATAAATTTCTTCAAATCGAATCTACTCCTTCTCCCCCTCCATCACACTAACCTCCATGTGGAGCATGGTCCCGATGGGTGTGGTACTTGCGTCTGTTACCACTGCCACCGCCAGCTCCATACGGTATTCCACCCATTTGACGGCCTCCCATTCCAACGCCTCCCATTCCAACGCCTCCAGCCACACCAACACCCGAAGGTAACATATTGCTTTCAGGCAGGACATTGGGCTGATGTCTCGGTAATGTACAACTTTTACCTCGGCAACGCTTCATCTCCTCCAGGGTTTCATGAAGCACTGCTTTCTCTTCTACCGTGAGTGATGATTCCCGGTTTTGCGTTTCAAAAGGATCTAGTAGAGAAGCGTAAAAAAGATATCAAATCCATTAATCCGTATCGTTCTCAAGCTTTTATCACATGCAAACGATATGATCACCTATCCTTAAATTGTAGTACGTCACGAGCCCGGTGGTAAACTCGCAGTACAGGAAATTGTGCGTCTGGTTGATCGTACGCAAACAGCTGTACGTATTGTTGTTGGCATTCATACAGAAACAGAAAGGTTTATCGTCCCACATCGGTTCCGTGCGCCAGTGATTGCTGTCATGGCTGAAACAGTTCATCCGTTCGGACAGACATTCCTTCTCCATCTTGGCTTTCTTTATACGTTTGCGCTCCTTTTTACGCTGGCGTTCCTCCTTCAGCCGTCGGCGAGCTTCGCGGGCAAGTTCTTTCTCATCGGGAATAGGGCTGTGGGGTGATCAGGAAGAAAATTGATATTAAACAATTGCATTCAAAATGCATCCTAAAAACCCCCACTAATCTTACCTTTCCGATTCTGCCGCACAATAGCACTCCGTTGGTGGAAGTGTAGCAGCTACCGTTGGCGATGGTATCGCATTTTCCTGCACCGAGTTACCACTGTGCTCAGTGTCCTGAGTATTATTTATCACACCGTTGTGACCTTTTCCATGCATCTTTTGCCGGTCGATGGTACTGCGGAAATCAACCGTATTTGCACCAAAGCTAACCGGTGCCTGTTCGGTCGTTGAGCTTGCAAGCAATACCGTAGCGTCGATCGAATTTGGCGAGATCTGTTCATCACTAGTGGACGGTCGATTATGAATACTTTCGATTGTACTTGATCCCGTCATTTCACGACTTGATTCCGTCGTTGGCCAACTGTCTTCTCGAACGATGCCCGACACTTCGTTAGCTTCTTTCGAAGGTTCAGTTCGTTTATCACTGCTCGGTGTGCTTGATTCGGCAGAATTCACAACAGATGTGGGCACTGAGGATGGTCCACCACCGTACAGTCCACCAGCCTCTCCTCGATGACGACCCCGGTGACCACGATGTTGGCCTCCCGCACCCCGATGTCTACCACTGGCAGTACGATTAAATGTCGGAATGCTAGACGGAGACGGTTGCCCATCGGTCGGGAAAAGACTCATATCGATTAACGTGCCCTCAGCATCTTGTTCCGGTACCGGAGTAGGTTTCGATACCTTCCGACGGTGTCCGTATCCGTTGTGATACTTTCCAGCAGGGCGACGTACTATGCCACCGCTCGGTACTCTTCTCGGTAAAGCATTACTACTAACCGGCGTAACGGTTGCCTCCGAAGACTCCGTGACAGCTGCCGTGGTGGAAGTAGCGGTGGTACTACTTGTTGAATAGTCATCCACCACAACGCTGCTATCAACTGGCTCATCGTCATCCGCCTCATCAGTGTCCTCCGAATCTTCGCCCCGGTAACCAGGTGGTCTGTGCTCGCGTAGCGATCGTTTCACATCCTTCAGTACGTTAATCTTATCCTTCAGAATGCGTATCAGCCGATCAACCTTCATACGGCTCCGTCTCCAACTGAGCTCATCCTCATTAACGAGGACGGAACAGTTGATTTTATCGGCTGCAATTACTGAGCATCGTTTCGCAACTCCACCGTACGGTTCCACGTCTTCACTCGTCGTATCATTGTGGTGATCTTCGCCCGATCTTTGCTCGAACTTTGACATCTGTTCGTATTCATGTCCAATTTCGGCTAGCATTTGCTGCAACTCATGCACTACTTCGGCCAAATGGGGTGGTGATGAGGGTGAGGATGTGTCGCGTTTGCTTCTCCCACTAGGCTGCCGCTGGGCCTCCGGATCCTCAAGTTCACTTTCATACAGCGAACGCTCTAAGGTATCGATACGGGCAGCAATCTGGATTAACGATTCCATCACTGGTCCTTCCGCCTCCATCAACAACACTTCATCGCCTTCTTCGGGATCCACCGAACGCTTCTGGCGTGTACGTCTGCGTCTATGCTGATGCGTTGCCATCGGCTGAACCGTTCCCATCGGTTGCCATTTCGTGTGATCACGTTTGGTTTTGATTTTGGTGTAGAAAAAGTTATCCTGCGTGAAGCAGGCACAGTTACGCCCGTTCGCATGACTGTTGGTTTTCTTATGTATCTCGGCCAAATGTTGTTGCAGCTGGCCGTGGAATTTGCATTTGTGTTTCCGCCAACGGCCATCCTCACTCGTGCATTGCCATTTTTGTCCGGGGACACAATTTTGCTGCAGAGCCGGGTTGGAGCATTCCGTATTGAGCCGGTCCATCTTCGTGCGGTACGGCGTTAAATGATTATCCAAATGATGATTGTCATGCTGGGGTGTTGCTTCTATGGGATTTAAGTAAAAATGCGTACCAATTAATGACTTGCCATTTGCTTCTGTAAAAAAATTGATTTGACATACGATCAAATGTATGAGCCTCCTGATGATCGATCACATAATCCTCCGGATGTTCGTTGTGCTTCAATTCAATGGCTTCGGTTTCACTTTCAACCACTCCAAGATGATCGTCTTCTGCTGAGGCATATGATAGAAACACACGCACACACACACAACGAAAAAATAATTTAAGGCGTCAAACATCCTCTTCCACAAACAATCGATTCACACTCACCATCGTCTGCGTCCACATCATGTTCGTCCTCATCATCGTCATGCTCATGCGAGCTAAAGTCCAGCTCTTTACGCTCGTGTCCACCAGTCGTTGCACTAGAGCTACTACTCGTCCCATCTTGCCGACTCTCAACAAGCACCTCCGGGACCAGCTTCGGATGCGATCCGTTACCATTCACCAGATTAAAGCGCGCACTGTACCGTGCGGCTGCAGCACGTTGCTTCTGTTCCTGAATCTGTTCCGGAGTTTCACGCCGACCAGAACTCTCGATCAAAAACGTATCGGGCCACTTGTCCAGCACCGTACGGTGCCGATTCAGCACGAGCGGTAGGATACTGCGTCCGTCCATGTGAGGTGGCGGTGCAACACCTCCAATATCCAGAAACGTTGGAGCAAGATCGACGTTCAGCACGATCTCGTCGACACTGCAACGAGAAAGCGATACATGTCAATGTGTTCAAGCACTCTGCGTCGTCTGACTGTTCGCTGCTACTTACACTGTCGCCGGCTCGATTCCCGGGCCACGCATAAGAAACGGCACACGCACATCAAACTCGAACGGAAAGCTTTTGCCCTTGATCAGACCAAACTGGCCAAGATGGTAGCCGTGGTCGGATGTGTAGATGATGTAGGTATTGTCCAGCTCGCCGAGTGCTTTCAGCTCTTGATAGACACGCTCAACCGCAACGTCGACACTTTGAAGCGTTTGCAGCCGTTTGGTCATCAGTAGATCGGTGAACTTCCGATGGATGGGTTCCATTTGTTGCGTTACCCTTAGGATCCACTGCTTGTCCGGGTTGGGTGCGTGATCGTATGCTGGCGTGCTGGCAAGAGAAAGAAACGATAAATCAATAATAGAGCGGCGGAATGCAAACTACAGTGAAACAATGTACATTTTCTCATAAATCACGTCTAGCCTAGTTGAAAACAAAAGCTGCTCCCAGAATGATTCCGAATGCACCATTACACATATCGAATATACCCAACGATGCTATCGTTGGACACGCTTCTCTATCGAAGGAAATCGATAAATAGTACTCATTTACATGCTTCAAAAACTTTCTGATTTATGATGGCTTCCGTTCCCCGTTGCATAGATGTATAGACCAGAAACTACGATCAGCAAATGACTTTTACTGCCGGTCGTACATGCTTCTGAATGTTCCGGATGTTAGACGAAACGCAAACAAGCGCATACAATGCAATATGCATCTTTTTTTTTTTTGTCTGTTACAATTTGTTGTTCCAAGCTGTGGACACAGTTTAGGATGCATTCAATCCAAACCGAACGGTCCCATTATTGCCACGGAAAGCAGACGGATCACAAAGTGTGATTAATTTCAATTAAATTCCCCACGCTTCAGCAGGTTTGTGGTACGGCACGCTCGATTGGACACGCCAGGAGCGCGTAATTTCGGAACGGAAGTGAAGAATAATTGTCCCTGCGCGGCCTCTGCCTATGGATGTCGTCATTTCCATTTCGTAATACGCCCGTTTCAACAGCCGTTTTTTTTTTTTAATGAATATTTATAGCACCACTTTCAGTGTGTAAAAATTGAGCCTTACCAACCAAAAGCTCATGATGCGCCGCATATGGCGAACGGCACCAAAAAGCATAACAAATTCCGTGCCTAAAGATCGATACTCAGTTCGCTTGAGATTGTTCAAAATACCTCCTAGCTAGTGAATGGAATGTGATCAAACAAGTCCTTGACGTGACCGAGTAAATGGTTCGCAAAAACTTGTAGCTGTCAGGCAATGGTTGTCACAGTCCAGATCAGCAACATCTGGAGGCCTTTACGTCGACGATTCGCCGTAGCTCACACGGTGTTGCAGCAACAGCGAAATCAGCGAAAACTAGACGAAATGGTTTCCTCTTCGCTATGGACTTTAGCTGAATGGAAGGTAGAGGGCAGCTAGAGTCAGAAGAGGGATCCTTCACATTTGTAACTTTTGAATAATATATCAAGCTTATAACATTTTCCTAATATAATTGAAGAACTGTCGACAGTACCTTCAACCTTGAAACTATTTATTAAAGCTACGGACAAGCTACTTGTTTGTAATACGCAAACCTAAACGTAGTGTTATAATAATATAAACATTCCAAGTCTAGTTCAACAGCTTTTAATTACTTTTATTTTAAGCCATTTTTTTCGAACAGACAGAAATATCCTCAATTATGATTTAAACGGTTTCGATGTTTCGAAAAGAACTACAAAACATTTGTGATTTCGATGAAACAAAAAGCCTCTAAATAAATATGGACCTTCGATTCTGGCATGCACTGCGTTTCCGATTTGCAGTATCTTACGATTGGATTGAAAAATAGTTTTGCCCCATACCGACCCCCATCCGATCCATTCATAAATCACTCATCAAAACGGTTCAACCACAGTTAGTCAGCGAGAAGTCGGGCTCGCGCTCGATATGCAAATCATATATGCATAGTTAAGTTTCAATTTCGTATGTGTTAATAATGCACCACACGATTATATACCCGCGGTCCCGGAACAGGGGATATATGTATTATCACGGTGAGCATTTGCCGGTCGGTGGTCGGTGCAAATATTATGCCGCAATGAGTCGGTGCAAACAAATAAAACTACCTACATTATTAACGAGCGGTTCCCTCTACGGGTCGTCCGTTTTGGGTGCCACCGTCGACCGGGCAGGGTGTAGCGTAGATAAAGCCCGGCAGAATTGAGCACCGCCGGGAGTTAATGGATGATGGCGTGAGATCGATTAATTAATTTGCCATTCTCGATTCTGAATAACTTGTGCGGTGCCTGTGCGGAGGCTGCCGGAATGCAGACGAAGCCGGTAATGGTGCCGATGCTAACCTAGTAAGGGTGATTTATAGCCAGAGGTTCAGAGGGCGCAAAAACGAGCCGCTGCTCGTACGCTCGAAACTGGCTTCTCTTCTTCGGCAGCAAGTTGTTCATGGCGGCTAAAGTGAAGCCCGCTGAAGACACCGTACTTTGTGCGGTGTGTCAAAATATTAATATCATCGATGACATCGAACATTAATAAAAATAGCGACGAAATACTTTGTCGGTACATTCGCAGGACACATCCCCTAACACGCTGGTGCGTGGTGGCATGTGTGATTTAAGGCGCACTTTAGTTGAACGTTTTCTTTGCCAATCCTGGTGTCTGTGGTGGACAGGCCAGGGGAGTGGACGAGGGCCAAATAATTAATTCAACAGCGTAGATTATTGACAAAGCATTCGCCAAGTGCGGCTATGACATGTCTGATTCGATTAACAGCAACTATTTCCTTATCGTCGTTACCGATGCAAAACAAGCGCGTTGAGTGTGGGAACGAGCAGATTAGACGCTTTGTGAAGGCATGTTACGTGTGTCTCACTAAGGACACAAAGGTTAGCAGTTTGGATCAAATTATTCAACCAAACAGCTTCGTACTTTGACGCACGAGAGTTTCTCTAAAATAGGAATCTTTTGTTTTGAGTAAGTCGAGCAATTGACGGCACATTTCTTGAATAGAAAAAAAGCTGTATAGTCTCCCATATCTCGTTCCATAATTGCTCAATTATTTAACACCAGAGTGTAAATTACCTTAAGGTATTTTTTGGGCGAATTTTTCATTGTGAAGTTGAATTTTCAACTATGTGCGCAATGCATTCAACATAAATTGAGTAAGAGCTATAACGTTCGATCGGTAGAAAAGGTGTTAATCATTAAGTATCAAAGTGCCAAACAAATTTTACACCTTGTGAATGGAGAGAAAATTTACCATTCAAATCTTCCTATCAACTTGCTCAAATTTGTTAACGTTTTTTGAATGGAAAATGCTAACATGTCAGACAAGAGAATCGTTAAGCAATAAGTATACGCGATTCAGGATCTAAATGGCTAACGAACTGTCAGTAACATTAAGATAAGAAGATCTTGACTTGTTCGGGAAAGGGCGTTCGGGATAATTTTGACAGTTACCTTTTTGTTTATAACTCGTGATGGAGTTGGCATAGGAAAACAAGCAAAACGTCATTCGACAGCTAAAAGTGTAAGGAACAAGCAGCGAAAACATCCCGTGATAAAAAAAAATGCCAAAAAAGAGTACATTGTGGAAGCGGAACACATGCATCATGATGATCCGCGCCGGACGCGATCATCATGATGCCGCAAACCAAGTTCCCCCAGACGGTGATGGTGTTTTCCTGCGTGTCATCGGAAGGGGACGTGATGCCGCCCCACTTTTTCGAGCAGGGGCTGAACGCAGACGGGTACATTTCTATGCTGGACACCGTCGTAAAGCCTTGGATCACGAGAGTGGCCAACGGCAGACCGTACGTGTTCCAGCAGGATTCCGCTCCGTGCCATACAGCCTCCAAAACGATAAAGTGGTTGGCGACCAATTTCAACGACTTCACCGCGCCGAATGTGTGGCCTCCCAGCTCCCCGGATCTTAATCCAATGGATTATTTCGTGTGGGGCGCGGTGGAACGGGACACCAACAGAACCTCCAGCAACACCAAGGCGGAGCTCAGGTCCGTTTTCGCGGCCCTACCCCACGAAACTGTCGCCAGGGCTTGTTCCCGGTTCCGGAGACGGGTGGAGGCCGTAATAGAAGCCGAGGGCGGATATTTTGAATGAATAAAATACATGGTAAGCTACTATTTCTAAATCAAAACAAAAATTCCCCGATGATTAATTTTGCCATATTTTTTTTTTCTTTCTCCGTAGGTGACTTTCAAAATTATCCCGAACGCCCGCCCGTATAACACATGGCTTTTTATGAATATCGCAGGGGAATTAAGATATTAAAACCACCTTTAAGATATTTTATCCAAGACAAGAAGATAAACTTATCTCATTCCTTCTAGAGAAGCTTTAAGAATGTTTTCTGTAATGGAAGTATTGGAAGTATTCTAGTATTGCTGACATTTCAATTAAGCATTAAATATTTAAAAGTTCAAGACTGAACATAGGCTTGGTCGCAAAACATATTGACAGGATATCATTACAGAGTCTGTCGTACGATCATGACTTAGAAATCATTAGTTTAATAATCAGCTAATTAAAACATCGATAAAATAGCCATAATCCTCATGGTTTGTCGGTTATCGAATTTAAAATAAAACAAATGGGTTACCCGCAGCCCAATACCCACCGGCGAATACATCTTTAAAGTAGTCTTGAATCAAAAATGACCCCTATAATAGAGCGTACGTACGAAGAGGAGTAAACGTTAAGCAAAATGTCACTTACTGATGCGTTGTAACGTTGAAAAACAGATGACTATACTGCGGTGCGGAATCTTCTGGGCCGTGCGGTGCCGGGAAGCTCATCGCCAGCAGCACCGGTTTCCGATGGTTCTGGTGCTTCGACTGTCGCAGAAAGGCGATCGAATCGTTCGCTATCAAATCGGGATAGTAATCCTTCGCATAATCAAACCCGTGCTTAATCTTCTGCCCGTTCATGTTGATGCTGTAGTTGTAGTACTTTGAGTTCATGATCAATCCGCCCCATTCACGCCACCCGGGCGGTATGTACGATCCGTTGTATTTGTTCAAATACTTCCCAAAGTATCCGGTCCGGTAGCCGGCGTTCGACAGGTAGGTTGCAAACGAACGCGTCTCGTGCGTAGTCTGCCAGGTGGTGCTGGAACAGTTGTCATTGTTCGTAAACACCATGTGATTGTGCACGTACATCCCGGTCAGGATGGACGAACGGGCCGGACAGCACATGGGGGTAGTGGTGTAAGCGTGCCGGAACTCGGCACCTCCATCACGCAGCAAACGCAACGTACGGGGCATGAAGTTCAATGAGCCCAGCTCAACGTCCTGATCGTCGGTAAGGATCAGGATGATGTTAGGTTTGCGTTCTCGCGTTTGTCTAAGATCGGCCAGTGGTAGCTGTCCGACGGTATCCTGTGCCAGCAGATTGCCCGTCATACTGCCCGTCCCACTTTTCTTTACCCGTCCGCGTCCTTCCTGGGGTGCCCGGACACGCCGATTTTTCGTCACCCGATACTGATGATGGCGCCGACGACCAGTGTGATGACCGGCACGATGGCCATTGCGACGTTGCTGGTGCACCTGCTGCTCCGGATACTGATAGTTTGGCCAATCGGCCTGAACGTCACGGTGTGCCACACTGCCGGCAGCATCTATCGCTTCGCTCTCTTCGTGACCAGCACCAGCTGCCTCCACCGTGAAGGCTGCTATCGCCACTACCAACAAAGAGCAAATGCCAAGAGCCATACCGAGATGAGCACCGGTGCTTCTGCCACGGTTCATATTTAAGACTAATGATTTACACCGTAACATCATCGTAGCAAAAAGGGTTGATTGAAACTTTCTCACACACACACGCGAAGGGAAGTACTTGATGCACAGTAAACTGATTGGTTCGATGGCCAATGCAGCACCACACGAAATTATCACAGTTCAATACTTTGGAGTATTCACGATTCACCAAAAACCTTACGACACGTCGTGCACTAAAAGCGTAGGGCGTATCTTCCCGAACATTTGGGATGTGCTGTACTGTAAAATGATCACTCTTTTTACCACTAGCATGGCCTCTTTCTGATTTTTGTTTGTCTTACTAATTGTCAACCTTTTTGTTTTTAAATCTACTCTCAACAAACGTGCAGCTGTTGTCGGGTAGATAGTATCACACTTTCACCGATCATTTCCCGCACTCACCAGGCCCGTTGGAGGTTGACGAATGTATGTTATGCTGCACGATCAATGCAGCCCACTTCTTGGTTCGCTTCGCGTCGTTTTGCACATTTTACAGCTAATTACGTTCATAAACCAGACTGTAGAACTGATTTATGGCACAGGACGCAGCGGGCGGTGTGGAAGATCTTCTACCCTGGGAAGATCATGGTTTCACAGTTCACTGCTGCTAGCGCTTTTTGCCGTTGTGTTTCGTCTGCCTTTCATCTCGATCTGCCCACCGCAAGGATGATCGTTAACCGCCACACACAAGCACAAAAACAGACCCGAAACCGAAATCACGTGTTGCGTCCACTCGCGATGCTTCCCCGATGGTGTCGCTCACAATTTTCCGGGGTCAATGATCGTGCGTTCGCGTTGATGGCGATAAAACACCACAAGATTTCCTTTCCTTGGAGCAGCACCGTTTTGTCCCTTTTTTTGGTCGCTAATCCGACACTATCGCGCCTATCCGCTGCCACCGCAAAGCCCGCATCGATCTCTAATGAGTGTGACCTACGACGACGCCTGCACCGATGGATCCGGGATGGGGATCGTTCGTGTTTTCACTCTCCATCCGGAACACTCCCAGACGGCACGGCACTACGGTGGCAATCTACCCTAGGGAGAAGAAGAAAGCAAAGGGAAGGAAAAGGCACAATATGATTAATGTTTCGCTAATTTTGCACATGTTGCAAATTCACTAGTTTCACTCTCTCTCCCCCTCTCTCTCTCTCTCTCTCTGTCCATGGACACGTTTAGCTGCCACTAAGCAAAGGGCTAAATGATGAAGGGGAAAAAAGGGGGAAAGAGGACGAAACGACCTGAGATGATTTATTTCTACCGTAGCTTCTATTTTAAGTCTTGCCTTGCACAAACAAAGCGCGAACCGACCAAAGTGCAATCATGTAAAGCACACCATGCGAAAAAAAGGGGAGAAAAAAATCATTTGCATACCTTGCAGGCGCAATTTGGGATCGTGCAAGCATTGTAGCTCAGCGTGAGATTGTTTTATTGCCACATAACGTACTGTTAATAATCCAAACACACAAAAAAGTGACCTTCCAGCGTTCAACGTTCTCTGGTATGGTTTTTAATGTATTCTTATGATAAATATATATGTAATATCGCCTTCATTTGGTCCAAAACGAACCAACAACGAAGGATATCGTCTAAGGTCCCATATTTTTGAAGAAACCATTTCCCCAGCGTACCGGATGGAATGGATGAAAAGAATCGTGGTTCGAACGCCCATCTGCTAATTACCCAGTGAGGTGTTTTTCAGAGACATTCCGGCTGCCCGACGGCGCCAGTCGGCAGCACGTGGTGGGGTTTCCGAATACTTGCATTCCGAACCGCCGGTAACGACGACGATGGTGGTAAAGAATATAAATGGCAAAGGGCACACAAACACACACGCAGAGAAAGAAGGTAATAAAAATTCGCATTACAACCGTAATAGCGCGGCGATTAAATTACCGAAAAAGAAACCCGGCCACTGCCTCACAGCAAGCTCGAAATGAGGCCGCTTCGGCCGCGGAGGGAGACTTCGATCGGGTCCTACGTCCTTATTACACTGCTCGAGTCGGAACGAGCTTCGCGGACACGTTAAGCCTCAAATTAATAACAGGTGAATTTACGTCGATGTTCGACCAATTTGCGTTTGCCTCAGAACGCGAAATGAACTACCGGCCACAAAAAAAAAACGAGAACAATCGTCGGAATCGTTTGTGCGAAAGTCAAACAGCAGCGCTAGCCCATCGGTGTGAGGCACAAAGGAGACAGGAAAGGAAAAGAAACTAAAATGAAGGAAAAATTACGCACAGATTAAACGAGATTGACGTAATGAAACCATTAACAGGAAAAGGAATGTTTGAGGTAGTAAAAATGTAAAATGAAAGAAACTAAAAAAATTGTGTAACAGACTAAAACGCAGGACGAAAGCAAACGCTGCGTGTTTCGGAGGTGGATTAAGTTCGATGCTGAAGATGTCTTAGCCATTGCCGAAAAAAAAAATCAAGAGTGTATTCCGTTTCATCACTATTTGGACTCTGTATCCGCAGGAACTGCGGTTGAGAAGTTCAGGCAAAAAGGACAACAACGCACTGGCCCACCTTTTAGCACTAATGTGTCATTTAAGCAATTCGTTTTTTTTTTGTTTGTTTTTTGGATGGTCGCTGTGGTGCTTTTAAGCTTAATGAAAGTAAACATTTTTCCCACTAAACGAGGCGCATTTGAATGAACTATATCATAAATAGAAGCAATAAAAAGAACTTAAAACACCCTTTAGAGAACCGAATGGCTTTAATCCTGTTTATACGTTTGGGCACAAATATACTGTTCAATATTCTACTTCAGTTATCAATTTCTTGTTTCCTTTATTTTGACTACTAAAATAACATTCCCAACCTAGTGCTTCTACAATACACTTTGACCATTTTATTCAATTTGCCACCCATTTCGTTCGTTGCCAGATTCTCATCAAAACAAACAAAATTAATTTTCAATTTCTCTATCGGACTGTGTACTTGTACGAAGCGAAACGCCACAAAGCAGCATCCCTGTGTCGAGTCAGAGCGTTGCTGGCTAATGAAATTGCCACCCAGCTTTTACCGACAACTTGGGCGAATCATCTGGACTATCATATACTCTTGAAAGTGATACTTCGTGCCTGTAGGGCTGTAGCATTGCTCACCTTTGCCCGCTGGTAATTCCCTGAAAAGCGGAACTCAAACCCATACAATTTGTGTTCAACGATGAAGGGTCACTGAATAGGATAGACATCCGAATCGATAGACGGTTGGTTACAAAACAGAACGCCAGTCGCAAAGCAAAAATGGGAAACGGATCCGTTTCAATTAATCGACTACGAAAATGCTCTTCACCCCCTCAAAGGGATAAGGGTAGTTCGTTTCGGAATTCCTTTTCGCTTTTATGTTGCCATATTAATATTGGTCCACCGGGCTAGGTAACCGGTGCACCGGTACCGGGCACTTACCGCGGACATCCAACCCGAATTTGGGCCCCCGCTCTACCGTTTGGTACTTTTCGGTCGCTGTACACCAACGCGCTATCTAAAAAGTGTTAAATCGAGCGTACGGAAATCCATTAAGGGACACACACACACACACACCCGTGTGGGATGAACGCCCCACAACTCAACCAACAGGTTCTGCCTGTTAGCCGTTGCAACAGGAAGGCTGCCCGAATATTTCCCGGTGTCAGTTGCACAACATTATCCGGCGTTAGAAGACATGGCGCTGGTGGCGGAAATGGATTACAAAATAAAAAATAAAAAAACGAGATCCTTGCTGCACGGCAAAAGCATGAGGAGGAACGTACTGCCCCAGTGAAGCTTCTGCAGTTGACTGCTGCTCTAAGAAAGTTGATAGAACGAGCGAGACGAGTAATTAGTGAGTCCATTTTTAGTACTTGGAATCCCTAGTTGGTACACAGGGGTTTTAGTGCTCGGCTTTGTTTTAATTGCACATTCTTTCATTTTTCCCTGCAGTTTTCAAGTTCTCGAGATGCGAGTGACGTGACCATGCTTGACCTTTGCTGCCAGTTTTGCCTAAGGTTGTTTTGGACGGAACATTTAGCATTGTGTTTTTGTTCGGGTTTTTGGCTTGAGAGGATGGGTGGCCGGGAGTGCACACAAAAAATGAGCAAAATTGCGGTCCTTCTGCACCTAGCGGAAATTTTGGTGGACGCAAGCTGATCGTGAAAGCCGTAGGCGAGAGAGTAGCAAGAGCTTTGGCTGGATTTAGTTATTATTTACAAAACAGCATCCAATTATGTTAGTGATAAGTAAAAACATATTATCCTAAATTAAGGCCGTAACAATGTTAAAAAAAAGTTTTATTTATACAGCAATATTCGCAAATTCGCTTCTGTTCAATTTACCCAATTCGAACCAGAAAACGGCAGTAAATTTGCAGATTGCCAAATTATGTCGGGTCTAACGAGCTGTTCATTCCAAGTGCACTAGTTTCGAGTGTTCCACATGAATTAACGAAATTTGTGAAGCTTTTCGAGTGAAAACCTTCGAAGCCGACAAAAAAAAACGCTCACAAAACATTACGTTCCTCACTTCTGTGAGGACGACTGGACCAGTTCTTCGTACATTTCAAGCACGGACGAGTGTTTTAACGAAAGTTCTGACCGCCTCGGTGGTAGGTAGTTGTGCTCCACAACATTAAATTCCCTTTTTTTTACGACACGGCGCTAGCTCGTACACTAAACTTGCACAGAAGAAAATTGTAAATACGCGGAACAAATTTTCGCCAGCATTTACAGCTCGTTGCAGCTGGATGCAGTTTAATATTTTTTTTTCTCATTTACATTGCGCGTTTGCACATCAAATCCACAAATCACGTGCCATGCTTTGTGTAACGAAACTTCGCGTCAACTGTCTGACACTATAGCGGGTAATCGAGAAAAAGAAGCGGGAGGAAGAGAAATAGATAAATCACCATAAGCTTCCACAGATTATGAGGTTCTTATCCGCAAATTCCATTTCAACGACCAAGCGATTTAGCAACGGAAACGTGCAAAAGTAGCATTTCCAGCACTGAAGTGAATACAAGCGGCAGCAAATGCGAAGCTTATTTTTCCTTGCGAAATGCTTTATAATTCTTCCGAAAAGCCGACCGGTCCGTGCACAGCGGACGAGTGATAAACGATAGATAAAGCAGAACATTTAAAGAAATTTTCCAACCCAAAAGGTACCCAAACGCCCGGCGGCGCCATGATGTGCTCGAGCACGAGGTAAAGCAGGCCATTTGCCAGCCACGGGACGGAAGACAAAGCGCGAATGGATGGAAGCGCCACTTGCCGCACCACTAATATTGCTTCGGGCGCATTGTAATTTGTCTAATTACAACGATGAAACAGAACCAATATGCTGCACGATTGAAACGGAAAGGTAGGAATCTGAAAAATATAATCCTAATATTCAGATACGCTCCTTCACCCGGTACTAATGGGCGTGAATGAATGTATGCGAAGGAGGGGGAAACGATTGAAATGCTCACAGAAAGTATCAGACCCACGGAAGACATGGACATCGGTGAGTGTTTACTGAGCGATGGAGATGAAAGAAAAAAATTACTCGCGATGTTGTGGCAGCCATGGTCAAGTCTAACATCGACTCCTCCAGAACCGGATAGCTTTGATGATGTACTGTTCTTAAGTACGGCACGGCGGGTTCGCGTCTGCTTCAACGCTTCGAAAACACGTAATGAATCGAGCGTTGGGGGATGTATTTGATTTCCCTCTTACACCATCCGGCGTGGCGTCCCTTTAGCGAGCGGAGGCTACCACATCCGACCGTATGTGCAGGGGCGGAGAAAAGTTCAAAGGCGCTGACGATGCCCAACCAGCCACGGAAAGCTCACCAAACCATTGGCATTAGGTCGTTAATTGAAACGATTGGTTTAGAGAAATGAGAGAGGATGGTGGTGTGGTGTGGTCTGACTGACTGACATTAAGATGGGTTAGACGCGCTATGAGTTGACCTTCCACCCGCACCTTACCACCAGTTCTCATGCTGCCTCGATGATCATTTCCGGTGCCGAGGAAGCTTAACTATGGTCTGCGTTGTGGCTTGCCACACCTCACGAACGTCTAGCATCGTCCAACCAGGTGAAGTGATCTCCACAACCGAGAGGTCAGCTCAAAACAATGTCAAGCCGATTGGAAGATTATGTTTGCTACTCGAGAGTGGCTTTTTTTACGAAACAGTACTCTATGCCAGGTCGATAGAGGTAAAAAGTCATGGAACGTGACCTTTCCCACCAGATTTAGGCAACGTGAATGAGGCTTTACGAGTAAACTTACCTAACAATGGTAGAAGGATTTAGTAAACTTATCAAGTTTTACTGTATAATGTATAGCAAATTATACATTATTACAACCTTTTTTCCAGTCAAATGAAACGTATTTTGTTTGATAAACAAGGATCCATCCTACACAAAGCAAAATGCTTGCCTATCTCGTCGAATTGAGTTCGCTAATAAAACTCTGCAAAACTATGACTTTCAAAATTTCTAAAAACCTTTTTAACGCGTCCAATATATTACTGGAAGATGCTTATACGCCGAAGAGATTTACTTTTATCTGACCTATTTAGAGTTATTTATTCTCTGAAGTCCTTGTATGTCACTTTGTATTTACTCTGTAAGCTCTTCTGCCACAAACATCAACCTCATCGGGAAGAGCCTCATTCACCAGCTGATGGGGCATATATATTACAGCCGTATTACTACAGAACGAAACAATGATGATGATTACACCATCCATCACAAACACAATACTGCACAAATTGCATCACATCCAGCTCGACGATGGCTTCATGCATCTATGATTTCTTCCGCCTCACGCTATTCGTACACCGTTGAAACACAACAAATCACTCTTCCCAACGATCGGGGATCGAGAGGCATCAGCGGTGAAGAGGGAGCGAAAGTGTGGAAAAATCACCAACAACAAATGACACGGCAGAAGCATAAAATTTTCAACTTCAACATCACACCCGCATCCATTCCGTTCGAATTGCGTTCCGTCACAAATGAAAGCAAACAACAAAATTCCATCATTGTCTCGTACCACAATTTAGCTTGCCTATTTTTCCTTCCTTCCTCCCAAAGCAAGTGCATTCGGGCGTTATCCGGTTGGCGTTTGCGGGTGGACACTGGGAAGCAATCGCAATGGATCGGTCGCAACTCTATTAAGGGTAAAAGGCAATGAAGAAAATATATCGACCAACGAAAGCTCTGTGCTGGCTTCCGAACGGAAGCAAACGAAAGCTACTACAACCGGCCAAGAGGTTGTGGTTACCGTTGCTAAACTTCGAAAATTGACATTCGGACGGACGGACGGGGCAGGAGGCAGGGTGGCAGTACTGTAACCTACCAACCAAAACTTCGTCTACGTCTCACACGGAGACTGGGCAGGGAATGTTTGCAAATTTTCGGCCATGCTGTGTGGCACGGCATTCTAGGTCAGCAGGAAAGCACAAACATTTCGAACCCCCTCTAGTGTCACAACCCCCCCCCCCCCCCCCTACCCCCCCATCGCATCCCGTAGCTCGACGAAATGTCGTCGCGTGAAAAACCAAAACCTGTATCGTGAAGGTGCTTCCGGGTATGCTGTCCAAAAATAACAGTCAAATAAATAAAGCCGTGGAGAAGCGAGTTTCATGCTATATTGAGCGCGTTTAAGTGGATACGATTTGTTATGGCGGTTCGGTGTGAGACCGCGCTGAGTTCGTAGCCCATGCAGCACAGGATCCTGCCCTTGCCGGGGACGTATCAGTACGAAAAGTCATGTTGTGACGACCGTTGGTAATGCATTTAGTCATTGCGATTGATTGCGGCTATGAACAGGAGGAAAAAAAACCGACCTGTATCGATCTGCTTAAAGTCTGAGGGTATTTCACTGCGCTGAAGGATTTTTGGGGTAGCAGATTCTTTTGGAATTACATAAAGCTTATTTAAAATGCATTTAAAAACACTCCAAAAGCTAGCTTTAATTTAGGGTTTTTCGATTGAATTACCATGGCTCAATACAATTTTTTTAAATTATGTGATAAAAATCAGCAGAAAAACAAATAATTCCTTAAGATTCATTCTCCAACGTCCAATCGATACTCTCCATGTCACGTAGTTTAGACTCATATCATACGCTAAGTTCAACAACTCACACTAAAAGCATCATCAACTTAACTCAAATAATACGTGTTACATATTTGATCTATAAGTGAGCAAAGACTCTCCATCATTATTCATAATCGCACCCAATGTGCCACTGCTCTGCTTTGTCTGAGTCACTGAAGATGCACTGACATTTCCCTGCATCGGTCGCATTTAAGAACCTTCGTTGTTTCCTTGCAACTGGTACGTGTTGCCTCAGCACAAGCACATTTGGCGATAAAAATCCCCCACAACGCAACCGTCATTATTCTGCTGCACGTATTTGTGTACATCAACGTAAGACATGTTGTTCTGTAGCGGACCATCGCTTTAGCAAGGTGCAAAGCTAAAAAGATGCGATCCCCGATGACAACCAAAGCTAAGAACCAAGTTCCTTCTGTTGCCATTATGCCTGCACCAAGAATGCCATCATTGCAATCAACAAGCACAAAAGGTGCACTATTGTGTAGATCTGCAACAAGCTTCTAGGTTGCTGTTTTTTTTTTATCTTCTTACCTAGCACATTATGTGACCGTGGATTACCCTTGAAGGTAGAATCTAGCATAACCAACCGCACAAGGTTGAAGGATGTACACCACCGAGAATGGTTGTTGGTACGAAATGTTTGCAACCGTTCTTCTCCAGCTCGCGATTCGGTTTCCGATTAACGAATACGGGTAATTGTGTGCTTACCCGTCCCGTGCATTCCCACTCCATGGTAGATAATCTTTTTCACCTTCGGCTCAGCTTAAGTACTCGATTGTGCACTGCAAAAGCCTGAAGCCAGCGAGAAAGCACAGCAGTTGCAAGCGCCAAGATATCGGACGTGAAATGTTTTTCATTTAACCTTGCTCTTTGCTTACCCAGTTCACCCCCACGCAGGACAAGCTACAAGTTGCTTGTCCAGGAACACAGGCGAGTGATGGTTTCCGATTTAGGGATGATAATTTTTCGCGATTATCGCACCAAACAAGCGCTCTGTAGGGTGGGAACTGCCGGGGGAACGCTGGGAAGACTAATCGTTTCCGTACTGCTGAGCTTAGATTGCATGCCGGAGATAGTTGTGGTCTAATGACTGGAAGAAGCATTATCACACAACAACCTGCAATGGTTTCGGGGATTATTCTTTTTTAAAGAATCCAACACAAAATAGATTAAAGCATGAATATTCAGGAAAAAAACAAGCAGAGTCTAGACAGTTAAAGCCAGGAAACAAAGGATCGAGTTCTTCCCTTCCTTCTCTCGGATTCTTCCCTTGGGTTAAGAAAGTTTTGGAAAACAGTAGGCACCATTAGGAGCGGATCAAAGTCTCAAGAGCGATCGCCGTAAAGCGATTATTGTTGCATTTGGTACAATCTTGAATCGAAATATGCTCATTTCTTGACGGTTGATACAGCACATGTATTAAATTATTTAAATGGAGCTTCAAACTCACACATACCGTAAATACTAAGGGTCGATTTCACGCAAAAAGTTGTACCTTTGATCATTAAATTTAATTTAATATTCATAACGCAACCTTCGATGTTGCAAGTTCTGTGCCCGATTATGATTGGGCACACCATTTTCGGGCCATTTATTAAATTATTTTCCGGATCACAGTCAGCGAACTAAAGGATCGATTTAACCCTCTGAATAATCATCAAATTGAAGTGCGATCGGTAAAATATTGTCATCATTCATTGCCACTACTTTCTATCTCTCTTGCGCGAGAAAACTGCCGTGAGCGAGTCGGGTCATCCGAGTTAACTCACCCAGCACAGGTGTACCTGTTCCGACCAAGCCAAATTAGGAAAAAACTTCTTCAAGTACTCTTTAAAACGCAATGCTTCTTTCCTGGGTGAATACAACGAGTTTCAAGCAAAAGTACCACACACTACCCATTTTCATTCAATTCGATTGCCATATTTTCCGTATGGGATGCTGTGAACCTTTTTGGTTTCGTTTATTTGTGGGCCATCACCCCGCAAGGGATGATTTTTGTCGTATTTTTTTTTCCAACGATGGTTTCAAGTAAAGTGGCAAATGATGCGTGAAGGCGTACATTTAACCCCCCACAATCGATGACTCCTTTTTCTTCCTTTCTTTTAGCACTAAGCTTCATCCAATCAACCCTTAAAAGGGTTAGTACACCCCGGGTTTGAAAAATCCGCAAAAATAAAACCCCATAAACGAGTACCACGGTTTTACACCGGACACACACTGGAAAGGCGCAACCTTCTTAATGCTTCGAACCTGTCCGAACGAAACTGGTCCCAGCAGAAAGACCAAAACCTTAGCCATGAATCACCACCAACCTACCTGGCCGATTGCGTTTTCCACAACCCGGTTGTTCTTTTCCTCTGAATGAAAACCGATCGAAACTCAACCCGTAAACCTTTTTTCCTCCAGTTGTTCCAGTGCGGTAAAAGCAATTTTCCTCAATCAAAAGCACTGAGCTCTGATTTTCCACCACATGCGTCCGTCTGCCGCTCGTATCGAAGTGCAGTGCAGGTAAACAAGTAAAGCCGAATGCTAAACTGGACGCTCACTCCATAATTGATTACCATTTGCAACCATTTCAAACCATCAATGAATCGACAACGCCTGCCAGCGAGAAAGAACATTCCAAACAGGCCGATCTGCCACAGGCTTTACTTTCTTCGCCTTTTATGTCCCATAGCTGTTTTTTTTTCTTCGATGTTTTGTTCCTTTGCCTTGAGACGCGTCTTCTCCGGGGCACATTCCACAACAATGATTCGTTTGGACCGATGGCGACCACCTTCAGGAAGCGGGACGGCTAATGAATGAAACGGTCGGTTGAATGAATGAATGACAGGCACAAGAAACCACCATTACCATCGCCGAAGAAAGTCGTACAGAAAATGATCCCCCTCCCAAAACCAGCGGCGACTAAAATTAACTTCCATTCATTGATCGGCCATCCGGGACAAAATGGCGACACTTTGTACTAATTTAGCGCTGAGGCTGGGGCCCGCACAACCGGTTGGTGGATGTGTGTTTCTGGGCAGCCAAAACACACCCCAGCGACGGTTTCTCATCTTTCGCCCGTCGCCGTCGTGGCTGATTGCGTTTCGATTTCCGGTTTCGATCTATTCCGGTCATCGGTGATAGTCGCCAAAGCTAAAGTGTGTCACACCGAGTGATTGGTGATTCTCGGTTACGGCACATTAACCAATGTTTGTGGTGTTCCTTTGGCAGCGTTTAAATGGATGGTTAAATATAACCAAAGCGACTTAATTAGCAAATAATATTATACATCACATTTAACATAGTTTCTTAAAGAAATTACCTCATTTATCATTATTTAACTAAAAATATATACTAACACATTCTATCCAATCGCTTGATAAAAGTTCCAAAACAATTACTCCCACATAAACTGCATGGATTTTTGGGAATTTATTTAACGAAAATTGACGTAATCGTAACGAGCTCGTTACCAGTCGTCAGCCACGCTAGTAATGGCTCAAAATGACTAGCACTACTTCAGCTAGCTGCAGATAATTCAATGAACTTTCCATGGATGACAGGAAAAAATAGCCACAGGAATTTTATGCCACGTATTCCCTCGTTCCGCTCGCATAACTTGTCTGCTTTGCCAAAGTACGTCCTTAATGAGTGCAAAAATTCCGCGTTAAAACCATGAACCTGCCAAAAAAAAAAACACACACACACACAGTGTACCCAAAACCACTGAACCACTAGCGATGTCATGCAGGCGACGAAAAATTCCAACGCTTAACCAAACCGCCAACGTCGTTAAATTATTGCTCGGTGGGACAAAATGGCAAGGACTCACATAAAACGCACACTTCAGCAGTGTCTCCTCACAAGCTCGAGCAGGTCATGAAGTGTGACTGACGTATCTTGAGTGTTCGCTGCTTATGCACGACCCTTATGGTTCAGGGCGGGAGCGGATCCGGGAATCGCAACGGTTCCAAAATATCAACCACAGCTCCGTTTTCCTGCTGTACTAAAGCGTTTAATGTGTGCAATGGAATTTTTGCCGTATTTAGACAGGATACAGTGGAGAAACCACCAACTCTTTCCAGCTAAAAATTCACAAGATCGACCAAAGCATACAATCCGCCCATTCGACCATCGACCATCCACCCATGGATGCATCCAGTTTTGGCCTGATTTTTGTACGACTATATGGCGCCATTGATAACGGCTTCCAGTGCGTGTGTGTGTTGGTGCTTTGTCACATATGTTCAATCATCTAGAGAGCTAACTGGCTTTCGCTCCCCAATAAACGGCGTTCTTCTTCAACATTCTTCTCTCCAACTATTATCCTTTCTTTGTGCTAATGCTTTGCTTGCTTGCGGAAGTCAAATCCTGCTTGGCTTTATTTACTACGCTATTTAACATCCTCCCAGAGAAGCTGATAAGGGAATACGGTTGCAAATAGAGAATGATGATGAAATTGGACGCTGTATTATTATCCTTATACACCGCGCCACGAACAACATACCGAAAGCAATCATCGACGAAGAAGTAACACTGGCCAGGAAGCAATAGTGCAGCGACAGGACCAACCATACGAAAAGGCCAATGTCTCTTTTATTCCGCCGTAAAATTCTTCCTACCGAGCAGCAGCAGCAGCAGCGGTTCAGGACACTTGCCCCGTAGCGCATCTGCTCCATTTCCGTTCGGGCATCGACCGTGTGCCATGGGTTTAGAGACCGGGAACGTTGCTCCATAAAAACGGGGTTAAGTGGGTGGAAAATGTGTGACAATCATGAACTTCCTGCCACCTTGCGCTTCCACTTGAGCTTTGCATACACACACACACACACACACACATCACCCGAAACACTAACTCACTGTAGTATGGTGTGTGCACTTGTTTGCAGACTTTCCATTTATTATTATGATGAACCCACATTTTAGCAATAACTGTCAGACTTTCAATTCCGCTGTGTTTTTTTACTACATTATTCAAATGATGGAAATACCCAATAAAACCTTCATCCCTATTCCGAGCGATCCAGACGATTCGTTCGAACAAGAACAGCAAAAGCTTCCTCAGTTCGTTTGCAGTCACAATTTTTAAGGATTCCTGACCTTAAGGACGCAACTTATAAACCTTTCGTGCATCCTTACAAACAGGAAAAAGTTTTTCTTTCTTCTAAAAGAAGCCAAGCACAGCAAATTAAAGCATGTTAAATGTCACACTACAGATGATTTGTGCAACTTTCGCCTCGATCTACCTACGGTTGTAATGGCCGTACCGACTATTTCCATTTGAAAACACACCGAACAGAAACAAACTTTTTCCTCTGTGACTCTGACACCATAAAGAAAGGTACTTTCTTAAGAGCATGTAAGTGGAAACGTGCGAAAACAATTCATGGCAAACGTTTATTGCTTGCCGTTTATTGGCAGCAAACCTAGGTGCGAACGATTCGCTTCTGCGTGTGATGAAAGCCTGACGTAGAGTTGATTGAAAGAGTTGATCGTGTGTGTTGCTTCGCCTGACGTCAGCAACGAGTGTAGAGAACCATGTGTGTTCGGTACGATTTGTAGAGCAGAAAACAGGATAATACCAACAGTATGGATGCATTTGAGGTGTTGTACAAGAAGTAAGACGATCTAAACAACGAAGTACAACAATGTCATGATAATTAAGGAAATCGATAGAAAAATGTCCTTCTCTTAAATAACGCAAGCTCCAAACAATTTGCCCGTCTTTTTTTTGCGTATTCCATTAAACTAATGTGTCATACATGCCGGGACGACTAGCATACTTTTAGCTCCATTTCGCAAGAACCCATTTACGTCCTCGGCACACATAATTTTCTCGCTTTCCATAAAACACCAATATTCATTACGCCGCGCCGCGCGTTCGGCCAGCCATTTGACCATTCGTCGAACATATGTGTGTGATATGAATGCATATTGCTCTCATAAATATTTCTATTTATACACGGCTTTGTGGCGCAGGATGAAGGTTGGGATAAACGTACCTCATGGCTTCCTGCTGCCTTTCATTCCTATCACGAATCTACTCTCCATCAGCAAATCATCGATCGATTCGGGATCGGTCGTTCCCTCCGCGCGGTAAGCTAATACAACTCAGTGAACTCCCGGGGAAAATTTGTCTCATCATAATTCACCTTCCACGTCACGTGCACGGAATGGTCACACCACCACCGTCGTTGACAGCCATGTTGAAGCTCTTCATTGTTAGATTTCGTCGCATTCCGGCAGCGTAATCGAGGCGAAGCGGGAAATCTTATTAGCTTATTGAATCCTTTCCATCCCGGCCATGCCGAACGCTCGACGAAGTCGGAACCGGAAAAGCGGCCAGTGGTGAAAGGTATATATCGATAGTTTCCTAACCCGTGTTATGCTTCATCCTGGTTACTTCCCACTCGACGATATGAGGATCGTACAGCGTCATCCACCATCATTTGACAATAAAACGGTATATTGTCTCTTTTATGGGGTCTCCATATAATCACACTCATAGGACACAATACGAAAGCTCGTTCGGTGTCATCGAACCTGAAGGGTTGCTACAAAACCTCTTTGGCATGTTCAGATCGATTCCACCCAAAGGCCTCACACGCGCGTCGCCATCCTTCGAATCGACAATGCTTTTCGATTGTTTACGACAGAAACAACCCGTCGCGTTCAGGGTATCAAACGAATCTTGTGAAAGGCCCGGTATGCAGCAACATGCAGCCAAACACGGAAAAATTACTCCAATGAAGACATTCCAATCAACGATTAGTTTATGGCGGCAAACATAACATGAATGGCACATAAACCGGAAGAAAGTAACGAGCGCTGGTAGTAGTACAACAAGTAACACATAACTCCAAAAACAGACATTCTTGGCATGCTTCTTTCTTTTCCTTAGCGTCTATTTTAGCGGTCCCCTGCAGTATTTCCAACCATATGTGCTTTGAATGTGCTAGGGTCGTTTCTGTGTTTGTGGACGGTGCGGCCAAACTGCGCACCAACCAAAACACTACCGTGGGAATCGAAATATTCCGTTCTATTTTACTCACAGACATTGTCCAGCCTGGGCAAGACAGTTTAACGATATCTTCAAAACATGTCCACCAATCGCGGCTTGTCATGTTAAAGGTTTCTTTTTTTATAGTTCCCTCTGCTGGACATACGTTGTCCGAGATGAATTCAAAACACACACACGGCAAATAAAACTGAGAAAATGATTCACACGCCCCTGGACACACAATGAATTCAACTTCCTCCTGGCAAAACTGAAAAAGAACTCTTCTAAAGCAAGAACCATCCGGTGTGTCTGTGCGCGCTGTGAACTGTTTGTGCAACCCATTATCGTCTCCTAGTGTTCGAGCGCTAAAATATCGGACAATCTATTACAATTCCGCACCAGCAAGATACGTTGGAGTGTAATTTTAGCAACATACCATACGGAACGTCGCCGTCTCAAGGCATAAACACATGGCTTAGTTACTCCGTTGACAATGGACACCGCTCCCGGTACTGTGCTGGTTGTCCGGCAGAACCTCAAAAGACGAGAGCCATCAAATCGCTCATTAAAAACATCACGCCCCAGGCTACCGTCGGAGGGCCTGCTGAGTTCTGCTACTTAATGCTACCCGTCGAAGCCGCTGGTCCGCATTTATGAGACCCGTCAATCGCCAGACGGCGATTCCAGCGTCTCCCAAGACGCTGGTCTCCGTTTATGGTTAGAAAGTAATCAGAAACGACTATTTATTTGTGAATGTTGCGCAAACGGTTCGAACACCAAACGGATCGTTCCATTACGGATCTGAGTTCAGAGAAGCTTGGAACCGAATTACCACCACTCGAAGGGTGTGGTTTTTTTTTTGCAGCTAACAGTCGTCAGATCGTGTGAAATAATGTACCGATCTCGAGGGAGAGCTGTCCAGCTGTGTATGATTTAATGCTGGACTCGTCATCGGCATCGACGTCTGCACAAATTTGGAGACGAAATGGGACAACATGGCATATGGATTAGACGACGATCCGAAGCACTTCCGGGTGTTGATTGACACCAGAGGCTTGTTTACGCGATCAAGTATCGGCGAACCAAGTTAAACGGGAGCACATTAATGTGCAGCACGTATCCGGATATCGATTTCGAGCGTCGATCGGTGTTGAAGAACATTAGACGCATTTTTTTTAAAGGCAAAACGAAATTGTTTCGCCTGGGCCACAGATGTGTGCTGACGAAATTGGGTTACATTTGGTAGTGGTGATGTGTGGCGATGAATGTTCGTTGCCGTTTTGTTTACATATAAGGAGTTTTGGAAGAAAGATTTGTCTTTGCTGTTAGCGAGCGTTCGTCCATCTGATGTTGATGGTTGCCAGCTTTCATAGTCCGTTTATTATCTCAGACTAATGGTGTGACCCACAGGCACTGGGAGAGAAGCACACAAGCAACGACAGTTAATTAAGATGCGTAACAAATGAGCTGCCATATGAGATGGATCAAAAGGGTGGACAAAAGTTATTATAACCTGTCGTCATTTCCTAGACGCCAATTTCTTCATTATGCCCACAAACGATATAAGAAACCATAATTGAAATTCTTTTGTTTTTGACCATAAACACCATTCCTTAATTCGCTCAGCATGTACTGTACCGTAGGAGATGTTTTTTTTTTATAAAACAAAATCAAGTAAACAAGGCACTTTACACTTAATACATTTGCCAAGTGCAACCTACGCCTTCCGGTGCGTTGTGGTGAGCAATCCATTGCAATCAGACGTAGCGAAGAAACAGTGCATTCAAGGGCAATGTGGAGCATGGTAACGACGACCTGATGGCGAAATAACTCCGGCTCTGTTAACGATCTAATATTCCACTGATTGTTGCCCTCGAAATGCACACTAGGGCATAGACCTTGGGCATGCCTAAAGCTGTCTGTTCTTTATGTTTTGTTCGCAAATATTCGTACATAGTTTGCACAACCATTCGCCTTCCTAGATCACCAAATTTTAGAGTAATTTGCCACGCAAAATATATTCCATTCCACTGAGGCATTTACCAAAGGGTAAGTGAAATCCTAAGGAACCTGTTTATAACACTGAACATCTCACTCAATCTACACACACACACATGCAAATCCGACAGTAAACGAGTTCAGCAGTGGGTGGGCTCGGATGCCAACGGTAACCCTTACGACATCTCAGAGCAAACATCGCAATAATCTTCTTGCCAGCTGACTTGTGGAATGTGTGAAGCAACAGCGTCAGGCATGATCGAGTTTGCGATCCTTTCGAACACCGGCGGGCAACATTCGTAGCAATCATTCCGGCCCATTTATCTACATTGCCACTGTGGAGTGTCACGCTAGACCACCGTCCTACTCCGATTTCACCTCTGGCCAATGATCCAGGAAGTTATCCGGCCCACGGATCGACGCTGTTCGGAAGCGTACGTTTTGTACACGGCTACACGGCTTACGATTAGCATATCTCGTCCCGATCTCCAATGCAAGTTTTCCTACAAGCGCCTAGACGAAGGTGCGGGATAGAACGGGTGTGTAAGCGGAAGGAATGAACGCGCTTGTAAGAGACTGAAGATCACTTTCCTTACGTACACCGAACAAGAGCGGTGTTTTACGGTAATCAAGCGGATCATTTCAACGATCTAGCTTCTCTGCTCCGCTCTGTATCGTACCGACCACTGGACCACTGGACCACCATTGCCTGGCGGCTAGCTTTGTCATGCCAAATTATCCAATTTAGGACACCCCCGGTAACCATCTTAATCTGTCTTCCTCTCTGTTCACCCGTTGGGGTTCCGCTGCACACCACCATTCGTGATAGCTTTGAGGTGTTCTTATCGTTCCGTTGCCGTGCGACAATCGCCTTCGGAAGGAACGGAATAAGCGTGCGGTCAGAGAAATTGCATTCGTTTCTGATTGCCTTAAGATGGACTAGATTGGATAATCAAATCGGAACGCGTGATAATGGACGTTCATCAGCGAACGGCGTGGGACTTGTAATGGTTGAATTTTTGGCCGGCATTCGTCGTTGATGTTTGTGCCTTTGGACGAATGAGATTGGTAGAGAGCAGGTACGCAAAATTACAAATCTGACCCAGCTAAAACATTCCCCGGCGATAAGTAGGACGCTATCATAAATGCTGCTTTTCGAGAAGGGCGAATTGTTAATCCATCAACTGACTTACTTTTATTATAATCCTTTTAATCCCTTAATAACTACGCACACCAGACATGTTGACAGGACTAATCGGATCAATTGTACTGAGTATCAACTGTCACATGGAAGTGTGGTTAATAATTGCAGTGATTTGTCAGAACGTGAACCTCATGCGAGTAATCTGTAGAATTTGTCATAAATCCTGTGTTCTGTGTGTGATTAATCGATTTTCGACAAGCACATTTTAAGAGAGAGTTCACCATTTGAAGCACAAATGCTCAGTCCGTGTGTTCATCGCTCAGCTTTCACTCTGTTACGATTTATCACTCAAGCATGTAACACATTTCGTTATTTATTGTGCACGAAAACTGTGCACTTTTATACACTGACAACAAAAAAGCGCTAAAGGCTCTAAAGGGCAAACAATGTTTACAGTACGAACATCCCAGGCCATGGCCCAAAATGCAGCACACATGTGACGAGGAACCGGCGAAAGAATACAGCCAAGGTGTAATGCTAGGTAAAGCAAACCATACACGCACTCGCACGGTTGACAGTTATTGATTACGGGATATTCATTACACACACTGTTTGAGAACCGTTTTCCGCGAACCTTCCAGGCACGCATCCGAGCGTAATACGCATCGCGCAATAAGAATACGCACCATAATGTACGCACGCGGAACACACGCGGAAGG